>NC_091119.1:152181542-153409042 GCF_040183065.1 Periplaneta americana | reverse complement strand
GCCCTGCCTAAGTATGACGGTGTTGCTAATCTAGCATTTATGTCGGTCCATGCTTTGTGTCCCATTTGTGCCTTAAACAATGCTGTGAGTCTGGTTTTTCGTCGTCTTGATTTGAGAGATTCCTACCCTAAGTCTTTTACTATCTCTTCACCATGTCCCTTTCCCATTTTGACGTATTTTGCTGCCTTGCGTTGGACCTTTTCTATTGAATCGATTTGGTTTTGTCTGTACGGATCCCAACCTACTGTTCCATATTCCATAATTGGGCGAACAAGGGTTTTGTACGCTAATTCTTTTGACTTTCGGTTAGATTTCTTCAGAATACGCATAGAGAAATGTAGTGCTTTCCAGGCTTTGCTTGGGGTATTAGTGACTTGTTCCTCCCAACCCAGTTTGTTACTTAAATATATACCTAACTATTTAGAAGTGTTCACTTGTAGCACCGATGTACCATTCAGCTGATATCTGAGACAAATTTCTTTATGCGTTCTACAGAAGGATATTGACTTACTTTTACTGACATTGATTTTCATTTTATTTTCTGTTGTCCAGGTTTCAATAAAGTTAAGATCGTTTCGTAAGGCGGCGATATCGGATTCGTCATTAATTTGTCTATATATTATACAGTCGTTCGCGAATAACCTTACCTGAGACGTAGTATTTCTATTTATATCGTTTATATATATAAGAAACTATAGAACACAGAGCCTTCTTCAAGGTCATTGCTATCAATAAATTTGTATTTTCTGAACAAAATCCCGATTTATGACGGTGACGTCCTCTACACGATCACGTTCCATAATGAACATAGTAAATTTTCTTCGTGTTATCTTTAAACGTCGTTTAAAATATTATAAATGCACTACATGCTTCAAAGTTTATCGTTCAACAGGCATTACGTATCTCCTTGAACGTCGAAACCATATAGCCTAGGTTTTTACACCTTCATCTATAAAGTCTATGATTTAACTCAGCTTATCTCGCGAAATTTTATTTCCTTACAATCGCATTCATAGTCTTTTATTCTTTCATAGCTTTATATACGGAATTGACAAAGTGACAGGTCGAGGACTGTAACAAAGATAGAGTGGGTTATTTGAGGTCCTGGAAAAGTGACAGGATCCCTGATGATGGAATCTCTATGTAGTTCCGAAGCGTTCGAAATGTCGAGTTACAGGACACGATGGAATACCCAAAAGCCTATGGTCCGTCCCAGGAATCTGTGGAGTAGAAAGACGAAATAAGACCTGTGCACAAGTGGTACGTGAGAGGGCTAGGACCAATGCCCGCTCTGGGTGAAGGCATTGGTTGAACGAAACTACCAATCGCTTCCAGGGAGGAGATCATTTCTATCTGAACTCTACTCTATCTTCTACCACGAACATCTTACCCCTTAGCGGTCTCGAGTTGATACTGACCGCAACACTCTCCGGCACAGATAGACTCCGTCCCCACATGCGCCAAGTCACTTTACAGATTCCTGGGACGGACCATACTTCTGATCAGTCACCGTGAAAGCCTAAACACGCATATAAGTGACAGGAGGTCGAGAACTGTCACAAGGTCAGGATGGGTTAGATGAGAGAATATCATTTCCCTCTAATAACTACACTTCCACTTTTCAAACGTTGGCAACATATCTTCTACAACTTCCGCTAGAGACAGCTTTAACAATAATAATAATAATAATAATAATAATAATAATAATAATAATAATAATAATAAAAATAATAATAATAAAAATAAAAATAATAATAATAAAAATAAAATTAATAATAATAAGAATTCTCGTGACGAGAATATTGTACGAAACGGAAATATAAAAATAGGAAATTTATCCTTTGAAGAGGTGGAAAAATTCAAATACCTTGGAGCAACAGTAACAAATATAAATGTCACTCGGGAGGAAATTAAACACAGAAAAAATATGGGAAATGCCTGTTATTATTCGGTTGAGAAGCTTTTATCATCCAGTCTGCTGTCAAAACATCTGAAAGTTAGAATTTATAAAACAGTTATATTACCGGTTGTTCTTTATGGCTGTGAAATTTGGACTCTCACTTTGAGAGAGGAACAGAGATTAAGGATGTTTGAGAATAAGGTTCTTAGGAAAATATTTGGGGCTAAGAGGGATGAAGTTACAGAAGAATGGAGAAAGTTACACAACACAGAACTGCACGCATTGTATTCTTCACCTGACATAATTAGAAACATTAAATCGAGACGTTTGAGATGGGCAGGGCATGTAGCACGTATGGGCGAATCCAGAAATGCATCATAGTGTGTTAGTTGGGAGGCCGGAGGGAAAAAGGCCTTTAGGGAGGCCGAGATGTAGGTGGGAAGATAATATTAAAATGGATTTGAGGGAGGTGGGATATGATGATGGAGACTGGATTAGTTTTGCTCAGGATAGGGACCTATGGCGGGCTTATGTGAGGGCGGCAATGAACCTCCGGGTTCCTTAAAAGCCAGTAAGTAAGTAAGTAATAATAATGGTTTATTTAACCTGGCAGAGTTAAGATCATACGGCCTCCTCTAACACTCAACCAGGAGTAAAACTGCGATACAAAAAACACTACAAATTTACAAAGTATCGTACACACACAAAACTGAAGTAAATAATCATAATATAATGTAAACAGCAAGTGAGTATAAATAGAACATAATAAATAACATATATATATATATATATATATATATATATATATATTTTACTAGGTTATTTTACGACGCTTTATCAACATCTTAGGTTATTTAGCGTCTGAATGAGATGAAGATGATAATGCCGGTGAAAAGAGTCCGGGGTCCAACACCGAAAGCTACCCAGCATTTGCTCATATTGGGTTGAGGGAAAACCCCAGAAAAAACCTCAACCAGGTAACTTGCCCCGACCGGGAATCGAACCCGGGCCACCTGGTTTCGCGGCTAGACTCGCTAGACTCGCTAACCGTTACTCCACAGGCGTGGACTATATAACATATAGAAAGAAAGGAAAATGCATAATAAAATGTAAACAGTAAGTTAAAATAAATTAGACATATAAAGTATAAAAATATGAGAGAATAATAATAATAATAATAATAATAATAATAATAATAATAATAATAATAATATAGTAAAATAGTAAAATACAAAGCATACAATGAACACAATATTTTTAGGTACACACAGTAAGGAAAATTATGATTATAAGTAACTCAAGTTATCATATTATAGATATAGCATTATCGGAAAATATAATGAGAAAGAGATAACATAAGTTAAATATCACTAGAATATAAAAAAAGTCGTGAATATGTGGAAACATACAATACAACACTTGCTTTAGGCCTAATACAATGCGTCTCTCCCAGCTAATCACAACACTTGAAATGACAACCAGCGAATAGGGATTATAAAGAATGGACACTGAGCGAATTTTCCTGTGTTTTGTTTCTCTGTGCGCCGGCGTTTAGTTCCACTTTCAAGCGCTAGAGGTTAGTGTAATCGAGCATACGCTAAGATAATAATTGCGTTACAGAGTTGAAACACAGGATCCAAACATCGCCTACCTTATTGCATAATCCAATAACGCTTTGCTTAAAATAAATTCAAGTTAACAGCTTTTCCTTATTTCTCAGTGACAAACTAGTTGTAATAATAATTTTTTATATTTCAGATATAAATTATATTATAAAATAATATAATACATTATAAAATTATGTATCAAATTCGTTTAATATTTCTATATAATATAATATAGGTATATGGTTTTACTTCTCATAAGAGTTTTGTTTTTCCATTTTCAGTGCTATCAAATCATTACATATTTTAATTGATGATGGGGTCAACGTCTCAACTCTCATTATAAAGGAACTCTAGAGTCTAGACATTACAGTTAATGACGGATTTATTATTTTATGGATCCAATTTATTTTATTTGAGTACATAATGTACCTAGATGTATTAATTATATACGTTATATTTCCGCTGTGTCGACTGCTAGCTGGTGTGATGTCAGCGCCAACTCTAGGGAGAAAGCAGAATCTCACGCTCTAGCTGGCTTGAAAGTCATTGAAATCAGTCCGGCTACATCAAAGGTACCGACGCGAAGTGTCCATACTTAGTTACCTATACGCTGTGGCAACCACATGTGCATACTTCGCTTCTAATTCTTCAATAAAAGGAAATATGGTAATTACTTAGGTTCTGTTGGGGGAATACAAATTCCTACAGAAATGATCTTTCGACAATCCATGTCATTTCATACACTCATAATTCTCTTGTCTTTCTTTCTTTCTTTCTTTCTTTCTTTCTTTCTTTCTTTCTTTCTTTCTTTCTTTCTTTCTTTCTTTCTTCGTTACTGTGCTTACCCTCCACTTTCACCACCCTATTTATACTGCTGATAGGATAGAGCAGAGATCTCCAAAAAGCGTATCGTCATTCGTGCTCTCGATGCTGCCCGTCGAACACAGTGTGCTGTAAGGCTAGACAAGGGGAAGAGACTCGTACCTCAACAGATGGGAGCGATCAGTGGGGGATTGCGGCAACGGTCTGCTTAAATTTACATAATAACATCAAAAGAATAAGAAATAGCATTCGTTTGTATATTATTTATACATCGTACTATGAAGCTGGAGCCCCGTCTGCTACTATTGACACAAGCCATTGCAAATTCAACCTCTTCTATTCTATAGTGCCTTTCAGTGCCTGGAAAAGATCTTCTCCAGTTTATTTTGTAATTACATCTAGAAGACATTCAGACGCAGTAAAATGTTCATTAACTTCTCGGATAAAAATGGCTAGGTGAGCTTTGTCATTTCTATCTGTGCTTTCGTCCAATGCAAGTGAGTAAGCTGCAAACTGGTTAATTGTGGTTTCGATTTCAGCTCTAATTACATTTATAATCTTGACATTCCTTCTCTGAACTGTAATTGGAAACAATTTAATTTTCTTGAACTTTGACTTTGTTCTGCACACAGTATTTTTGTAACGTTCTGTATGCACGATTTTACAAATGCGCTTCTGTAAGAGGCTTAATTGATTTTCCAATATTCCAAGCCAGAACATAGGTAGCAAGAAGCTTTTTCTGTTTAAGACTGAGGACACGTGTGTGATTTGTGTTTGTATTTTCTTGTTTTATATTTATCAAAATATTTATAGGCCTACGCATTTCACTTAAAATTAAACGAAAAACTATATGTTTGTCATGCCGAACTGAGTGTAGGCCTAAGCGTATTGTAATATACTGATTATTATGTATAACCAACAGTTATACAGATAGCCCCAAAATAAATTATTTTCACGTGTCCAACATGCCTGTGATTGTATGATATTCTTTGTGTAGAGTCGAGTAGTGTCATCGCATGTTGAATTTTAACACACCCTTAAGAATTTCCGAACAAATTAAGTATTTCACATTCTCCCCACTAACACAAAAACATTTCTCTTCCTATTCATCCTTGAATGTACTACGTCCATGATTAGAAGACATTATGAAACGGTGGAACACTCCGAAAAATACGATGATAATGACAGTCCGCCACTGCTCTTCGTTTGCGCATAAACATTGAGTACAGTACAGGTGGAGATGGGTGAGGCAGAGAGCGCTCATTACGTACTGGCTTCGGTTCCGTTCAGGGGCTTACTCGAGAGTACGCTTTTGGAGACGTCTGGGATAGAGGATGCTTTTGGTCGTACACTAGACATCAGTCTCACAAATGCGAACCTCCATGGTCATGGACCGGCATGATGCAGAGCCACCACAGACATCACAGCAGGGATATCAAAGCGCCTGTATTACGTGCTCATACTACAACCAGTACAAATCCAATAAGGTTCACTTTTCAGCAAGATAAAGTACAATCATCACTCTTAAGGAAATGTTGTGCGGGTTCTTGAGAGCACGCAGAGCAGGCGTTTCGACAACCGTGAATCACAGGGTAAACAACATTATTCTTGTTATTATTACCTTTTCCTTTATTTCTCTGAAAGTGAAGCGTTGGTCCTGATATAGCGATACAAAGGCTTCTTTTTCTCCCCATTTTTCTGCTGCTTGGTCTATCAATTGTCCTATTGTGAGGGGAGACAAGGGTGTTTTACCCGGTGTATGCCAGTAGCTGGGCTTGTATCTCCTGTCACTGAAAAAGAAAGCACTTCATTAGTGAGATGAATAAACATATTTATGTTTTAGTTCGTGATGTACGAGGCAGGCGAGAAACGGGAGGACGTTATACAGTCAATATGGCGCAGCTACAACTGCAGAATGTACAGGTAGGCAATATTTTTCGATTGCCATGTTCAAAGTATTTGCAAGCGGAAAGCAAGACAAGTTTACCAGTGTATAAAACTTCGCAGAAAGCAATAATTAAGTAAAAATTGTGCCTCCTTTTCTTCACTTTTCCTAAAGAATTACCGAATCAATAAGTGTTGTTAATGGTCTGACTAATATTACTGCACCGGTTGTTCAAATAATTTTTTACACACACACACACACGTACGCACGCACGCACACACGCACACACACATATTAAAATAATACATTTATTTTATTTCATTTTATTTTATTCCATTTCATTTTATTTTACTGTACTTTATTTTATTTTATGCTCGACAATGCCGAAATGTAGTAATTATACACCTGGTAGCAGTCCTTTAATGCATGTCATTAAAGTACACCTATTCATTAAAGTTCAGGTTTTCGATTATTCTCGGATATGCAATCGAAAGACGAGGGAAACGTCACGGAGGCTGGAAATCCAATACTGTCGCAGAAGGTTATGCTCTGTTACTATAATAATTGGCGTTAATTGTAAATAATATTCAAATAAATTCAATTTGTCATCTCGTTTTTTCAATTCTAAATCAATTTCCAGGTTATACATTCTCTGCATTACATCAAGGCCAATGACATTATTGTTCCTCGGAAAAAATCAATACTTTCGCGTCTGCGCACATCTCACAATTTCGAGCTATGAACAAGGTCACTTCCGATCTTCTGTCAGATACAAATAAAATGAATATTTCTGAATAATTTCAAGTTAGAAATATGGTCGAGCATAAAAAGTCGTATGAAACTTGCCTATAATGGTAATTAAGACGCTCGTATGAAAATTATGAAACTCGCTTGCGCTCGTTTCATAAACAAACATACTTGCGTCTTAATTACTATTATTATAGGCTCGTTTCATAATGTACTATTATTTCATTATATATTATATTATAGGCCTATTATATTATATTATATTATATTATATTATATTATATTATATTATATTATATTATATTTTTATTTTACCTGACGGAGTTAAGGCCTTGAGGCCTTCTCTTCCACTCAACATCTACAACAAATACATAAATAGCGATAATAATAATAATAATAATTATTATTATTATTATTATTATTATTATTATTATTATTATTATTATTATTATTATTATTATTACGTTATAAAAATTATTAGGCCGGTTGAAACTTATCTAAATTACCAGTTAATCTGAACACATTATAAATGTAAAGATAATTACTTAGAACTGTCATTTTTGTCAAACACAATTATTTAGATAATTAAATATAGGCCAAATCACTGTTTGTGTTTAACGTGTTAAGAGAAAATCAATTTACTCTGAAAACAAACCTTACATTATTGAATATTGCTTATGAATATTACACCTATATTTAAACGTGAATGTAATTTACTATACCTATTGAATTAGGTAGGTCTAATTGTGTATTTCAATAATTGAAAGACGATAGCGTCCGACCGGTTTTGGCAGGAAGAAAATTCCAGATTCTTGAAGTGTATATTGTCTATTATAAATATCTTTATCGAAAGGAAAAATTACTAAATACGCAGGCCTTTATTACATAAATAATTTTTTCTTCAGTATAATGCATAATATGTAAGAATAAACCGTCCATGGAGAAAATGTAAAGATAAGGTGAAGAACTTCATGCTTCCGTGACTTTAGTACTTATGCTCTTTGACATGCTTTAAATGAACAGGTTTGCTAGTATTTACGAACGAGGATCACGCTCTCTACGATTGTGTACTGTACATTGTTCATCCCTATACATTCGAGCCAACACTACGGTGATGCAGTGTAGCAGAACAAAAGTCAATCAAGGTCACTGGAAGAGTCCAAACCTATTGCGAGGGGTTAGATCCTGTTTTACATTGTTGAAGGTATGTGCATACAAAATTTGAAGACAAACTTTAAGTAAATGACAGTTTTATATACAAAAGTTTGAGGCCTCTAGCGAAAAAATCACACTGTATAAATAGCGCTAAGCATTTCGAATAATTATAAAAATTTTAAGATACTGATATTAAATGCTTGATAAATCTCGCTCAGCATTAATGTTAATGTAGCTATTAACTATTCGATAAATCTCGCTTTCAGAAGTTAATTTACATTTTAAATTTCGAACTGCCTACCACTCTGAGTGTATACTGAAAGAGCTAAAATGATCTTAACGCTCGCATGCCATTTCAGTAGCACAATCCTTAAGTGCTCACCTTACGCTGCGCATGTCGATTCTGAACTGGAAGCGATATAACTGTATGAATACACCTGTAATATTGTTAGGAAGTAATAGTAACCTTTGCTTTAAGTAGTAAAGAAGGGCCTGCAAAAATATCTGATAGCATTATGCTGAATCACATGACAATGTTACCAACTTTAATCTTCGGAAAATCCCTAGTATAGAGGCTTATTTTTTACTATACTGAAATGAAAGTCTATATAATAAAAGTACGTATTATTTACTACGAAGATTCTCGTCTTTCGTTTCATGTATTTTATAAATCCTCCTTTATACCTCTGGCAGAGCACAACATGACTGCTAAAACGTGTTCGAGTCCCGGTAATAGGGAGTCGTATTTGTGGTGAACAGAGCCAAGGTTTCTGAGATTTTTTCTTGAGGTATTTCCGTTTTCCTACATCATTTCATCGGCACTCTCCATTTCATTATTCATTACAGTAATAAATTACAATAGCATTAACAAAAACTGTGATGGCGTGACGTAATATTGTGAACTGCGCACAGATGGATCTGTCTCATGAGGCGTAATGCGTTTTCGGAAGGGGATGTGAGGTTACTCTAAAGGCCCATTCACAATGAAAATAAAACGTAATGTAAACATGAAAGCTAGACGTTGTGCAATGGCGGTTCGTGCCTAAAATGACAAGGGGTTCACTACTTTTATATTACATAGATTTCCAACAATTTAAGCAATATTTCATTTCTGAAAAATTAAAAAATTACTACAGTTCTTTAAAGCAGATAATTGCCTTAAAATGATGATGATGATGATGATGATGATGATGATGATGATGATGATGATGATGAATTATCTTTGAAAGAACATAGCGATTTGTCCTTAAGTTATCATTCTGTCTTTCAATATTCTATCTGAAAGCTGAGCTAAGTTGTTGCCTGATTTCTGTTCTTCCAAGGACTGATAAATTTAGACAAGCATTCTTATGAGCAATAGGTTCCTCATGCTTCTTAATTTTCTGTGTCAAATGGCTTAAATCTGACACACCAGTGCATGTCCAGGTCGTATCTTTACCCTTAGCAAATAGCAGGCACGGCAAACAAAATAATTTATTTGTAGATTTCTTTCATACTTTTTTTACATTGAAAGCCCTGCAAAAGTCTTACCTCGGCTTGTTTGTGCTTATTTTAAATCGAGGTAGACCACAACCCACATGGGCAGAGGAAATTAAGATTCTGCAGAAAAGAAACCTGACAGATGAAGACTGGCAAGATCGAGAGAACTGATGAAAGAAAGTATATTTTAGTTGAAGAAACTTGTGTTATCACAGAAAATTCCTTTAAAGAAAAAGTAATGATAATAATAATAATAATAATAATAATAATAATAATAATAATAATAATAGTAATAATAATAATAATAATAATACGAGGCGCTTCCATAAAGTAACTTTCCCACTCGTCCCGCAGCTAGCAAACCATATGTTGCGCGAAGCGACTGCGTGTACGTAATAGAGCAATATCCTGGCATAGCGCATGCGCTAGCGGAACTTCCCGAGTGCTCTCAGTAGCTTCGTTGCATTGGTTGAAGATGGACGTTCCTATTCCAGCTCCCGCCGCTTCTGAAGTGCGGTCAGTGATAAAGTTTTTGAATGCACAGGGCATAGCGCCGATTGAAATTGATCGTCAGCTGTCTATGGGTAAACAGATGGTGCGTTGCTGCTGTAGACAATTTTCAGCAGGACGCCAAAATGTGTATGACGAGGAGCGCAGTGGGAGGCCAACCATCATCACAGAGGACCTTGTGGAGCAACGCACCATCTGCTTGCTCATGACGTTAGGCCCATAGACCTGGCACAGCTGACGATCAATTTCAATCGGCGCTATGGCCTGTGCATTCAAAAACTTTATCACTGACCGCACTTCACAGGCGGCGGGAGCTGGAATAGGAACGTCCATCTTCAACCAATGGAACGAAGCTACTGAGAGCACTCGGAAAGTTCCACTAGCGCATGCGCCATGCCAGAACATTACTCTATCACGTACACACAGTCGCTTCGCGCAACATATGGTTTGCTAGGTGTGGGAAGAGTGGGAAAGTTACTTTATGGACGCGTCTCGTATTATTATTATTATTATTATTATTATTATTATTATTATTATTATTATTATTATTATTATTATTATTATTATTATTATTATTCTATTATTATTAAATTATTATACTCCACGCTCGTCATGCTCCCTGTTTAAAAAGTAAGGAATTTTAACCATTGTTAATATTTAAATTTTTAGATGTATATTGAATATTCAAAAGGATCCCAATAACTATACCTCTGTTATCAACTGTTCATAGTTACCCTACAAGGCATAGCCCTAACATAATACAGTAAAAAACCGATTATCCGTAACCCTATTATCCGATTGATGGATTATCCAACTGTCTTTCTCGCCCTCCTTTTTTTTATGAAGTACTATTGTACGATATATTAGAGAGTGTTGTTACAAGCATGGTCTACTGTTCCAGTACAACTTCTGTCCGTACTGTACAATTTCTACTGTATATAAAATATATTCCATGAGTGCCAAAACAAAACGTGTTGTGTTAAGTACCGAAAAAAAGTGCAAATAATTGAGTTGTTTGGGGAAAGAAAAACTGTGGCTGATCTCACATCAGAATACGAGATTGATGTTACAATTCTGCGAGAATTAATAGACCTAAACATCAACAATAAAATGTATAAGTTACGTATATCTACAACAGGAGACCTGTACTATTCCTATCTTTCCACTGGCATCCATTACAAGGAATTTCCTTGCCCCTTAAAAACCAGTCGTTGACAGCCAGACTTAAATGAGAGAAATACTGATTCACTACTTAGCGTGTTAAACACAAGAGCACAGAGGAAATTAAAATACTATCCACTTAATTTACGAAAATATTTTATGATATGGATTATCTGATTTTTTCGATTAACCGTTCAGTTCACCTCCTTCATTACCACGGATAATAGAGGTTCTGCTGTAATAATAATAGCATATAGAAGTAGGTTATGGTAATTCATAAGCCACACTTTATCTGTATGTTGATTTATGTCACTGCTCGAATTGTCAAGTGTGAGGTGACTGATGTTTTCCATATTAATTCATTTCATGACAAGCTAGCATTATTTGTTGCCCATAACTCTTAGCTTATTATTAGCATCTACTGACATAATGCCAACCTCTCACGTTTTCTTCTACAGTGCTTGTCATTGCCATAATAGGCGGCACGTTAACCCCTGTGTCTCCACGTTTTGAATTTACGCTTTAAGAAAACTTAGGCAGAAACAAGTTATTGAAAGTAGAATATTCTTCTATGGCTACAGAGTCAAAATTAAAAGAATATATACAGTGTGGAGTCCACAACTGTGGAGTAACGGTTAGCGCGTCTGGCCGCGAAACGAGGTGGCTCGGGTTAGATTCCCGGTTACCTGGTTGAGGTTTTTTCCGGGGTTTTCCCCCAACCCAATATGAGCATATGCTGGGTAACTATCGGTGCTGGACCTCGGACTCATTTCACCGGCATTATCACCTTCATCTCATTCAGACGCTAAATAACGTAAGATGTTGATAAAGCGTCGTAAAATAACCTACTAAAAAAAGAATACAGAGTGGAAGGGGACTGACGCACCAAAATTTAATAGATGATTCTACATGTTTTCCTTCGATGAAGCTCCGTTAAGCAGGAAAAGAATAATGTTTGCCCAATGTTTGCAGCGCTCTATTGCGGTAATAGTCCGAGAGAAATGGCTATACAAGCAGATAGGTAAAAAATAGAAATAATATGAACAGTTAATATATTGAATCTTTATTTGCAAATTAATCCAGTTAGTCATGAATTTGAATTGAATAATTGCGAAAATCGTTAAAATAAATCTTGCAATTCAGCTCACTGTCGCACGTCACTGACTGAGTACAGCAGAGGGGGAGGGAAAGGTAAGAAGTGCAGGCTGTGCTTGTTATACATAGTCCGTGATGTTGTCAAATGCTTCATAGAAACATAACGAAAGCAGCGAATGTTAGAGAACAAACTTATTTCCATTTTTCAAATCATTCCTTATAATCTATTACCAGTTTCATTTTGGTGCAGAGATTACCATCCACTCTGTGTATATAGAGCCGTTCAGAGCAGAAGTGGTGTAAGTCAAAATTGAGTCATGAGGTTTAAAGTAAAAATTCTGTAAAATACAGCGCAAAGTAGCAATTAGTATGTCCTTCGCTCTATCCACTGATTACTAATAGTTTAAATAAATTAAATATTAATTGCTCCCTTGCGCTGTATTTTACAGAATATTTACTTTAACCCTCACTACCCATTTTTGACTTACACCACTTCTGCTCTCAACGGCTCATACTGTATATTGTAAGAGAATTTGGTTTACGACTTAATCTCTGTCATAGCATCATCTTCAGATGAGATTTACCGGTAGTTCTGTATGGTTGTAAACTTGGAGTCTCACTTTGAGAGAGCAGAGATTAAGGGTGTTTGAGAATAAAGTTCTTAGGAAAATATTTGGGGCTAAGAGAGATGAAGTTACAGAAGAATGGAAAAAGTTACACAACGCAGAACTGCACGCATTGTATTCTTCACCTAACATAATTAGGAACATTAAATCCAGACGTTCGAGATGGACAGGGCATGTACAGTAGCACGTATGGGTGAATCCAGAAATGCATATAGAGTGTTATAGTCCCGTCGCTCTAATTTCCGGCAGCCAATCAAGTTGCAGGTCGACTACATTTAAACGTGTGCATCTTGTGATTCACTGATGAAGACGTTATTCATTTCTTAAGGCTCGATAAATACTTAATATAATCTCCCGCCATTTTGGCTCTTTCGTTGGCGTTCGCAGAAAGCACACGAAGACGTTATTTCCTGCTCAATTATTTGCTGAATTACAGTGCGTTTGATTTATTATCATAGGAGCTACGACATGATAATGTTTAACGATGTGGCAAATAGATTCCTCGTCTGGTAGCTCGGCAACGAAAGTACAAAAATGGCGAACGATACTACCTACCTAGACTTTACAGAGCCTTCACTTCCTAAGACGTAAGTAAAGAGGAGGAGTCACGCCGGGAATAACAGCGTCGCGACTATAGTTGGGAGGCCGGGGGAAAAAAAGATCCTTTGGGGAGGCCGAGACGTAGATGGGATGATATTAAAATGGATTTGAGGGAGGTGTGATATGATGATAGAGACTGGATTAACTTTTCACAGGATAGGGACCGTTGGCGGGCTTATGTGAGGGCGGCAATGAACCTGCGGCTTCGTTAAAAGCCATTTGTAAGTAAGTAAGTCTATCTATATAGAATTGAACTCCAGTACGAAGTGAAAAGAGCAAAAAATGGCTCATGTCACCTTTCGCATCTCCCGATTCAATTACAGTAGTTAGCAAACACCAACAAAAGAAAAAGATATTTGGTAATGGACATGAATCTTCCGACAAATTATATTAATTTTCCCATACCTTAATGGAGAACTGTGTATGAATTTTTCATGAGAAGATAATTACCTATTGGTAAGAAAGGGGACACTGAAAAGTACCGCCTATGAATTTCCTTATAGAAGTAGTATAGTTTAGCCTATAGTAGGCCTATGAATCGTTCGTATCAGACAGTTAGAAGGAAACCTGTTGGTCAAGAAGTCAAATATATTTAGACGAAATATGGTGTGACAGCAATTTTTGTCACGTGAAAAACAGGACGAACGATAGTGAAAACTGTGTTGTAACCACTTCGAACAGAATGAAGAAAGAACATAGAGCAGTGGCGATGCCTCCATGAAGGATATGGGGATGATCCTACCCGTGTCTCTGTGGATAGAAAACATTTTAATTATAACTTACATTTTTATTTTTAATGCGTCCCGACGTAATCATTTTCTTCAAACTTCCACTTTCTGTCGTGAGTTGTCACCATTGCACATCTCAGACATTAGAAATACTTTCCGAGGAACCATACACATATCTTACAGCAAACGATTTTTTTTTCTAGCAGTGAAGTTAAGGACAGGGGAGGGTGCGGAGGGCAAGGTATGGCTTAACTTCTACCGCGTTCGAGGATGTGACCGTATATCCTAATACTACAACCCTTCTTTCTGGATGGTAGAGACCTTGTCAGAGACCACAATATGAATTTTCAGGTATCCTTGCAGGCTCCTTAAATGCAGTTCATTGGTCATGTTAAAAGAACAGAATAAACGAAATAATAAATAATTTAAAATGATATAATATAAAAAATAAGGTGAATAAAAACCAAAATTACATGAAAATAAATAAAATAAGCTATAATAAAGCACAATAATTAACAGGACTTTCAGATGACAGGACTGCCGAAAGAATATCTGAAGCTGTTTTTGATCATTTAGAAGAATTTAACTGTAACAAGAAATTAATTGCGTATGCTCTATTATTATTATTATTATTATTATTATTATTATTATTATTATTATTATTATTATTATTATTATTATTATTATTATTATTAGTTTCTGTCTTGATCGTCAGTCATCAATCTCATATCTTACATGCAAAAAATTTCACGAGTCGCCAATGACATAGAGTTAGCATAATATAGAGCAAGGGCGCCCAAACTTTCTATCATGAGGGGCCAATAAATACTCCAGTGATTGACCTCGAGCCACATTACAATGTACTTAATATTTAAAAAACTCACGTGTAATTTTTTGTTTTAATATTACGACAAAACAGATTATAATTAAATTAATTAATTGATTTTATGAAATTTGGATTACTTAATTTTTAAAAATACTTGAATCAAAGGGCATACATAATTATTCACCTAATGAGAAGTGGGGAACTGGTGTTTTGGAGATATTAAATTGTCGATATCCGGTCTCTGCTCTGTGGTGCTAACTTTGTTTCCATGCTTTTTCACAAAATAATTACCGAACCAAGATTCATTATACTTTCTACACTCACTGTCGACTTTGCGTCATTTCGAAAACATTTTGCACTTAAGTAAGCCTGACTGTGGATAACGGAATGTAAGGGATGAATGACCTACCCTGTGGTGACTGACAGGCCTGCCTTGGGATGTGCAACGTCTGCTATTCCCCAAACTCCAGTCACAGGGTCGCATTCGGTAAGTTTATGGTACAGTATATAGCCTATCCCAGTCATGTCAATTGATGCCCATAGGCGCAAGCGCAAGCTTTAGAGCTCAGGAGAACCTGAGCGCTTTACAGTGGAAAGGAAAGAGACAGACGAAACAGATAGTCTGTGCCGCTTCGTCGAGCTATATACAGGGATGGCCAGCACTGATTCAATAGATAAAGAGAAGATAACTTATTAAAACTGTATCCGTGTTAATTTTTAGATTTATCTGAGAAGTATAGGTGCACTAGGCTATAAGAATGTAAGTTTTAATTTTAATGCACATTTTTCACAAGTTTATTTTTTAATTTATTCAAGAGGAATATTTTCTCAACTTTTTTTATATAAAAGTGAAATTTTCAGATATAGGCCTTCCAGGTACTGAAATAAAGTTTTCGTAAATCTAATATATCGGGATAAATCGCAATATAGCGAACGCCACTAGGGGAAGTTTTCCCCACCCACATGAAATGCGTATTCGACACAACACTCGCCTATCACGTAGAGTGTCTGTTGAGCTAGTAGGGGAAAAGTGGAAGGGGTCGTGGGCGGAGCTTCTACGTTCGCTATATTGCGATTTGCCCATTACCGTAAATACGTATTACTGAGGATAGTGTATTACAAATTGTGAAAATATTCGCATGGAAAATGCTTGTAAGGAAATGAATTAACAAAGCAAGTACATAAAAAAAAACATAAAATATAATGACCTATTGATATACATGAATTCTTACAGTCTAAAAATGTCACTATTCATGATTCTAAGCTATTTTGTCAATTTTATTCTGCAGTGTACAAAGATATGCCGATCAAGTTAATTTTGACAAAGATGTAAGTTTAGATAAATAATGGTGCAAATTCTTCAATTCCAGTAGTTCTGCGAACACTGAAACTTTCTCAGAACTTTTAAAATTATGTCAGTTCTATTTATTTATCCCACAATGGAAGTGTTGAGAGAGTATTTCCCTAATATCTGCTCAATGGATAAAAGAACGAAATCGTATGCCACCTATGACTGAGAAAATGTAACCAATTTGGTATTCTGCACGAAAAGCGAGCTGCTATGGAATAACAGATGTCATGGAGTGAGGACAAGTATTGCAGAAGTTCTAAGACACCTTGGTTGGGAGGTTCATGAGGTTCATTGCATTTCGGCCGCAGATTCCAACAAGCGAGCGGACATCATAGCCATCGATAAGGCCGTGGTAGCTTATTAGATCCAACCATCCGCTTTGAGAGAAACCTCTCACAAGCGGATGATGTCAACAAAGAAAAACAAGAAATATAATATTATGAACCATGCCTACCTTTCTTCTCTTCTAAATATAACATACCTGTTAATCAGTGGGTCGTCAGAGGTATGCTATTTGGAGAGAGAGGTTTCCTTCCACAGTCTACTTACCAACTATTAGTGAAATTAAAATCGAAAGTCTTTGAAATACAAAACATCCTATTACAAATTCTTAGGGACTGTTTACGTATCATTCAATATAATTTATATTTTAAAGAAAGATAATTTTGTCAATATAACATTTTGGCATCAAGCAAATCCCAAATTCAAAATGTAATAGTTTTTTTTAATTAACAACTAAAAAAAAATAACTGCTCTGTATTCAGGATCCTTATGTTCTGCCTCACTGGAGGCTGATGATTTAATCAAATCCTTCTCTCAAGTTAACTGTTAACATTTTATCATTTCTAATTATAGGAACAACTCTCGTGACCAGAATATTGTACGAAATGGAAATATAAAAATTGGAAATTTACCTTTCGAAGAGGTGGAGAATTCAAGTATCTTGGAGCAACTGTAACAAAATAGAAATGACACTCGGGAGGAAATTAAACGCAGAATAAATGGGAAATGCCTGTTATTATTCGGTTGAGAAGCTTTTGTCAAAAAATCTGAAAGTTAGAATTTATAAAACAGTTATATTACCGGTTGTTCTGTATGGTTACGAAACTTTGCTTCTCACTTTGAGTGAGGAACAGAGACTGTTAGTGTTTGAGAATAAGGTTCTTAGGAAAATATTTGGGGCTAAGAGGGATGAAGTCACAGGAGAATGGAAAAAGTTACACAACACAGAACTTCACGCATTGTATTCTTCACCTGGCATAATTAGGAACATTAAATCCAGACGTTTGAGATGGGTAGGGCATGTAGCACGTATGGGTGAATCCAGAAATGCATATAGAGTGTTAGTTGGAAGGCCGGAGGGAAAAAGACCTTTGGGGAGGCCGAGACGTAGATGGGATGATATTAAAATGGATTTAAGGGAGGTGTGATATGATGATAGAGACTGGATTAATCTTTCACAAGACAGGGACCGGTGGCGGGCTTATGTGAGGGCGGCAATGAATCTGCGGGTTCCTTAAAAGCCATAAGTAAGTAAGTAATTATAGGAACAAAGTTGCATGTATAGGAAGATTTTTAAGAATTATTGTGTATTCGACAGTAAGATTTATATAATTATGTAACAAATTTGAGTATTATTTATTATAGAAACATGAGCAATAAGAAAAGAAACAAATAAGAAAAAAACATTTTCAAGGTATGCGGTCTATGAAGTGCATTTCTTTCTTGTGTTACGTTACCTTTCTTCAACTGAAACTTGATGCTCCAGCACTGATTTATATCAGATAAATTTGTGCCGGCTCGTCTTGTTTATCAACTTCACAAGGCCAGTTTTGAGTATATTTTTTATCAAGTTTACTACATTTCATTATGGTCAAATCAGTATATAATTTTCTCATTAGTGTTACCAAATTCTTCAGCTTACACACAGTTTCCTGATGTGTTTTCTATAAAGTAATATGTGTTTGTGTAATATTTTCACGTCTAATCTTAGTTCATGATGTCCTTATTTTATAATTAAGGACACCTATTAATTGTCGGCGTCCCTTTTGTTCTGCTAAAACTGAATCTTCACTTGCTGATCCCGAGCTCTTTCTGTAGTTTCTCGAGAAGGCGGAACTTCTGAACCTTGCCAATCGCTGTTCTTTCGAATTCTTTTATGAATCTGATGTATCTCGGAATTCTGAACTCTGGCAACTGAAACAATGGGAGATAAGTGAGTAAGTAAATAATTAAATAAACAAATATAAATATTTATTTCACCTTAGCGTTTCCACGTTTTCCTCGCAGTTTCAAAAATTACCTCTTTTGTCTATAGAGATTTAAGGCATTACCTTTTGCCATTTTATTGCACTCTTTAGCTGACAAAGATGTAAAATATGAAATTTCATAATTTAAAGCAGTGGTTCCCAACCTATGGTTCGCGGACCCCCAGGCGTTGGCGAGTAATTGGAAAGGGGTCCGCATGAACAAGATATTTTTTTCAAATGGCATTTCAATTAAACTTAACTTCATCGCATTCTCTGATTTTTCTCAGCTTGAAGGAATATTTGTTTGCTTGTGTCAGACTTGTGAGATTCAGAGTTTGTCAGGAATGAAATCACCTGAGGAACTTCTCCTAGCTTGCAAGTCTAGCCTGCCTATAGGTTACTTTAGATTTTTAAATTTTTTAAATTCAATTTTCAGGGTTCAGGGTCCAGATTGGAGCAATGATAAAGAAATTACACTAGCTGTGTATCGAGAATTCGATTAATTTCGCACCCTAAGTAATATCTAGAACAAATGGTGATGAACTGTTGTTCGATATCGTTGGGAGTATGAAGAACATCTTGATTTATTAACATTAAAATTAAGAGAATGTTTTCCTTCCTGCAATTGATAAATCAATTTGGTGAAAACCCGTCTGGGTGACAAAAAATAATAGTTCGTCCGTCAAAGAAAAAGAGAAGCTTAAAATAGTGTTTCCTACAATGACCTTGTTGCAATATTATCTGTATTCACCCAAGTATTCCCATGTTTTCGACCTACAACACAACACCTAAACATCAATTGCACCAAATATTTATGTCCAGTGTATATTTTCTTTTGTTTTCCATGAAAAATTAATATAGATGTAACTTTAATGTTGAGCTAAACTTTCGATTTAAGCGTATCTACATTTGAAGTAGACTTGTCAGAACTGTCAGCTACATAGTAATATCAATCATCCCAATAACAACCTTATGGCAAGTCTAAGAAACTTATTTCATTTTCCTCAGGAAAACATGATATCTTTGTATTTATGAGTTTTTCAGGTTGAAATTGTGTTGAAAAGCTAACACTAAAATATGAATGTAACATCCCTACTAATTCATTATGAAAATATGTAATGAGTAGAACATATTTATGGGCCTAAATTATGCAAAATATTTTTGGGGGTCCGCCAACATGAAGTAGGAAGGGTTCGTGGCGCTCAAAAGTTTGGAAATCACTGATCTAAATCATTCCTGTTAGCGATATAAAAACAAGCACTTTCACGTTTCATGATACGTGAAATGCAATTAAAGGCAAAATACTTTCATATTCCTTAATATTTTAGTAAAGTTTTCATATTTCATAAAAAATCTCCATATTTTCGTATATTCTGCAAAATTTTTGTCCTCCATTAATATTTCTGTAACTACCAATGAATTACGCTTTCCAGATATTGTAAAGAGGAAATAGAGAATCCCCAAGCCGTTCCACCAACATTCCAGGATTTCCAATGGCAAATCTCCAATTTTTCCTTTTGAGTCATTGAACTCGTAACGTCACTGATTAAATTCGAGAAGCCAAAGCAAAATAATGGATACCTATTCTAACTTTTCTCATTTTTCCTAACCTGAAGCCCTTTCAGTGTTGCCATATCTACTTATATAAATACCTAATTAATGTTTTAAATTGGTTTAAATAATCAATATTGCTGTCTAATTTCTCCTCTTTTTGCAACTCATCGATTTTTCTTCTTACAAAACAATATTAACTAGGTCTACAGAAGGTATAATCTTTTGTCAGAAAATAGCCTATAGAAAAGTTACTTGTGTTGAGTCCAGCCAATGTGTGAACAATTTTTTTTTCTATTCAGTGTAAAAAAACTTGGGTTATCTACTTCTTACATTTCGGTAAGAATTTGAGTATGTTAAAAAAAACTGTTAAATTGTACAGATTTATTGCATTATATTCAAGGCCGGGTATTTATGGAGATAGCGAAAATCACGATATAATAGATATAAAATAGATTTTTACTAATCTTGACGAATTAAGTAATTCTAACTAATAATATGCGGATAAAACAATCGCGACAAATCGCGAAATTGAATTCTAATAGTGAAATATGAATACATTCGCGAATTATTACTATTGCGTCGTTTTATAAAGAATTTTATATGCTGAGTTTTTTTTTCGGATTTTTTTTTCTCTTGAATTTGTTATATATCCAAGTAGGCTACATTACATGGTATTTCAGGTGTTCTGATTACATTAGTGAACTCGAAAGACGGAGAATTCAACATTTCACTGATAATATGAAAGTATTAACTTGAAGGTTGCAAGTGTTTTTCGTTTTTAATGAATGTGTGTTAAATACAGTCTCAGTCCAACAAATATTGTCCATTGGTCATACCGTACCTTTACCATAATCCAACGAACTTTTAATTTTAATTATTTGGAAGGTAATACATTAAGTTAATACTCCAATTCTAAAATAAATGTATTTTCCAAAATTTCCATTAATCTCCGCCAAGAGTACAAATCAATCTCCAACAATCTCCGCCAACACCAATATTAAAAAACACAAATGATAAAATTAATCTCCATAAATACCTGCCCCCGATTATACTTTATTTGGAAGCATATTAAATATATAGAAAACTATTAATGTCTAAAACTTATTTTGAAAATAATGATGTAAACATGTTCTAAATTATTTAAACGAAAATATTTTAGCATTTAAATATTTCATATTTTCATTCTTTTTCAAAATAAATCTCATATTTTGACAAAAGTTTCATATTTTGCCGGTCTCTAGTTATACCGGTACTTTCAGGCAAGTCTTAAATATCCATTGTTGTATTTGATTGTTCTGTGTATCCCAACTCAGTATGAAACGTTACATTTCACTTGAACCTCAAATCCTTACCTTATCCTTACAATAGTTTCTGACGTCTTGTTCATTAAGTCTCGCCCCCTCTCTTAGACGTAGATACATTCCGATTTCCTCTCCAACTCGATTGTCCGGCACTCCGAAAACCTATAGGATAAACAAACACAAATACTAACACAGCTTGCCTTAATTAATAATAGCCTATACAGGGTGGAAGTGAAATAGCCTTGTAAACTTCCAAAGCGAATAGCTCATGTTATATGTAACAAAAAACTATATCATCATATTGGTGTAAAGTTCATTGTTTTTTTTTTTTCAGAATTTTTTTTTCACAAATGTTTAACACTCTCTTATTCGGTAAGCATTGGGAATAGGATTATGATTTTTGTCCATATCGATAGGAAATCTAATAAAGAATAATTATTAGAGCAGTGCAAAGGGAGCAGTTATTCGATACACCGGCAACAGGGCAAGGGTTGTAAATTCATCCTGTGTACCCGCAGAGGTCTGACTCTACGGTACACAGGATAGCTGCAAGCAGTAGGTACAGCTTGGTAAAGGAAACGTCAGTACTGAAGAAAGATAAGAACAATTCGGTTCTAGTGTTACGATGCCTAAGGGGGAGAAAATTCGTTCGGCAAAGTTTAAGGGTGCTATTCATAGACATTTCGCTAGCCCGCGCTACGAGCGTGCTAAACAGGATTCATATCATATCATATCGCTGACACTGATTTATGAATACGAAAAACGTTAGTTCGCTGATTATCCACCGAAAGCCCGCGCTAAGAATGTCTATGAACACAGCCCTAAGAGATTTATTTCCGAATGTGGTGATATTTTTTTGTTGCAACGAAGATAAACTATTCTGTAAATTGTGTAAAATATCAGTTTCAGTAACTAAAGCATATAATGTTCGAAGACATGTAAATAGGGATGTACAAAAACGTGTTCTCATGAAGTTGAAAAAAAAAATCGAAACATGTGAGCAGGGTCACAGTTCTTCATCCGTGTTCCATGAAGAAATGTGTGATGCGTTTTGTTAAGCATTCAAGAAGATATGTCCTGGTGTATCTCTTCCTCCTTCTCCTATACTTACTCGATGGGGTTCCTGGTTGAAGGCCTGCATTTATTACTGTAAATATTTCGACCAGGTCCAGAATGTTATTCAATCATTTGATGTGAAAGATGCATTTGCAATACCAATAGCCCAACGTCTGTTGGTTGATTCAAGCATAAAACAACTATTGGATTACAATGAATCGAATTACCGGTTTATTCCTGGTTGTGTAACAGCTTTAGAAAAGTCTGGTACAAAACTGGTTCATCAGATTTCCCTATTGCGAAATATCTGGAAGAAAGTGACTCAAGTAGACGATAAAATTTCTAAAATAATATCTGCGAAAATAACAAATATGTTGAAAAAATTGGTGGATATTATAAACTTTGCAAGATTAGTGACAGTATTTCTGGAGATAAGGATTCCTTTGAAGAACTAACAGAAATTGAAAAAAATGTTGTACAGGATTTTACGTATGCCCCAGTTGTTTCAACAGACGTAGAAAGAAGCTTCTCCACATATTATAAGGCCATGCTATCAGATAGACGATAACTTACAAATGTCATTTGTTGTGCATTGTAACAATATTTGGAAGAAAAGTGATAACGTATAACGTGTGCGTTAATAACTCACACTCATTGTAAAGAAAAGAAAAAGACAAAAAACAATTGTTCAAGTGCTTTTGCGAATAAAATATCATGAACCCGTTACAAATAAACAGTGATTTTGTTTGCGTTCTGTATGAAATCATACATGTAAAATATATATTATTTCTTTAGGATGAAATGGTTAATTAGTTTTGCAATTTTGATATCTTATTAAAGTATCTGTAGAAAATTAATTGCAGAAAAGTTAGGGAACTGTGTCATTTCTATTGTGTCGTCTGTATGTCAACACATCGTGTATATGACCGTCGCTTGTACACAGGGAACAAGCTCAGTAACGTCGGAACCTTTCCTATGATGCCATTCCGTCTGTCATGTGCTCCGTCTGCACCGCTCTAATAATTATCCCTCTGGCTTATTTCAATAGCGTGCACGGTTCTCGTGTAAATTTAATTTTAAAACCCCCTAAATTCCAACCATTGCACAAAGCGAACGCGTGGCAACGTCTTGGCAGCCTACATACTGAGACTCACCGAGTTCGTTGACCTCTTACACCTGTATACGAGTAGAGTGTTTTAGCGACGATGTTGCCGGACTGCTGAAACTTAGAACTTAATTTTCTAATTAACCGTGCAACCGTGCATCTAATCACAAAACGTAATATAGGGTTTCTATTCATTTACGTGTACCCTATCGTATCTTTCAATCTGCAAGGTTATTTCACTTCCACTCTGTATATATTACGGTGCACCGACAGATTTCAAACCTGCCCGCTTGACAAATGGTGAACAGTTCTCAGCCTCAATCTCTACTATAGGTAGAGTTATGGGAGGGGGCATGGGGAGGCACTGCCCCCGAAAAATATATGAATTCTTTTATTATTATTATTATTATTATTATTATTATTATTATTAACGTTAGAAAATATTGAATTCAAAAGATCTTTTTTGCTTTTGTTTATGATTAAGTTTCTGTGCTTAAATTGACGAATTAATGTCTTCAGATCATGTGTCAGAACTATAATATTTATTTTACATTTTTGAATGTATAAAAATTTCTATACCTCATTTGAGGAATAGAGGCATTGTAATGTTTCTTTTGTAACAGCCTGTACTCATTTGTTAGAAGTCTGCAGGTGTTCAGGCCGCCACTTGGAGAAATATGAATAACATAATGCTTAACAATGCAGAAAAAGAAAAGTGATCCTGGTATAATGTGTAAACTTAAAAACGAGATTAAATAAAATAATTAAAGGTTACGTTTCATATAATATCTTCAGGAAAGCTTAATATAAAAAAGTTTCTGTTAGCACTGTTACGTAATTTTATTGATGTATACATGTGTTCCTGTACGAGAGAGAAAAGAGAGAGATTGTTTTAAATTATGCCCTATTATAATTTGTAGTAGATCTATAGTTCAAAGCCACCGGCGTAGCTCAGTCGACTAAGGCGCTTGCCTGCCGATCTGAAGTTGCGTTCGGGCGCCGGTTCGATTCCCGCTTGGTCTGATTACCTGGTTGGGTTTTTTCCAAGATTTCCCCAACCATCAGGCAAATGTCAGGTAATCTATGGCGAAACCTCGGCCTCATCTCGCCAAATATCATCTCGCTATCACAAATCTCATCGACGCTAAATAACCTCGTAGTTGATACAGCGTCGTTAAATAACCAAGTAAAAAAAATCTATAGTTCAAGCCCTACAGTACACAATTTGGTCCAGATAGTATGACATAGTGTTGTTTTATTCCTACTACGTTAGCGTATTTTAAGGTCATCTTATAGTGTAAAATGTCCTATCTCTCTGTCACGCCTCGCGTTATCAGTACTAGATGTGAAAGAATGACATCATACAGGACGCAAGAACGGAAGCGATTTTTTTGTCTGTTGCCACACTACAAACAGTCACTCTCCCGTCCAGTGTTGCCAATTCAGCGGTTTTCCCGCTAAATCTAGCTTTTTTGGATAACCGTCTCGCGGGTAAAATTATATTATCCCGCTTAGCGGGTATACTACCTGTTTTTTAATCTTTAAAGTTTCTGAAATGAAATTCATATTAGCATTATAAGCAGCTTTCATAATTACATTTAATTCGTTCAGTGTGTGTTTTGTGATATAATGGATGTGTAAATGTAGTGATAATTCCATATTATATACGTTGCCGTTAAAACCCGAAATCTGTCAAAACCAGTTTCAACTAGTAAAAACTAGTTTAAGCAAATAAAGATAGATAGAAAATGAGTTTTCGTATGATCTAGAATCAATATCAGGTTAGGTTTGGTTGTTTAGGTTTTTGTTTGGTAAAAGCCTAAAAAAAGAACCTAAACAAACCAAACCTACCTGTCATTGATTCTAGATCTTACGAAAATCCGCTTTCTATCCATCTATATTTTAAAACTAATTCTTACTAGTTGAAACTAGTTTTGTCGGATTTTAGGTTTAACGGTAACATATATAGTGCAATAAGAATTTAAATATGTTGTGCCTGTGATAAAAGTTTTCAAAATAGCGCCACATTGGGAATGATAAATGTGTGCAATATTCGTTACATTGGTGGGTGGATGCTCTATCTTGACCATTATTATTATTATTATTATTATTATTATTATTACTACTACTGTTATTATTATTATTATCATTATTATTATTATTATTATTATTATTATTATTGAATAATAAATATACATTAAAATCTAGAGATATTTGTTAGAAAATCGCGGGTTTTCGAAAGCCATCTAGCGGAATTATACGAACAACAGTTGGCAACACTGCTCCCGTCCAGCTAGCCAGCTACTCAATCAGTAGTAAGACTTAGGTGACTGAGTTTATTGGCGTGTGACCGTTTCAATCACAATGACGGAGCTGGTAGATTAGCGAACCTGCTTCAAGTTTTTCTTTTAACTTGGATATTCTTCAGCGGAAACTTTTCGAATTATTACGAGGGCTTTCGTGGATGATACAGTGAATGAAGGACAGATAAAATTCTGATACCGACGCATCAAAAACGCCCCGAAATCCGTCGAAAGTGATTTATTTTATTTTTTTTAGTAGGTTATTTTACGACGCTTTATCAACATCTCAGGTTATTTAGCGTCTGAATGAGATGAAGGTGATAATGCCGGTGAAATGAGTCCGGGGTCCAGCACCGAAAGTTACCTAGCATTTGCTCGTATTGGGTTGAGGGAAAACCCCGGAAAAAACCCAACCAGATAACTTGCCCCGACCGGGAATCGAACCCGGGCCACCTGGTTTCGCGGCTAGACGCGCTAACCGTTACTCCACAGGTGTGGACGAAAGTGATTTAGCTTCTGGAAGAACTTCAAGAACAAAATATTCCGAATCAACAAAATTCGACAATTGACAGTGCGAAAATTAGAAGAAGATCTGAGGACTTCACGGGCTATTGTTTAAGAGACTTTTACGCAAGAATTTGGAATGACACACAGAGAATCTTTTTCTTCATGATAGTTCACATATCCATTCTTTACGTCTCATGCAGATTTTCCAGCCAACTTCACACCATCCACGTCGTCACTCTCCATACAGTCCAGATTTGGATTCCTACAACTTCTGCTCTTCCAAAAGCTAAAACCGTGATTGAGAAGGAGAAGACTGCAGACCGTGGATCAGATGGAGGATGAAGGAGAATGCTACAAGACAGATTAAGACCATACAGAAAGAAAAGTGAATGGGGCGCTAGGATAAATGTGAGTTACCAGGGGAAGTGGCAGAAGTGGACTAAGGCGTCATTGTTCTTAGGTACGCTGTTTTTAAAATAGGGTGACTAGGAATTTTTCAGATATACCTCGTTTATTGATCTACTATCACATTTATCCTGGACTAAAATCGAGAAAAAATTATAGTCTGGCAATAGACTAAAAATATAGAAAAAAAATCTATATTAATTGGTTCACAACCAAAAATATGTACTCACTTGAGCTTCTAGTACGTCAGGATGCTCCATGAAGAAATCTTCAATCTCAGTCGGAAATATTTTGTCTCCGATTCTAATAATAACATCCTTGACTCTTCCCACAATTCGTCCGTATCCATCTTCTTGCAGCACAAACTCGTCCCTAGTTACACAAGAATTATATTTTACACTTCATCATTATTACCTAATATATTTTTTTGATGTACCGAAGTACATATGATATTTCCATGCAGATATTCTGCGTCATCATATGATGAAAGAGTGATGGAACGGAGAAAAATTCTCTCCGGCGCCGGGATTTGAACCCGGGTTTTCAGTTCTACGTGCTGATGCTTTATCCACTAAGCCACGCCGGATACAACCCCGACGCCGTTTAGAATCGTCTCAGATTAAGCTCCATCTCTTGGGTTCCCTCTAGTGGCCGCCCTCTGCACTACGTCATAGATGTCTATGAACGCAGGACCGAAGTCCATACATGTGTTGAGGTGCACTCGAATGAGTGACTGGTTGGCCGGGATCCGACGGTATAGGCGCCGTCTTAAATCACAAAGTGATTTATTACGCATATCATATATATTTTGATGTACCGAAGTACATATGATATTTCCATGCAGATATTCTGCGTCATCATATGATAAGTAAAAGTTTACCTTTCACGTTGCAACATATTCGACTACATAACCACCGAACCCCATTCTCGAAAGAGAATTAAGGTATTTATCTTACATTAGTAGCAAGAGTGTATTTCCTTTATTTCTGATTTGTTCTCTGTTGCTTTAGGATTATTATATAAGAACATTAGAAGCTAGATTTGGAGCTGCTTTTGAACATGCAAGTTCGTTTTATACCCAGTTTTGGCCCATCCATCAGGACCGATGAATTGTCTAGTCTTTTCCTCGTCTTTCCAGTATCCCAGCATGACATTGTACCCTCGCACCCAAAGTTCTCCAGGAGTACCCATTGGAACCATGCGGCCTTCTTTATCAACTACCTTCACCTGAAATTATAATGAACAATGATGCTAATGATTATACTGCTGCCAATAGTAAATATTCACGTTTAACTTCATTAAAGAAATTAGAAATAAAATTATGTGGAGAATTCAATCTGAAATCCAACATATTCAGATGATGAATATTTTGCGTGATTATTTTGATAAATATTATTATGTAAATTGGCTGATGTAGAGAAAAAGAAGCAGTAAAAAACTAGCTAGCATCTTAAAAGTGAAAATCACAGTAAAATTATTTTAGCAATAAATGCAATATCCTCAATTTTAATACGCCTGAAGCAATGCGTATCACATCAGTTCAATCACAATTTATTTGAACTGTGCTCTTACTACAGCTTACAAAATCCATATTACGGCATAAATTAAATTAATTCTGCCTAAATGTGTCGCATATAAATTAGTAACAATTATATAGCCTGCATGAAGACTAAGTATACTTTGTTTTATAAAATTTATTCAAAATACTTTGTGTCCTGCTTAAACATAAACTAAAAAACACTATTACATGAAATCGAATGGAGAAATTCCAGTGTAGTTGGTTTGTACTTCAACAATGACACAATAGTAATATGCGTTACAAGAGCGGTATGTTGACGTTTTCATGTTCGAGGAAAAGATTGAAAAAGCGAAACGTAGTTGAGCTTTTTTAATTTCCGAGAACATGAAAACAAACATACCGCTCGTGTATCGTACATTATTTTGTGCGAAGATCGTTTATTACATACCTGAAAGACGAATTTATAATTAGTTGCAATGAAATCTCCATGTTGGCTTCTGTTCAATGACGGCAATTTTGGAAAACAAATATATCTATCTTCAACATTGTTCCTATAAAATGTTTTCTGTGTTTACTATACTCCAGCAGGCCGTGATATATGTCTGTCTTTTTTTTCCCACCCAGTCTATAAATGCGAACTTAAAACAAACGGTAAGGTTATGTAATGATTTATTTTTCATTTTAATACGTTAAGAAAATTATTTATTTCTGCACATTGAAATTATAACAAAATTATTTATTTCTGCACATTAAAATTAGTTGTCACATTTGTGCAGTTATTCAGAGTCACTGGAGCACCACCACCAGTTTTTTCTATTGTGAAACTTTTTTGCATGAATATTGATTTTCCAGTTTCCGTCGAAGTTGAAGCATTAGCACTATAGATGGCAGCATTTGATAAACCCTCCGTCTGGCAGGAAGTCGATGCACTGGAGACTGTGGTTGCAGTTTTGTGAATCCTAGTACCAATGTTGCTTTTGTCGTGCAAAATATTTAAAAACAATAATTAACAGTGCAATTTAGGTGAAATTGCAGTGGTAAGTTTCCAATTTATAATTATTACTATATTGAACGTCTTTAAAAATAATATGTTAAAAGCCTAAAGCAGTAAAATGAATATGACGCTTAAGCGGTAAGAATAGGGGAATTGTTATGTGTGTTACGTTGGGAATACTGAATGTGGTATTTCACACTTACCGCGTATTGGTTTTGTGCGGAAAGCAAGCAAATACGCACAATCTGCACAATTTTTTTTTTTTTTTTGTGGTTGAATCCGCGAGAGTAATGCGCATGCGTTGTAACTATAATTATACGTTTGGAAAGCGCAACCATAGCGTCAGTTATAGTGATGGAGGAAATAAATTAAATACCGATATATTGATATTGCAGTATATTGCAAACCTAATTTCGATAAACGATATATATCGCAGAAAATACCGGTATATCGATATATCGAACGATTATCAATATATCGCTATTCCGTAAGCAAAATGCATTTTCAGGCGTACATTTACTGTATTACTATAAAATTACTTAAATTTTAATATTCCTTTTTACCATTGAAATTAACATCATAACAGTCAAAAGCATAAATGTAAAATTGTAACAATAAACAATACATTTTCAATACCACATGGTGTAGATCCTAACCTAAATCAAAATTATGGTGGAGGCAAGGGAGCGTAAATGATATAGTGGAAAGAGTTAAGTGTTATCTACATGGTTGAGTATTTGATATTGGAACACGATTCAATTATTATAATGTTTTGTAGGATTCAATCCAGCACATAGATATAATGCTCTTTTCTACCTAACAACGTAATCATTTTTAAATGTAAGTGAACAGAACTTGTGGACTAATTATTTTAAATGTAAGTAAACCGTACTTAGAATGTTACAAGTTTTAACAAACTTCACAGTTGATTTGAAACAGTACTTCTATAGTAAGTTCCCATTGCCAGTTATTGTTACTCTCCAACATTCCAAACAACAATGGTGATGATTATAGGGATATAATTTTTTTGCACTAAAACATATAATAGGGAAACAGAATGTCAGCACTAGGTTGTGCATAGAAATCATAGACGTAAACAAATGTCACATCGGTATTAAATCCTTGTTTCTCTTTCCAATTCAGAATATAGAAATAAAAGTTTTGCTACCCGTTTTGAGATCAGACGGTTCCCTTTCAGGGTGGGATTTGCTCTCCTGCGTTGGAGAACATTAATAACAATATTAAAACAGTAGTAGTTAAACTCCCGTCTGTCTCTCGTTTCGCACACGCTGCATTTTGAATTTGGTGCTGCATATTAAACAGTTTGAATTCGAGCCAATTAGAACGAGGTATTGAGTGAGGTTGCATAATTATGTAACTGTCCACCTTCAGTAGCGCTATCTCTCGGGAATTATCGGCGTTGTCTAGTGTGGATTTTGTTGTTGATAATGATAATGATTCCACAAAAAAAAAAAAAATCGATATATTTATGAGAAAGCCGATATATTACACGACATATTGAATCAAATTTTCGATATCGATATATCGCTATATCGAAACGAAAATATCGGTATTTCGTAAAAACCGATATATCGTTCCCATCTCTAGTCAGTTAAGATTTGGTCTCCGCAGCAGAAAGTGTCCTGCGTGCTTGTTCTTGCCGAAGTGAGGTCCGTGACACGGGTGCAGAGTCGTTTTCGACGGGAGTACCAGCTGCGACCTACCGATAAAGTTCCAACCTACACATCAATTATGCAGTGATGTCAACTGATGGCAATAGGAGCAAGCGCGCTCTTTAGAGTCCAGGAGAGCATGAGCGCTTTATAGCTTTACGAAAGAGATAGTTGCTATATGCCGCTTGGTCGAGCTATATACAGGGATGGCCAGCACTGATTCAATGGATAAAGAGAAGAGAACTTATTAAAACTGTATACATGTTAATTTTAAGATTTGTTTGAGAAGTGTAAGTGCATTATAAGAATGTAAGTTTTAATTTTAATGTTCATTTTTCACAAGTTCGCTTTTTTATTCAAAAGGAATATTTTCTCAACTTTTTTTTACAGAAAAGTGAAATTTTCAGATATGTTTGTTTAGTAGCCTTACAGGTACTAAAACAATGTTTTCGTAAATCTAATATATCGTAAATACGTATTACTGAAGATAGTATATTAAAATGTTTGAAAATATTCGCATGGAAAATGTTTGTAAGGAAATGAATTAACAAAGCAAATACCGGTACATCACAAATAAAAGATATGTGCCTATGTGTTGGTAAAACGCCAGCTCTATAGCTTCAGCAGATTTCGAGATAATTTAATATTCTGATAACAAAAAGTTGCGCACCAATATCACCTAAAAGCATAATGCGATAAGAGTTTTATTATGTAATATTAGTTACAGTTAAAACATAACCCTAGACAACTTTGCTTTGTACTATAATATTGTTTTGATTACTTTTATAAGGCTAAAGACACCATCGATATCAATTTCAACTTATCATGTCATATTCAGTGTCCTTCTTTGAATTATGTGTTTAATTCACTTAGTACAGTATAGTTGTAGTTATTATGGGATTTGTGTGATTATTCCTTCTTTACTCTTTATTACATTATTAACGTTTAAAACACAACTGCAATATTAGGCTAAGAAATAGGTGTTAATACTTTTGTTTTACAGATAATATAGAAAGTAACAAACAGAAAGAAGCCATATAAAAATAACGACATAAAATTTCACGTTCCGTTTGAAGTTTGTGCACCACTGTTTTCTTAATTCCTCCTAGCATACCTAGCGCTTAATGCCCGCGCACGACGTCAAGGTCAGAAAAATGCGCTTGCTTTGACATCACTGAATTATGGCATGGGACAGACAGCTGCGTGCAAAAGGAAGTCTTCTTAATGTGTGGTGAGGACTAATGAAGGACAAGGTCCTAGGCTCGTACTTCTTCGCAGAGAAAACTGTAACTGGAATCATCTATGCCGACATATCGACAGAGTATGCTCTGCCTTAGCTTACCGATGGTGCAATTTCGCAGCAAGACGGCGCCGGCGCACCATACCATCATGCACTAGTAGTACGGGACATTCTGAAGTATTACCCGGGCGTTGGATTGGGAGACAAGCTGAAACCATCACTTGGCCACCGAGATCATCAGACATTACTTCACTTGATTTTTTTCTGTGGGGTTTTGTGAAAACCTTGTTATCAAACACCAGTAGATGGCCTTTCTGATTTACGCCGCATCATCCGTGCAGCTATTTAGAACGTAACACCGGTAATGCTGTTAAACACATGGCAGGAAATTGAGTACAGATTGGATGTGTGTCGCGCCACTAATGGTGCGCAAATCGAGGTGAGGTAACATGTGTAAAACAAATTTGATTTGCTGTCCATGTACGAAAAAATAACATGTGTACAAAAATGTTTTCAGTTAATGTTATGTAGAAAAATTACATGTGTAATTTTTTTTTTCAGTTGCTGTCCATGTAGAAAAAATAAAATGTGTAATTTTTTTTTTTTTTTTTTTTTTTGAGTTGCTGTCCATGTAGAAACAATCTGCAAATAAATATCTCCATTAGTTTTCGTGTAAATAAACGTTGTTTTGTTCTAGGTTTAAGCTGGACACACTGGTACATTGCAATGTTTATAAAATACTACTATGTTTTTCTTATAATCATAATTTTATTGTGTGCTAGTATTACCTCTACATGCTCCATAAGATACCCAACAGTTGCCGTCATCTGCTCCAATGTGTCCTGTGGCTGTGAGAAAAACACGACCGTTACCTCCGTCATACCATAGGCAGGCTGCAAATCGAAAGCATCATGATTAATTCCATTAAATATTCTTAAAGAATACGAGAAAAGTGTACAGAAGTTTACTCTTGGTATCTGTTGTCTCGGTTACGCCTAATTTACCTGTCCCTTACCCAATTACAGCTAATCTCACTTCCCCCCTATCCCGATGACGAAGACGGTGGCCCGTGGATCATAGTTCAGGATATTCTGTGCATATCGATGGCTAAAAAGTGATACCTCGTATCTACAAATATGGTCATTTAGTTTAACTACACTTATTATTATTATTATTATTATTATTATTATTATTATTATTATTATGTTCACCAAATTTGACAGTTAACTAATATTTTGTCCTCAAGCTTTCCACTTCCTGATAAGTTTCAGCATCATTCTTTCTTCACCCACTCTTACCAATACAGCTTCGTTTCTTATTCTGTCTGTCCACTTCACACGCACCATTCTTCTCCATATCCAAATTTCAAATGCTTCTATTCGCTTCGTCGTAATGTCCATGTTTCTGCCCCATACATTGCTACATTCCACACAAAGCACTTCACTAGTCTTTTCCTTAGTTCTTTCTCCAGAGGTCCGCAGAAAATGTTCCTTTTTCTATTAAAAGCTTCCTTTGCTATAGCTATTCTTCTTGTGACTTCTTGGAAGCAGCTCAAGATATTGTTTATAGTACACCCAGATATTTGAAACTGTCCACTTGCTCTACTGCCTTATTTAGAATTCGCAAGTTTACCTTCTTTACTTTTCTTCCTACGACCATGGTCTTCATCTTATTTGCATTTATCTTCATTCCATACTGCTCACAGCGGTAATTTAACTTCAGTAGCATATCCCTTAGTATATCCATGGCTCATTTATTTTAGGGCTCATCTCTACATTTATCATAACACCTAGGAATGAGTACCAATTTAGGGACTAGCCAATTGGATGTGAGATGACTAATAAAATATGACTAGATCGTCCGTATGAGCATAATGTAGGGAACGATTTATATTCTTTTTACAAAGAGGGATAAGGAAAGTGTGTCCCTTTCTTATTGATTCGTTTGGGTGAGTACAGTATGTTCACCATCCTCATCCTAAATATTTCGTTAAGAGACAGTTCTGGATAATAGGTATGTAGAGTTTTATGAGACAAACTTGAACTAACCTTGTTCTTTGGAATATAGTGTATGTATTACTCGACCGAGGCGAGTGTAGCCGCGGGCGTAATGTGAACTATCGCGATGACGCTATACGAACGCAGGAGCAGTACAAGTGGCCATGGATAAATATATAACAGGATGCGAAACTACGGTCAGCACCATCTGGCAGTAGGGGGCTGAAATAAGATGATTAGCGCCCAACGTCGTAGGTGGTGAACATTAGAACTACGTGTTGGGTACATTACCCAGAGTTCTCTATTTATCCGTTCGAGATATTGCTCGAGGACTCGACGAGGAGCCTTGATGGCAGACAAAAACTTGCTAATAAGTGAACATAAAGTGATATTAAGTGTGTGTATAAGCAGTGCATGTTAAAAAGTGATGTTTATGGACGTTGTAAAAATAGTGTTATTGAATGTTTTGTAAAGTAATAGCAATATAATAAATTGAACTATCTAAGTAGTTCTTGCAGACTTTTCAATTGCTCTGTACAATAAATACCCAAAGAATACAATCCAAATTATCTAACCTTTTGCTTTATTTTTTTTGTCTGTGTCTGGTTATATTTTAATTGGGTAGTGTAAAATAGATCGTATCTTTTATCTTCCTGTTGGCTCCGGTAAGAATTTTCAGTAGAAGCTGCTGTGAGGAATAAAAATGTAAATGTTTCATTTTAAATTGGGTTAGTTTTGAATATCGATGAGGGTGGGAGGGAATACTTTCTGCACAGTTTAACATTTTCGTCACCAGGTGCGCTGCTAAATGCATGGAGTAATTACTCTTTTCGCTACTTGGTGCGCTGCTAGATGTAATAACGCCCCTCCCTCTAACAGGTGGCAGCAAGCTCATTTTCTACAACAGCGCCTCTAGTATGTGTTACGGGGAACTCGGTAAGTTTCGCATCCTATTATATATTCATCCATGAAGTGGCGCTCCGGTCTGCAGGACTCCACTGGCCTCGGTCGAGTAATACCTCTTGTCTTACGAGATTCTGAATGGCCGGAATTTCAGCGTGCAGAGGTGTCCTTCGGTAAACACGTCAGCCAACGCAATATCGAAAGGGAAACGTAAACAGTTCTCTTTAATGGAATATTTAAACAGTTTTTGGTACAAGTAGATAAATCCAGAAAAAGATCAATGTGTGTAGCGAAAAATTATAGGTCCACTGTCAGTTATTAATTATTGTAATGCATGATTTGAAAGTTTTATATTGTATTTGTTCAGTTTAACGAAATTTCAGTTGGCATAAAATGACAATAATTTCACTGTTCTTAGAATTTTATTATACCGACATTTGTACCAGCTCTCCTGACCACATAGGATAAATAGCACGTTAGAACATGATCATAGAATGCAAATGTAGCTGTCAGGTATAATTCCCTGTGAAGCTGATTTGAATAATGTCAAGGGGAAAATTGTTCCGAGACCGGATATCGAACCCGGGACCTTTGGCTCAGCGCGCCAACGCTCTACCGACTGAGCTAGCCAGGAACGCACCAGACACCGGCTGAATTTTTCCCTTTATATCAACTTACTCAAGTGGACTGCCAAGACGTCAAAGACCCAACCTTGAGAGCACAAAAACTCTATGTGGCTTGATTGTGGTTTTCTGTTGGCCACTTGAGGTAAATGGATATAAAGGGAAAATTGAGCCTGTGTCTGGTACTTTCCTAGGTACTCAGTCGGTAGAGCGTTGGCGCGCTCAGCCAAGGGCCCCGGGTTCGATAACCGGCCAGGAACAATGTTTTCCTTGAAATTATTCAAATCGGCTACACAGGGAGCTATACTTGAAAGCCAGATTTGTATAATACACGTCATTGTTCATCAACAGAAAACCACAATTCATGTCACGCACAGTCTTTATGCTCTCAAGGTTGTGTCTTTGATGTCTTGTCAGCTCACTTGAGGTAAGTGGATATAAAGGGAAAAACTGAGCCCGTAATTATGTATGGAATTATAGGATGGAGTAGCTTATTTAAATCCAATTTTAATCCACTTTATGTATTACAGAAGAAAATAATTAAAATCTGTCTTCATGAACCTATTGATTTTCCATTTCAAAAATTGTTTTTAGGCCTTAATGTACTTAATATAAGACAAATTAATTATATTGTATTAATAAAATTCATACATAAAAATCGAAATAATTTTGAATTGTATTCGCATAGTTATGAAACAAAAGGTATGAATTCTTTAAGATTGTTTCAACCGAAATGCAACACTGCTACAGTATTTAATCATAGTAGTAATTTAGGCCCAAGAATAGATAACAAATTTATATTTAAATATCCCAATCTTGTCAATTCTAATAGTTCTAGTATTAAATTTAAAGCGTTATGTATGGATTTTATAAAAATTGAAAAATTGTAAATTTAAATTTATATATTCTTATTGCTTAGTAGGCATAAGACAAATTGTATTATATACTTCTTAATTTCAATTCAGGAATCCGCCCCTGAGCACGAGTTCTACTCTTTCAGGGGCGAGCTAAATTTTTTCTGTTTATTTATATTTTGTTACAATTTTTGGCAAAATAAATAAACAAACAAACAAACAAATAAATCTGGTACGTTTCTGAGTAGCTCAGTCGATAGAGCGTTGGCGCGCTCAGCCAAAGGTCCTGGGTTCGATATCTGGCCCCGGAACAATTTTTGCCTTGAAATTATTTATGATCATAGAATAAGATTTATAATAATAATGGTAATAATAGTAATAATAATGGTTTATTTTAACTAGCAGAGTTGAGGTAATTCGACCTTCTCTTCCACTCAACCACTACTTACCTTGATAAATAAGGAATAAAAGATATGAGATACTCACGGTTAGTTTTCTGACATTGAGAACCTCCTTGATCTTCAGGGCCAGCTGCTGGGAGCATGGTGCTCCTCCGTACATAGCTGCCCGGAGGGAAGTGACCTGCAGCCCGAGTTCAGTTGCCACGGAGATCATGTCCACGAATAGAGATGGAGTGGCGAACATGTGGGTGCACCTGATTCAGAGAGGTATGTCACACTTTCCTCTTGGTCAATATTGGTCGCATTCTTTATTCGCTGAAAAGATCTGAAATTTGTCTTTTGACTTTACCTCTCCTGTATGATAGCCTCGAGCGTTTTCTTGGCGTCGAACACAGGTGCAGGTAGGACACATGTGACACCGTAGTACAAACCGCAAATGACGCCAGTCAGACTTCCTGCCGTATGGCAGAACTGTGTGATTACAGCCGATTTGGCATCCTGTGTGCGGAGGTAAGTATCGGCATTAGAAAACAGGAACGCCCAACTAGTGTTTCGACACAAAAATGAATTACAGTGGACTCACCTAAGTTCGACTGAACAGAATTGAAAGTTCAGTCCAATAAGGGTAGTGAGTGTGGCAGGTGAAATGAATACAAATTCTTATTGGTTATCCATCAACGAATACAGTACTGTACTTGCATTTCCTGTCCGCCCCGAGACTTGTGTATGCGCTTCTAGTATCACAGTGGGTTTCGACAGTTCCGTCTCACAAACGGCACAATTCTCAAATAGAAAAAGAAGAGTTCAATAATTTAAAACCAGTGATTAAATATGGACGTCCTAATCAATAAAATATTCTGTTTTCCTTTAACAAAAGTATCACTACAAGACACAGAACCAATTCCTATTCAAATGGCAAACCCATTTCTTAGTGCCCGAATAGGGGCGTGTCTAATTCTCCTACGTAAGCAGTCGAACTACTGTGCTCCAACCACGAGAAAGTCTCTGCCGGATGAGATGAAGGAGGGTAATGCTGTGAATGAATGTTGATGTCATAAGATGTCATAAGGTCACACACGTGGATACTCTTATCTCTATTGGCTAGCTCTCACAGCACAAACCATAACATTGATACAGACATATTGATACTACCCTAGTTATAAAATTAGATCACAGTTAATCTCTTGATCTTTTAATCCCTCCATACAGGAAATAACATATGCAGGAGAGCGCTTGGTTTTTAAACTGACGTTATAACGGTAATATTATTTATCTACTTCGTTCCAATAGATGAGTCAATAGTAAGCACATTCCTTTCACGGTTGATCTCCTGGTTGGAGAACAGTATAGGATGTCGAACTTGTTTGTTGTCGAACTTCAGAGCTTCCACTGTATTTTACAATTCATATTTGGAAAGTCCGAGAAGTTCTGTAGATGAACCACAATATAAATTTCAATATCAGATACACAGATATGTTTTCCTATTAACATTGAAATTTATGTTGTAGTTAACAAAATGAATATTTGCAGCTACGTATACAGCATTTTTTTGTTGGTTCCACGCTATATGAGCTGACTGCGTAAGACTTGTACCGAAAATTTGCATTTAAACTGGTTTGCTCGAAGATTTTCGGTCTTGTCATTATCGTCACTGTTCCTCCATGATATTACTATAGCTCTTCATGGGTAACACAGTATTAGGACACAAATAGATTTAAATGTTACACCTATAGAACAGGTCACAAGTTTTAAATATTTTGCGCGTGAAATCTCTTACAAACGTAGGAATAATTTACCAAGTACCAATGCTTCAACAAATATGTCGAACAATAAATAGGATATTAAAAGACAGCACAGGGAAGGAAACTCAAATCAAGCTTTATACAGTTACAGCAGTATCAGTTCTATTATATGGATCAGAGACTTGGACCATGACATGTAGTGATAACAATGTTTACAAGCTATCTGAACACTAACCCTTCTTTCCTCAGTCCACAAGTTTTATGGCCCTGTTTCGTGTATACAAGATTCGAACTACTGGGTGTTCATTTCAAAGTATGTCATGACGTCACTGTTGTGAGTCAGCGATTTGAAGCGAGTTTCAGTTTTATGTCAGAGAAGTTGCCTATTATTCAAGGCATTCAATCTGAACTTGAGAACTCGTACGGTATAACATGAACGTCGTAGCAACAGATGGCGGTCTGTAAAGTCTGTGTGCTACCATAACCTCTTTCGAACTGTTTTGCTCGGGCAAGTCCTACGCAAGGTATTTGTTATCATCGGTTGCGTACCGCAACATTCCACAACACAAATCAAATATTCCGTGTCCATATTGACCGTCCAAGTTAATGTCAACAAATACATAAGTAATCGCCTTAACCCTCTCGCCATATCCCGAGAGTAAGAAAAAAATTCACCTCAATACGTGTTTCCAAACAGTTCACATTCCTGCCACTACCGGCTTTACTGTCCGTATCGGTACGTACTCTTCAGAATGAACGCCGTACTTGCTAGGCAACTTCTCTGACACAAAGGTAATACGCCTTTGCGGAAGTGTAGGAAGATTGAATTCTCTAGGCTCATCGGCTACCCAAATGACGGCATACGGCGAGCCATGATACACTTTGAACTGAACACGCAGTAGAGACCTAGCACAGTATTATTCAGAGACGTACCAACTCCAGCTCCAAGGGACATTTTAATGGGAAAATGAGTAGGCCTTATTTTGTTGTTACAAATAATGATAAACTAGGATGTCTGATCTGATCAGTTGAATTGCGTTACATAAAATTGTGTAAAAAGGCAAGGAATTGAAATTCTTCAAGAGATTTCTGGTTAAGCTTGGATACACTTACGTCTATGAAGAATTATTTTCAGAAATGAAGCACACTGGAAGTAGGACACGTAACTACGCCAACGGACAACATCCGTATATGAAAAGTTAGTATATCCATAGTTCTATTACATTTAATGTGGTTTCTGTTCTAATTTCTTTCCAGTGTTTTGTCAAATAACTTGAAATCTTTATGTTAAGTGTAACTTAATAACCTTAATATAAATAATCTTCAAGAATGAAAGCAACAAAATGAAGTCACGTACCTTTATATCACATTCAAAGCCCTTGCGCATTCCTATGACGTTATTCACCAGATTGTGGTGACTCAAGAATGCTCCTTTAGGTGTGCCTGTTGTTCCCTGCACATTAAAAAGCAAATTTCAAATAAAATAATAAAAAAATTCATTTAGACCTAATATATAAAAAACAGAATGCACCTAGTAATAGGGCCAACATGAATTAAGCAAGTGGGAAACGATATTCATTACGATGTCACATGCATGGCCATTTTCCGACATGATGATGGAAAGAGAAGATCGTGCTACTTGGCCACAGCGATCCCCAGATTTCAGTTTTTATTGTGGAACCGTGTTATTGTTCAAATCAAGATTTTCAGGTATAACTCCCTGTAAAGTTGATTTGAATAATTTCGAGGGAAAAATTGTTCCGGAGCCGGGTATCGAACCCGGGACCTTTGGTTTGACGTACCAAGGCTCTACCACTGAGCTACTCGGGAACTCTAACCGACACCGATCCAATTCTTCCCTCTATATCCACAGACCTCAAAGTGGGCTGACAACCGTCAAGCAACCAACTTCGAGTGCACACTAACTCCGTGTGACTTAAATTGTGGTTTTCTGTTAACGAACAGTGACGTGTATTATGCAAATCAAGATTTTCAGGTATAACTCCCTGTAAAGTTGATTTGAATAATTTAGTTCGTTAACAGAAAACCACAATTTAAGTCACACGGAGTTAGTGTGCACTCGAAGTTGGTTGCTTGACGGTTGTCAGCCCACTTTGAGGTCTGTGGATATAGAGGGAAGAATTGGATCGGTGTCGGTTAGAGTTCCCGAGTAGCTCAGTGGTAGAGCCTTGGTACGTCAAACCAAAGGTCCCGGGTTCGATACCCGGCTCCGGAACAATTTTTCCCTCGAAATTATTCAAATCAACTTTACAGGGAGTTATACCTGAAAATCTTGATTTGCATAATACACGTCACTGTTCGTTAACAGAAAACCACAATTTAAGTCACACGGAGTTAGTGTGCACTCGAAGTTGGTTGCTTGACGGTTGTCAGCCCACTTTGAGGTCTGTGGATATAGAGGGAAGAATTGGATCGGTGTCGGTTAGAGTTCCCGAGTAGCTCAGTGGTAGAGCCTTGGTACGTCAAACCAAAGGTCCCGGGTTCGATACCCGGCTCCGGAACAATTTTTCCCTCGAAATTATTCGTGTTATTGTTGTTTATATGCGTTGACAGAAGAGTGGTCGGAAATAACCCGTAGGCTTACTCAATATTTAAAGTTTTGGTAATTACTGTAGACAGGATTTTTATTTACTAAAAGTTAAAAATGACACCGAGAGTAGGCCTATTCGGCACCTGAGTGGATGTGATGTAGATTAGGGCCATTTTGAGGCCTTATTCACACTACTCTGAAATCTAACAAAGGAGAAGACTGGAGAATATATTTATTTATTTATTTATTATACTCCGAATTTATAGAGAACCCTATTTTATATGAGATAGATATGTTAGAGTTATAAATACTTTATTATTATTATTATTATTATTATTATTATATTTATTTATCAGAGCTTCCTCAAATTAGAGGCTGCCATTAGACAAAGCATACAAAACAATACAAGAACAAATGGAAGATGAGAGCTAAAAGAGTAAGAAAAAAGGCAAACAAATACACAAACAAACAATGGCAGTTTACAGAAGAAAACAAAAATTTCAAGTAAAGAATCAATGAAAGCTTAGAAGGAAAAAGAAAAATGATTTTTCCATACACTGAATTAGAGTCCATATACGTGGTTCCGTGAAAGTTTGACTGGCCCTCTAATTATGAGGAGGGCCAGTTCATTCAGAAAGGATTTGTGCAGTCCTAGGGTCTTACAGAATTGAGAAGAGAAGTTGGGTATCGTTCCTCTTGCTCCAAACATCAATCCCGTAACAATGATATCGTGAAGTTGGTATTTATCTTTATAATACGGGATGGTTGGAACGTAGATTGCTCGTTTATTATTATTATTATTATTATTATTATTATTATTATTATTATTATTATTATTATTATTATTATTATTATATGAGATTGATTAATTAAGTCTCCTATTGAATTAATCTTACGTTTCAATTATGAAATTAATAAAATTTTACAAATCTATAAATTCAGCAAATCTCTACAACGTTTTATAATTTATACAAATGAATGAATGAAATGCAATGAGATGAAATTAAATACTTAAATACAATCTTATATTTCAATTAACAAGTTTCACGAAATGTATACTATATTATAACCTAAGCTAATAACTAATCCTAATATTCAGCTAGAATGTAGTTTAAATTTCTGTGGGTTGAAATCTCTGAAGACGTTACACAGTTTTCCGTTAAACAATGTTGTTACAAGCAGTTTCTAAATTTTATACAACAAATTTATCGTGAATCTATTTTAAATTATTATCCTAATTTATTTGTATCAAGTGTTGATTTAAATATGTATAGCAAAATATGTAAAAACTATAGAAAAAAATAATGTATTTAGTAAAGCGCGCTTGGAAATTTGTAATTAACAGTTCAGACAGTTTTATTGAACTTGCATTTGAAAATCGAGCACCGCTTATTAAAATCACTCCACAAGTGTACATCACGGAAACTGTAGCCAATTATAGTGCATGGTGCTAACTTAGTCGATTACACAGCGAACACAAAGTTCGCACCACTCACTACTGGTAGAGGGGCAGAAAAGGCCTGATGGTCTTAACTCTACCAGGTTAAATAAATAAATACTACTAAACTGTTGGCCACTACTTTCAAACACACCGGTACTATTTATTACCAGAGTTAAGGCCCATTCACAATGAAAATTAAACATAACCGTAACATAAACACAGAAGTTTGCGCCCAGGCTACCAAATGGGATCATTCACAATGATTCACATAAGCATTGACATAAACATTACCGTAAGACGTTAACATGAAAGTTTGCAAACTCCAAACTTTCATGCTTATGCTTACGTGATTGCAAACAGAACACAATCGTGGAGCGCTGAAGTTTACGACAGAATATGAGGAAATGGCGTCGTTGTTATGTTTCCATGATTACCAAGTATGTTTGCTGTGATGTTTATGTTCCCATCGTGAATGATGGTATGACTTCTTGATTTTACTGTAACGTTAAGTTAACGCTTACGTTATGTTTAATTTTCATTGTGAATGAGCCTTTAGATTACTTCTTGCTCGTTCATAACCATAGCAAGTTTGAATAAATTTTGTTAGTACATAAAATTCTTATCTTTAATAATTACTATTCTTTAAAAGTTATTCTTATATTATCCTACTTCAAACTCGTTTTCAGGCACAGCAAATGGGTGTTCTGAGAAATTTCTTGATTGCTATAATTCACTAAAACTCTTCTGTCTCAAAATGGGCTTATAATGAATAGGTTGAGCATTTCAAGGTCTTTTATGATAATGTATGCGTTAACTATATATACCATTTAAGACACTTACATAATAGTATAATTTTCTGAGCTTCGAAATAATTGCCGATTACTAATAATTTGGCTGGTACATATACAGATAATTACTTACATTTTGTATGCAAATGAAATCTACATACGTCACACTAGAATAAGTTTTGTACACTTAGCTTCCGGTATATGTAAAAATTGTCTTACAGATGAGAACTGAATGACACATCCTTCGTCCGCCTGTATTATTGTCTGAAGGTCTCGAACTTTCTGTATATACTCCGATCGCGCAGAAGCTATGATGTCATTCAGTCGATACGCACCCCTGTGAAAAGATAAACATCAAATTACCGTGAAGATATTGTAATTGTTTTTAATAACATTAAAAACATAATATAGGAAAAACCGTATTATAACACTGACGAAAATGTATAATTCTCGCGTTAATTTATTTTATTTTATTGGGTTATTTTACGACGCTGTATCAACATCTAGATTATTAAGCATCTGAATGAAATGAAGGTGATAATGCCGGTGAAATGAGTCCGGAATCCAGCACCGAAAGTTACCCAGCATTTGCTCGTATTGGGTTGAGGGAAAACCCCGGATAAAACTTCAACCAGGTAATTTTCCCCGACCGGGATTCGAACCCGGGCCACCTGGTTTCGCAACCAGACGCGTTAACCGTTACTCCACAGATGTGGACTCTCGCGTTAATGCTAGATTGAAAAAAAAAGACTGTGACACATTAAGATATTTTTCTCAAAACTTCAACGTTTACTTAATCGAGTTTTCAAGAGAGAAATAAATTATAACGCGGGCATATACATATTAGATATTGCCGTTATTCCAAAGCCTCGTAAATTCAATGACCGGTGAGATCGAGGTCGCAAAATATTGATCCTCAATGGTTTATGAACGCTCCTAGAAGAATGAAGAATAGCCAATAGTGTTTACTAAAGATTATTATTTTTTCGGTTCTACAGAATATATCTGTTATGGTAACAATTAATATTAGAGGAGAAAAATTCGCTCCGGCGCCGAGGATCGAACCCGGATCCTTGGTTCTATGCACCAAGCGCTCTTACCATTGAGCTACGCCGAAGTTCAATCCTCCAGCACCGGATCGAGCTTCCCTCCTCCAGTGTTTTTCCCTTTGTGGCCTGACTCCACATGTATGTTGACATTTTATTGTCAAGTGCCATTATACAAGGAGCGTACTCAGTTGAGTGACTTGGTGGCCGGGATTCCACAGCAATGTGCACAGTAATCTGTACAGAAATACGCACTGTTGCTAGAACTTGGAGTCAGGGCACAAAGGGAAAAAAACTGGAGGAGGAAAGTTCGATCTGGTGCTGTGGATTGGACTTCGGCGTAGCTGAATGGTGAGAGCGCTTGGTACGTAGAACCAAGGACCCGGGTTCGACCCTCGGCGCCGGAGCGAATTTTTCTCCTCTGATATTAATTGTTACCTTAACAGATATATTCTGTAGGACCAAAAAAATAATAATCTTTAGTAAATTCTTCTAGCAACAGTGTATATTTCTGTACAGATTACTGTGCACATTACTGTGGAATCCCGGCCACCAAGTCACTCAACTGAGTGCGCTCCTTGTATAATGGCAGTTGACTTAATAAAATATCAACATACATGCCCAACTTGGAGTCAGGCCACAAGGGGAAAAACACTGGAGGAGGGGAGTTCGATCCGCTGCTGTGGATTGGACTTCGGTGTAGCTCAAGGGTGAGAGCGCTTGGTACGTAGAACCAAGGACCCGGGTTCGATCCCCAGGGCCGGAGCGAATTTTTCTCCTCTAATATTAATTAATAGAAAATAGGCAGTACACAATAATTAATACCTCTTTTAGTTAAATTGTTATTAATCCTATTAATTTTGTGAACTGTCTCACTCCCTTTCACTGAATCACTCTTAGTTCTACTGACTTTATTAAACTAGGCCTACTTATTTAACATGGTGTTTGGAAACAATGTGCGTCCGTTTCAACGCGATATCAATTAAGATTAAAACTCACAGATACTGCTTGTCGCTCATTAAGATCACTGCCTCGAGTGCTGGAGTTTTGATGGTCTGGAGTTTCACTCCGGACTCCGGGCAGCTGTCCAGTTCTGGGATCACTTTGCGCAGGATCTCGTAGCAACTGTTGGTCTTGTAGAACTCGGAACAGATGATAAATTTGACATCCACTTTGCTGAGGCCGTGCAGTAGTTGGGGTGCCTGGTACGCTGGATCCAATTGCACCTTTGATACAGTAAGTGTCTTATGTAAATCATAGAGTGACAAAGTTTAAATGGTACAAATGTGACTTTTTTCTGTAGAGGATTAAATAAAATTACATTTCTCCAGTGGTCTGTATAAATGAGCGAATCATCGTTTTTCTTAAAAGGATGAATATTCATGCAGGCAAAACTTAAATTTTATTTAGTTTTATGCCAATGTACAGAATGGGAGTGAAACAACTCTGCACAGATTTTTAGGGCGAATAGCTCATGTTGTACGTAACAAAAATGTATAATACGAGTACTTTATCGTATGGAGAAGAATAGGCAGGACAGAGAAAAATTCTCTCCGGCGGCAGCGGGATTCGAACCCGAGTTTTCAGCTCTACGTGCTGACGCTTTATCCACTAAGCCACACCGGACCGGATGTCGGATTGAATCCTTCTCAGTTTAAGTTCTACCTCTCTGTTCCCCTTTGGTGGCCTACCCTCATTACTGTGTCACAGAATATGTGGCAGTGGCACAATGTCCAACGTACTATGTACAGAGGTGCACTCATTACGAGTGACTAAGTGGCCGGGATCCGACGGAACAAGGCGCCGTCTTGAATTACAAAGTGATTACTTACGCTTATCATAGTATATATCATAGTCACTCTTAATGAGTACACCTCTGTACATAGTGTTGGCCATTGTGCCACTGTCACATATTCTGTGACACAGTACATGAGGGTAGGCCACCAAAGGGGAACAGAGAAGTAGAACTTAAACTGAGAAGGGTCCACACCTGTAGAGTAACGGTCAGCGCGTCTGGCCGCGAAACCAGGTGGCCCGGGTTCGAATCCCGGTCGGGGCAAGTTACCTGGTTGAGGTTTTTTCCGGGGTTTTCCCTCAACCCAATACGAGCAAATGCTGAGTAACTTTCGGTGCTGGACCCCGGACTCATTTCACCGGCATTATCACCTTCATATCATTCAGACGCTAAATAACCTAGACGTTGATACAGCGTCGTAAAATAACCCAATAAAATAAAAATAAAATAAAAACTGAGAAGGATTCAATCCGGCATCGGAATTTGAATCTGGTGTGGCTTAGTGGATAAAGCGTCAGCACGTAGAGCTGAAAACCCGGGTTCGAATCCCGGTGCCGGAGAGAATTTTTCTCCGTTCTACCCACTCTTCACCATAAGGTAATGCAGAATTCCTGCACAGAAGTATCATATGTACTTCGGTACATCATAGTAATCTGTATCATTTTGGTGAAAAGTCCAAGTTTTCTCAGAAAAAAAAAAGTTTCTATCCAAATGTTTAACGCTCTCTTATTCGGTAAGTATTGCGAATATCGTGATTTTGTCTATATCGACAGAAAATCTAATAATGAACCATTTATTCCTCTGGCATATTTCAATAGCCTGGACGGTTTTCGTGTAAATTTAATTTTAAAATAACTCATTTGAAGCCACCGACCGATGCGACAAGCTTAGAACATTGTAGCCAGAAAGGTAGGTGGAAGGTAGTTCACTAAGGAGATAGACCTGAGTTTGTTGAACTCTTACATCTGTATTACGAGAAGAAATGACGATTTAATCACAAAACGTAATACAGATTTTCTATTCATTTAAATGTATCCTATCATTCCTTTCAACCTGCAATATTATTTCATCTCTACCCTGTAACTTATTTGACTTATTTGTTTCTTATATATCTCTTAACGAGCCACGTCTTTGTAAAGTAAAACTTAGTTTAGGGCCTATATTGTACCCCTAAAATAATACTGCCATAACGCCCAAAAATTGAATTTTTATTTACAGACAGTTTTGTAATCTTTACTTAATCCTTTATCAAACAGTAGATCTATCGTATGTCTACAGTACGTTCAAGGCCAAAGTCTGCAGGACTCATCTGATATTTGGTAATTATTGTGAGTTTTCATACGACTTTGAAATGTTTATCTTAAATTTACTTAATAATAACTTTTGTAATTACGACAGTGTTATTTTAAGGGTGCGATATGTTTTTATGGGAGCCTGAACTGCCTGAAGGAAAAAACACAGAATGGCGTTTCATCAGTTTCGAAACATGACGACAGATCGCGCGCTCGCATCAAGTAACGGAAGAGTGAAATGTACGCTCAGTCTAGTATACTGTATATACTATATACAATCACAAAGCTTGAGTTGTGAGTGTGCTAGGAACAATAGACTGTGCCGGTACTATTTCGCATTGTCTGTAATGAGGCGAAATAGCGATCATAGTGGTTAGCAACTATCTATGGATGCATATTTTCTACGTACTGTATAGAGCTTCGTGACTGTATATACTAGACTGTGATGTACGGCAACATTTTTCTTAGGATGAGAAAGTATTTTTAATCCGTTCCATCTCTCTCTCATCAAATACAGGAGGACAAGTTCGCTCACTAAACCCTATGTTGGTGAGCGAATGCAAGTTAATAGCAGATTTTAACTTTTTCAAAATAGGGAAACCCAAATGTTTAAGACATATTGAAAAAGCTTACAGCTATGAACCCTCCTCTTGCCGCTGCGACTCTGGAGATGTACCACTCGCTCGACGATGGGCCCCAGATACCAAGACGATCGCCGGGATTAAGCCCCATCTGTAGAAGACCTGCGGCCAACCGATCCGCCTGAAATAAATTATATAAAATAAGCCTGTGACCATTAATGTATGTACAGTAGCTCTATTATGACATGAAGAATTATGTTTATTTATTTATTCGAATGACAGGTACATAGATAACTTATCGTTTACCTAAACACAACCTCAAGATTAAAAAAATTAACTTGAAATTAAATCTAAAGAAGGAACTAAACAAAATCCTTAAAGAACTAAAAACTAAGAACTAAACAGAAGCATGAGACTTCTCGCTTCCCAGTATCTGGCACATTCAGTCAGTGATTTTAGAGCTGGACAGCGTTGGAGATGATCCCTATTCATCGCTTCTAGAAGGTCACAAAGAGTACAGGTTGGATGTTGATAAATACCGAAACGGTGGAGATGCTGCGCCAAGCAGTCATGACCAGTTGCAAGGCGGAAATGCGCGACTGCCAATCTTCTTGGTCCGTTAGGTATTGATAGAAGGCCCCTTCTCCAGTGTTTGTCATATGTTCTTTCGGCAATCTGATGGGAGTGGATGTTGTGGGCAACTTCTTTGATGTATAATTTTATTGTCTGGAAGGATGTTGGTTTAGGAGATGTTTGTAAAATTTTAGCACCTTTTTTTGCCAAGGCATCGGCCTGCTCATTGCCAAATAAGTTGCAGTGCCCGGATACCCACTGTAGTACCACGATTTTGTGTTTTGCTTGTAATAGTTGTATGGCATGTTGACAGTCTTGGATTGATGAAGACTCAGGGTCTGAGGAACCTACAGATTCTATGGCTGCTTTGGAGTCTGACAGGATAACGACATTCTTGAATTTAGTTTGATGACATATCAGTTGAGCTAAGGCTACCCTGATAGCTTCAATTTCACCGTCATAACCTGACCTATGAGTGCCTACCGCTGTATAGGAGGCAAAGATATCGCTGTATACACCGGCACCAACATTAATATCATCCTCCGATTTGGATCCATCTGTATAAACACGAAGCCACTCAGTTTCTAGATATTTGAGGTTAATTGTTTCAAGAGCCATGGATCTTAATATATCTACTGGTGTTTCTTTTTTACAAACATCATCTTCAAAATCTACGGAGAATAAGATGGAGTTAGAAAGTATTGGATTTAAAAATTGAGGAAGAGGTTCTGGAGTATTACAAATCTGATATATTTCCCTCAATTCCATGACTCTTTGTATAATCTGTGCTGTGTTTTCAACCTTCTTTCGACATTATGATAAGATTGCCAGAATTGGTCTCCAGGAATTCTCAATAGCTTTTCATATAGAATTAGTGCCTTCGCTTCAATTAATCTATGAATTGGTTTAAATCCTGTTAAGAGGAGCATGGCATTAATTGGAGTGGTTTTGACTCCACCAGTGAGGAGGCGTAGGGCTTGGTTTTGCACTTAGTCGATTTTATCTAATACTGTCTCCGAAGCTGTTATTAGGGGTTCACAACAGTACAATATTTGAGGTAGTATATACATTTTATATACTGTTTGTAGGATAGTGCGGTCACAACTCCATTTTGAACCTGCTGAAGGATTATGTTGCAAATTTAACTTCACTTTTGACGAGTTTTCGATCCAAACCTGTTTAGTCAAACCAATGAATGTCATAATGCTAGACAAAATACATTTTAACATTAGATCGATCACTCAATAAATCAATCAATTATAAATAAATAAATCATCATTAGTGTTAATGGATCATATGCGGAAACTAAGAGAAAGGCAGAAAACAGGAAAAATTGAAGAATGCTGGGTTTACAGCTAAATACCTGCCCTTTGGCAGAACATTATAAATGAATGAATTAGTGTTATAGTTTCAGTACATAGGCATACATAGTGATTTTTATCCACTTTGGTGATATTTGGTAACAGTTGGCGACATTCAAAAGACGGCCATAATAGCTTCTTAGGAAATAATTTTACGTCAACTACACTATACCACAGGCATTATTTACATATATTTGAAAACTATAAACCTAAAATGAAAGTAAGCCCCTTGTTTATAAAAAGGCGCAAAAAAGTTCAAGAGCTGATTCAGACCGCACCAGACGATAATTCGATTTTATGCTTACATCGGGGCGAAGACGATTAGCGCATGCGCAGTAAAGAGAGCCGAGGGTGAGATTTATCCGCTCGTCAGTCTATATAGTATATTTGCTATCATCGTGTGCAGTTCGGAGGTTCCTTTGAACACCCTCTTAACAATTTTACGACTTCCTAATCAAACACCTCTGTCCATCCCCATTCCGTCCCCCATTCCCTTGCTCACAGTTGCCACATTCTCGTGCTGACGGGATTCTTGGAATTCAGAAAAGATGTGACAATCCTCCCTCCACGTGGATATGGAGGGAACCTGCCAATTTATCTAAGCGATGGTTGTTATTGGTTATTAACAGACTAAGACAAGATTTCCGTCACAGTATAAGGCACGTAACACATTACAGCGAGAAATATGTAATGCGTTTGTCGAGTTATGGAAAATGCTTTCCTTCAGCATGGAGTAACGCTCGAAATAAGACATAGCTGACATTGATCGTCTAGCGATTATTTGAAAACATAGCTACCCCACCGCCTGTATTTCCCGCTCTCACAGATAACCTAACCTAATTCTGTCCTATAAAATTTATATTAGCTACGTGAATGAAATAGAAAGTCAGATGTTCAAATTTATGTAACTTTTATTTCTATCAGGGCATATCAAACCCAAAGACCTTGTATAGTATTATATACAAGGTCTTTGATCAAACTGCCTTCCGTATGACGTAATAAAATTCGTGTTTTAATTATATAGATACAGATATGGCTACACTGTGTAGCAACATATTTTTCGCTGTAGTATGAAGACGTTAGGCTAAGCTAAGCTGTGTCCACATATTAAGTTATACAGAGTGTTTCCGGGCTAGTGTTACAAACTTTCAGAGATGATGGGGAAGGTCACATGTATGAATTTGAGATAAGGAACCCTGGTCCGGAAATGACTGAGTGGAAATGAAATAATTTTATTCCTCTGTACACCTTATTTATGTGTATTTATCTGTACATCTTACATATACTGCATTTATCTGACGTTGTTTACGTTGTCTACTTACAGTATTCCATTCAGTGCACTGTCTGAGGGGTGGGGACAGAAAACTACACTAAAGCAATGCAGATAGCGTAATATGTAACGGACATGGTCAGTCCTGATATGCACGTCTGTAGACAGAAGTGTATGCGTACAAGTTGCAGTGTCCAGTCGATCAGTCCTAGTTCTCCGTGAATGGAATTCTCTACCTCAGAAGATTAGGGACTGCCAGACAATAACCACTTTCAAGAAAAGGCTAAACGATTTCTTACGGGCGCAGTCAAATTGAAATTATACTTGTGATCGAGCTTAATAATTTAATTTAATTTAGATATGACTATCATTACTATTATTATTATTATTATTATTATTATTATTATTATTATTATTATTATTATTATTATTACTACATAATTATTTATTGGTATTGTGAAGATGAAAAGAATTGGCATTGTATTATATTAATTATGTATTATATTGTCTTGTATTTGTAGTATTGTATTGCTTTGAATTGTATTGTATTGTATTGTATTAATTATGTTATATTCAAGCACTGTAGTAATTTTTTTATCATACTGGTTGAGTGGAAGAGAAGGCCGAATGGCCTTAACTCTGCCAGTTAAAATAAACCATTATTATTATTATTATTATTACACGAGAGCGGAATATGCAGACCTGATTTTCGAATACAGATGAGACAATGGGAACAGTAGACAAGCTCACAGATTGTATCGGGGCAAGTACCCACGTAGGAGACATCCGGCCCATACCATCTTTCCACGACTGTTCCAAAAGTTGAGGGAAGGAGGGCACGTGGTGCGAAATCACAATTTTGCTTATAACTTTCGATTCAGTCATTTCCGGGCCAGGGTTCCGTATCTCAAATTGATACATGTGCCCTTCCCCATCATTCCTGAAAGTTTGTAACACCAGCCCGGAAATACCTTGTATAATTCATAGCATTTTCTGTAGTTGTGTTACGGGTTTAAGGAAGATATTTATTTATGACAACCAATTAGGAGAGGGCAGTAGACAGTTTGTCGGCAAAGCAATTTCTGTGAAACTGCACTCCATGATATAAAATGAACTATAGCTTTCGTAGCGCGGGTAGCGCAATCAATTTTTTTTTAATACCAAAATTCTCGTACAAAGGAAAACCGTGAGGATGTAGGGAACATCTTCAACCTGGTTAGACAGAGCATGAGATCGTAACAAACTATATGGTTTAATCCTTCATTGATGATGATGATGATGACGATGATGATGGTTATGATGACTATGACGATGACGATGATGGTAATGATAATGACATTAGTAGGCCTAATTGTGTGCTATTACTGTACATTCGTGGAATCCACGTAATTGCGATGTTGCGTGCGGTGGCTGCAAATGACATATTGTAACGCACGCCATCATTATCTCCGTTACCTTGTCCCTCGCCTCTCTGAAGGTGAAGCGATGTCCCTGGTACAGAGACACCATTGCTTCTTTATCCCCCCATTGCTCCACTGCCTGGTCTACCAATTGTCCCAGAGTGAGACAGCACAAAGGTTCGGCTCCTGGATTGTGCCAATAACTTGGCTTGTATTTCCTGTAAAAATGAACATAGTTTTCTTTTATACAACATTACATCGTAACTGACCGAATTTAATGATAATAGTAAACTGAATCTTTGATCTCGGTCACACATTGAATAACTTTATAAATATAGGATAAGGAGTGCAAATTAATGGTATTGTATGTTATGTTTCATACACTGCATTTCCACAGTTCCACTCAAAAAAGAAATATTTCACACAAAATTGTCCGTTACACAAAAACAGTTGGGACTACAACCAGCAGATGTCATTCGGAGTGCACATCTCGGTGTTGCTAATATCTGGTTTCGTAAGGTCGAGGTTAAGTAAAGGTTAGGTTAGGTTTGTTCAGGCTTTTGGTATGCCCTGCATATATGCATTTTGACAGATACGTAGACTAGACGGCATTTCGAAAGGCGGTCAGCTGCTATGAGCTGTACCATTTCTGGTATGTGACGTCACAATTGTGTACAGTAGAACCAATGGAAATCAATCTATAACAAGTACTTCCCGAGTTCGTTTGTTCACGTGTGAGTGTTTCAATACATTGAATAAGTATAACTAACATTTACTGTGTATGTGTAAGATAAATAAATGGAAGAAGAGACTGTAAAAGTATAAGTATTGCACAGGCAGGTGCGAAAAATAGTGTTTAAGGTGTATAATTATTTTAAAAATGTTGGCGATCAGAACGCTGCCGGCCATTTTAATGCTGGCTGCCACGTTGCCAACGCGCAAGAAACGACTACAGAAGCATGTGGTGTAGGATTGAGAACCGTGCAAAGAATATTGTTAGTGAAGGAAAGAGTGTTTGTTTAGTGTCATGCTTACAGTAATCAACAGCTAAGGTCATTATTGTCTTTTGGTAATTTAAATTCTCTCCTGCACTATTTGTATTGCACGTGCGTGTGAAGTACGATGTGGCAATGTTGTACGCTGCTTTGCTCTCTCTATCTGTCTCTCTCGACCAAAACGCTAGCAGACTACCGCCTTCCGAATTGCCATCGACTCTATAAATAGATTTATCCTGAACTGTAGCGAAAGAATGCTTTCATAAGCTATGATTACCAAAGATTTACTCTGGACCCCCGTAGTGCAAAAGAATTGTGATACCGTTGGATTACGATTACGTCATCATTTTGTGGGTGTGAAAATGTCTCAAAATCATCGGGCGACAGTACATAAAGGTCGGGTTGGGTGGTTTATAAATATCGCAGCAATCACATTGCGTCTCTAGATTAGTGTGCTACAATTTTCAGGTTATTTTCAATTATTTAAGAACGTTTCTGCACCCGTGTGTGATGTGTAATAAAGGTCGAAGTTCCACCTAATAATAATAATAATAATAATAATAATAATAATAATAATAATAATGTGGTGCGGCAGCCCATGACGGGCCAATGCCGGCTACACGCCTCAGGTCCACATCCCTCAGCAGAGGTGAACGATTATATAATTAGATCGGGGTATTTTGTGATTTTCCCAGCTGTTGCAGCTGGTTTTCGAAACCGGATTTTGCTACCTATTGTAGTTCCCCAAGTACATAAAAATACTGGATACCCACCAGTCCCATACATTGGACGAAATTTCAGGGAAAAACCTTTCCCGTGAGGACTCGAACCAACGTTCATTCTGTAACGCGAATCCAGGCACAATGCATTAGACCACGACGTTACTGCGAGAGACTTTAAGTAAATTTACTTTAAATAAATTGTCTGTGATTCTTTCCCAATTTAATTCGCACACTTCTTAGTTCTTTGAAGCGCTCGGTAGCGTCGAAGTTAATGTGTAACGCTACAAGCCGATAGGTCTTGGGATCGATTTCCGATGGGACTATGGATTTTCTCCATTGGCCAAATCCTTTCGGACGCACTATGGCCTTGGTTTTTCTGAACCGACGCATGCGACGTGCGAGGTGCGAGGCCCGCCTCGCACAAATCCGGACTACATGAGAGATAGTGAGTAGTTTCTATTACTGCGAGGTACCCAGACCTCGCATCTCGCAGCCATAGAAACCACTCACTATCTCTCGTGTAGTCCGTCGCACCTCGCATTTCGCATGCGTCGGTTAAGAAAAACCAAGGCTTTAGTCTCTTAACAGAAATGAATGCCACAGGCATTTCCTTGGGGGTAAAGGCGGCAGACACGTTAACCTCCGACTACCTCGTGGACCTTCCTGGCTGGCTTTTATCTTTTTCTACTATTCTTAGTTAATGCATTTTATTTCAGGTATTAAAATTTGTCTAGTTCATTGCCTACATCAGATGAGAGGCACAGCAAGTGTCCATTTTGGCTCCTTCATCACAAATCATATTCTCCTTGAACCTCATATAGTCGCCCTGGGTGGCGCAGTAGATATAGTGGTGGCCTTCTGTGCCCGAGGTTGCAGTTTCGATCACGGCCCAGATCGATGGTATTTAAGTGTGCTTAAATGCGACAGACTCATGTCAGTAGATTTACTGGCATATAAAAGAACTCCTGCGGAACAAAATTCCGGCACACCGGCGACGCTGAAATTGCGAGCGTCGTTAAATAAAACACAGTTTAAATTTAATTTGAACCTGATATTGATCTTGAGCCTTTTTTGGCTTACAGTGTGATTCTTTTAAATATATTCTCTTCTTGCTATCATTTTAGATGTAATATGTAGGCCTATTTTTTATAGCCTTTGGTTTTCAAAATTGATTACTCCACGGCTCTCTTGACATCTAGAGTAGAAGCAATATATAACTGTGCATATTTCAATACTCTATTCCTTGGATAGAGTAAAACAAAAAATTCCAATATCATATTAGTTCCAAATGAACATTTTTCTCAGAAGAAATATTTCTCCTCACTGTTTTACTCAATAAGTAGGTCGACTATCCGTACGATTCTGATTTCTATTCTTATCGTTAGAGAAACTGACAGGGAATGATTTATTCTTTGCAGTTTTTCAATAAAATGGATAGTTTTCTCGCAAATTAAATAAGAAGATTAACACTTTCTGACATTAGAAAGTCTGGCAGCCCTACTGCGGTGACTAAGAGACAAAATGCTGCTATTCAGACCGAGTGCTTGTGTGTATCCGTAGGGGATACGGCTATGCGCTGTTGCCAAACTACGCAGACTTTCAGCACAATTTTATAATTAACCATGTACTTAATTACAAAACGCATAATAGATTTTTTATTTACTTTAATGTAGTCTATTACCACCTTCAATCTGCACATTTACATCACTTCCACCCTATATATTGACTCCCGTCTCCCCTATTTCAAAGAAGAATTTCACAATGAAATATATTTATTTCCTCACATTAGCGTGTCTACTTTTCTTAATGTACATTAGAAATATTCGCATTGTTTCATCCAAGAAAGTATGAATGTTTCAGTCTTCAAATTTGGGAGAAAATAAACATGAATCTTCCCATTCACGCGGTCTGTGATTCGATTCCCGGTTTAGTTAATGGGAAAGATTTGTCTTCCGTCCACCGGATTGGGTGTTTGACCCTTGTCAAGTGTTGTCCTGTGTTGTCTCGGAGGTGACCCTGTGCCGTGCTGACACTCCCTGAGTTCACTTTATTCCATCCATTATTTTCAGCAGTTAAAAATAGGTTGGAGTGCGGAACAAAGTTTGTCAGCAGATCCTTGCAATGCCTGAAGTACTTGAACGCGTCAATCAATGATGCGGCGTGTGCAGTCGCGCATTTAGGCGCAAGCTGGACATTTCGAACCAAGAATTCTTGTAAGAGTGACGTATCACTGCGAGTGGACGGTAGGACTGCAGCTTCACGACAGAGTTGTATCAAATAGGGCTAATAATTCCAGCAGAAGGTCTGTAAGTCTGTGACTCTGAAATTGACAAACAAAAATATGTTCATATGACGTCTTGTGTTTTTTGAAGGTCTCTCTATACCTCAATTACTTTCCATTTAAATACATACACCTTGTATCTTAGAAATTCTGAACAACATTCCGATATATAATTTAGTGGAAGCATTTTCGTGTCTGTTGTGTGACATTGAAGTTTTTATTCCCAAACAAAAAAAACTGGGAGAGATTCTTGAAGTAACCGGAGACATAATTTTGACGTAGAAATAGGTTTTTCTCCTGTCCACCGATGTCAAGTAACGATTAGCACGCCCGGGTTCAAATCCCAGTTGAGGTTTTTCCGGAGTTTTCCCTCAAACAACTGAATTTTCGGCGTTGGACTTCGGAACTATTTCGCCATCATTAATTCACATATCATCAAATACCATAGCCCGGTTACGTTCACGGTGCGGCGTGCTGTACTTGTACAAGAGCACAGCAGTTCGGCTACTCAGCCATTCAAGAATATGATGGAAAGCATAATAAGCCTTAGGCTGCAATGGAAGCCTTCGAGTCCTTCCTCCGTACACGGAAAAAAATTATTTCCCCTCTCTATGCATGGGGGAGAGTAACTTGGGAATTTCCCGTTATATAAAAACGCAACATCTTCCTTGACTTCCCCTTGGACTTCTTACTCGTATCTTCCCCTTGTTCTCCTTATATTGCCTTTGCTCTTGTTGCCTTCCTTTGTTCTTTTTTTGTTCCCTTCTTTCTCCTTATCCTTTTCTCGTCCTGCTCTTTTCCTTGCTCTTCTTGTCCTCCCCTTGTTCTCTCGTATTCCCCTTTTCTCCCTATCATCCCTTTATTCTCCTTGTCTTCCTCTGGTTCGCTTTGTATTCCCCTTATTTTCCTTGTCTTCCCCATGCCATGTATGATTCCATTGAATCTGTTTGGTAGAATTCAGTTATTTGTCACCCAATAAATGGTGATCAGCTATATAACCTACTGTATATTTTCTCGCACCATTCTCATGCAGTTCTACGAAAAGATGTGCCGCATAGTAAAGCTATATATGAGGGGCTCACAACCAGAGTGGACCAAGTCCACCAGTGATCAGTTTGTGGATTAATACAATCTCGGATGAAGAAAACTTAGATTTATTCATTGCCATAACAAACAAAGTCCATAACTCATTTGTTACTCCACAGAGGGCACAATTCCTATGGAAGGTGAAGGTTGCTAAGCGTGAGCCAGGAACTTTAAGACTCAATATCTCAGAACTATTCCTGATGGACTTGATCCACTCTGGTTGTGAACCCCTTATATATTCCATCGCTGTGAAACAAACGGCCCCTAGTTGATATCCTGATTGGGACAGTTACGCGGTTAATTTTTTTCCGTGGTTTTCCCTCAACCAATTGATGCAGAATTACTGGGTAACTTTCGGCGTTGGACCTCGGAATCATTTCGCCATCGTTTCTTCACATATCATTATCATCATCACCATAGTCTGGTTTAAATTCACTGCAGCGTGCAGTATTCGTAAAAGAGCGCGGCCGTTCGGCGCAAATATCATTCATAGAACAGATGTGGTGAGCACAGTAAGTACAGAATGAGGTGGAAGCCTTCAGCCCCTCCTGTGCAGAAAAAGAAAGATATGCCTCTGTCGATTTGTGGATTAGAAGCGAAAAGAGAAAATTGAAAGTAAAACCAGTCACTGATGAAATTGAAAAACACTTACAAAAATAAATAATTGCATTCGACAGGTTTTCAGAATGAGTAAGAACAAAATACCTAGGATAATAATATAATATAAAAGTTCCAGTCAGAAAGAAATATTTCTGAATAACGCTACTCAATATTACGAGCCAGACTTAGCAACAAAGACCACCTTGAGGTCGAAACTATCTTTCAAAATTTGGAGATGATTAAAAATAATACTGAGGCATTTCCCGTATTAGATCCTAATTTTAACAATGTCTCAACTCCCGTATTTTTTATCTTTGAGCTTTTTTTTCCTCTTATTTTTCCGTAATATAAAACATCTTTATTTCAAACATTTAATTTTGCAGTGAATGGAGATGATTTATACGATTAATTTTATTGTTCCGTAGATGCATTAAAATGTGCAGTCTCTTACCAGAAGTGGATTTCATTGCTCATCAGTTTAAAATCTAACAATGCTAATCAGCGTATTCCGAATCTCAGCGCTAAGCAATTCGATGGCATCACGGTGTTCCGAATTCCAACGATGATGTCACTGATGCTCCACCGGTGTCGCACCGGTTCCATCAGCTTGCAGAGGTGGTGGCAAAGTCCATCACTGAATGTGACTGATTCTCGCAAAGGGCGGGAATTAGCAGACGAATGGCATCGTGCACTGTTGTGTCATGGCGGTGTGTTCTGCTGTATTGTTTGTAATGAGCAAAACGTAAAAAAAAAAAAAAAAAAAGTGTTAATGGCTTATGAGCGAACATGTCAACGGACCAGTTATTACTACTGGTTCAAGAAATAAATTGTTTATACTCTCTTTTCTTTGAACGAGATGAAAGAACAGAAATTTCGCAAAATCTTGCTAGCGTAACACAGATAATAACTTGTACAGCCGCCATGTTAGCCATTGATCCTTCTAGCAGTTTTGTTCCTATTTCGCTGCAGCTTGACATCATTGTTGTCCCCCGATCCGGTGAGATTTGGAATACGCTGAATACTGCAAATTTTAAAGAACTGGCGAGTTTTATTCTAAGCATACCATGTATTAATGCTCCCACAAAGGAAATGTTTTCTCTCATGAACAATAAGTAGAGAGATGTTTGAAACAAGAGTGCGACACATCTAATCAATTTACAACTGCAAATTGCGGTCAACTTCAACCACTCATGCAGGGAATTTTTATAACTTGTTAAAAATAATGAAGAAATATCTCAGAATACTCTGAATTTAAGCCTAACTACCAAAATGTAAAATAAATCTGTTTTTAGTAACTGAACTGGCGCCAAGTTTTGGAAAATATTGGGGGGACTCAAATATTTACGGTGCTATTCATAGACATTTCGCTAGCCCGCGCTACGAGCGCGCTAAACTAGCCCCGGCTATCGACTGGTTACTTGTACGGGATTAATATCATATCATATCGCCAACACTGGTTTATGAATACGAAAAACGTTAGTTCGCTGATCGTCCACCGGAAGCCCGCGCTAAGAATGTCTATGAATACGGCCCTGTAGTTTTAAGTTGAAATAAATAATAATAATAATAATAATAATCCGTGGCGCTACAGCCCGTGAAGGGCCTAGACCGACCAGCCGGCTGCTGGCCTCACGCCCACATTTCGAAACAGAAGTGCACGATCATTCAACCAGAATGGAAGTATCGTGTGGTTAGCACGATGATCCCCCCAGCCGTTATAGCTGGTATTCGCAACCGAATTTCGCTACCTATCGTAGGTCCCCAAGTGCATCACGATGCTGGGTGGGCTCCGGTCCCATACACTGGCCGAAATTTCATGAGAAAATTTCTTCCCCCATGAGGACTCGAACCAGCGCGCATTCCGTAATGCGAGTCCTAGGCAGGATGCCTTAGACCACGACGCCACGGCGCGGGATAATAAATAATAATAATAATAATAATAATAATAATAATAATAATAATAATAACACAGCGAATTATTGGGTTGGCTCGGGCCCCACGGACCCATATAAGTTGGCGCCACTGGAACTGAATATTTTGCCAATATTCTACGTGAAATTTTGTGGATTTCTTAGTCTCACGTATTTCCGAATTTTCTTTAAAAAGGTTGGCAGCCTTAGTAAATACTGTAAAGAAAGACTGACCTTTTGAAAATCTAGCTGTCACAACAAAATATAAGACAAAAATTACCGTATTTCGACGTATATATGCTGCAGGCATGTATAACCACAACCGTTTTTGAGACGAATAATTTGTGGGAGGACACTAGTTTTCTTGGAATTTCGCTAAAGGACGAAGGAGAAACAAAACAAAAGTATTGAGAAATATGACAACGTTGCAAACTCCTATTCTATAGTCCCCTTGGCTCCTTCTGACCGAGATAACAGTATCGCGTGGAACAGATGAGTTGAATAGGTGGATAGCATTCCTTTCTCCATCATTAGTTATTACTAAGTACTCATTACTTAAGTTGCCTGGTCACTGGTTGGTGAAACATAGGCCGAGTAAGAGCGAGACCTCGACATAAATTGTGGGCCAAGAAAGAAAAGATATATTTACGCAAGAAAATGGAATGTTTTAAACTGAAATGTAATTTATTGATATTTTGAATACAAGCCGCACCCCGTGCTTCTCTCCAATTTTTGGGAAAAAAACTGCGGTCTATACACCCCGAAATACGGTACTTTGGAAATTAGTGTAAAATGTCCTATTTTACTAATTCTTGATTAAACATTCTACTTAGCGCCATAGCTAAGTCAGATCTTACTCTACAATAGAGCTACATTGGTATACGATTTAAGTCACGGTTTAAATACGATCACGCACTATCTACTATCAATTATGTGTTGTGCTTTCGTTGAGGAATTCGCTAATCTATCCAACAATAGAAGTCCAGTGTGACAGTCTGTTGAAGACAAGATGTTTGTATAGGTCTACAGGTCTAGCTGATGGTAAGCTTGTCAAATATTTGTTCTAAGAACTTCACAAAACGACTACTCAAATTCAAGGTTTAAGACTTTTTAGAAATGTGTTTTCGTACATAACATTTCGTATGGAGAGTTAATTTTTGTTACAATAAGCTTTCCTTCAGAGTGCCTCTCCTGTTGTTTTGAAAATGGTTTTCAACGCCATGATTTTATTTCTATATAATAATAATAATATTAATAATAATAATAATATTATTATTATTATTATTATTATTATTATTATTATTATTATTATTATTATTATTGTTCCGTTTTTAAATCATCGAGGAAACCTGTTGTGTTCAGAATGTTAATCTTAATACATAATCTCGTACAATAGATATTTTCCTGCGAGACCAGCTGATAAAGTACTTAACATTATGCGAAAACACCGCTAAGACAACATAGAACAAATACAAAAAATAAATATAGGCCTACACAAGTTCTACTTCCCTGTCGGAAATCAAAACAGAGTCCGCTGTTTTGTAGTCTGTCACGGTACCACATGAACGATACAAAATTCATATTGTGAATATACTATTGAACTGTAAATTTCGAGGAGTCGATCCCCGTCTGGGTCACGAAAGCACTTGTAGTGGACAAAGCGGTCGCGAGGGTTTTTCTCAGGGCTCTTCCGTTTCCTCTTTCGAGCAAGACCTCCAGAACAAGTATAAAACGCTTAAGTTGTACAGTTTCGTCTTTAATAAAAGGTTATTATTACTACTACTACTACTACTACTATTATTATTATTATTATTATTATTATTATTATTATTATTATTATTATTATTATTATTATTATTACATGACTCTGATGATCATTTTTAACCGATAGATATTGGACGAAATTTAAAAAACTCACACTACTGTTCTATCTCATACCTATAATAGACTGTTTTCGTAATAGACTGGGAAATTGTTTGGCTGTGAATGGTTCTCATTTTGAGCATCTGTTGTAAAGTTTGTTTAGTAATAGTGTTTTGTTTAGTTTTATGCCCTACTCAACATGATTCCACATACTTATTAGTCTCAAGTTTGAAGTCCACGAAACAAGTTTAATAAATAGTTGAAATACATGAAACGGGTAAGATTTCTCCATCCTTTAAATTTGTTCCAAAAAAGAATGATCAAAATTTGTCTATATAAACCTTTTGATTACCCAACGAAATTAATTTTTCAGGAATTTTGTATATCAAACCTAGAACAAATTTATAAACAAACATTGCTGATTTACTTCCATAAAAATTACAATAAATTTAAATTTGATCCTCATGAATACCATACGAGACAAAACTACAGTTTCTTTCTAAACAGCCCCAAATGCCCACACAACTGGTGGATTAAAACACAGCAGAAATTTTGGACCCAGAATATATAATGCATTAATTACAGCTTAAACTGAACACGCATAGATTTAAGAGACAAATTAGATTAATTATTTGTTTTGTCCTTCCTTAAGCTATGTGAGTTTAAAATTGTAATCTAATAAACGTGTACTTTGTATTTTCTATATTTGTATATGTCATTACATGGTTTATTTTATTTTACTATATATTAATATTATTGTGCTGAATTAACACTCTTTAATTTTATATAAGTCGACTGAACTGCGCCCGAGCACGAGCTTCTGCTCTTTCGGGCTGCAATGCCTAATGTAGTGTAAACCTTATGTATTAAATAAATAAATTTGAAATTAGAAATTAAAAAAAAATCATACATAGTAACATTTAATGGAGATTCGGAATATGTAAATTTTAGTACAGGGTGCCGTTTAAATAAAGTTTACTGTCACACGCTATATGCCTGAATAACTAACTTTTTTCGAACACTGGTATCATATTGTATGGTTTATCTCTAAGAGCTTTTCTATAAAACTTTTTTTTTTGTGTGTGTGAAATTAAAATTTAAGAAATTATGAGTAGTAATATTTCATACTCTGTATATTTTATAGCATGCTTGATATACAATACTTAAAGCAATATTACACTGAAAGTGTTTCGAATGTCCAATACTGTCATTGCAAGTTATTCTCTTAGCCTAGCATCGGAGTACTGACCTGCTACTCATGTTGACTTGGCTGCTGTCTCATTCAAAGTGACACGTTCGAGTAATCCTCGACAGAATTTTTTTGTGGTTCGGTACTTGCAAGAGCAATTTGTGATGTAACGGGTTCCTGTAGCAGGTCAAGGATAGAGAGAAAAATTCCACTAGAATTGAATTTCATTTTCGGTGAACAGGAAGTACGTACATAATAGAAGATATTAGTGTGTTCGTGCGTGAAGGTGATTTTCTTTGATGCTCTTCTGTTTTTCATTGTCTTTTCTCTCTTATACGGCGGAGGATTCGAAGGCTTACACTACAGCCTGAGGATTATTGTGCTTACCACTCGTATTCTGTGAATGATTGGAGTGGGTAGCAGAACGGCCGCGCTCTTGTAGGCCTACTAGTACAGAACGCTGCAACGCCCCGTGAACTTAATCCTGGATATGGATGGATGATGATGATGATGATGATGATGATGATGATGATGATGATGATGATGATGATGATGATGATATGTGAATTAATGATGGTGAAGTGAGTCCGAGGTCCAACGTCGAAATTTCAATTGGTTGAGGGAAACCCCCGGAAAAAATCCCAACCAGATAACTTGTCCCAACCAGAATTTGAACCCCGGCTCGCTCGTTTCACAGTCAGACGTGCTAACCGTTACTTCACAGTGGTGGACCCTCATTCTCTTTCTCTTTAATCTTTTTCTTCTTAATAAAATATATCAGCTCTAGACACTACGAAGACGCAAAGAGGCGTACAGTTAGAGCTTCATATTTTCCGAAGGACTTTCATTTGGGTGAGCTATAGTGAGGGTCACGTAAGAACAGTTCCTAAACTGTATATATTGCCGTCTTGTCAGTGTTCCCAACTGTTACCAGATATCACCATATGAAGTAAAAACACGATCCTATATACTGAATGACTTATTTACTTACCGTACTTTACCTTTATGTAGGAAGATTATTCTAAATAATTCAATAATTTGTAACATATTTTCGTAGGCAAACTATACGAGAAAGGGATCAACATGTTAGATATTTCGTCTGGCAGTATGAAATTCATTGGGATGACTAGACTATTGATTCACGAGACCTAATCTAAAAATGTAATTTGTTTGACCACAGGAAATTATTAGTACTAACTCCGAAAACCAAATATCACCGTGAAATGTATGCTTAAGAATACTTACTCCTAATAATTTTGCTATTCTAGTTCTAATTGCTGTCTCCGTGAGCATAATTCCTTCTTTATTATCTTCTTTCGGTTAAATCTGAAAGAACAGAACGCCAGTGGGGGAAGTTATCCCCACTCTCGCAGCACGCTTTACGCTGATTTGGTGGAGTCTCTACCATGCCTTTTCCTCTTTTTGACATTATTATAATAAAAAGCTAATCACGAAAGAAATTAATTAAAATGTGAAATAGTATTTCTATCGATCACCCACCTGCATTATCATATCCAAGTATGTTATATTTATTAACACTTAGGCCTACCTGACTATAGTCTTGAATTGTAACCACAAAGCAAATCATAAAATAACTATTATATATTTATATTAATACTGATATTAATTAATTGTTACTATGTTCAAATTTCACTAGCTTCCAGTAACCGGCTCAAAAATCTAGTACAATTTTAATTCCATGGAACTCCAGTACCGACAACGTTTGTCTCAGCTGCCAACATAACGGTTACAAAATCACTACCATTTGTAATATTTGTCAGTATCGAAATTCGAAATGAAGTTGGCAAAAGAAAATTCAATCTGCAAACTAGAAAATCACCACCATCCCCTAGCATATGTAGTAATGGGGGAAAAATGGTTAGGTTTCACCCTTGGGGTATGAAGTAAGGTGACCCGGACTATACTTTTAACGACCTAACACTCTGGCGAATTTTACCCACAATTTGGGCAAGCTCTGTCAGAAGGAAATATATCATTTGGGCGAGTAAAACGGCAAAATTCATGCTTCGTATGTATGCCGCACTCTCCCCATCCCATTTCCTTCTAAGTGTGAGACGATATCTAAACAGACGATATGGTGAACGGTGGACAGGTAGAGGAGGACCTATACCTAGATCAGCGGATTTAAATCCTTTGTGTATGAGGTTACACAACAGCAAGTGAAGAATGACTTAGGACTAGTGGTAAGCAGAAAATCACTGACCTGTGATTTTATCACGGTGATCGAAAAATCACGATCACACCTATGATTAAACAGCTCTTTAAACAGTGATCACAGTTCGAGGGCTAAACTGCTCACCATCTGAGACAGTTCACATTCTTTTCTGACTACGTGCGCTGCGCTGCTGTGCTTATGCTACCTATACTTGTTTTTTTGAAAGATGGGACATGACAGTTAAGCGGCCGAGATTTGAACTACAGTGCTATGTTGCCAATATGGACTACCATGCTGCCAGCTAATGGAAGCTAGCAATTGACGTTAAGATGGCTGACGTTAAAACTTTCATTGACAATTGACGGGAAGGTAAGAAAACAATACAAAAATCGACTGAGAATCAAACATGGAACGTACCAATGCTAACATTGTGTGCACAATAAATGTCGCCAAGAGAGCTATTAAGCACTCGCCACGTGAAAACGGTAAGTTTGGCAACTCAACCGTTGTTACCATAGCAACAGGCCTATCACGCTATGTGACGCTATGTGACATTCAGTTGTCTTTCCGATCGCAACGCTCCTGTCATGTCCCATCTTTTAAAAAAACAAGTATAGTGACAAAACTGGGAACAACTACGCCCGCGAACTGTGAGCGCCCAATTTTAACAATACATTCAGTGTAGCCAACTCAGTAGATTTCAGGCTGATCCTGGCAGATTTCAATTTCTTAAAGCCGGAAAATATACTATTGTCAGCCGACAGCCGAAAATCTGGCAAGATTTTACATTGCTTAATTGATTCCATTATTTAAACAGTGGCGTTATTAATTGGCTACACTATTCAACTAGTAAAATTACAATAATAACAAAATTTTACCAAATATGAGAATGGTTTAAAAAATAACAATGCTTCATTCATCTTCTGAGTGATGTGTGAATTATGTCAAAATTAATCATTTTCCATTTTTTTCCTATATAATATTTCACTCCAGGAATACTAGACAAGATCAAATTGACAATCATTATATTGGGTAGACAGACGACAAATGTTCAGTTTGTCTATAGCATTAAATTAAACGAATGAATAAATAAATAAATAAATAAATAAATAAACAAATAAATACTGACTTTCAAACCTTCAATCTGTTTTTAAAATGATGAAACGCCTATATTTACACCTCAGTATTGTGCTTACACTGAACTTCTGTGAAATACAAACACATAACCTCAACATTTTCTCGCCCTCTTCTACCATGTGCGAAAAATCGAGAGCATTGAAATATCGCAGTGAGACGCTCTGATGAGCGGGGAAGAATGAACTTTTCAGTGTTCACCTCGCTCAAGTTCGCAGTTCAATCACTGTTTCACTGTCTAAGATCACCGTGATCATAAATAAGCACAGGTCGAACAGTGATCACAAAAGAGCAGTTTATCTCATCACTACTCAGGACTGCTCGAGCGCATTGCCAGGTCTTTGTGGAGAAGACTAGAACGTTCCATTCAAGTGCGTGATGTCCATTTTGAACATCTGCTGTAAATTTCTTCATTTAACATGTTCATACTGTACCTGTAACTTGTTTATCCACAAACTTTACTGCTGTTCAAACAAAAAGGTTTCTTTTGTGTATGTTTAATCAAAATTGTGAATTTCACTGTCTCGTGATTGCCAAATTAAACAAAATTGTCACTGATTTTGTTGAAATTAGTACTTAGTATTCAGTGGGCCCTAACCAACACAAAATGGCATTATCTCGTAAACGGTTAATTTGCGGACTCATGTTTAGTGTAACTTTTTTTCCTTCTCTTCGCTTTTACTTTTCATCTCTAAATTTTTTACCATCACTTTTGAAACATTCTGCATATTCATTATGGCATTACAATAATTATAGCAGATGAATTTTAATAATAATTTTTTAATATAACAACATTTTTATACAATATTTTACTTTTCAATTTAGAAACAAACACACCAAATACTTGTTTATTGGTCATTGTACGAATCACGGTTTAAACTCAAAGACGTTGAGGCTTCTTCTCCCTTTTCTAATGAATCTTTTTCATCTTCTTCTAGTGTGGGAGCAATATTAAACGTCTGCAACTGATTCTGCGAGTATACGGACATAAATGTTGGAACGAAAGAGGTGCCGGAGCCCAGTACCAGATCTTTCTTCTGCAGCAGCTTCTGGTTGAAATGAGAGAGGATACCAACCGCAAAGGTCGTGCACATGACGTTTACCATGGTCTCCATGCGGTCCTTGAGCCACTCGACCGCCATGAGCAGGCCTATATCTGTGGGCAGACCCAGGCCCTCGAGCACCATGACGAGGCAGATGAGGGCCCCGTAGGGCACGGTGGCCGTGGACACGCTGGAAGCTATGCACAGCACATACAGCCCGATGAGCTGTCCCATGACGAGCGTGGTGCCCGTCAGCTGGGCGATGAAGATGGTGGCCACGGTGTGGTAGATGGCCGTGCCGTCCTTGTTGACGCTAATGCTCACAGGCACGATGAAGCGCACCAGCCGCGAGTCGAACCCGCACAGGTCTTCCAAGCAACGGATCTGGATTGGGAGGCAGGCGAGACTCGAACTGGTAGCGATTGCCGTGATCACCGCCTCGGAGTTCTGCTTCATCAGCCAGAAGGGATTCTTGCGCACCATCACGAAGTACATGACAGGGTAGATTATCATCGTCATAACCAGGTACGTGCAGGCCAGGCACACCATGTACAATCCTAGCTGCATAGAAGTGAACAGAAGTGTTAGTCTTACTTTCTCATTATACGAAGTTGAGGAAGCTGTGATGATGCAAAAAATCGATTTCGAGATATTCAGGGAAATACACGATTTCAAACATCCCCATACAGTCCGCACTTAAGGAGAAGAACCGAGCAAGGAATGTGAGTTTTTCCCCTTCTCCTACAACCAACTCCCCAACATGGAACCAGCCGGCCAATGACTAAGCCTTGTTTGTCCCAGCCGGCCAATGACACCATCTCCATCCACCTGTCCCTTCAGAGGAGCTGAGTTACTAGTTGAACCTCTTCTCTCACCCCGCAAGAACCATACCTCCCTCGCAGGCATCTTCTCGTGAAATTTGGACAGTACCTGCGGCTGGATGAATTTTGGAGCGCAGGACCCGAAATGGATCCCCGCACTTAGGCTTATATTGGTTCATTGTGCAATCTTTGTGCAATGATTGTTCCTATCCGAAAGATGGCCCAGCGAATAGGGATTATGCTATATAGAATGGACGCTGAGCAAATTTTCCCGTTCTGTTTCTCTGTGCGCATACGCTCCGTCGGCGTTTAGTTCCTTTTTCAAGCCCTAGAGTTCCTAGATAATAATTGAATATAAGAGTTGAGACACAGGATTCAAACATCGCATAACTTGTTGCATAATCCAGTAACGGTTTTGCTTCCAATAAATCCAAGTTAACAGCTTTTCCTTAATTCTCAGTGATAAATTAGTTGTAATATTGATTGTTATGTTTTGTACAGGATGTTTCCGAGGTGGTGTTACAAACTTTCAGGGATGATGAGGAAGGGCACATGTATCAATTTGAGATAAGAAACCCTGGTCCGGAATTGACCGAGTCGAAAGTTACAAGCAAAAATACATCTGTGGAAATGAAATAATTTTATTCCTCTGTACACCTTATTTATGTGTATTTATCTGTACGTCTTACACATACTGTATTCATCTGACATTGTTTACGTTGTCTACTTGCAGTATTGCATTCAGTGCGCTGTCTGAGGGATGGGGACAGGAAACTACACTAAAGCAATGCAGATAGCGTTATGTGTAACGGACATGGTCGGTCCTGATATGCACGTCTGTAGACAGCAGTGTATGTGTACAAGTTGCAGTGTCCAGTCGATCAGTCCTAGTGAAATGGAGGAGTACACGAGAGCGGAATAAGCAGACCTGATTTTCGAATACGGATGAGCCAATGGGAACAGTAGACAAACTCACAGATTGTATCGGGCCAAGTACTCACAAAGGAGACATCCGGCCCATACCATTTTTCCACGACTGTTCCAAAAGTTAAGGGAAGTAGGGCACGTGGTGCCAAATTACAATTCCATTTCCACACTTATATTTTTTTGCTTATAACTTTCGACTCAGTCATTTCCGGACCATGGTTCCTTATCTCAAATTGATACATGTGCCCTTCGCCATCATCCCTGAAAGTTTGTAACATCACCTCGGAAACACACTGTATATAATAAATTACATTATAAAATAATATAATACATTATAAAATTATGTATAAAATTCGTTTAATACTCGTACTTTAATATAATATCAGGTAGTATATCTCACTTGACGATGTGTGTCAGAGGAAGAACAATTGTTTCTATGCATTTGAAGTCTGACTAGTGTAATATGTAGTTAGTCGGCGATGTACAGTATGCAATGGAGGGGGAAAGGAACTGACCACCCTACCCTATTGTCTCCTGACCTAGTTGCCTCTAAACCATACTGTTTGTAAATGAAATCAACCTCCGAAGTAGTTCAGGAGAAATGAGATGGTCTCCTGATACGAGGCTTTACTTGAGCATGGATCTAAATCCCGCTTGGACTTTTACCTGCTTGGTTTTTGCGTAGGTTCCCCACTGTAAGGCAAATATTAGGTCCAAGTCTCATTTCGCCATCGGTGTTTGTAAAATTCCACCAACAAATGTGAGGTATCCTGTAATTGCATGTGTAAACTCTACTAAAAAGATTTTGGGTATGATAATTCCTATACGTAAATTGCGCCAAAATGTTCTGTTTCGTTTCCATGTTATGTTAGTTTTGTTGTAGTTTCTATCAACACCACCTGCAGTGTCACCTGTTGCTCACTATACAGTTACTTACAGTAAGCATGATATCTGTGCGTATCATGGAACTGCAGAGGTGCACTTTTAAAGAGAGGAAATGTTTTAATAATGCTGGAGGCTACACTTACAGGAAGAAATAAGCGTCGAAAAACTGCTAAACACTTTGAAAGTGCACTACAGTGAAGTCGTGCAACGCTAAATTGTACACAGTTGCAGGTTATTCATTGTCTTGTAAAACGAAATGAATGCGTGTGCCATAGCTCACAGTAAAAGGTAGAGTCGAGCACAACCGCTTACCAAAAATAGAAATTAGCCTATATATCGCTCGAACGCCTGACGCTATAGTCAGTATGCAAAGCTCTTTCGTCTCGCGGAGTTTCTCAGGTTCGGTTAAACGAATATTCGAGTTGTTTCTCATTCTTTATGGGTAAACGGCAAAGGCAGACCACATTGAGCCTTGCAGGAGTTCCAAGAGCGCTTGCAAGGATGCAATTATCTTCGTGTATGCCTATACTTTAATTGATAATACAGGGACATCATTTTATTTTTACTAACATTTTTAATATTAACCTGGCTATACCTTTGGATCAACGATTGACAATCGGAAAGACCGTTTATTACCCCCTTCCACGACTGGAGTTCGATGATACTGACGTAATATACAAACAAATCACTTCACTTGGTATAGGAGGGAAGAAAAGTAGTTCATCCATTTACGTAAACTAGGAAATATCACGCTTTTGAGGTTGATAATTTTCATTAGGTTTTTGTTTAATCAAAATACAGTGCTGTATTAAAAATAAGTGTTTTTACTCACGAACTGAGCTGTCCATGCGGACGTATTCATTACGCAGTGTGTATTATATTGTCTACAGCACATTAGCGTACATAATAGAGAATGAAGTTAAATTGAAAAATAATCATAATATGGATATTCAAACACATTTTTGAAAATGGTGGCCGTTCATTTCGATACAGGCTTCAGTTCTAATGTGCATATTATCGCACTATAGACTATTGTACGTAATTCCAATTACCAGGTTCGTACCTCGTATCAGTAATTCATGTTGAAATAATTCTGTACCTACTCTATAAAAGAGACCTTACGTACTGTAAATTCAATCTTCACTTCTGCCCGATCCGAAAAGACAAAATTACTCAGACATGCCATCTACTGTCTGTCCAAGTGTTTATGTCGCAGGGTCGTAGAAAGGGGGGAAATCACGTGACAGTTAATTACTTAACGAGGTCCTTTTATTTAAGTTATTTTAAACAGTTATGTAATATTACGTAGACGTCCATTTCATTACAGAAATTAATGTTTTCAGAAAAGAGCTAAGAAAGCCCAGCCATTGGCCTTTACAGAGAGGCGAATAGAAGCAGGTGGGGGAAACCGGGATGCGACGTAGACAAATGGACGACAGTACCTGCGCGAAAATGATTCAATTTGAAAGTTTTTTCGTCACTGGAAAACGTGAACATATTTTTGGAACGTACTATTTACTATGACCGTAAGGCTACTAAGACTGTATATGCGGTCTTGGATCTGTGTGGAGGACAGTTGAACTTCATTAGTAGAAGGGGTGGGAGTGAAGTACATTAAAAAACTCAGGTACAATAAAAATTGAAGTAAAAATAAAATTATGTCCCTGTACTTCTTCGCCCACCACAATCAATCAATTAATCAATCATCTATCGAGCCATCCATCCATTCATCTATCCATCGACTTCATTCATTCATTCATTCATTCATTCATTCGTTCGTTCATTCATTCATTCATTCATTCATTCATTTATTTATTCATTCATTCATTCATTCATTCATTCATTCATTCATTCATTCATTCATTCATTCATTCATTCATTCATTCAATCATCCATTTATTCAGGTTACAGTTGGCAAAACATATCTTCTTAAAACTGATTTACTAATGAAGTAATGAATCTGCTTAGAGTAATTAAAAGGCATTAAAAACTACTGTTTTAGAGGTATGCATTTTGAATTTAAAGTGTAAACGTTACAATAGAATGTATGTACTTATTTTCTCTTATATTTAGTAAATAGCCGAGACGTAGATGGGAGGATAATATTAAAATGGATTTGAGGGTAGTGGGATGTGATGGTAGAGACTGGATTAATCTTGCTCAGGATAGGGACCGATGGGGGCTTATATGAGGGCGGCAATGAACCTCTGGGTCCCTCAAAAGTCATAAGTAAGTAATTGTAATTATTCTCTTCTCGCATTTCTTTACACATCAGAGTTAATATTATGCATTACATTTATTTCTTCTGTTGTCACCGGTGTCCATTTGTTCATCTATATAATGTTATGAATGTAAGTGTAATAAAGTATGCAATCAATTGTAGGCCTTTATTAAGCAAATACATTTTTTAAATTACACATAGTAAATTTCCTTCAATTGTTACTCCGTTTGTGTACTCATAAAATAATGTCAGCGTTCTGTCTAGCCTGCAAGACATCTAGGCAACCGGGTGAAATTCGAACATTCTGTCGGATGCTGTATCTTGACGGATGCTCTCTGACTGGTCGAATGAAAACCGGTTGTAAGCCCTATTCTGCAGCTTCTACATAGTAAGAACCTTATGATGGGGGTAAGAGATTTGCCTCCTTCAAACCCTGGACACAGTGACTCTTCGTAGAGCTATCGATTTAATTGAAACGAATAACACACTAATTTGTTTATAAATTTATCCATTTATTTATTTATTTTCATTTAATATTTACTTCTTTATATCTAGGTGCTCACGAAACTAACGAAAAGACGAACGGATTCTCGCTTGCTTCACATCTTGGACACAGCAATTCTTCGAGGAGCTATCAATTTAATCGAAACGACTAACTCATTAATTTACTTATAAATTTATTCCGTTATTTACTTAATTACTTTTATTTATTACTATATCTTTATGACTACGTGCTGAGACCACTATGACTAACTAAAGACGAGCGGAGTTGCATGTTTCAAAACATGGATACAGCGATTCTTCGTAGATTTATTTTAGTAGGTTATTTTACGACGCTTTATCAACATCTGAGGTTATTTAGCGTCTGAATGAGATGAAGGTGATAATGCCGGTGAAATGGGTCCGGGGTCCAACACCGAAAGTTACCCAGCATTTGCTCATATTGGGTTGAGGGAAAACCCCGGAAAAAAACCTCAACCAGGTAACTTGCCCCGACCGGGAATCGAACCCGGGCCACCTGGTTTCGCGGCTAGACGTGCTAACCGTTACTCCACAGGTGTGGACTTGTTCGTAGAAGCTATCGATTTAATTCAAACGTCTAACTCATTAATTTATCACTGCCACTCTTTCTTGAACTGAATATGGTATCTTTCTTTGCAAAATTAGGCTCTACCAAGTTAATCAAATATTCAAAGTCTCTAGGTGACATTCTGGTAAAATATGTATAATATCCACCAACTGTTTTGAACTTCAAGTCAGCCAGCAAATTTGAACCACCACATTTATTTCTACCCGTATGTAACTGTTTGTCACCATTGCCTGTTTCCGTTTCTTTTTGTACGCAAAATGCAAATAAATATAGGCTACTGCAGCAACTTTCGTGATTGAAAGTAGGAGTACATGTACTGGCGGAACGCTGGTAGGTTACTTGTTGCGGACTCCGGCGCGGGTTGGAAAAGTTTACCGCGCAACCACCGTGCGTAAACTTGCCCCGTGTATAGCCTTGGCGCGCGACGTGATTGTGATACAGGTTTCGGCGCGCATATCTGTCGAGCCTTTATGTGAACAGAGACGTCTCTATAGTGATGATGACGAAAGCAGTTCCTAAAAGGCTAATTTGGCCGTCTCTTCAGTGCTGCCAACTAACACCAGATACCACCAAATAGGATAAAATCACAATGTAATTTACAATAATAATAATAATAATAATAATAATAATAATTTTTAATTAATTTTTATTTATTTTATTGATTATTTTACGACGCTGTATCAGCATCTAGGTACCGATTGGGGCAAGTTACCTGGTTGACGTTTTTCCGAGGTTTTCCCTCAACCCAATATGAGCAAATGCTGGGTAACTTTCGGTGCTGGACCCCGGACTCATTTCACCGGCATTATCACCTTCATCTCATTCAGACGCTAAATAACCTAAGATGTTGATAAAGCGTCGTAAAATAACCTAATAAAAAAATCAACATCTAGGTTATTTAGCGTCTGAATGAAATGAAGGTGATAATGCCGGTGAAATGAGTCCGGGGTCCAGCACCGAAAGTTACCCAGCATTTGCTCGTATTGGGTTGAGGGAAAACCCCGGAAAGAACCTCAATCAGGTAACTTGCCCCGACCGGAATTCGAACCCGGGCCACCTGGTTTCGCAGCCAGACGCGCTGACCGTTACTCCACAGGTGTGGACTAATAATAATAATAATAATAATAATAATAATAATAATAATAATAATAATAATAATACCTCTGATTGAGGTTCTGGCTGATATGTGTATCTATTATCAGGCAGTACATCTCACTTGACGATATGTGTCAGAGTAAGAACAATTTGTTTGTATGCATCTGAAGTCTGATTAGTGGAATATGCATCTAATCGGCGGTGTATGCATTGGAGGAGAAAAGGAACAGGCCACCCCACCTCATTATCTCCTGGCCTAGTTGCCTCGTGAGTGATGCCTTATTGGTGTTACTTTTGAGGTTCAAACCTGTCTTCGGATAGTTGGCTAAACAACAACAATAATAATAATAATAATAATAATAATAATAATAATAATAATAATAATAATAATAATAATAATAATAATAATAATAATATAGTATTAATAATAACGATGCTTAGCTTATTTACTTATTTATCACATCTCGCTTTTATGTTGGGAGGTGTTTTCTAAATGGTTCAATAATTTGTGAAAGAGTAGGCCTACGGTATATTTTCCTCCTGAACCTCTCGCACATTATGTTGGTAATTAGTAGATTAATATGATCTAATATCAAAATCTATTTTGTCTGACAACATGAAATTCATTGCTTTGACTAAACAGTTTACGATTCACGAGATCTAACCTAAAAATTTATTTTGTTTGGTCACGTGAAATGATTAGTACGAACTCCGAAAACCGAATGCCACTCTTTGAAATGTAGGATATGCTTAAGAATACTTACTCCTAATAATCTTGCTATTCTATTATAATTGCTGTCTCTGTGCGCATAATTATTCCTTCTTTACTATCGTCTTTCATAAGTTCATTATAGGCTGCATATGATATAGATTCCTGAAGGGTAGGCCTACTCTCAATGGCACAAGCTTTCTTTCTTCGAGGAGTCATTGCCATGCTATTTCCTCTCTTTGGCATTATTGTAATAAACATCTATACACGAAAAAAATGAATTAAAATGTGAAATGGCATTTCTATCAATCACTCAAATGCATGTATCATACCGTATGTTATATTTATTTAAACTTATCGGAATTGTCCACAACGTAACGCAACACAAAAATTACCGGTAACTATTATGTATTAATATTAATACTCATATTAATTAATTATTAGTATGTTCAAATTTCACTAGCATCCAGTAATCGGCTCAGATATATCGAAAAATTATAATTTTATAAAATTCCACTACTGTCAATGGCTGTTACTGCTGCCAACATAACAGTTAGAAAATCACTACCAGTTGTAATATTTCTCAGCACCGAAATTCGAAACGAAGTTGAAAATAGTAATATGCGTTACAAGAGCGGTACGTTGAAGTTTTCATGTTCGAGGAAAAGTTTGAAAAAGCGAAACGTAGTTCAGCTTTTTTAATTTCCGAGAATTGAAAGAAAACATACCGCTCGTGTATCGTACATTATTTTGTGCGAAGATCGTTTATTACATACCTGAAAGAGGAATTTCTAATTAGTTGCAATGAAATCTCCATCTTGGTTTCTGTTCAATGACGGCAAACTTCGAAAACAAAAATATCTATCTTCAACATTGTTGCTTTAAAATGTTTTCTGTGTTTACTATACTCCAGCAGGCTGTGATGTACGTCTGTCTTTTTTTTCCCCCAGTCTATAAATGCGAACTTAAAACAAACGGTACGGTTATGTAATGATTTAGAGTTTACTTAATTTTTGCAAATATTTAAAAACAATAATTAACAGTGTAATTTAGGTGAAATTGCAGTGGTAAGTTTCCAATTTATAATTATTACTATATTGAACGTCTCTAAAAATAATATGTTAAAAGCCTAAAGCAGTAAAATCAATATGTCACTTAAGCGGTAAGAAGAGGGAAATTGTTATGTGTGTTCGGTTGGGAATTCTGAATGTGGAGTTTTACACTTTCCGCGGATTGGTTTTGTGCGGAAACCAAGCAAATACGCACGATCTCGCACAAAAGAAAATTCAACCTTCAAACTAGAAAATCACCAGAATCCACTAGCATTCGTAGTACTGGGGGGGGGGGGGGGAGAATGGTTAGGTTTCACCCTTACGGTATTAAGTAAGCTGATCCGGACTGTAAATACTGTTGAATTTACCTGACCGAGGGCTGCACCCAGATCTTCCATTTTAATGACCTGTGCACCAACCAGAGAGATAAGTAGAAAGGGAGCTGTCCATAAAATCCAGTTGACAATGTTGAAAATAAGAAAGGAGAAGTTGACGACGAAGTCCAACATGGGCTTGTTGAGTTCGGGACCCAAAACGGCCATCCCTATACCGATCAGAATCGAAGTTGTGACAACACCCAGCATGTTGCTCTTCAAGTCCATTGTGCCGGCAGGATCGATGTTCCACGTACTCTTGTCCTCATGTTCTTGCCCGGGTTCTGGAACTAGTAGAGTCACGTATGTCTTCATCGTCATTTCCAAGTAATTGTTCGGAAACAAGTTTCTGACAATATCTAATAAAGTATCTGCTACGGTAAGATTCTTGGTAGACACTACAGCAGATGCACTTTGATCTGCGGATTTTTGTGAACTTCCGCCTGGTTTAATTAGCATCGCCATCGATATTCCCATACTTATACTCATCAGTTTTGTAAGGATAAAATAAACAAAGAACTGAGAACCAATTCTTTCTGCTACATTTTTCTCTAGACTTCCGAAAGCACTGACCAAACACGAAACAATCAATGGAAGAGCTACACCTTGTAGCATTTGAAGGAAAATTTCTCCAGGTAAAGCAAAATACATTACTTGTCTTGGTGTGTATGGACCCCATGTCCGCAGAACTACTCCTAGTATCACCCCTACCAATATGCCTATTAGCAAGAGAATCAACATCATGTTAGCTCTGTAGAATTTCTTAATCTTCTTCCAGAACTTCATTTTGTATCGTACCGTAATTCGCTAAGTAAAATTTAAGATAGTAGGCTACAATGTCTTAAGTGTTTCACATTAAAATGATGATTGCACAAATACTAGAATATAAACAAAGCATGTAGTTTTCGTTTCACAGCAGTCCATTTTACTTTCTCCCATCTCTCTACGTGTTCTCAATTTCTCTGCTTACACAAAAATACACGACTGTAACAATATATCATGTATGCTAATAATAAAATTTTAGTAAGCAATAATGCCGAAATACGCTCATGAAGTTTTATTATGCTGTGTGATACAGCACGGCCAACTTGATGCTCGCTCCGCTTCTCCTGTAACGGCCTTGACAATTCATCTTGATCCCTGTGTTAAAGCCACTGCCTGCTGGATCGCATCTTATAGCTGAGGATTGGAATCCGGCGTGGCTTAGTGGATAGAGCGTCAGCACGTAGAACTGAAAACCCGAGTTCGAATCCCGGTGTCGGAGAGAATTTTTTTCCGCTCCACCGATCCTTCATCATAATTATGATAACGTAGTATTCCTGCACGAAATATATGTACAGCGCAATAATATGATATGCGTATATAATCACTTAGTGATTTAAAACGGCGCTCATTCCGTCGCATCCTGGCCACTAAGTCACTCATAGTGAGTGCACCTCTGCACATTAATGTGTTGGACATTGTGCCACTGTCACACATCTGTGACACAGTGTATGAGGGTTAGCCACTAAAGGGAAACTAAGAAACGAAACTTAAACTGAGAGGATTCAATCCGGCATCGGAATTGGAATCCGGTGTGGCTTAGTGGATAGAGCGTCAGCACGTAGAGCTGGTTCGAATCCCAGTGCAGGAGAGAATTTTTCTCTGCTCCACCGATTCTTGTCGTATGATAACGAGTATTTCTGCACGAAATATCATATGTACTCAGTACATCGCAATAATAACTATATCTAAGTAAAATTATTATTTCGGTATAAGGTAAAATGCTGATTTTTACTCCATTTATATTTTGAGTTCAAGGTAAATAAGCTAATCGTCTTTCACTCACAGATTTATAGTACCATTTTTGCCCAGGGAAATTACTCATCTTTAGCGCAAAAACAGCTTAAGGATAGCCTCGAATTGTACACTTTAACGTATAAGTTGGAAGTTAGGCCTAAACTAAATTTTACGCTTTAAATTAAGAACATGTATTATAAAAGTAATAGATTTGTGTATTAATCTTCTTTGTCGTCTACTAAATAGAATAGGCTGTAGCAACCCTATTCATAGCTATATGTTGCAGTATGGTATTGTTTTGCAATCACAATGCTTTTGACTTCAGCACAGATCTAGAGATTCAAAGCAAACTTTATATCATTGCAGGAACATTAGTTATTAAGTACGATGCTTAATTCAGTTTATGTATATACTCGTATGTTTAATCAACAGTCTGAAGATGTTCGGAACCTCATAAGTAACACCAATAAGGCATCACATATGATGCAACTGAACCAGAAAGTAATGAGGCAGGTTGGCCAGTTCCTTCCCCCCTACACTACATACTCGTACATATTTCACTAATCAGACTTAAGGCTAAACAAACAATTGTTCTTCTGACACATACAGTATTTTCAAGTGAGATGTATTGACTGAGTGACAATAAACAGTATATCAGCCAAACCTCAATCAGAAGTGAGCAGTTTATATAGTGAAATGCTTTATTCATTACTTCTAAGTATGGACAGTTAATTACTTTTTTTACTGGGTTATTTAATGACGCTGTATCAACTACTAGATTATTTAGCGTCGATGGCATTGGTGATAGAGAGATGGTATTTGGCGGGATGATGTCGAGGATTCACCATAGATTACCTGACATTCGCCTTACGGTTGGGGAAAACCTCAGAAGAAAAACCCAACCAGGTTAACAGCCCAAGCGGGAATCGAACCCACGCCTGAGCGCAACTCTAAATCGACAGACAAGCGCCTTAGGCGACTGAGATACACTGGTGGCAGTTACTTACTTACTCACTTACAAATGGCTTTTAAGGAACCCGAAGGTTCATTGCCGCCCTCACATAAGCAGTTACTTATTAATTTATTCATTCATTATTAAATTAAATTTATTGTAAAATATTTATTTATTCATTCATTCATTCATTCATTCATTTTGAAACCTTTCATTTTTTTCTTTTCTTTTCGTTTGTCTGTAAAACCGTAATATAGCCATATTACAGCGAATATGTTAACCAGTTTAAAAATGTTTCATCAACTTGACAAAACTGTGCCAAATATCATGTGCCCTGTCACACTTCCGTTTTGTTCCGATTATACGTTACATTAAATAACTAGTTACAGTTGAAAAGTTACCTGCATTTTATTACATTAAATTTACATATTTTCCACGCTACTGTCTAATTCTCCCTTGTTTCATGGTATCGTAGTTTACGTAATAGTGAATCAGTGAATCATACAAGCATGAGATGACATACAGCTTCTACCAAAAGTTTAAGGACACCCAGCGTATAGGGAATTACAAGTATAGACATTTCGCGTCGGTGTCTTTGATGTAGCAGGACTGATTTCAATGATCTTCAAACCAGTTTGAGCGTGAGATTTCTGCTTTTTCGCTAGAGTGGCGCTGACATCACATCAGCTAGCAGTCGACACAGCGGAATATAACAGACATACAATTAATACATCCTAGATCATATATACCCAGATAACTCTGCCTTACAGGCTTTGACGGTAACAACTTTTGTCAGGTTTACTATGCTGCCACCTAGTTGTTACATAAGAAGTCACGTCATAACTCCCATTTGAATTGCATTAGCGACTGTACTGCCATCTCGTGTTCGTTTATGGCGGACGGGTGGCGATCCTGGCGGTTGTTCTCTTCAAAGTGCTATCGATTTTAACATAGGAATGAGCTATCTGTTTAACATAGGAATACATATAGGCACATTATGTACTCAAAATAAATTGAACCTATGAAATAATAAATCCGTCATTACCTGTAATGTCTAGACTCTAGAGTTCCTTTATAATGAGAGTTGAGACGTTGACCCTATCAAGAATTAAAATATGTAATGATTTGATAGCACTGAAAATGGAAAAACAAAACTCGTATGAGAATTAAAACCATATTCCTATATGTTGTACACAAAATTAAACAAATTTGATACATAATTTTATATAATTTATTATATATAAAACATAAAAAATTATTATCACTAAGAAATAAGGAAAAGCTGTTAATTTGTATTTATTTGAAGCAAAGCCGTTATTGGATTATGCAGCAAGGAAGGCGATATTTGCATCCTGCGTCTGAACTCCTATATTCAATTATTATCGAGGAACGTGCTAATGGTAACTTCGTAATACTTCGTGAATTTCCGTCGGTAGCGAATGTGACATTGCACGTCGCGCACCATGGCAGTTGAACGCTAGAGTGATTCAAGTTGTGAGGCCCTTTGATGCGGGCCCAAGCTCACAATATTTAGTGCCATACAATCTTTGTCGTTTTACTGACACACATCGAGTAACGTGACGAAATTTACTGAAACAATTATGAATCCAACAAAATTTACGTATTTTAAATGCGAAAAAAAAAATTATGGGGACGAAATATTGGTGGAGACGGTTCCGGTGGCCCCTAAGGACTGGCTGCCCCTGTTAAATAATATCTTCACTTAAGGCCTTTCTCACTGCCTGTTGTATATCCCTTCACTTTTTCATATCATCCTGCAGAGTTCAAGAGCTGAGTCGCAAACAATGTGGCATTCCTACTAGAATAGAAAGTAGGAATAACAATGATTCTGACAGTATTGATATTATAAGGCTCAACTCATATGGCGACAACTTTGCGATTATTTTGCAGTTGTGCTGTGGCGGTCAGGAATTAGTATTGAATTATATGGAAACAGATGATTTTAACTCACATGGGTCACAAACTGAAGTTATTGTCGACGTCTGTAGTCGTGAGACGTCGTTGTCGGTGGTCGAGCGCAACTCACATGTGCGACACGCCAACCACTCGCTGCCGACACCGTATCCTTAGAAAGGACAGACGCTTTTACACCGTATCCTTGGAAACGATAGACGCTTTCTTGGCAAATAATAAGCTTGCGGTGTGGTTATCTGTGGTCGATATGGACTTCAAACGACCACAAAAAAGAAGTCCGCGTGTGATCGGTTTCGCCGACAGCACAATCACACACAAACTGCAAAAAAATCGCAAACTTGTCGGCCGTGTGAGTTGAGCCTAAATGATAGTGATAATAGACCCAATAACCAAAGGAAGAAATTGTTAATATAGTGGCATCAGTTTAATTATATTCTAACCATTGGTACCGTTAGTTTTATATTATATATATATATATATATATGTATATTGGGGGGGGGCACTAGGAATAAAAATAAATCCTTGAAAACTTTAGACTCTATAAGTTTAAAGACGTTATTTATTTATATATCTACTCCTGATTGAATAATAAAATTTATCTTATTAAACTATGCTAGCAGATTAATGATAATTATTAATGCGTATACAATTAGGCCAATAGCACCCCTCATTCTAATATCATAATTGTTATGTTTAGGTTTCTTGAGTACTTGGGATGATGAACTTTCTGGTAGCTACCGGTATGGATTGAAGGACCAAGTGGCCACACTGCACTGGGTTCAGGATAGCATAGAAGCATTTGGAGGCAATCCTCAGAATGTGACGACCGTGGGAAATAGTGCTGGTGCATCTTCAGTGCATTATGATTATCACTATGTCTCGAGGTAAGATTCTTGCTTGTCATTCAGTGTGGACAGAACGATTATGAATCAAGTTTTCTCCAATGCTATGCATCCAGCTAAATGCCATGATAGTCAGTATAGTCACACTAATGTAGCTAATGTATGGTGGGGTTGAGGCCCTACTCTTTCCATTATTTATGCCAGTATTTGAAACACTTCGAAAATTAAACACTTACCTTCATCTCACCACTTCTGTTGCTATTAACACATTTTACAAACACTGTCAATAAAATGAGTGAGTGAGTGAGTGAGTGAGTGAGTGAGTGAGTGAGTGAGTGAGTGAGTGAGTGAGTGAGTGAGTGAGTGAGTGAGTGAGTGAGTGTATTTGGTGGGAACATTTTTCAAATTATAAACACAAATACATACATACTGTACATAAGTGTTCTGCCCAAGGGCAGGTCTTTCACTGCAAACCTAGCATTCCCCAATATTTCCTATTTTCTGCCTTCCTCTTAGTCTCTGCATATGATCCATATATCTTAATGTTGTCTATAATTCTTCTTCTGCCCCAAACTCTTCTTTCGTTAATCATTCCATCCAGTGCATCCTTCAGAAGGCAGTTTCTTCTCAGCCAGTGATCTAACCAATTCCTTTTTATCTTTCTGGTCAGTTTCAGCATCATTCTTTCTTCATCCACTATTTTCAACGCAGCTTCATTTCTTATTCTGTCTGTCCATTTCACATGCTCCATTCTTCTCCATATCCACATTTTAAATGCGTCTATTTGCTTCTCTTCACTTCGTTGTAATGCCCATGTTTCTGTCCCCATACAATCCACACTCCGCACAAAGCACTTCACTAGTCTCTTCCTTAGTTCTTTTTCCAAAGGTCCGCAGAAGATGCTCCTTTTTATATTAAAAGCTTCCTTTGCCATTGCTATCCTCCTTTTAACTAACTTCCTGGCTGCAGCTCATGTTACTGCTTTTAGTACATGCCAAGTATTTGAAGCTATCCACTTGCTCTACTGCCTCATTTAGAATTCGCAAGTTTATCTTCTTTATTTTTCTTCCGACAAACATGGTCTTAAACTAAGATTAACCTATGTAACACTTTACTGGTAGACTTAAAAGAAAATAATTCTTAAGGTATACATCAACTCTTGAAGTAAAAATTTACAATTTCCTCTCAATTTAATTCAAGATTCACTTACTACTTTTTTTACAGTTAAATGAAAGGAATGCAAAAGGAAACAGAAAAAAAAATAAAATTTTGGAGGCACAGTGCAAACATTTTGTGAAAAAAATCATATATTCTTTCAGCAAGCATTCCTTCACTTCCAATTGACCTAGATCATTCATTTTTTCACCAAATTGATCTATAAACAGTGAAGAATATTATAGTCTAGAATGAACTTAATAGCATTTCTCACTTATTTTTTATGCAATTTTTTCTAACATGTAAAAAAGTTATTATTTTTTTTTAAGTTTATTTACAGGGAGCAATGCTTTTGCTTTGAACTAAATTAATTGATTTTATATTACAACAAAGCTCTATGTCTAAGCTTCAATTTGGTGTTTGAATGAAGTCGATAGCTCAATTCTAAGCGTACTTTTTACTTGCTCAAAGACTGAAAAATGTTGAAAACACTGAAATAGGGTAAAAATGAAGTTAAAGTTTAAGTTCAAGCTAGGTAACAAATAACTTACTTTTATGGTCCTAAAACCCTCCTGCAACATAGGTGAAGCCCTTTTCTTGTGTATTGAGATCAATTTCCTCTTTTTCACAGCCCTCCATTAACGTTGCTCAGGAGTGCACTGTATGTTGGCCTTCAGGGTTCGGGTCTCGTCTGCAGCATTCACACCAGCCATTGTATATTTTCCTGGGTTGATGCTCATCTCCCCGAATATGTCCAATTCCGCTTTGTTGCCACAATTGAAGTGGCAGATAGCATCCAATGACCCTAAGTTTCAGGGTTATACGACCTACATATTTTCTTTGGGGCAACATCTCCAAATCAAACCACTGAAAGACTCGTTTGCATTCTGAGTCTTGTCATGCAAACACCTGCACAGCATAGTGAGGTCTGTAAGCCTTTTGTAAATAGATTTAACCCACTTCTTGACGCAAACAGCTGCGCAAGGAGTATGAAAAAATTTAATTTCGTCCATCAATAGTGGGAAAGCCTAAACATGTTATATATGTTTAAAAACTAGAAGAATCAGGCTATAATTTGAGACAAAACAAACAAAAAATTTTATTTTTTGAAGAAAAATTGTCATTCTAGGGGTCCAAGCATAGGCCCTACCTGAAGGATTGAGTACACTCTATAGAAGAAATGTCTAAGACTAATAGTGTTCATGCACACACTACATAAGCAGTTAGGAATGTTGTTTTTGAGGTAGATTCAATACCAGTTTCTTCCTATTCCAAGATGCTTTTCTTATATTGGGGGAGTAGATTACTTCCTTAACACGAAGTGGCAACTTCAGGAGTTCATACAGTAGCAGTTGCACTTTTTACAAAACATTAAATAACTTGACTACCACTTCATGTATTTTACATTATTTTAATTTCAATTTGATATACTGTATAATACCATCTAGTAACCATGAATATGTTTGACAATTTGAATTTTTCAAGAAAAAAAATTGTCTTACAAAAAAACCTAAACTGAAAAATAATAGCCATTTACAATTTTTTCCTTAAATCTGAGATCATAATCTAAAGATTGGTCCTCAGTGAGCATCACAGCTTACTTCATACTAATTTATAGATTTTAAAATTTGCATTTAAAAAAAATTGTTTCTTTTTCAATGAATTTTTACTAGAAAATTGCTCATTTTTCAGTCAAATTTAACCATTGTTGTCCAACGTCTGGAGATTATTACAAAGGACAAGTGTACAAAATTTGAATGAAATTAGACAAACGGTTCTTGAAATATCAGTTTTTTTTGTATCGAAAAATGTAATTATTGGAAAAATGAGTCTAAAGTTGGGACATGCTTGTAATAACATTCTGCACTAAAAAGTACCTGCTGCATAATATGTTACACCCTCCCTTTCAACATATATATGAAAAATTGGAAATACATACAGAAAAGTATACTCAATTGATTGAGATAATAAAAATTTTCAATGTTTTCACGATTCTTACTGTATAAGTCCCCTTAACTGTTAGCGGATTTGCTCCCACTTGCTGGTTTCAAAGAAAGTATTATTATCGGTTGTTCGATAATCCTCAAACTCTTAATGTAAAATAAAAACAACTTTAATAATCCAAATTAAGCAAGGAGATGCTGAAACTGTTTACCTCCTTATTCTAATGTTTGTGGTGCTTGCTTAAGAAATGTCGCATCACTTGCTGCAGATCTCTTTGAGAAAAGAAGGAGATGATTTTCCAGATTTATTTTTAAGTTCTTCCAGGCTATGTGGATTATTCTTATTCGCTTTATCTTTAAAGTTCCTCAGAGATAAAAGTTACTTGTGTTTGTGTCGTGCTTCTTGTAATTCTGTCCTAGAACACTGTACCGGTAAAAAATTTATCTGTAGAATAATGAGCTGTCTATGCTGTCGCAGAATACTGCTGAAAAAAAGGCAAAAAAGCAAATCGTGCTTCATGTACATTAACTCGTCAAAAAAGGAGCGGAAAATAGTTTCCATATACTTCTTAGTAATAATATAGATATCTTCCTTATTCAAGAAGCAAACCTTAATGCTGACCAATTAAAATATTTTAATTTTAAAGGTTTTAATATGAAACTGTTACCCAAAGGTAGACAGATCAGTAGTGGAATTCTCGCAGGTACATCAAAGAAATTAATTACAAATTTTCAAATCATAAAAGAAATGGATAATCAAGACAAATTAGAACTAATAAAAATTGAAGTATGGAAAAATCAACAACATTTCAAAATCTACAGTGCCTATAACCCACCTAATAATCCCCTTGATCTAACTTTGTTTGATATACAACCTAAAACTATCATAATTGGTGACTTTAACGCCCACTCCCAACTTTGGGGCTACGATAATGTAAACCAACCTGGAAAAATGATCATGGACCTCCTAAATACTACAACTGCAGAACTTGTCTACAGAAAAGAAGATCCCCCTACTTTCATTCATTATTCTGGTTCTGGTAAAAATCCAGACTTATTACTAGTAACATCAGATATACATCACGAAACCAAGAAAAAAATAATTGAAGACCCTGGATCTGGCCATAGAGTCATCATTGCTTCTATTCATCTCCACCAAAACCGAAGAAAAGAACCCTACAATAACAAAACAACATGGAACTTTAAGAAAGCGAATTGGAAACTATTTACAACAGAACTCGACGAACACCTCAAGGTCAACACACCACTAATGGAAAATACAAACTCAGATAGATTGAACAAATATTTCTGTGAATCTATTCTTAAAATTGCCAAAAAGCACATTCCACGAGGCAAACTAAAAAAATACACCCCATTCTGGACAGAAAACCTGAATTTATTGAAACAAGATAGAGATAAAGCAAGAACCAAAGCAGAGCATAGCAAAACACCAGAAGATACTCAAGATTGGAGGAAGAAGACTGCCATTCTTAAGAAAGCAATCATAACAGCAAAAAAGAAATGTTTCAATAAATTTATTGAAAATGTTAATTACAGAACCGATAGTGCTAAAACATATAACTTTCTGAAGAATATTTCCAATACACAGGAAAATACTAGCCAACCTATTATCCATAATAACAAAACACTAACAGATAGTAGAGATATAGCAAACGCATTTACTAAACACTACTCAAACTCTCACAGATTACATCCCAATACCAAAAAAACTGACAAATTTATCAAAAGAGAATTACATAAAAATAATAAAAACAACATTACTAGTACAAAACCTGAAATATTTCATCAAAATTTTACTTCCAAAGAATTAACTCTAGCTTTACAAAATTTAAAAACCAAGAAATCTCCTGGCCCCGATAACATTCATTCCGAATTTTTTTAACATCTGGGGGAAAAAGCCAAGTCTGTACTTTTATCCATTTTCAATTTATCATGGAAAACCTCAGTTCCTGCAGCTTGGAAAAAAGCAATCATTGTACCAATTCACAAAAAAGGGAAACCTGCTCATGATGTTAATAGTTATCGACCAATAGCACTATTAAGCATGATAGCAAAAACCATGGAGTCCATGATCTCCAACAGATTAACTTGGTATTTAGAATCCCAAAATCTTTTATCACCAAGACAAGCCGGCTTTCGACAACTACACTCTACCAATGAACAAGTCATATGCCTCGGCCAAGAAATAAAAGACAGTTTTAACAAGAAAGAAGATACCTTGGCAATATTTATTGACTTTCAGCTAGCATATGACTCTGTTTGGAGAAATAAATTATTACTAAAACTCCAGAAATTAGGTATCTCCAGCAATATGTTCAGATGGATATCAGAATTCCTTAGTCAACGATTCATTGCCACTAAATTCAATAACTCACTTTCTAGTTACAGACAAACATATCGAGGTCTACCTCAGGGTGCTGTCCTCAGCACAACTTTATTCAATATTTATATAAATGACTTACTCTCCCTATTAGAAGAATCAAACATGAAAACAGCACTATTTGCAGATGATATAGTTTTGTGGACTTCCGGATCTTACAGACATAGAGATAAAATTCAAAATTCTGCTCTTAAAGCTCTAAATCAACTACATGAATGGAATAATCAAATTTGATGACACTCAATTTAAGCAAAAGTAACTACCAAATATTTTCACTTGGTAAAAAAGAAAAAGAATTCAATATCCAATACAATGGCCAACACCTTCCTAGGACTTATGAATCCAAATATCTTGGAGTTATTTTCGATAGTAAGTTAACATGGAGCAACCATTTGAAATACATTTCTGAAAAAGCTCGTAAAAGATTCTCCCTTCTAAAAAGACTAGCAGGAAAGAAATGGGAATGCTCTAGGAATACTTTGAACACTACATACAAAATTTTTATACAGCCAGTGCTGACATACTGCGGAGAAATTTTAATTACTTCACCTTTCATAAACGAAATAGAATATGTTCAAAACCAAGCTCTCAGACTCATTACTGGTGGAATCAAAACAACTCCAATAGATTCTATGAGATTCCTCACTAATATTAACAGCATCAAAATGACAATAGAAGAAAAAGCACTGATTCAATATGAAAAACTTACCAGATTACCAGGAAACAATTGGCATTCATACAGTCCTCTCTGTAGATTAAAAACTCAAAAAAGTTTCATATCCATTGTTCAAGAATTAAAACAGAAAATCAATATCCCGAATTTAAAAGAAAACCTACAAATTAAACCAAACCCTTTAACTCTATTAAATATAGAATATAATCTAAATTTAACAGAGGAAATACTGAAATCAGAAGTAAACACTGAAATGCTAAAACAATTGTCTTTAGAGACAATTAATATTAGATACCCTCCACAAAACTGGCTTCATTTATACACTGACGGATCCTTGATCTCCAGAGAACAAGGTGCCGGTGCAGGTGTTACGTGCTGTCTCTTCTCACTTTATAGATCTCTTGGGTATGGAACAACAAGTTTTGATGGAGAAATCATTGCAATAAGTGAAAGTCTCTGGAATCTTCTATGCCACATCAGTAAATTTAGGAATGCAGTTATATTGTCAGACTCCAAAGCAGCTATTCTATCAATAGTCTCTAAACACACACCTTCATCTCAAACAGCAGAAATAACTAAAATGCTCTCTCAATTAATATCACTCAATAAAAGAATTGTATTCCAATGGATACCATCCCATTGTGGAATCCTGGGAAACGAGAATGCGGATGCTTTAGCAAAGAAGGGCAGCACTGCTACTTACAGACCTGTTACTAAATCTACGTATTACTCTGTAAAAAGATTTATTAAATCTACATACTTAGACTTCGACAAACAAAATTTGATAACACAATCCCAAGGGAAAAAATGGAACTCTCTGCATCAAAATCCACAGTTAATTCCCGATTTACCACGAAAATCGTCTGTAGCTGCATTTAGATTGGCAACAGGCCATGATTGTTTGGCCAAACACCTGCATAGAATTGGAATATATCAGTCCCCTAACTGTCCATTGTGCAACTCAAACCAAGAAATGGATTCGGAACACCTCAAAATCTGTGCTTCAGTGGCTGGTCATGATAATATCTTTGAAAGATATTGGAGTGCAAGAGGTCAAATGACTTTATTGTCAAACACCTGGCATTAGAAAACAACAACATATACTTCTTAGTTTTAATTTTAATAGTTTAAAAATATGGGATCTATTATCCTCTCATTACTGAAAGCATACAATACTTCTATTTTCATATTATCATAGAGAGGCTCTTCATGAAGAATGTTGTGTTTCTCAGAGATCATATACTGGTACCTGTAAACAGCTTTGAGTATTTACATATCAGTACCCATAGAGATGGAACCTAACTTCGAAAACAAGGTCAATTTTACTGTCTGCACTCTTTATAAAATCCATTCACAAACTCTATGCCAGATTACAGGATTGCTGGGTTCTAGTTCTTGCACCACCGTACATTTGTAAGGCTTTAACTTCAATGTCGGTATTTTGCACAGATCTGTCAGACATATTACTCATTTCCCGCAAAAGAGGACAAAGTGATTTTTAGATAAATTTTCCTAGTGATACCATCCATTACTAGGTTTAGGCCTGGAGGTATATATACATTGACAAGCGAAAATGAAATATTATTTTGAAGTAATAATTTTGTCCTAATGTATTCAATTTGGCCTTTAAATTGTTTAGATTCAATTACATGAATGGAGTTGTGTATCATGGTAACAACATCTCCACCCCCTCTATCTTCACGAAACAGATTATAAATTTTGTAGTCAGCAAATATGTAAAATTTTAAAATATCAACAATCTGAAAAGATTCTTGTATGCATATTATAGAAGGATTTTTGTCCTGAACTTCTTGCTTTAATAAATCCATATTGTTTCTTAAAGACCTAGAGTTCCATTGTAAAATTTTGAGAGTGTCTATATCTTTTTCGTTAATGTTGCCTTTTTGTTTTAATTCTTGGTCTTTAAATGTACTACCCAATGAGACATGGAATTTATTCTTTTTAGCCTCATTTTTTATATTACAGAGAATGGATTTTGCTTCTGCATTGAACTGACACGGATACCTAGTCATTGTGGTATACCTGGAAATGAGAAAGTCGATAATATTGCAAAACAGGCAACATATTTGCAACCAAGACCTCTTCAAGTGATATCTCTAGCCATTGCTTTTGCTTCAGTAAAGTCTCATTTTACAAACATGTGGATCTACAATTGGCTCTCTTCTGACAAAGGAAAAATTTTACAGTCTGTTCAAAAGAAACCAAATGATCTGGAAATGTACAAAAACTTGCCCAGACATGTTCAAACATTTTTAACAAGAGCCAGAACAAGTCACATTGTCACTCAATTGTACCTACACCGATTTCACATTTCTGATAATCCTACTTGTCTGTGGTGTAATAATCATGATGAAGATCTGGAACACATTCTTCTATACTGTCCATCCATAAACCACAAAAGAAGTAAATTAAAATCATCAGTACCAGTTGCAGAAGACACAGCCCTGCAGTATATATTGACTACACCCCAACTCTGGCTACTAGCAACAGGCATCTATAATGAACACTGATCAAAATACCCCTCATTTCTCGTGAAAAACAACAACTGAATAGACTACAGTGGACTATAGTGGACTATATGTTGTCAGCAAACAGCTGGATACATTAAGAAGATTGATGTTCCTAGTGATATCCAATGTTAACCAAATTTTCCTTGGCGAGAACACTATGTCTTCTTATCTGTAACATTTATGTATCACGGAATTTCATTCATCGTTGGAACACATGGAAAGGTAACATCATGAAATATTTCCTGATACTGGTATCACGGTATCATCATGAGCTGAATTTGTTAATCCATAATTGTTGGTACATAAACACTTGGTCTCCAATACTAGGCTATATTTGTGTGCCATTTTAAGCCATAAATTATAAACAAGAACACACACTTACAACCTATAATCTCATCTTGGCTTCCTCTAAGACAAAGGTAAGCTGAGATTGTGACGCAGTTGCTAACAGCAATGTTGCTGTGTTTACCTACCAATAATTCTCTTTGTCTATAACTGGTGTGTTTCTTATTAGTTGAGTCGTTCTATTTCTGAGATGTTTATAGAAATTAAAATTTTCCTCATTTTTGTTGTGGGCGTATTTTCTATAAGCTAAGTCGCGTTCGGACATTAGGCTGCGTATTTCAGTCATCATCCAAGGCGCTAGGGTACTTTTTTTAATTTTTTGTATAGACTATAGAGAGAAAAATACAAATTTTTAATACATAGTTTTGTAAAAATTTAAGTAATTCCTGTATCTTTAAAATGTTTTATATTTTTACAGTAGGTGCCTAAAGTTAGTAGCATTAAGCACAAGAAATATAATTATGGCGAAATTTAAGATGGTTATGTGAAAAAATAAAACTTACCATATGTTCCGCAGTGTTCACTGGTACTTCTCCCATACCAGTAATATGTGGCCTACCAGTAATGAAGTTCTAACCTCCAGCCTATGTGAATTTCAACTCTACAAACTTACAGAATGTACATGATAATCTTAATAAAGTCAAAATATGGAACAAAATAACTTTTAAAATCACAATATATCTTATGTAAACAAAAAAAAAAAAACCTTACCTGTTTGTTGTTTAGTACTATAATGTTCACACAAATGTTTGCAGATATTAATTATTTCATCATAATTACTTAAAACGTCCATATCATTCGGAATTACTGAATTCATTTGTTTCCTATATCAGTTGGGTCTTCCTGTTGCTGTATGCATACTGACTTCGCATAGTAGTGAGTCACAAGCCATGTAACGTGTCGATGAGTTGACTTCAGCATCTAACTCTGCTCCATCTTCAATATCTGCTCCTCATCGACTCGAGTGGACGAAATATTTCATAGAACTTCAGTTATCAACTACCTGTACTATAAAATATGGCATCATTAAATTGTAACTCCTAGCATACACATATTTTATTGTTACACTCTAGTAATTATTAACAATCCAAAGGACTTGCATGCATGCATGCATGCATTACTTCTTGAATACATGTCATTATTGAATTTTTATATGCTGTTTTTAATGTTTTGACATATAATAATGTTTCCTATACGGTTTTATTCATTATGTATGCATTTTATATTTTGTTTTTCACTTGTGTTCAACTTGTCTAATATATTGCTTCCACTTGATGAGGATTTCTTGTAAAATCGAAAATATTCGTAGATACTACCAAGAATTATAATGTGATCATTGTAACAAAACTTGTTTTTGTACCGGTACCAATCTGATAAGTTGTTGACTGAAATTATAACTTTTTTTTTCTTTATCATTATATTATTAAACTTATCTGAACCTTAACCTCAACATGACTTTTAAATTCGCATAGTAGGATCACAGTCTAGTATATACAGACACGAAGCTCAGTACGTAGTAAATATGCATCCATAGTTAGTTGCTAATCACTAGGATCGCTAATATCGTCTCATTACAGACAATGTGAAATAGTACCGGCACAATCTATTGTTCCTAGCACCCTCACAACTCATGCTTCGTGACTGTATATACTAGACTGTGGTAGGATGATGAAAAGAAACCTCACAAGAATCATTTTGAGACCAATAATATGATGATTGGTGGACCATGTGGATGCATAAACTTAACAGTTGTGTCCCTTTCAACAGTATTTAGTCCTACTGTTTCTGCAAATTCTATGTGAATCATATACACAAGTCATATACGGTACGAGTTTGCACACCAACTGTAATCATTACACTTGTCTTTTAAATCATATTGTGAAATGATGCTGTAAAATTCATCAGCACTTAACTTTTTTTGGATCTGTTTTATTTATTAACTGATGTAGACTGCGAGTAGTACCAGGAATTGTAATAGCTTGCTGGAATCGTTCATTCAGTTGAACACATACGGTACAGTAATTCCGCCATGTTATTTTCTGGTACAAAATCAACTTCAATTTCTTTAACTGTTTCTTATAAACGGCTAGGGCAGAAGTTATCTGAGTTTCAAGAAGCCTCTACAATTTAATTTTTGTAGTAAGCAGTTTTAAAGTTGCACCAATTTTCCAGTTAATTTGTAAAATTCTTGGCTATGATAACACCGATTTAAGAAATTTTACAATTCTTGCACTGTGCAGCACAATCATCAGTAAAGTATTCAGTGTTTGTTAAATTTGGCAGAAGGTTATTCAGAAATGATAATAAAATTTATTGTGTTTTATGTACCGGTACCATAAATACATCAGGGTTTAAGCTACATCACCTAATATGATGCACATGCTGTTTGACATAGGATGATCCCACTTTTATAATAAACCACAACAACGTAAAGAGTACAGTAAACGTCATTGCAGTGGTAAGTCTGGACGAGATCTTGAATCACAAATAAATAATTTTCACTGAAGTCCATAAGGATGAGAACACTTTTATTGTCTAACCATTCTTTTCTCTTTTGTAAATATTTAGATTGTGATTTTGAAATATATGCCTGTGGTATAAGCTTTTCATTTTTATTAATTAGAAAGTGAATTAATTCTGAAATTTACAAACTTTGTGTTACTAAATCTGTCCTATCAGTTGATATCCACTGGTTAAATTCAACTAAATCATAAGTTTTATACTCTTCAAATTTTCTGAATAGAATCTACTTCAACACTGTTGTATTAGGACGTTTGTCACATTCTGTTGTTCTTGTCACAAACGACCATTTTAACAATATCTTTATAGTTATCTTCTAGTTTTATACCGGCCAATAGGAGCTGGATATTTTGGTATACTGTACATAAACAGTGAAACTGTGAAAATTGTAAAATATTGTAAAAATTGTAAAATGTTGTAAAAATTGTAATTGTAATTGTAATATTGTAAAATTTTGACTTGTTCCACATCTTAAAGCTTCATTGCTAATGTAAGATCTATGGAATAAAAAAAGAAATAAATAAATAAACACAGTGAATGTGTTTCTGGTGATCCTGCTAGCACACAGTGTTTTGTTATTAACTGGCAAAATGTTGAAACGCCAACTATTAGGAATGGATGTCTTTCTTTAAAAGAAAAGTATAATTCTTGTAGATTACAAAGTATAAGCAATGCTGTAATGGTAATTTTTCTCTTGGCCATATGCCCCAGCCCTTGTTTTCTCCCTTGAAATATATTTTACTCTCCACTCTCTATCTCTCCCACTGTCATTTAACGATTTTTTTAATATTAAAGATGAAATAAAGAAATTGTTTTGCTTTGCATTTTATTTGTACAACAAGCTTGATTTAAAAAATACACCATGTAACCCCACCGTAGATGCACGCTTGTCTCGATGAATCTTGGAATATTTGCAGCACTTCTTGTTTTTCAACCATTATTTTATATAATTCTGGATTCTAGTGCTGAAAAGGTGGACAATTTTTGTTTATGAACATCAAACAAAATACATTAGGAACAGCAAGAAATTATCTAAGATCTGTACAGATCTCCACGTACAAAACTTAGGCACCCATATCCCGTCTGCTCCGTACAGACAACATTTTCTTTTCCCCATATGATTAATGAAAAAAATTGTAGATTCCTATACAATGTATGGCCCCATATGGCCTCCATGACAGCACTGAGTATAAGATTATTCTGTTCGTGGAAATTTTTTTGAATTGCTAATTTTGTTGTTTGTACCTAGGAATATTCTAATAAACCCTGAATTATTATAAAAGTCAGTAACCATTTTCACCATTTCGTCTGCTAGCTTTTTCCTCCTCTTATGTTTGGAAGTGAAATTATATTCTCTTTCTCCTGCATAAGTTTTCTTAATTTTCCAATATACAAGTGCAGTGATATAACTGTGCTGATTGAAGGGAGCAACAGAATATATTAAAATAAATAAAAAACCTATTACTTATGCGGTTTGTAATTAAGTGTATGGTTATTTATAAAATTATGCTGAAAGTCTGCATAGTCTGGCAACAACACATGGCCAGCTCACCTACGATTACAGACACGAACTCAGGTTTGAATAGCAGTGTTCCATTTCTTAGTCACTACAGTTGGGTTGCCAAACTTCCCCATGGCAGGAAATAATGATATGCGTTAATCTTTGTACGGTATTCTATTTGAAAAAAAAAATCCGTCCATTTTATTTAAGATCTGTAGAGGAATAGACGTAGGGACCATATTTTATAAATCAGTGCAGATACTCGCATATGCCGATGATATAGATATAGAGGCAAGATCTAGAAGGGCAATGGAAGATGCATTCTTGAATATAGAAAAGGCAGGAAGGAATATGGGATTGACTATTAATCAATCGAAAACTAAATACATGGTTTGTGGAAAGGCAAACCTCAAGAATATGCCATTCTCAATAACAATAGGCAGATATGACTTCGAGAGAGTGGATGAATTTAAATACCTGGGCTCAACAGTTACTCATTCTAATGATATTTCATATGAAAAAAAGCAGAGGTTAATGGCTGCCAATAGAGCTTACTTCGCCTTAAGAAAATTACTTTGTTCAAGAATTTTATCTCGTACCACAAAGATAACTGTCTATAAAACACTTATAAGACCTGTACTAGCATATGCTGCTGAGACGTGGTCCCTAACAAAAAAGGACGCTGGAAATTTGGATGCCTTTGAGAGGAAGATACTCCGTAAAATAATTGGCCCAGTATTCGAGAGAGGAAGATGGAGGAGGCAATATAATAATGAGTTGTATTCCATTTATAAAGATCCGCCTATTAGAAGAATAGTAAAAGCAGCAAGATTAAGGTGGGCTGGGCATGTGGCACGGATGAATGACGTAGAAATTCCTAAAAGGATATTAAATGGAAATCCTGGGGACCAAAGAAGCCGTGGACGACCAAGAATAAGATGGCTGGATGGAGTTGAGGAAGACATATGTAAGATGGGATATAGGAATTGGAAAGCAATTCCGCAGGATCGAGACGACTGGCAGAAAATCGTGGAAGAGGCCAAGGTTCACAATGAGCTGTAACGCCAAGAAAGAAGAAGAAGAAGAAGAAGAAGAAGAAGAAGAAGAAGAGACGTAAATCATTCCTTATCAGTTTCTCTAATGATAAGAGTAAACATCATAAACATTTGGACAATACTACTTCCTACTGAGTAAAACAGTGTTAACATTTAGGGTAAAATTATATATATCCAATGCCAACTCATTTCACTTGCGGGTTTGAATTTCGCATATTGTAGGTAGATGGCAGGACTGTGATCCATTTTAAAGTTGCACACCACTTCGGCATTATATGTATCTTTGGAGAGTTATGTCGTGTACTAGGGTGAGTTTACCAGTATGTGTAAGTGTAATGTAGGAAACGGGTGAGGATGATGTTGAAGATGAGGAAGGAAGAAGGAGAAACCCGGTGTCAGCATGTCTAGGGAGACCAGATGTCCTCTTTTGTCCGGACATGTCCTCCTTTTCAGGCCTTTGTCCAGGGTCTGGCCCAATTTTTAAGAAATCAAGAAATGTTCTCCTTTTCGTAACTTGTATGCCTGATATGTTGAAATTATCTGATTTGACGCCTCTTTTCAAGCAATTTTCCTGTAGGTGGCAGCAGCATCGACGGAATATACTCTTTGCGAACGATCATAACTCTCTTTGCTTTACAAAGTAATATTAAATTCACATTTTGTACAGTCCGTTTTTATATATTTTGTCAATAATTATAGTTCCCTTGGCATTCATATGCAGTTAACTGTAAAATCATTTTATATTAAGTTTTATTACAAGTATGCTGTAATAAAATAGATATTGACATAATTTAAGTATAATATAGACCTAAGCCTAAATCTAAATAGATACTTTCTGTCCTCTTTAATAATTATAGTTCTCTTGACTTTATATGTAGCTAACTGTAAAATCATTATTATCAAGTTTTATCATAATTATTTTGTAATATTAACATGGTACTTTTAAGTATGATATAAGCCTAAATCTGTTTTGTAAATATTTTCTAAGAAAATAGATATTGACGTAATTTATAGTATAATATAGGCTTAAGCCTAGATTTAAGTACATATTTTCTGTCCTTTTTTTTCCGAATAATGTCCTCCTTTTTGAAGCTTTGCATCCTCTTTTCTATCGATGTGAATCTGGTCACCCTAAGCATGTCGAATAGCACCAAGGGGGCCGTCAGAGTTAACGTCCCTGTCCGACAGACGAATCACTATCAACAATGACATATGCCTTCTCTTCATATGCAATGCAGAGAGATTTAGGATTTAATCCAGGCATATTGGTGCACAATATAATGATTAGAAAATTATTTTTTTCTGAAAAACGTAGGTATTCATTTGGGACTAATATCGTGTTAAAATTTTTTGTTGTACTCTATCTAAGGAATAAGCTGTTCTGTTAAAACCTGCACAGATATTGTACTTCCACTCTGTGTAGTCTGTCACCTGAAATGTTTCACTTGTTTTAACAGCAAGCAATTTTGAACTTCTTGAAATGATATGGAAACATAGATCACAATGTTCAATTACACTGAGCTCTACACAATTCAACATCAGTACTAGAGAAGAAGAGGAGTAGGGGAGGAGGGTTTCTCTTGTTCTTAGTTATGGTATTGGAAAATATAGCCTACAGTAGTTGATATGGGAAGAATGTTCTTAAAACTCTGTGGGAAAGGAATGCGTCATCCTAGCAGCTGATCTACCGAGTCCGGTTTTGAGGAACTAGGCAACGAAAAGAAGCAAATCCTTATACACAGATGGCATTACAAAATTATCTATCTTGTTTCACAAGTTTAGAGTGAAGTGCTGCGCTCTATGAACAGTGAGTCGTGTCTTGTCATAAACTCGCGTCCGAACACTGTCTGGTCAACGAGCCTGCGCAATTGGCAGATCCCGCACTTATTCTAGTGGTGGGAGGCGTGTTGTCGGTGTTGTGTGATTGTCACTGTTTCTTGTTGCAGATATTACAGGTGTATATAAAATTGTGTCCCTTTCCAAAAACATTTGATGATTTTTTTGACTTAAAGTGGTTAGATTTTCACATCAGTGTTTTTTGTGTGTTGTTAGAAGTGAATGTCTTTGTGTTTTTACAGTGGTGCTAAGTTTCTTGGTGAATTTTGGTGCAGTGTTTATGAAGACCCAAGTCGCAGCCTGAATTCATCATGAATATATCAGTGCTTTGGTGCGGGTCAGCACTTCTGCTACTTTGTTCACTTGGTGAGTGATCTGAACAGTTTCTCATTTTGTAGTTTTTTTTTTTTCTAGAATTAGTATTATATAGCACAGAACCGTCACCATCTGTGAATTTTCCGTGGCTTGCCTCAACTCCATGTCGATGACGATGCCGGTCAAGTAAATGTTCTGTATCATTTGTTGAAATTTTATTCCATTATATTGTACAAAGCGTCTGTTATATTACATGTAAACTTGCGTCCACAATACTTGTATATATTACACTTGAAACATGTTTCGGAGCGATGTTGCATCTCCGTTCGAAAATTGCATTGCATATTAATTTGCTATCTTTTTGTAATTATAATTAGAATTCACCACTTTTCACTGTAATTTAATTATACCAAGGTATCTTTCCAAATTTGAGAGAAGCTGTCATTGCTGCTGCATTTGAGATTATTAACTTGATCGACGATTTCACAGGAATTCTACTTCCATCTGACATGCCAAGAGATACAGTTGCCGCCTTTCTAATAATATTAGATGGATCCATACATCGCGTTCATGCGTTTTTGTAAAGTTTTACCATGATATCTAATAATTTTTACCAAGAAATAATTTATGATTATTTCATTATAGTAAAGAGCACAGACAAGTACATTTATGTTAGTATGCATGATTATTTTAGCCTCAAAGGAACTGGCAAACTACGTGTTGTAATATTTATATTTACATTTGCTGTATGGAACTATGAATGACAATCCCTGACAGTGAAGACTGTTCTGTCACTCGTTGAGAGGAGGGTAAGTGTTGTAGCATCCCTAGATATTACAACTCTTTAACTGCTCTGTCGTGAACTGAATATTGACATTAACATCTCTGTTCATATTACGGCTTATTAATCTTGCTACTTTTGTAATCATTTTATAAAAGAGGTTGCCCCATTCTCAATTCATGATTATGGTACTAACTTAAATTTGTTTTTGTCAATGTTTCGAAATTTTTAGCACTAATATAAAATTAAAATATCATGCTTCAGGTTATAAATTAACCTTCGTTGAAAAGAAAGCATACCACTCGTAAGTGTTGCATTTCAGCTCAGTGGAAATAGCTAGAAAACCAATTTTGGACTGTTGAATATGAGTTCATAGAAATAAATTGATACTTTTTTATGATGACATATGGATCGTTAATTGAAACTTCTGTTACAAGAACCAGGTTTGGCAAATGACTCGGATTTTCTTTGTTTTTCTCAGTTACTCCAAATATGATATTAAAATTGGAACAGACATACTGAAGTGTAGTAGAAGAAGAAGGTCTTACAATGGCGGCGACCAGCATCATTTATATCCCAACAGGATCGAATTTCGATCATTGGCAAATGCTGAGGATTTTGTGGTGGACAAGATGTTTTTTTCGAGTATGTCACTTTTTTTTAGGCCTGCTTCTTTCATTATCAGCGCACGTAGTTTAAAGCGTTTATTCATTGAATGAAATAATTTCTACTATGCTTATCTCCTAAATACTACCGGTACATTTCTATTTTAAGCATCATCCTTTGATCTTGCCAACGCTGTGTAATCTTTACAGTTCAAATTATACTTTTATTAAGCAAGACTGTAAAACAAAATTCAGAACCAAAATTGGGAACTAATATTGAGTTGCTGAAACATTTAGCCTATTAGTAATAAAATTACACGCTCCTGTACCCCTCCCCCATTACACGAGGCATATAATGGAGTATTGTAATGCATCGGAGTACCTAATTCGAGATCCTGGAGGAAGAATATTTCTTCACAAACCTTGCTGAAGACAAATTGTCACGCCGTCTATTTTTGCCTGCATGTCCGTCCTTCCATCATTCAGCCATGCTTTCTTCTCTTTCGTCTCCACATACAGCCTTTGGGGAAAAACAGAAGAAAATTTCATTACTCAGTTTTTTTTGGTAAAATAGTGGTTATTCTTATATATATATATATATATATATATATATACACAATATACTCAATCATCATAAAAACTATTTCTCTACATTAAGAAGTTGGAAAAGCCACAAGCATAACATAAGAATAGATCCGAGGTTAAGGTTAAATGTAGGCATGTCTGAAATGAGTTTTAATAATTGCACGAACATTTTCGTAAGAACATTTTATAAAAGAAATATTGTGATCATTTTGTTGGTACTGTTATTAACTCTCTTTGTTTTAATTTATCTGTGGAAATAGGCACTTGAAATACCAGAATATTCCGTAGAATAATATCAATATTTTGGCGAAGTCCATACATAAAAATAGCACAAAACGGTGATATACAGAGTGGTGCATGCGTGGGTATACAGTAGTACAATATAGCATTATTAAGTATTACTCGACCAAGGCCAGTGGAGTCCTGCAGCCCGGAGTCGTGGCGCTACTGCTCCTGCGCTCGTAATACCTCATCGCGATAGTTCACATTACGCCCGCGGCTCCACTCGCCTTGGTCGAGTAATACAGATGAGAATCACATGACATCAATCGACATCAATTTAACTATCTGATGGATCCGTTATCGATTGTATTCTAAATCGACTATCAGGGTTTTATTTTTCCACTTTTTATCTTGTATAAAATAGTAAAAATAGGCCCTAACAGAATATTGTTATAGTTATTAATAGAAAATTATATACCGGCACATCAAAACATAGCTTAATATTATGCAAAAGTATAAGAGTATGAAAATCAAGACTCGCACAAGACCTTCCAAATTTAGAAGGATGTCATTAGTAAAGTTTTGCACTCAGCTATCACAGCAATAGCAAGAGTATTTTGCTGACAGTAGAACAGCAGGCGTTCTTTTTGTTGCACGTTTTCATGTTTTTTGACAAGTTTTTAGGCCTAAACGCTTTAACGCTTTTTTGCATCGCGTGTAGGCCTATACTATATCTTTGGGTGTGTCAGTAATCCGTGGACTGTTGACATTGTGATTTTGTTTATATTGTCATATGTTATGTCCTTATGTGGCTTGTATTCATTTTAACCAATTTCAATATTTAATTACCATGACAATGGTGATGAATCATGGTATGTAAATTTCCAATTCGGAATGTATATTTATGACCGAGGGAAATCATGAAAACATTAGTCAGAGTGACAGACCACAAGGTTTGAACCCACGACCTCCCGAATGCCAGTCTAGCGCGTTACCACTGAGCTACCGTGTTTAGTGTTTTTTTTTTATTTGTTTAACGCAAATGGTCATATACAAAATGAACCGTAAGTAATGTCCTTAATTTTAGGGGGTTAGTCTTTGAGATATTTGAAACAAAAAAGATTAAAACAATTTTGCTCGTTTTTGCTTCCTTTTTGGGATAAAAATTGTTTTATATGAAACATTTCATAGCATGTTTCGGGAAAGCCATTTGAATTCCCAATATGCTCAGTCAATTTAAGGGAGCAGTGTATTATGATAATAAATTATTGGAATAATTTAATTTTGTTCTTTAAATGTGCAGAAATTTGAAATATATATATATATATATATATATATATATATATATATATATATATATATATATATATATATACGGCATGGCGCGTCCTCAGGTTGCGGATCGAGGAGACGGCCTCCAGATATGGAGGGTAGCTGTGAATATATTGAATAAGCAGTCGCGGACAGCCGATGAGGGTGGTCCTCCAGCTTGGAGGTTGGGCGAAGGGCTAACAACCCATCACCGTAAAAACAGCTTGTTACGAATCTTTCAAATAAACCTCGGAATGGGACTGAATCTTGCTCAGGATAGGGACCAATGGCGGGCTTATGTGACGGCGGCAATGAGCCTCCGGGTTCCTTAAAAACCAGTAAGTTAGTTATATATTTTTGTATTGTTTTATCTCATTTTGTAGTGACACAAACGAATGCGATGAGAGGATATAGCCTATCTTCGCAACAACATTAGACTCTCTTACGTTGTGGATTCGATGCCCGGCTAGGCCGTGATGAAGTCTTTGGTCGAGAAGGCAGGCATTACAGAGGGTTTTTATCGAGTTACTCTCGTTTCTCTATAATTTCACCAACACTCTACCTCTCCCCCATTTCATCTATCATATGCAATAGTAAAAATATGCTGAGGTGAATCTTGAGGGTAGTACGGGTTTTCGATGCTGATATAGATAGGATTTGGGACTCCGGGCACCTGGGGCTTATCAGGATGAGGCAGGATGGCTCACCTGTCACCCAGATGGACAATCATAGCGTATATAGGGCGCACATTAGGCGAAAGCATGCCTAAGTGTATGAACCCGTTCCAGATTCAGCCCTCGAAAAGCAAGTCTATGACAGTGAGGCGTTCTTCACTTACAGTTAGTGGAGCAACTACCTAGGTTGATCTGATGAGACTTGATAACTTTTGCGACTTTGAAGAAATTGCAACGAAAAGTAGAATATGTGGGCTTGGGAAATGCCTGTTATTATTCGGCTGAGAAGCTTTTGTCATCTAGTCTGCTGTCAAAAAATCTGAAAGTTAGAATTTATAAAACAGTTATATTACCGGTTGTTCTGTATGGTTGTGAAACTTGGACTCTCACTTTGAGAGAGGAACAGAGATTAAGGGTGTTTGAGAATAAGGTTCTTAGGAAAATATTTGGGGCTAAGAGGGATGAAGTTACAAAGAATGGAGAAAGTTACTCAACGCAGAGCTGCACGCATTGTATTCTTCACCTAACATAATTAGGAACATTAAATCCAGACGTTTGAGATGAGCAGGGCATGTAGCACGTATGGGCGAATCCAGAAATGCATATAGAGTGTTAGTTGGGACGCCGGCGGGAAAAATACCTTTGGGGAAGCCGAGACGTAGGTGGGAAGATAATATTAAAATGGATTTGAGGGAGGTGGGATATGATGGTAGAGGCTGGATTAATCTTGCTCAGGATAGGGACCAATGGCGGGCTTATGTGAGGGCAATGAACCTCCGGGTTCCTTAAAAGCCAATAAGTAAGTAAGTCCTATATACTTAGGCTAATCGTTAATTTTTCTGAAATGTAAAAATCTGCTAATTTTTCAGAAATCTAAAAATCTGGGAATGCACTGTCAAATTCATTCATTTATCTGTTCCTCTTAAGTAAGAAAAAAGAAGCAAAGCTCGCTTGATCTGTTTTTATAGTTTATCGCTACTTTGTTTTTTTTTTTGTTTTTTTTTTTTTTGTCTATTTTAAATACAGATCTTACGAAAACCGTTGAAGGACCTATAGGTAGCATATTCAGATTTTGTTTTTTTCAGTACAACAGACGCTAAAAGTTTACCTATTTTCGCGAAAATCTCCTAATCTATATTTTTAGTATCAGCATAATTTTCCTAATGAGGAAGAAATATATTGTTCATAGCACTGTATAGTTATAAGATAACAATATTAGATAGCCTAACTTTACTTCGTAAATTGGTAGTTGAGGTTAACAGGAGCAAACATTCTGAACCTACGATGTTCAGGCATTAAGCATGACGTCTTCTGAGAGTGATCTAGAAATAGGAGTGTGGAGACATCTGTGTATTCATTCTTGTCTCATGACAAAAATATCGAAACTCTTCACACTGCTAGGAAAGAGAAAGAAATATTAAGAGTATAAAATACCTTAGCATTCATTATCTGTGTCCAAGAATTGTGCACTTTAGAGCCGTCTGTTTCAATGGCAATTGAACAACGTTAGACAGGAGTTGAGTCACGCTTAAATTGCATTACATAATGCTTTGAGACAATACAGGAACGTGCATAGATACCCAGTACTTTTGAGAGGAATATAATTTTGTTTACTTTCCTCGTGTTGGAGACTGTACGCGTGATAGCTTGATCATGAGAGTTTCAGCACAGTCTAGTATATACAGACACGAAGCTCAATACGTAGTAAATATGCATCCACTGATAGTTGCTAACCACTAGGATCGCTACTATCGCCTCATCACGGTAATGCGAAATAGTACCGGCACAGTCTATTGTTCCTAGTACCCTCACAACTCAAGCTTCGTGACTGTATATACTAGACTGTGGTGATAGTTCGAGCCGATCATTGCTTATCTAGTACTTTCTTTATATTGCCAATAAGACTTCCCATCTCGGTCATGCATGCTTTTGTAATAAATGAAACAGTTGAATGACAATTTCAGACCACCCCATTTGGATTGCATTATTTGAGGTTTCTTCTCCATCTTTACTTCAGCACACACCATGCAGATTTCGTTATATACGGTTCCCTTTTCATCTTGGTGAAACTTGGTACTATAGAAGTGTTTTATTTTTACTGTTTTGTTACTGTACGTATGAACTGTGATTCATTACTGTTACGAATTTTCGGGAATGTGCATTAAAAAAACAGGAATCGGAAAAATGATACTTCGGGAAACTGTGCTTTTGGAAAATTAACTTGGAGAAAAATGGATTCTGGAAAACGGTAATTCGAAACAAAAATCAATTTCGAAATTTGAATTCGGAAAAATGGACGGGGAAAAAGAGTTAGTTCACGGCAGATGGTCAACATTATACAATGAGGATGATTAATGGTGAAATGCTGACAATGGAAAAAAGAGTGCAATGCGAGAACATCCCCCAAGCACAGTCTTTGTCCACCACAAATTCCACTTGGAGTCTTGAGATTTGAGTCTGGGTCTTTGGCGTGAAAAGGTGATGCTCAAGTCATTTTGCTAACGGTGCTCCACCTATAAGGGAATCTTCCAAAATCTTCAGATCGAAAGCTCTCTTGAAAGTTCGTATACGACAAAGAATGTTAGGAATATGGCTAGATTATTGCTGGTCGGTCTCGCCTTCACCTCTTTCTTCCCTCCCAAACATGTGACGCTTGAGAGGTTACAACACTTCTGTTGTCAGGTAGTAATTAATAAACAGTGTTCCCATGATTTAGTCACGCAAAGGGCAGACGTTGACGTTTTTCACTCTTCTTTTACACCTTATATTTTTCGTTGGCCAGTAGACCTTTATGGAGTTAAAACAAAAAGAATAGGCCAGATTTTGTAGGATGGCGAATAAAAAATGTTCCATTTTTTTTTTAAATATGTACCAGTAATTGCGTCATATTTCCAAGTTTTATGTTATATTTCTAGAGTTTTTAGATCATAGAAGTCCGAGCCTTAGATTGATTATTTATATACAATACACATAGGTTTACGTTCAGCATTGGTGTGTAATTCGTAACAAGATTATGTTTTACCTAGTGGAATATGGAAGTTGTATTATAAAAAGCTTCTCTGTTTATTCTGAACCACTAACATTACGTTTATTGAATGAGATGGGATGGGCTTGACATGAACATAATTGGAGACAAGAGAGAAGATATTACCTTGGCAGAATGGATCCGAAGAAGATTAGTTATAATGGCGAGGTCTGTGTTCAGTCTAGTCGTGGAGTGGTTCATCGTTGGGCTTACGCTACGAGTATAATGCAACGACAATGGGGAACGTTTGGGTTTGGAAGGAAATTGATTGAATAGTGAATTGCGAAGAGAGGAGTTGAAGTTTTTATGAAGATTGTTCCCAACTTCATTCATTAACTTTCCTTGTCAGTGCCGTGGCTCTGCTAGAATGTAACAAAACTTGTCTCTGACAGTAGCATTCATATTTGGAAACACCCCTTCTTTCAGCAACGTGAGTAATATGTTCCAGAACGCCTTTCGTTGGCCGGATTCACGTTTATAGAATTTTTTCTTCATAAACATAATGTTACAATAGAAGAACTGTTCCTGACAGATCTCAAAGCGAGAGAGAAAATGTAAGCTCTATATATAATTATACTGGGTGTCCCAAAAATTAAGCATACAGACTACGTAGTATGAATTCTGGATGAAAATGGAGACGAAAATGGTGGTGACATCATTTCGTCCGAAGAATGTTTATTTGCACGATGTGGCAATACTGTATTTTGCAAATAAATATGACTCCTGTGGCCGTAGCTCAAGCCATCCGTACGCTGCTTTAAAATAGAATGTTCATGGTTCAAACCACCTTCCTCTTTTTTTTTTTTTTTTCTGTAATGTACGAATTGGGCCTATGTCTGTGTTGCATTATGTTCCTTCATAACTTAGTGATAAATTATTTTTCATCCATTTCGTGTCAATGTATTGCTTGTTAGTTACAATGATAAACACAGTAAACATTGCATTATAGTATACTATACAGGTACTAAGACATCCTATGTTGTACAGCGTTGCCCAGTTGTTAAAAATTCTTCGGACGAAATTTTGTCACTAACATTTTCACTTCCATTTTCATCCAAAATTCACACGGTGTAGCCCGTGTGCGCGAATTCTGGGACACTCTGTATATGTGTATTTTCCATCATAGTTGAGAACTCTGAACCACATTATTATTATTATTATTATTATTATTATTATTATTATTATTATTATTATTATTTGAGATGGGCAGGGCATGTAGCACGTATGGGCGAATCCAGAAATGCATATAGTGTGTTAGTTGGGAGACCAGAGGGAAAAAGACCTTTGGGGAGGCCGAGACGTAGATGGGAGGATAATATTAAAATGGATTTGAGAGAAGTGGAATATGACGATAGAGAGTGGATTAATCTTGCACAGGATAGGGACCGATGGCGGGCTTATGTGAGGGCGGCAATGAACTTTCGGGTTCCTTAAAAGCCATTTGTAAGTAAATATTATTATTATTATTATTATTATTATTATTATTATTATTAATACCGCTGCTGCTGCGACTGTCGCCGTCATCAACACCGCCACCACCACCACCACCACCACCACCACCACCACCACCACCACCACCACCACCACCACCACCACCACATTCATACCCTATCTACTGTATTTCCAAGAACACAGAGCATATCTTGCTGTTAACGGTTCTTGGGCACATAACTCTTAATTTAAGTCTATTTACAAAGAAATTATTACAGACAATCCTAAGGTAATGTAAAGGTATCCCCTTTCGAAGCCTACCTACCCGGCCATCACTGACAATCCTACATAAAATAAATTTTGTAGACCTGTTGGAGATTTCATATATTTTTGTAGTGTTACCATCTTAGTTGAATCAGTAATTGAATGGTTGGGCGGAAGAAGGTTGTAAGCAGCACTTTTTTTTTTTGTAAGTCATTAATTTTTAAGTAAACATTAATTTTATCATCGTTACATATTGCAATGTACACATTCGGGTAAAGTGAAGTGTACTAAAATCCCCTAGTGGTAAAACACTGATACCAACATGTAGAGAGCTTCACAAACAATCTTGTTCCATGCGTAACTGAACACACCAAAAATCATGTTACAACCTTGTTCTGGCTACCATTCAATTATAGTGGCATGATTATTGATTTTGTGCACTACTTTCTTCCTTACCATGCTTAACCTCTTCTTTTATCCAACTCACGTACCACTGCGGGTAGGGGAGCAAGATTCATTGAATCGCACTCCAGACATCTTACAACAGCGGGTCTCCTTGGTCATGAGATCGGAATGACGCAGGACCACCGCTGAAACATCACAGGACAATCATGTAAGAACACCCAGTCCCTTGGATGGAAAGTAAATTTCTTCCATTGCCCACGCCGGGAATACAACCACGGACCGCTTGATTGGGAAGCGCACGTACTATCCATATAGCCACTACTTCTGTCCACTACACGTGTACAATTTCAATCAGATTCGTACATTTCAGGACTTCTTCAATCTCCCTTTCTTATAACTTTTCTCTGTGATAAATTTGCAGTTATAATAAGGTACAGTAGTGGCAAAAAAAAACGGACCGACCTTTGTAGCTGATTTCAGAGCCTTGTTCACTCCAGAGCACGATAGACTGGTAACTAAGACTTTCGTGGTTCGAATCCTGCCTGGGAAGGAAACTTTTTTTTTGTTCCTTATTCAAATTTATTCCCAATACTTTTCGATTGCAGCGATATTTTACTACTTAATTAACTTATTATTCCCAGAACATGAATTTTACCAGTAATCGAAACGTATTGGGAATAAATTTGAATAAGGAACAAAAAAAAGTTTCCTTCCCAGGCAGGATTCGAACCACGAAAGTCTTAGTTACCAGTCTGTCGTGCTCTGGAGTGAACAAGGCTCTGAAATCAGCTACAAGGGTCGGTCCGGTTTTTTTTTTTTTGCCACTACTGTTCGTACTGTTTCTGGTTCTTATCACCATGGTAGGCTTATTGGAAGTCTAGTTTGATTCCAAATTATATTATTATTATTATTATTATTATTATTATTATTATTATTATTATTATTATTATTATTATTATTATTATTATTATTAACTTCGATTAAGCAGCAAGACTGCATAAGTTACGTTGGTGGTTTGCCTGTTTGTTTCCTTTAGATAATGATAGTCCTACGTAGCCTACCCAGTTTAAAAAGACGTTCTAGTTCAAAAGGAAAAGCTGTCTTCCTAAAAATTATTATTATTATTATTATTATTATTATTATTATTATTATTATTAATCCATTTCTTATTAATTAAAGTCCACACCTGTGGAGTAACGGTCAGCGCGTCTGGCTGCGAAACCATGTGGCCCGGGTTCGAATCCCGGTCGGGGCAAGTTACCTAGTTGAGGTTTTTTCCCGGGTTTTCCCTCAATCCAATACGAGCAAATGCTGGGTAACTTTCGGTACTGGACCCCAGACTCATTTCACCGGCATTATCACCTTCATATCATTCAGACGCTAAATAACCTAGATGTTGATACAGCGTCGTAAAATAACCCAAGAAAATAAAATAAAAAATATTAATTAAAAATGCCCACCACTGTGGAGTAACGATTAGCACGCCTGACCGTGAAACGAACGGGCCCGGGTTCAAATCCTGGTTGGAACAAGTTACCTGGTTGAGGCTTTTTCTGGGGTTTCCCTCAACCAAATAGAGCAAATGCTGAGTAACTTTCGACGTTGGACCCTGGACAAATAAATATCTTACTATAATAATGCCGGACAGTTGTATACTAGCAGCATTGATGTGAGTGCGAAATATCGCGGACCTGACATCTAGCGGAGCGGCGTGGAATTACGTCCACAAATACAAATATTAACATAGCGGGAATCGGACTATTGTTTAAAACGTGAGGTACTAATGTGGAATAATATGTGAAACACGTAAGAAATGTTGAATAGTATTTAATGTAACTTTATTTTATATCAAAACTGCGTATTATGAGAAATATTGCTTTATATACGCATTGCTGACAACTGCAAAGATAAAATTGGTAGTAATCTGATGCTTGTAATAATAAGGCATGTGGACAACAATAAAACTTAATTTGATAAAACCTTAAAATTTCCAATGCATTTTAACTTCTATTCATTTATAAGGCTAAATAGAAAAGTTAATTTTTGTTGTTCTATCAGAGACAAAAACATTAGGCCTAATATAGTAATATACGTTACAAGAGCGGTATGTTGACGTTTTCATGGTCGAGGAAAAGATTGAAAAAGCGAAACGTAGTTGAGCTTTTTTAATTTCCGAGAATATGAAAACAAACATACCGCTCGTGTATTGTACATTATTTTGTGCGAAGATCGTTTATTACATACCTGAAAGACGAATTTCTAATTAGTTGCAATGAAATCTCCATTTTGATTTCTGTTTAATGACGGCAACTTCGGAAAACCAAAATATCTTTCTTCAACATTGTTGCTATAAAATATTTTCTGTGTTTACTATACTCCAGCAGGCCGTGATATACGTCTGTCTTTTTTTCCCCCAGTCTATAAATGCGAACTTAAAACAAACGGTAAGGTTATGTAATGATTTATTTTTCATTTTAATATTTTAACAATATTATTTATATAACATATTGCAGTAATAACATCGGCATCTGGAATCTTGTTGATTTTTTCACGGCTTCCTTAATGTTACTTGTATCAGGAATGCAATAAGTTTCGTGGAGTAGTAGACTTCACTTAATTTTTGCAAATATTTAAAAACAATAATTAACATTGCAATTTAGGTGAAATTGCAGTGGTGAGTTTCCAATTTATAATTATTACTACGTTAAACGTCTCTAAAAATAATATGTTAAAAGCCTAAAGCAGTAAAATGAATGTCGCGCTTAAGCGGTAAGAAGAGGGAAATTGTTTCTGTGTGTTACGTTGGGAATACTGAATGTGGTATTTCACACTTACCGCGTATTGGTTCTGTGCGGAAAACAAGCAAATACGCACGATCTCGCACAAAATAATTTTGTTGATTCACGTTTTATGATCTCTCGGAAATCGACAGTACGATTTGGAGCAATTTGTAATGCTGTAATTGTTGCAATATTATAAACAGCACATATACACCCAGACATTTTAACACAACACTAATTAATAAAACTATTAACTAGCCCAGCAACAATATACATTGCAGTTGATTACAGCTTGTTTCGCGAGTATCACCACACCGGCCGCCTAGATAGCAGCACCAGCGTCGTTCGCGCGCAGAACTGCTAGCTGTCCGGTATTATTATAGTAAGGTATTTGCCCTGGACTCATTCTGCTGGGATTATCACCATCCCATTCAGACGCTGTATAGCAGTTTAAAAAGGCGTCATAAAATAATTAATAAAGAAAATAAATGTGAAATTTATTTTTGTTCTAAGTTTAATCAATCTGTTTTCTATTCTTTTGAAAAACTTGCTCCGGGTATTTTACTAATGTCAAAATCCACTTTAACAATTCTTGGATCTCCTGTCTTTTTGGAAGCTGCCGATCACATCGCTGAACAAAAACTAATTTCTTTGCAATATTTCATCGATCGTTTAAAACTAATACATCCTCATATTTCTTATTATCTCCTAAGATGACTTTATGCGTGCTACTCTTTTATGGCTTCTTCCATCTTTCCTACATAAAGCTGATGCTCTTTTTCGATCCAGTTTGGAAATGATCCTAAATATAAGTTTTACCGATACTAGTTGGACTCAAGCCTCTCTCCCAATTAAATTTGGTGGTGTGGGCATTCGGAAACTTTCTGACGTTTGTGTACCTGCTTTTCTTTCTTCTGCCTTTGGGGTTTTCTGTTGGATCAAATCGCTCTTTCCTTTATACAGTGATGCAACTGAAATCTGTCATGTGCGTGATGCTCTGACTAGTTGGTATACTTCCTCACAAACCACTCATCCTCCTGCCCATCCTGAATTTCAAAAGCAGTGGGACGTTATTTCTTCCCAAAAAATTTTAGATAAACTCCTTTCTTCTTTCAAATCCGAACAAGACATTGCACGTCTCCTAGCTCTTCAAGAGAGTGAGTCTGGAGCTTGGTTACACGCATTACCATCGCCTCACATCGGCACTCTAATAGATAGCACATCCTTTAAAATCGCAATGGCTTTACGCCTTGGTTGTAAACTCTGCCAGCTACACCAATGTATTTGCGGAGGAATTGCTGATATTTACGGCCATCATTCACTCAGCTGTGCGAGGAGCAAGGGACGCATTCCCAAACATACATCACTCAATGATATCATTAAAAGATCTCTGACTTCTTGTGGCATCCCGTCTCTTTTGGAACCACCAGGTATTAGACGCGCGGATGGTAAACGACCTGATGGTCTCACCTTAATTCCATGGTCTAGAGGAAAATCTTTAATTTGGGACTCCACTTGCGTTGACACTCTAGCTCCATCTCACTTGCCGAATACCTCCAGACGTGCAGCATCTGCTGCTGAATTAGCCGTGAAGAAGACGGTCAATAAATATGCTCATCTTTTAGACAATTATATCTTTGTCCCCTTTGCTGTAGAGACCTTCGGTCTTTGGAATCATGACGCTAAAGTTTTGGTATCTCAAATCGGCCAAATTTTGATCTCCATTACTGGTGATCGTCGTTACACTACTTATTTGCGTCAACGTTTAAGTATTGCAATTCAACGTGGAAATACTATGAGCGTTTTGGGTACTCTTGCCGAGTCCAGCCCTTTGAACGAACTCTTTCTCCTGTAAAATTTATTATTCCGTGTGTAAATATTTCTGTTTTGTTTATAAGTTTATAAAGAAATTAATTAACCCTTAACTTGGCAAAGCTTCATTTCTCACACTAGTTTATTAAACCTTATCGGACCGTAAAGAAAACAACTATCGCAATGTCCATATTTTTATATGTTGTACAATATTATAGTATTGTGAAATTTTAATTTTCCTACCAATTTTTTTCTATTGTTCTATTAAAATTATAGCATATAGCCTATTAACCTGTTGTATCCTATAGGATACATTGTCAATTTAAGGGTTAAAAATGAATAATCTATACTAATAATAAATCTGTAGCCGAAATTTTCCTGGTAATTTTCGGTTTTCCAAAAATAATTGGTCCTAACATATGCAATTATCCACCCTGAAACCGAAAATCGCTTTTTTGAAATTTTTGTTTGTATGTCTGTCTGTATGTTTGTTACCTTTTCACGCGATAATGGCTGAACGGATTTCGATGAAAATTTGAATATAAATTAAGTTCGTTGTAACTTAGATTTTAGGCTATATGGCATTCAAAATACATTATTTAAAAGGGGGGGTTATAAGGGGGCCTGAATTAAATAAATCGAAATATCTCGCTTATTATTGATTTTTGTGAAAAATGTTACATAACAAAAGTTTCTTTAAAAATAATTTTCGATAAGTTTTATTCCTTGAAAATTTTTGATAGGACTGATATTTAATGAGATAAATGAGTTTTAAAATTAAAATAACTGGCCGTGTAATGAATTAAAAAACAAATGACTTCGTCTGTAAGGGGCCTTGGACAGCAACAATCGAAAGCTATGAAAGATAGCCTACAGATAATGTTTCTGTGTTTGTATGAAGTAATATGAGAAGCTAAATTAACCGATTTGTATAATTAATTATTAATTCACCATTGGAAAGTGTAGTTTCTCTAGATGGACATAATGCTATAATGTTATTACAGTAACTTCTGAGTGAATCGAGGACAGGTAAGATTAAAATAGCTTCTTATGCACAGAAAACTTGATAAGCTATTCTGTACATTCGTTTCCTGTATTTCCTAAAATAATTTTTATGACCAAATGAGTGGTCTCTGGATCAAAATGATCGCATTTTAATTATGCAAATACAATTTAAATTAAGTAACATAATAAACGATTTATCCTTATATCAAACACGAATGTTCCCTGGATCAAATGTCCTATTTTAATTATGTAATTACTTTATATTTATTTCTAACGGGTGCAGCGGAGCGCACGGGTACGGCTAGTGACATTATAAACGAATGCAGTGCGGACACGTCATTGTAAATGGCAAGTACTGGCAATTGGCATCCTATTACTTCATTCAGGCAGCGTCTCTGAGCGACACGTATAAAATATCACGAATGAGGATTTCAGTATTTAGGACCGTAGTTCTTTGCAACCGTTTGTGTAATTTAAAATTTCGAATTGTTGGACAAACGTTTGCTGAACTATCCATTTTTCGTTAACATTACATAAGTGTCCTAATTTCGATCGTGAATAAGTGTTCATTTGTTTATTTACTTTAAAATTAAAAATGTGAATTCTTAATTGCACAGACGTCGATGTTGTTTGTATATTTTAGTTTAATATTTTACTTGTTATTGGGATATTTATGTTTTGTTCTTTGTTTGTTGTTACTGGGACATTCATCTACTGTTGCCATTTTTAATCTTATCTTTGATTTTACATTCAAATCATACAGCTTGGAGTTCAGCCGTACTCCATGCGGGTTATGAATCAACATTATAGATTCACGAGGGGAGACGCAAGACAAGTGTCATCCCTGTTTGAGGGAAAGATAAATCTCCACTTCCCTGCCGGAAATTGAAGCCGGCTCTACTAGATTTGTGGTCGGAAACGCTAGCAGTAGAGCCACAGAAAAGAACTCTGTAGTTCAATAGAAATCTTAAATTACAAATAAGTATAATTTTATTCTTGTGAAAATTGCACGAACGTGTTCAGAAGACATCAAGGTTGTTGTTTAGTCGACTGTCCGAAGTCAGGTCTGAACCTCACAAGTGGTACCAACAAGGCACCACTTGCGAGGAAACTAGCCCAAGAAATAATGGTGTAGGGCGGTCAGTTCTTTTCCCCCGCCATTGCATACATCGACGATTAGTTACATAGTACGTTAATCAAACTTCAGAAATAAAAATTAAACAAATTTTAATTTTGTACCAGAAATGTTTGAAGTATTTCATTTATTTTTTTGTCTTCTTCGGTTTAGATGTTATGGTAGTTTTAATTGTATTGTGGAAAGCAATAATGTAACAGGAGATGTTAATTACATATAATTTATTATTATTAACGTGAGATGCTAACAAGGAATCAAAAGGAGGGTAGCAATGGCGAAGGAAGCTTTTAATAGGAAAAGAAGTATTTTCTGCGAACCCGTGGAAAAAGAACGAAGGAAGAGACTAGCGAAATGCTTTATGTGGAGTGTGACATTGTATGGAGCAGAAACATGGACATTATGACTAAGTGAAGAGACTGTAAGCATTTGAAATGTGGATATGGAAGAGAATGGTGCATGTGAAATTCAGTATAAGAAATGAAGCTGTGCTAGAAAGAGTGGGTGAAGAAAGAAACTGATCAGGAAGAGAAAAAAGAAATTGGCTGGGTTACTGGCTAAGAAGAAACTGCCTACTGAAGGATGAATTGAAAGGAATGGTGAACGGAAGAAAAGTTCGGGACAGAAGAAGATATTAGATAACAGACAATATGAATATATGTAGGGATCATATGAGGAGACGAAGAGGACGTCGGAAAAGAGGGAAGATTTGAGAACTCTGGCAGAAAACTACTAATGAATGTATATTATTATGATGTACCGAAGTATATATGATATTTCCGTGCAGGAATTATGTGTTACCATATGATGATAACGCAGAATGGTAACGCAGAATTCCTGCACGGAAATATCATATGTATTTCGGTACACCATAATATTATATGCGTAAGTAATCACTTAGTGATTCAAGACGACGCTCATCCCGTCGGATCCCGGCCACTTAGTCACTCGTAATGAGTGCACCTCTGCACATAGTGCGTTGGACATTGTGCACTGTCACATATTCCGTGACACAGTCAGTACATGAGGGTAGGCCACCAAAGGGAAAACTGAGAGATATAACTTAAACTGAGGGGATTCGATCCGGTATCGGAACTGGAATCCGGTGTGGCGTAGTGGATAAAGCGTCAGCTCGTAGAGCTGAAAACTCGAATTCGAGTCCCGGTGCCAGAGAGAGTTTTTCTCTGTTCTATCCATCCTTCATTATAGTAATGAATGGCTGAATTATTATTATTATTATTATTATTATTATTATTATTATTATTATTATTATTATACTGATATGAAATATGATAATAGTGACGATGTTGATGGTAACTGATGGTGACCGTCGGCGGTGACAGTTGTGGAGATGAATATGATGAAATTTGTGATAACTGTTCTACTTTTTTTACTTGGTTATTTAACGACGCTGTATCAACTACTAGGTTAGTTAGCGTCGATGGGATTGATGATATCGAGATGGTATTTGGCGATATGGGGCCGAGGATTCGCCGTAGATGACCTGACTATTCGTCTTATGACTGAGAAAATCCTCGGAAAAATTTCAACCAGATAATCAGCCCACGCAGGAATCGAACCCACGCCGAGCGCAACTCTAGAACGGCAGCCAAGCGCCTCAGCCAACCGAGGTACGCCGATGGTCTGACTGTGGTACTGATGATAATGATGGTGATCGTTATTGTGATGGTGTAATAGTGGTAATCGTATTTATGTTAGTGGTGGTGATTATGACGATATGGGAGCAGAGGAGGAAGAAAAAAATGATATCCTGATCTTCCTTAATACAACAGCGATAATATAAGAAAAGGAATTGGCGTTATGTATGTCTTCTTACCTTATCATAATAACACATATTTCATGTAAGAAAGGAATAGCTGGCGTTGCCTTAGACCACAATTTAGCAAATTGTACTGTTTGTTTCACCAAGTCACACCCATCTAATTAATTACAGTTGGTCACGGAACAACATGATAGGTTAATTTCTGTGAATTTACTTCATTCCGTTGAGTGGGAGAGATCATGGAATAGCTCTGTGGATGCACGGTAAGTAATCTTTCACTCTTAAGATGATCGGCGATTATAGGAATTTATAACCTTATTCCTTACCTAAAAAAGTGGACTAACTATGTAATGGAGAAAATTGCATAACGAGGATTTTATACCGTGTATTTCTCACACCATTCTTTCAAAATGTCACCAGATTGCTTGTAGTCATTTTTTTAACAGGTTACATGTTTGAGATACACTTATGAAAGCGCAGTTACAGATACACCAGCTATAAAACACCGAACTATGATTAGTATGACAAATATTAACGGTGAAATTTATTAATTTCCTCTGCTTTTTAAGTGTTTTTTGCAGCAGGGCTTACACTGCGTCCGATTTTTGTAAATATGAAACAGTTCAGTTTATTTTAAATTAATTTTGATAAATGCTTACATGTACTGCAAAATGGAGCAACTTTAACTCCTTGAGTGACTGTCCTATCTATTCCAAAAATAAATTTAATTTTCAAGTTGCTATTTGAAATGTCATAATTACATTTTACATTATTGAAAATTAATGTACTGTAGGTGAGGAAGGATGCTATATTAAAACTTCATTGAACGGCAGTAAATCGTGAGAAAATTCAAAATCATGTCAAAATCGAATCCTAGAGAAAACACTGATTTTGTGAAAAGAATAAAAATGTTTCAGTACAAATCGGAACAGGAATGGTAGTGTAAGGCCTGAATTCAAAATCTAAGCACTAAACGATAACATTCAAGAACACCTAATTAGTTAAATGAATTGAGGTACCAGTACATTTGAATGAGGACAACAGAATTTAGAACAAATCAGAATAACAAATGAGAATTTATACTTGAGTATGTATATATATATATATATATATATATATATATATATATATATATATATATATATATGATGTGGCTACAGGCTGTAAGACTACAAGTGGTATAAGTGTGAATATTTTAGAGTTAATCCGGGATAATATACTGAATCACATCTATACTAACAATAAATCTGTAACCAAAATTCTTCTGGTAATTTTCGCTTTTTCAAAAATAATTGGTGTCAACATGTATAATTAACCATTCTGAGACCAAAAATCGCTGTTTTGAAATTTTTGTTTGTATGTTTGTCCGGATGTTTGTTACCTTTTCACGCGATAATGGCTGAACCGATTTATATGAAAATTGGAATATAAATTAAATTCGTTCTAACTTAGATTTTAGGCAAGGCCTATATGACATTCAAAATACCTTATTTAAAAGGGGTGTTATAAGGAGGCCTGAAATAAGTAAATCGAAATATCTCGCTTATTATTGATTTTTATGAAAAATATTACTAACAAAAGTTTCTTTAAAAATTATTCCCGATAAGTTTTATTCCATGCAAAATTTGGATAGGACTGATATTTAACGAGATACATGAGTTTTAAAATAACAATGCGTTTTATCATCCCCACCTCAGACTAATAGGCATTGAGGCTGAATATTCTCTTTCTAGGTATGTACAATTTGCAATGAAATATGCGAATTTCAAGTCCGCGCCGTGGCGTAGTGGTTTAAGGCATCCTGCCTGGGACTCGCGTTACGGAATGCGCGCTGGTTCGAGTCCTTATTGGAAAGAAGTTTTCTCATGAAATTTCGGCCAGTGTATGGAACCGGTGCCCACCCAGCATCGTGATGCACTTGGGGAGCTACGATAGGTAGCGAAATTGGGTTGCGAAAGCCAGCTATAACGGCTGGGGGGATCATCGTGCTAACCACACGATACCTCCATTCTGGTTGGATGATCGTCCACCTCTGCTTCGGCATGTGGGCGTGAGGCCAGCAGCCGGCTGGTCGGTCTAAGCCTTTCACGGGCTGTAGCGCCATGGATTATTATTATTATTATTATTATTATTATTATTATTATTATTATTATTATTATTATTATTATTATGCGAATTTCAATCGTTACATATTCCGCATCGAAGTATGTGTATTTTATTTTATTTGCATATTTATTATTTTAATTGTCATATTCTGTATTTCTGGTATAGGCTATGGATTTGTCATTATCCATTACAACATTTAAGAAAATGGGTAATTGAGTCATAGCTGACAACAGAAATTACGACCGTAATATTATGGAATGGGATTTACCGTCGGGCGATTTACACATTATTTTCTAGCTTTCCTTTGATGATGTCTAGCACATAGATTCACCTGCTGCAATTTTCTAATCCTGATCTGGTCTATAATTTATGGACTCTGCCTTGCCCCTTATTATCCAGGATTCTGGTCTTCGTTGTTGCAAGCTTCCTCCTTTGACATGATTCTATGTTTCTTCTAGTTTGTTACGGAAGCAATCGAATAGAACAAAACGTATATCATTATCAAAATGAGAGAAGTTCTTTGTCCTGTTCAGTCAACCAAGCAAGAAAACTTTTAGAGTTGCGACTTTCGTAGATGTTTATCAGCACATGCATAGAGAGACATTATGTCGAACGGGAAGAAGAGGATTATTTATTATCTAATATTCTATTTAAATGTCTACTAAACGGAAGAAATAAAGGAAGCGAATACATTGCTCCACAATTCGAACTCCTTCGGATTATTGGAATTTGATTTCCTGGGAAGCGGTTCTTCCTCCTTCGCCCATCCTCAGAAGCGACCGCTTTTTGCTGTGGCGTGGTTTATGCTCATTCACTGCTGCTGTTATGCAGCTACTTTCCAAAGAAATGCTATACTCGTATAACTGCTTCTGTGGTGTTTGTTTAAAAAATAAAGACTTATCTACCATTTTTAATGTCAGAATCTACTTACTGTTTTAATCCTGTGAAACATTAGTCTGTGTATAAATCGAGATTCTGATATATCTTCACAGAAGAAAAAGGTTGTTAGGGTAATACCTTATTAACGTTAATCATTATACTACCACCATCGTCCTCGTCATCAACAAAGTTTGCCCATCTACTATTCGTGTATTATGTCTTCACCAATTATGAGTAAGAGCGTAGTGTTTTTGAATAGCCTGTCTTAAATTTAAGGTAGGCCTACGTAATAAAATCTTGCTTCTGAAAGAGAGGAATCCAGGTAAAATTGACTGGACATTACTCATCTGCGTCAACATTTAAATAATCCGCATAAGGGACGTAAGTGAACATGAATTTGTCCCACTCTCCACCTGTATTCATACCACACCATAAATATTCTGTAATAGCAAAGCACTTCAGTCGTGGTTCAGTGTGAAGTAAGATCTCAGGATGTGAATAATCATGATGCAGAGAAATAAGCAATACATACCTCTCTTCTTCTCTTACTTTCAACATACGAAGAACACGACCTAAATCACAGGCATAGCGCGTTTGCCTGTTGATCCCGAGTTGCACTCGGGCGTGGGATCGATTCCCGCTTGGGCTTTTTACGTGGTTAGGTTTTTTGGAGGTTTTCTCTTACTGTAAGGCGAATGTGAGGCAATTCTTTGGCGAATCCTGGACCTCATCTCCTAGTAGTTGGTATAGCGTCATTAATAGACATCGGATTTATATGCACTAAAAATACCTAAAATATGCATGCATTTATGCTGTCAAAAGCTTTAAAATGTGCTCAATCATTTCGAAAATATGCACCAAACATGCATTAAAAATTCAATTTTAGGCTTACGCATTTTGGTAGAGCCTGATCGCAAACTCGTAACACCAACATGTGCGAGCTTCTTTCTGAGTCTTCTATGTGTGCGGGCCACTGTTAACTCATAGAGCATACTGTTCAAACACCCCCCAGCAAGACTCTTGGGCGAGTCCATATAAGTGGATGTCAATTCGTCTTTCGCGCAGGTGCCACGAATTTGCGATTGGGCTCTACTTACAGAGTACATTCTTCTTTATGCATCATTCTGGTCGTTGTAATTTGATTTGCAGCACACAATGATTATTTTCTCCAAATACTCAGGGGTAAGTTTATGACGTTTATCATTTAACACAAGTTTGTATGATGAGAAGGACCTTTCCACGTCTTCAGATGTTATTGAGCAAAATTTAAAAACACTAGGTCTGGGGAAATTTCTTCTGGAAGCACAACGTTTTCACCTTGAAGATATTTATCCACAAAACATAAGATCTACAACTTTAATGTCAGGATTTCTCCCTAAAACAGCGCACAATTTACCATTTAATTTTTCTGCATACTTTGAAGGAGCACTCTGAAGTTTACTCTAAACCTCCTTGAGGACTGATAAAGATTCATATAAAGAAAAGCCATATTTTTCGAGTTTTTTTTATGGCTTCAGCTATAACTTTGAAATGTGCCTTGACTACAGCCAAGTCCCTTTGCAAATATTCACTCTTAAAATATTCTGTGAATGTTGAGTTGACAAAGCTTTATTTGCATTTAACGCACCAACGAATTCTTTAACTGTATTTAAATTATTATCTGAATAGAGAAAGTAGCTTCAATCCATGTACCCCAGCGGGTAAGTATTGGCTCTGTGGGTAATGGGAGGTCTGTAAATTTTCTTTGTAAGCATTAACTCTGGATGGGACTCGCAAATATTCCTGCTTTCAACTGTAAATAGGTAACCTCCCCAGTAACATAACGTGATTTTGTCAGTAGCACTCGGAGAGGCTCCTTATGGGTGCCTCCATAGTAAGGACTTTATTATCTTATCACTAATGTGTTTAAATATTAATTTTAAAATTAATAAAATCATGTATTATTTGCTCTCTGCATGGGAAAATGGCGAAATATGCAGCAACATCGAAAACATGCAATGAAACTTCACATACAAAAACAGAAGAACATGAAACATATTGCAAAAGTGAATTCCATATCACACGTAAAAGCAAACTAAATATGCATTTGCATATAAATTCGATGTCTAGAGTCGACGGCAGTTTGGAAGGCGGTAGCATAGTCTAGTATATACAGTCACGAAGCTTGAGTTGTGAAGATGCTAGGAACAATAGACTGTTCCGGTACTATTTCGCATTGTCTGTGATGAGGCAATAGTAGCGATCCTAGTGGTCAGCAACTATCTATGGATGCATATTCCCTACGTATTGAGCTTCTAGTATATATATATACTAGACTGTGGCGATAGTCTGTTAGCGTTTGCGTCGAGAGAGACAGATAGAGAGAGCAAAGCAGCGTACAACATTGCCACATCGTCTTCACGCGCACGTGCAGTACAAATAGCACAGGAGAGAGTTTAAATTACCAAAAGACAATAATGACCTTAGCCGTTGATTACTGTAAGCATGACACCAAACAAATCCTTTTTCCTTCACTAACAATATTCTTTGCACGGTTCTCAATCCCATACCACATGCTTCTGCAGTCGTTTCTTGCGCGTTGGCAAGGTTGCAGCCAGCATCAAGATGGCCGGCAGCGTTCTGCTCGCCAACGTTTTTAAAATAATTATACACCTTAAACACTATTTTTCGCGCCTGCCTGTGCAATACTTGTCTTTTTACAGTCTCTCTTTCCATTTACAGGTATTTATCTTACACAGACACAGTAAATGTTAGTTTTACTTATTCAATGTATTGAAACAATCACACGTGAACAAACGAACTCGGGAAGTACTTGTTATAGACTGATTCCGATTGGTCCTACTGTACAAGCTTGCGACGTCATATACCAGAAATACTACGGCGCATATAGCAGCTGACCGCCTTCCGAAATGCCGTCTAGTCTAGTCATTAAAAACCAACTAAAAGCTGGACCATAGTTAATATGTTAAAGTGGAATTTTAAAACGAAGATTAACATAGTAAAATGAACTAGCTAAAGGAGTATCGGATTCGGAACCTCTCCATTATGAGTCTTACGTCAACGGAATAAGCTACAGTTGCGACGTAACGGAAATAGGAGGAAGACAAGTAAATACACGAAGACGGAGGAAGACCGCAAATTTCGCTCTCAGTAACTCGATAGCCTTTTACTGTCGTATAATTTGATTTTGCTATAGGCGTACTTTGACATCATTAGCTTCTATATCTATATGAAAGTGTGTAGGGTATGAATTACGTTGGGATGGCGAGACAAGCTCATGCAAACTTGGGCCCCTGATAAAGGTCCCTTCAAACTTGACGCGGCCGGTGGGCGAGAAATGATCGACACATTTTGATCCATCCTTTATCAAGAATGAGTTATTTTACATACCGTAAATATACGACAAGGTCCTCCCTCTTTTACTTTCCTCCCGGAGGAAACCATGCTTTTAAAATGATCGTCTTCGGCCTAGTTTAAAACCACGAATACGTGCCGAACCTCAACCGGAGTGTGAGATATGCCATGTAGCAATTACGGTCGAGCATACGAGTACATATTTTATTGCATTGCTGGAAATATGACCGTGACCGTCGAAAATATGGAATTCGGCCGACTCTACGTGACGCTATTGCAAATGATTTTAATTGTGGAAATGCAGTTCTGAGATTTTTATCGAATACTGGACTTGACAGGGTGATTTAGTTTTTATTTGACCCTTTTTGATCAAGCTCCGGATCCTTTACATCCGGAGATTATATTTGTTTTACATTTGTATTTTACATACCTGACATTTCGGAACTTTTACATCTGAATAACCTATTTTAGAAAATTTTATTGTTTTGAAATGTGTTACACAATTTATCTCTGGTGGTCTTTGTTTTATTATTTTATTGATTCGTTTTGAATAATACTTAGGGTCTGAGAACTGCTCACTTTTATGAATTTTAAGAATCACTTTGTTGATACTTTTTACTGTGACGTTTTTTTTTTTTTTTTAGCATTCTGGTTGTATTGGTTGTTATTGCGATGTACCGAAGTACATATGATATTTCCATACAGAAATTCTGCATTTTTCTCCTCTCTACCCATCCATCATATGATGACGCAGGATTTCTGCATGGAAATATCATATATACTTCGGTACATCGTAATAATATATGATATGCGAAAATAATCACTTAGTGTTTAGTGTTTTAAAGACGGCGCTCATTCCGTCGGATCTCGGCCACTCAGTCACTCGTAATGAGTGCACCTCTGCACATTAATGTGTTGGACATTGTGCCACTGTCACATGTGTGACGCAGTGCATGAGGATTGGCCACTAGATGGAAGCTAAGAGGTGGTGGAGCTTAAACTGAGAGGATTCAATCTGGCATCGGAATGGGAATCCGGTGTGGGTCAGTGGATTGAGCGTCAGCACGTAGAGCTGAAGACCCGGTTTAAATCACGGTGCCGGAGAGAATTTTTCTCCGCTTCACCTATCCTTTATCATATGTATTGGTTGTATTTTATGTTTTGTGACCAATTTTAGATAAGGGCGCAAATAGCCGTAGTTGCTGACGCGCCCTTTTTAAACCCCACTAACTAACTTAAACCCATGAACATTAAGTCTTATGGCTAATGTGATAATCAGACCGCACTGAGAGCTACCATCTAAATCTAGAATACATCGCTGTAGAGTAACTTAATTCTTAGCATGTCTGAGCATGAAACGGAGGGTCCGGGATCAAATCCTGGTTGCGATAAGTTACCTGGTTGAGATTTTTTCGGGTTTTCCCTCAACCCATTAAGAGCAAATGCTTGGTAACTTTCGGTGCTGTACCCTGGACTCATTTCGCTGGCACTATCACCTTCATCTCACGACTCATACGCTAGATAACCATCGCAGTTGATAAAGCGTCGAAAAATAACCCAATTAAAAAAAAACTAAATCTAAAGGGTTGTGAGAGTCGAAGATCTCAGAAGCATATTCTGTCCTTCTTAGCTTAAAATTAATGCTGTTGATCAATCAAAATATTTAATCGATTAATTATTTGAATTTATCGATTTTTAAAAATGTTATATACTGTAATACACAATTATTGTTAAATTTAACTTGTGTTCGATGATAATCATGAGTATTAAATGTTGTATATCTGTATATATTGTATCGTTATATTACAAAACAATTATTTTAATTACTTACTAACATATTTATTATGAGGCTTATAATTTATTGTGTCAACTTCTCCGGGAATTTTTGAGACAAACATAAATAACAAAAAGTATTAAGACTCACCTCGTTAATACTGCTTCATCCATGATTTTAAACATGTGAGTGCATTCACATGCTTCCAATTAAGTGCCGCTCTACGTCTAGTAACAATGTTTGCTGCAACACTAAACACGAAAAAGAAAACTTTTTTTCTGTCAAGCATTTCTCCACGATCGTTCAATTTAAATCCAAATTTTTCACCGAGTTTACCTCTCAAATTGTCATATGACATAATGGAATTTACACTTTTCACAAACCACAGAAAACTGATTGTTGTTCTTTATCAAACTAAACACACAACCTTCATATACAAACTTAATAAGGGTTTCGCGTTGTGTTTCAACTTTCAATAGAGGTAGACTAGATCACTGTATTCGTATCTCCTTCTCTTTCTGAAGTGTTTGTGCAAAAATTTTCCCTTTGCAGTTAGAAAATAATAGTACTATTGTGATTTTAAGTAAGCAATTTCCGAGAGAGGAATGTTGTCTGAATTTTTAGTATGAGTTTGTACTAACAAAATTATAATTATTATCAACTACAACCTGGTTTGGCGAGTTGGTATAGCGCTGGCCTTCTATGCCCAAGGTTGCGGGTTCGATCCCGGGCCAGGTCGATGGCATTTAAGTGTGCTTAAATGCGACAGGCTCATGTCAGTAGATTTACTGGCATGTAAAAGAACTCCTGCGGGACAAAATTCCGGCACATCCGGCGACGCTGATATAACCTCTGCAGTTGCGAGCGTCGTTAAATAAAACATAACTTTTTTTAACATCAACTACAACCGATTAATTTTAATCGACTCTATTATTCGATTAAATATTTTTGATCGATTAATCTTACAACAGAAATTGATCGATTAAGCGATTAAATCCCACAACGCTACTTAAAATGTTTGTTTAATGAAGTTTATAGGGATTATTAATGTTAGTGAATACACTGAGCATTAACATTGTTAGAAATACTAGGCATATAAGAAGATTTTAACAATGAGCCCGAACTTTTTTTAATACTCCCAGCGCGAATGTTGGCCGTCGTCTACTCAGCAGTCTGCTAATGCTTATTCTCGACTACTCCACGTACATACATCTTCTTGGTTAATGAAACGTGGCTGTGGAACTTGCATAGTCGCCGTGCTGCAGTGAATCGGAGGAAAGTCTGAGTGCACAAGTCCTCTCAGTATTTTGCTTCTTCAATGAAGTGGCGGTAAACGAAAGTCAACATCCACGACGCAGCGAGCGGCCCTCGGGCCGCTTGCGGCCACCTATCGCATTCTGCTCAAGTGGAAGAGTCTTTTATCTTTATTTACATCCTTTGGAAACTCGTTGCGTCCCAGTAAAGCGTCCCTTTGTTTGACGTACACAGAACGCGCCCCGATAGTGGATGAGTATTTTGCACTAGATTTGATTAATTTAGAGAAGTGTTTAGGCGCACCTTTAGTTAAACAACTAGAGCGTCGGCATTGCACGCTGAGGATCCGATTTCGAACACCGACGAATTTGAATGTGACGCTTTATACTGCTTAAGCCGTTTTAACTTTTCCTTTGCCAATCCGTCATTCACAGCCTACTGTATTCATTTTATAACTAAATCATCGTTGCCAGTTTTTCTTATGTCGCTCCGCTGCCGTTCCATCCTTCTTCACTGGAAGAATATGGCAATTTCACTCGACTTATCATGTCTTCTACTTATATCTTTGTTGAGGACCCTATCCTAGTAACTCGATAGCTTCGCCAACATTTTTTATTTCAACTGTAGTGAACAAAAATGTATCGTGTTTTGGGTAGTATTTTATACTGCGGAGTCACTAAATCTTCACCTTTTTCAGAAAAGTTCACTGTAGACTATAGTAATGTAACAATGGTAAACGTAGATCAAATACTGTATTAGGTCTATTCTTTTGCTACTATTCGTTTTACGAAGCCCGACACCATTTTAAATTAATATCTATCCGAAAGACTAAATGCGGTTCTTTCTGACCGTCTTTGGTACCATAGAAATTCCGACTTATCGAAAATAAATCTATCTATCTATCTATCTATCTATCTATCTATCTATCTATCTATCTATCTATCTATCTATCTATCTATCTATCTATCTATCTATCTATCTATCTATCTATCTATCTATCTATCTATCTATCTATCTATCTATCTATCTATCTATCTATCTATCTATCTATCTATCTATCTATCTATCTATCTATCTATCTATCTATCTATCTATCTATCTATCTATCTATCTATCTATCTATCTATCTATCTCTGTCTGTCTGTCTGTCTGTCTTTCTGTCTGTCTATCTGATAATAATAATAATAACAATAATAATACAAACGCTATTTATTTGTTTATTTATTTGTAACACTTTCAACAACAGATTTACTTCTAGTCTATGAAGAAACAAATTATTGTGAAGTTTTGAAGACAAAATACGTGTAATATTTAAACATGTCGTGACCTATTTTAGAGTAATGTCTCACACCTTTTCAGTGAATTTTAGGATATCTTGCCATGGTAATTGAAATCTAGACCGTTTCCATACCTCTCTACCGGCTAGATCATTTGGTGTGTCTAGTATGTGTGTCGGAGAAGAAGTTAATTTACCTATTCTTATTGGGAAAAGTGTAGAATTTGTCTCCTGTGTGCTTAGATGTACCTCGTGAGAAGAAAGTGGAGAGCGAATAATAAAGGCACTTACATCTTCAATAAAAATTTCGGGTTCTATATATCATGACGAAGATTACATTTATTGAAGTCGCATCCTTTTTTCTGTAGAATGAAGAGTATTTTATGTAGGCCCTACTCTGAGCTCCATTGTGTGTAATTTTTTGTGGTGAGTTGAATTTTCACGGGTCAGATTAATTTGAGTGTCTACTACTAGCTTCGTGTTCTGAAGCTCCACCCTTCGATTCTCTGAAACGAACATTTCAGCTCACAGTTTTGTCAGTCTTCCTACTCATATATATTTAGGACGGAACAACTAATGAATGAAAGAAATAATGAATGAATAAAGAAACGAAAGAATGAAAGCAATAATTAATGGATAGAAGAACGAAAGAATGAAAGAAATTATTGATTAAAAATTATTTAATGAATTTAAGAAAGGAATAGTGAATAAATATATAATATGGAAATATGATATAGTAATCAAAGGAAGAAAGAATGAAAGTTTTTTTGTGGAAAGATTGAGAAAGATATCACCAATATAACGTATACTTTCCATTATGCACTTTGTAAGTGCAATTGAGTTCCATTGTGTGTTGGTTATGATATAATAGTCCATGGCGCGACAGCTCATGAAGGGCTCAGGCTGCCAACCAACCTGCTGCACGCCTCACGTCCATATGCCTCAGCAGAGGTGAATGATCATCCAATCAGTACGGAGGTAACGTGTGGTCAGCACAATGATCCCCCCTCCCCTCAGCCGTATAACTGGTTTCCGAAACCTGATTTCGCTACCTATTGTAGCTCCCCAAAATCATCAAGCTGCTGGATGGACGCCGGTTCACAGAAATGCGTGAGAATAATTTCTCAAATCTGTACTTGCCGCCATTGCTATAGAGATGTGCTTAAAACGAAACAATGACGAAATCTCGACAACATACACATTTCTGTGTTCATTTTTCCTCCCGCTTAATTTGAAGAGCGCTACAGTCGGAAAAATTCAAACAGTCTTTGAACTCTGGAGACTTATCTCAAGGTCGAAAGTCTGAATACTTTTTGCCCCATACAGGAGGAGATTTGTCTGTGGATTTTGGTTTGCACAGACTTGCGTCTAGGTAAGTGTCTGAGTGTATGGGGCCCTTTAGACCATGGCGCTACGGCACGGACTGCGAATGATTGTATTATCATTCACAATGCCCTCTGTCAGAAGATAAGAGAGACGGGTGTGAAGGCAAACTGTAAAAAAAAATACGTTCTCGACGTGCACAGAAGAGGCATTCTTTATAATCCCAAAAAGTTAAATAGTTGATTTGATTTATAAATTGCGCAGTGCAAGTAGATTAGGGCCTATATGAGAAATGATGTCATTCAGACAGACCTCTTGTTAACATCAATTGCTTCTGTGGAAATTAGCCCACGCCTGACAAGGGAAAAGGATTTACAAATAGTAATGTTAGTTTTACCTCTGATTGAGGTTCTGGCTGATATATACATCTATTACCAGGTAGTACATCTAACTTGACGACATGTGTCAGAGGAAGAACAATTTGTTTGTATACATATGAATATGTAGCTGATCGGCGATGTATGCATTGGAGGGAGAAAGGAACTGGCCACCCTACGCCATTATCTCCTGGCCTAGTTGCCTTATGAGGTTCAAACCTGTTTTCGGACAGTTGACTGAACAACAACAATGTCAGTTTATTCTACGTAATATAAAACATCGCGAAAAATTCTTTTTCAACTGAATCGCCATTGTGTGTTTTATAGTATCATAAAACTACAGTACCATAATTTTATTCTCGGGTAAATAGGCTCGTAGATATTGAATATCAACACAATCGCAGCATGAAGCTAGATACAGGGATGGGATAAATGGAGGTATATTTCTTTTCTTAAGGATACTGAATATAGGCTTATAATATCTCCGTGAAAATCTCGAAATCAATTTTTTGCAGCATCACAATATTTTCTCTTTACACTTGATTTAATAATAAAGTGAAAAAATTAATTATCTATGTTATTTATACATCTCTTTTGACAAGAAAAATGTCTATTCCATCTTTATAATTGCGTGTATGAATGTGTTTAAAGGATTTTTCCGATATCCATTTTGTGAGAGATTGGTCACAGAAAGGCTCTTGCCCTTGTCGGTGATCGAATACATGACCTTCAGTCTGCAGCCAACCGGAAAGAAAAGTAGTAATGACTTTGTTCTTGGAACAGGATGATCTTCTCGAGGCTAGTAGAGAGCCTATTTCGTGCTAAGTAATGGGAAAAGATGTTTTCTATACCTGGAATCTATTACTATTCATCGCTGCCCCTTGTCCGTGCTTAACGGATTTTTGGGCGTGACTTGCATCTGTTAGCTGCAGTAAGCGTCAGAATCGAGATTCTCGACTTGATGAAAGTTTATGTTAACGGACAAATCTTACTGTCATCACAGTTACAATTGGAAGCTTTCAGTTTACAAATTCCAGAAACGTAGCCTAAATCTTGGAAGACAAAATGTTTTAAATTCATGAAGGATATGATTTTTCTTGACAAAGCGCTCTTTCGTTGATTCCCATATTTCTTTGGAATTGAATAATGTTTTTAATCTTTTAATCTGACAAGATAATGCAGTTGAATGAAAGGTTGTTTATTATCATTATTATTATTATTATTATTATTATTATTATTATTATTATTACTATTATCTAACGTTGAAATAATAGGCTTACATTACGATTAAATCGACAATTTTTATGTGCATTATTTATTGTTGCATTTTGAGTAGGTATTTATACATTCACCGGGCGTGGCTCAGGCGATAGCGCGTTTGCCTACTGATTCGAAACTGCTCTTGGACGTGGGTTCGAGCCCCTCTTGAGCAGATTACCGGGTTTGATTTTTTCCGAGGTTTTCCCCAACTGTCTGGCTAGCGTCATGTAGTCACATGGCGTATCCTTGGCCTCATTTTGCCAAATACCATCCCACGACTTATCACCAGTTTCATCAACGCTAAATAATTTAGCAGTTAATATAGCATCGCTAAATAACCGACTAAAAGTAGGCCTATTGTGTATAATATATTAGAAACTGGAACTCTCGAGATTAATTCAACCACTTGCATACCACCTGAGTTACTATGATGAGTAGTTGTGACTTTGGCATTGAAGTTGCTATGAAGCGCCGTTCAACTGTTGGAAAATATCGTCATGGCGACCATGCGAACTTGTAATGGCTCCTATGTTTACATATTGAAGGAAGCCCCTTTGCTGCCTGTTCGCCTCCGGTTTCGCTCCATAACTTTCGATTTCATCGCGATAGTTTCTCGATCATGTCGGAAAGAAAGGGTCAGTCTGGACTTCCCGACTCAACTCGTATGCAACACCTGGCGATAAAATTCTCAGATCCTAAAAGTTGCTGATGCAGTGTGGGGAGTCGGCCACATGTTTGCAGGGGTTGCTAATGTGAATCACTACGAGAGAGCGAGTCTGTCCTCCTCTCTTTCTCTCTCTCGGGTGGAGCGCATCGATCGCGAGGCCCAGACATGACCCGCTCGCTACATCGACCATCTTGCGCGCGCATCCAGCACGGGGATTGATTGATTTTTATTGTATTATTGTTAAATACACGTGTCTCGTTTAACTTGTTATTCGTCCGTGGTTTTCCTCGCATTCTCTTTCATTCATAATGGGCAGGAGGCTTTGTTGATTACAGACTCTGTTTTAGCAGTGAACATTTCGGATTTGTGAGGTATTATTACCTTCAATTTTACTGCCTGGGCATTAATCCCATAGATTGACGCCGCCATATTGGTGTCTTTCTAAATAATAATTCTTTATTGGACAATGTAAATAAGCTCGGTTTTCCGTTTTTATGTAATTTCAGGTTATATTTCTTTAATTGTAATAATCGTAAGACGTGTTCACATGATAATATACCATATTGTTTTGCATTTCTTAGCAATTAAATTACATATTTTTCAAAGTACTGTTGTCATATCATTTTGGAATAAACAAGAGAAAAATAGGTTCAATCATCATAAACAGATCTAACAAAATACACGAAGAGTAATCAAAGTACAGTAGATGAATTTGACTTGTTACTTTTTTCTCTCGAACTTCTATTGGTTCAGTTTCTTAATACAAGAAGTGTAAAGAGAAATTTTCACGGGAGTTAGCATTACTGATGACAAAAATATGGTTTTGGTCATGTCATCTATCTATAACGATCTTCCTTAAATTACATGATTTATTAATATTTAGTGTCTACAATCAGTGGCGTATACTGGATAAAGGGTTTGGGCTACCGCTGACCCTATTATTACACAAGATATATCTAACAATTACTTTAATTTTAATTACTATGGTAAAACTAATAATACAAAATCATTACATTATGTTATATTATAAAACTTTTTCTTTTGTAATTTCCTTGGGCTACCGCCGGTAGCCCCGGTAGCCCGCAAAATACGCCCCTGTCTACAATAAGGTTACCAATTTTTTTCTCACAATCTCCAGGAACGGATTTTAACTATGAGAAACCACTGTAACATTACACACTTTTAAGAATTAAATTGCTCGTTTTGCTTACACACTAAAAAATATTAATTTTACTTAACTGCTGGTGTTTTTCACAACAATGGTCCACAACTTTGGAGTAACGGTTAGCGCGTCTGGCCGCGAAACCAGGTGGCGCAGGCTCGATTCCTGGTTGGGTTACCTGGTTGAGGTTTTTTTTTTCGAGGTTTTCCCTCAACCCAATATGAGCAAATGCTGGATAACTTTCGGTGCTGGATCCCGGACTCATTTCACCGGCATCATCTTCATCTCATTCAGACGCTAAATAACCTAAGATGTTGATAAAGCGTCGTAAAATAACCCACTAAAATAGATAAAAATAAATCCACAACAGTGCATTTTTAGGCAGGGTTTCTCTGGATCGCAATTTTCAGCAAATTCCTGACAGGTCATGTTGAAGTTGGTTAAGAAAACAACAAGCATGACTCGAACAGTTTATAAACACATTTTGGATTTTCGAAATATCCACATCATATTCATAAAATAAAAAAGCTCTCTCCTCTGAAGCATTACTTTCAGGAAGACACAGAGATAATTCAATCAACTTCTGAAGCTGTGCATAGGGAATCATTTTTTGCGAGAACAATTTAAAATTTTCACTTCATTTTGAGCAAGTAGCATTTCCTCCATTTCACTTTGCTATTTTCTCTGACGTCACGTCTGGAGGAGATCTCAGCAATGTGCATTTCAGAGATAGTTATCTTTGAATGAATATTTAAGACACACAGATATTCAACAGTATTTTTGTAAAATTATAATAATTAACACTGAAAATCCGGAGATATCTGGGGAAAAATTATTAAATTAGGGAATATTCCAGGGCGAATTTTGTTTGGGGACAAAAAAAAAAACTTAGGACACTCCCCGGAAAATGGGAATGTCTGATAACCTTAGTCTACATTCTACAAGTTAATTTGTCCAGGAATTATGTACATGGAATCAGTCAACGTTCTTCACGATTTTTGCATTACGTAGAATAAAGTAACAAATACAAGCGTATGTCTGCCTTTCATATTGAAAGAAAAATTATTTCGTAAGGTTATTTAATTAGTATTTATATACCGAGTTATCAATTTTTTTTCTATTACGATTTCAGTCTTTTAAAATTTATTCAAGAGGACAAGTGTGTACCTTGTATTTAAAGGATTACTAAACACTAGTTAAAAGCCCTCATTGGTATGCTGGGCGAATTTCCATGAGAATATTTAGTTTTAGCGAGGGCTAAAGATAAAGATATTGCCTTTCGATTGTATGAAGAATCATGGGTACATGGAGGTAGAGTTCTATGCTCTCATGACCATAGTACTACAATGACGCGGTGTGATCGACATCACGTTCAGATTGCCTTTCTACCCCCGAGAAAGATCCGGTACTCAGTTTTACAGAGGCTGAGTGAACTTCGGGGTCGCTCTGGAAGTTTTGGCAACGAGAAAAATTACGTCACCACCAGGACCTTACATTCCGTAGCCAGTTTGCTCTACCAACTAAGATACTCTGCCGCTCTGATCGTTATAAACCGCCATTAACCTATATTGTAATGTTAATGTTATGTTATATTTAACGACGCTCGCAACTGCAGAGGTTATATCAGCGTCGCCGGACGTGCCGGAATTTTGTCCCGCAGGAGTTCTTTTACATGCCAGTAAATCTACTGACATGAGCCTGTCGCATTTAAGCACACTTAAATGCCATGACCTGACCCGGGATCGAACCCGCAACCTTGGACATAGGAGGCCAGCGCTATACCAACCAGGTCGACCCTATATTGTAAAAGTTAAATCGCATAGATAATTTGTAGGAACAAAAGCCGCCCTAAATAAGGGTTCGATAGATCGGCCTACTAATCAATTCATAAAGAATAATAAGTAAAACAAAACAATTTTGTGACACTTGGAAAGAAAAAGAAAAAACATTAAGATAAGAAAACGTAGCAATTTTCTTAACCCTTGAATTGGCAAAACTTTATTTCTCACACTAGTTTATTAAACCGTGTCGGACTGTAAAGAAAACAACTATCGCAATGTCCATATTTTATATGTTGTACAATATGTTTCCTGTAGTGAGTGGAGGGAAGCGATCAAGATGAATGCTAACGTATCAGCTGTGCGTAGTGTACCTGGCAGGTCTTCGGGCAGTAACCTCTGTCGATGTCGCGACAGGGAGGTTGAAACCCTTGCCCATGTCCTGGGGGCCAGTCCACACGGTGAACTTCTACGAAATACGCGGCATCATACAGTAAGATCCATAATAGCAACTGCCTTAAGGAACAAAGGTTATTCAGTATATGAAGAAGTACACGGCATATCCAGTGAGGGCAGTAATCGAAGAATCGACATAATTGCATTTAAACCTCCCTCTCTTGAAGGTTACATCATAGAGCCCACTGTGAGATTCGAATCGCACGAACACCAGCCAGAAGAAGTACACGAGAAAAGAAGGAATATATATGAACCTTCCATCAGTTTTTATAAGGACAAATACCATCTGGAATCCATTGTCATTACGGACTAATGATAGGAGCTCATGGGACCATACCCCGGTTCCTAGTCGATTTCTGTAAATCTTTTGGCCTGCATAAAAATATTTTAAGAGATCTAACAATTGCAGCACTCAAAGGCTCAGTTGCTATTTTCAGGCATCATACATATGGACCATGACTAATTCGCATCTCCTTGACGTTACTTCGTTTAATATCATGTGTTGCAATATAATTCAAATTGTTATTTTTCACTCTAACAACAATGTATCACTAAGCCTCAAGGCATTTACTCTATTGTATCATGGTACTCTTTGTCGATGGCAACCTGTAGTGGTTACAGGAAGAAATGAAATAAAATAAAATATTGTGAAATTTTAATTTTCCAACCAATTTTTTTCTATTCTATTAAAATAAAGCCTATTAACCTGTTGTATCCTATAGGATACTTTGCGAATTTAAAGGTTAAATATAAAAACATATATTTGGGTCGATACAATAATTTCGCGATACTCGATACCAATATCTGTTTTAGAGATATATCTGTTCGATATACTCCAAAAAGTAGAAAAATATAAAAAAAAAAGTTGATTCCTTTTCCACAAGTATCGATCGCTGTCGATACTCCCCAATAGCGAAGTATTGAAGACCGAACTTTAATTAAAATAATATTACCTATGATTTCAATAAACTAGTAATTATTTTACATGAATTTGTGCAAAATCAGTTACATCTACTTTATAAGTGAAGTGAATTGTATTATTTTTTGGGTTATAAGGAGTCGCTTCTGCGTGCAATCTAGAAAACGAAAGTTCATCTTTGTATTTGGGTACGTGTTAAATTATTTCATTTATATATGCCTATCTCTTTTTAAAAATATACTACAAAGCATAATAGCTTATCATTCGTAATATGATCATGCAAATTAATTTTTGTGAAATGGATGACATAATTATGTAATGAAAATGTGAGAGTCATTATCGTAAAACGATTTTCTTACAATAATGTTGCAAAAATTATAATTGTTGATAAAGCCAAACTGTGTTTATAAAAACCTTAACGTTGGTGTTCATATAACATCTGAAAGTTCAGTAAGTTACTCTCGTGATGTCTGCATTAAAACTGACAAATATGGCTTTCAAATTACATTATTAGGGTTTCTAGAGGAGCGATACTGTTCGCAGATATCTTGTATATGGACGAACAGAATGACAGGTTGAAGTGCCACTTGAGGCTACTGCCGCTTTTTATGGCGCAAGACACTTGAGCGAGTTCAGAAAGCCTTGCGGATCTAAGAAGATCTTGGGTTCTGCACGTAGGATTGGGAATTTGGTTTTTCCAGTCGATTTATGGGATCGTGCTCGGCAGTAAATGGCGTTCGCTCTAGTTGAGGTCAGTAGTACGAGAATGGAAGCGAAGAACAGTAATGACGAAACAGCGTCACGTGATTGCTAGGCAACCGGGGTGTGAAAGTAAGAGACTGCTTTTCCAATTACCTGATCCTTTGTTCAGCTTTTTCATTAAGCGAAGAGTAAGAAAGACGGCGTACTCAAGATTTTAATTTTCCTTGCAGAGTTGGCTTAAAAAGTAATTGTCAAGGATTTTCTTGAGTAGCTACAGTATTTCTTATTAGCCTATAGTGCCCGCATAAGCAAAAGGATCCACCACAAACATTTCTGTTATAATATTCACGCAACGAGTAATATTAGCTATGCTCTGTTGGTAGAGTGATTACAATTTGGACATGTGGTCACGGGTTTTGCCTTAGCCAAGTTAAGATATGCAGCATTTGATTTATTCATCATTAAGAGCCTTTCTCTGGGAACTACCCATTCTTACTTTACTGGAGACCAGATTACTTTCTTTGACTGAAGACTGTAAGGGCAGTGTTGCCAACACTTAAATTGTATTCTCGTTAGTATAACACCTGGAAAAATATATATATATATATATATATATATATATATATATATATATAAAGCAAATTTTAACACAACTTACAAATACAAATTAAAATAATTATTACGAGGAAATCTGAAACAGGGGATTTTAAACATAGTACGGAACAGCCAGGGCTGTTCAAATAAAAAGTAAAATATCTAAAAAATTAAACAATTAAAAATGACAACAGCTAAAAATGTCAAAAGACATTGTAAATCGTAATTTCCGCCAGAAAATCCGTCACCCGTCAAAACCATTTTTTTTTCCGTCCGCTACGTTGAAATTCCGCCAGTTTTGACGGAATTTCCGTCCAGTTGGCAACAGTGCGTAAGGACCAGTATAGTTTCATTATACAATTGAACACGCTACGTGGTGCACTCTGGATAGTTTCGGACCAACTAAGTGGTGTGTAGTCTATGCTTTTGAGCAATAGCGCGACAAACAACGGCCATTTAGGAGCCCTGGTATTAAACGACGGATTATTCCACATACATTTTCGTTGTCGTAAAGCGTATTCGAAAGTAATTTTTGGTGGTAGCTGTTGAGGCTCGGGATTTAAGGCTGCGCTCGGGCATTGTTTCGAATCCCGTTTGAGTTGATTACCTTCTTGAGATTTCTTCGAGGTTTTCTCCAATTATAAGGCAAATGTCACGTCTTCGGATCATATCGCCAAATACTGTCACTGTCACCGATACAGTTATAGTTATCCATGTAGTGCTTACTTACGCAGTTTTACCACAAATTGTGCCCACGGTAAAATAGGTCTAATCTTCTTTTACGAAATCATTAATCGTTTATTAACTGACTTATAGTACTACCGTGGCTCACTATAACAGCCGAAAATATAAGCTCCAAGGCAGTTGACCACTTTTACGACTCCGAAGTTCTTTGTTCCAGTAAAGCAAGCGTTCTCAACCTGTTGCTCGCGAGCACCATGGTGTTCTTTTAATGACAGTTGGAGCTCTCGTCATGCGAGTAAAAATATGCTCGCGAGCACAAATGCTCCTGAGGTTCTTTTTTCAATTCAAACCTTGTTGTAGCTTACAACTGGAACAAACAGTGTTTCTATCCATCCATTATACACTTGACGGTCATATTCATAGACATTCTTAGCGCGGGCTTCCGGGGGATGATCAGCGAACTAACGTTTTTCGTATTCATAAACCAGTGTTAGCGATATGATGTGATATGAATCCTGTACAAGTAACCAGTCAACAGCCGGGGCTAGTTTAGCACGCTCGTAGCGCGGGCTAGCGAAATGTCTATGCATAGCACCCTACTACAGTATTTAGCGACCTAATAGGCATATTCCTATTTCATGCTGTATAACACCTTTCAATTCAGTGTGGACTTAATCAGAAAAATGAAGATTATTCAAGAGAATAAAATGCCTGCTCGTGAGGAACTTCAGTTGATAGATCTCCAGCCTTCCTTAGCGCTGAAATATTTGTTTAAAAAGGAGAAATTCATAACCATTGAAGTTACAAAAAAAAAAAAAAAAAAAACTCCAAATAATGCGGAGTGTTTCTTTCAAATGTCTGGCTATATTAGGGACAACCAGACCATGCGAAAAAAACTTTCTCACTTGGCAATGGTGATATTCAAGAAGATTAACAACCAGTTCTCTCATGTGTGTCTTTGTTAACATATACGGCATATGTCCATGGTAATTTCAAATATCACCTAGAAATAAATTAACAGCCGGTTCGTCCGAAGCTGTGCAAACCTGCCGAATATCACCACTGTGACACTTGATACCTCAAGAACAAAGCACGATAACGATTAACTGGTCCACACCTGTGGAGTAACGATTAGCGCGTTTAGCCGCGAAACCAGGTGGCCTGGGTTCGATTCCTGGTCGCGGCAAGTTACCTGGTTGAGGTTTTTCCGAGGTTTTCCCTCAACCCAGTATGAGCAAATGCTGGGTAACTTACGGTGCTGAACCACGGACTCATTTCACTGGCATAATCACCTTCATCCCATTCAGACGCTAAATAACCTGAGATGTTGATAAAGCGTCGTAAAAGAACCTACTAAAATAAAAAAAAAAACGATTAACTGATTCACATCTGCAGGACTGTTTTTCATTGGACGTCACTAAAATTCTGAATGTCTTAACATTTTGTTTATTTATTCATTTATTTAATTAATTAATTAATTAATTTATTTACAATTGGAAGCTCTTAAGTTCGATAGAAATCAAGTTCGACATCCTATAGTTCGACTGCTTACGTAGGAGAATTAGACACGCCCCTATACGGGCACTAAGAAATGTTTTGCCATTTGAATGGAAATTGGTCCTGTGTCTTGTAGTGATACTTTTGTTAAAGGAAGACAGAATATTTTATTGATTTAAGGCATCCATATTGATCACTGATTTTAAATTAATGAACTCTTCTTTTTCTATTTGAGAATTGTGTCGTTTGTGAGACGGAACTGTCGAAACCCACTGTGGTACTAGAAGCGCATACACAAGTCTGTGGGCGGGCAGGAAATGCAAGTACAGTACTGTATTCGTTGATGGATGACCAATAAGTATTTGTATTCATTTCACCTGCCACACCCACTACCCTTATTGGACAGAACTTTAAATTCTATTCTGTCGAACTTACGAGAGTTCACTGTATTTATTTATTTATTTATTTACTTACTTATTTATTTACTTATTTACCTTTTTATTTACTTATTTATTTAATTTAGTTTTTTTAATTATGTAATGTATTTATTTATTAAATTTATTTATTTAATTAGTTAATTTAATTTATTTAAGTTATTTATTTAATTATGTTATTTATTAATTTAATTAAATTAATTATTTATTTATTTAATTTATTTATTAATTTTATTTATTTATTTTGTTTATTTATTTTATTTATTTAATTAATTTATTTATTTTATTTATTTATTTACTTATTTATTTATTTTATTTTATTCATTTATTTATTTATTTTATTTTAATCAATTTATTCATTTTATTATATTTTATTTTATTTATTTATTTATTTATATATATTTATTTATTTATTTATTTATTTATTTATCTACTTATTTATTCTCGGTCACTTAGTATCACTTGTGGACAGTGCTCACAACCTTAAAAATCTCTGCACTATAGAATGTTATGAATGAGAAAGAAAATGTTGAATCAAAAAAACAAAAGCCGAAAAGAGAACCTAATATACGGCATGCTTGTAGGCTGTTGCTAGATTAAAATTACACTTTAGTAGGACCTTCGTAGTCAAAGACAAAAGAAAACAGTGAGACGACAATAAGTAGCCCTATAGCTAAAGTAGAATAAAGAGTTCGGCTCTGGGTGATAGAAATTCTGGTAGAGGCACATTACGTCATTGCCGGAGCTGCTGAGATTATTTTGTGCCTCAGGGGCAAAGATGAACTGGCCACGTAGTTCGCTATAAACCAATCACTTCTCTCGTTACACCAGCAACTAGAGCCATGATTAGATTATGTGGGGATGGGGGGGGGGGGTTGTATCGTTCTCGCACCTGAGTTAAATAACCTCCAGGGCGGTCAGGAATGGAGTGATGAATGCGACCATTGAACAAGTTCTGGTGCTTGTGTCAGTAGCAGAGACGTCGGAAACGTTTTAAATCTCGCAGACGGAGCCTCTCTACTTCCGACATGTCTCCGCCACGGGGGAAGGATATCAGACATTTGGAGATATTTTTAATTGAAAATGATGGCGCCATGTCTCTCGTGTAGCCGAAGAGATGTTTCAATATGTTTTGCGAAGAGTATCATGATGTAAGGTTTTCTGTTATAGACTTTGTAATTAATGTGTCTGGGTTCTTTTTCGGAAGAAACATCGTGACGTTGATTGATATACAGTTATCGAAACGCTTCTTTATATACTTTTTTGGGGGGGTTTTATCTTCAAGAGGATGAAAACTCTACTTTTCTCGTATTCCCGGCACTTATTAAGATTAAGATGGAGTACTCTATTTGGAGAAAGCTAAGACAGTACAGTTTTAACGCTTTCTGGAGCGTTGTCTTCCTGCACGTTCAACGTTTGTTGCTGTTGCTTAAAAATTAAAATTAAAATTAATGAATTTAAATACTATTATAGTCACAATCATGCCATGTTATGAAAGAAAAATTACACAACCTCGAGCGGGAATCGAACCTGCGACTTCCTGTTCTCCGGTCAAGCGCTCTACCAAACATACGTCACCAAACATCGTAAGATGAAGATTACATTTGTAAAAAGTTTCTTCACACCCATAAGCAGTGCTGACTAGATCAGACGCTATGGACAGTACTCTATAACAGAGTCGCCAGTATGAAAGGATAATTCCAAGGCTTTGACGTGAGACGAACTCGATAGCTCAGTGGTAGAGCGCCTGACCGGAGAACAGGAAGTCACAGGTTCGATTCACGCTCGAGATTGTGTAATTTTTCTTTCATAAAATGGCATGATTGTGACTATAATAGTATTTAAATTCATTAATATATCACATCAACGGACTTATATACGTCACCAAACATCGTATGATGAAGGTTACATTTGTAAAATGAAAATTGAATTTGTAATCTGATTAATAAGTAGTATCTATCCTACAGACATGATGCTTTATTACAATAAAATGGAAGTTCGAGGTAGAAGGAAAGGTTGATAAACTTTGTTCATTGAGTAGTTAGTAGGTGCTATATGATCTGTATTAATTTTACAGCGTATATCTATCCAAATTAACATTAATACGTTTTGAAATACTCTTTGAAACACCGTAAGTTAACATTTCGGTTTTTTAGTTTTAAGATGTAAAAACAATTCATTCTTGATTCTTTGATTCCAGTGTGTTGCTTATTAAGATAATGAAGACAGTTAAAGGCAGCATAAGTAAAAAGACTAGAAACAACAGCGGAAAGTTTCACAAGTTAGGTAAATTCCTGAACATCAATGATTAGGATAACGATGCAAATTCTGGCAACAGCTAGAGTGTAAAAAGAATATTTTCTTGAAAGGAGAAATTCTGGTGAACTTATCCTTTTGAGTATTGTATTATGAATAAAAACATAACTGTGAATTTTGTAACTGTGACCTTGTAGACATAAGGTAAGTTGGAGGCAGCCAAAAGGACTTATGCGGATAAAAGACAAAAGTTACGATAGTCCCGCTAACATTGCCGCTGCGACACAATTGATACTCGAAAGAATAGTAGATCCACAATAGACCCTTGACCGACCATGCTGCTTTCAAACAAAGGAAGGAATATGGTAAGCAAATTCCAACTATTGAGTGAATGTGTCCGTTGCGGAGATGTAAATAAAATTGAACCCAAGGGAAATGAAGGTGGTGTACATATTCGAATTGGAGATTGTCCCACTTACAGGGAATGTGGAAGTAGAGGTTACACGTACTGTAGCTTATTTAATATTGCAATCAATACTTTTGATTAAGACTTTGTAAAATGATGTCACATGTTTTCACTTTTTGAAGTTTCGAGAATACGTTTCTTGAGTAAGAGTAGATGAAAAGAAGAAATGCAGAATAAAATTAAAAAAATCAGTAAAGAAATAAATAGAGAAAAATTAAGCAAATAAATCAATTTCCCTTACTGAATTTCCTTTCAAACAGGTTAGACGTTGCTTTCACCACGCATTACGAACCGTTTTTTGTACGTTAATTGTCCATTAATTGTATTTATATTTATCTACTTCTTTTGAAAGATATGACTAAATGATGGTTTTTATACGTCAGTAGGAGTGTTTTGATATGTGGGACTAAGAGGGATGAAATTACAGGAAAATGGAGAAAGTTACACAACGCAAAACTGCACGCTTTGTATTCCTCACGTGACATAATTAGGAACATTAAATCCAGATTTTTGAGATGGGCAGGGCATGTGGCACGTATGGGCGAATCCATAAATGCATATAGAGTGTTAGTTGGGAGGCCGGAGGGAAAAAGACCTTTGGGGAAGCAGAGACGTATATGGGAGGATAATATTAAAATGGATTTGAGGGAGGTGGGAGATGATGATAGAGACTGGTTTAATGTTGCACAGAATAGGGACCAGTGGCGGGCTTATGTGAGGGCGGCAATTATTTTGGTTGTTTTAGAAAGAGAGGTGGGACTGAGAAGAAGAGAGAGCAGAAGAAAGAGAAGAGGAGCAAATGATAGTGATTTAGTAGTAGTAGTAATAGTAGGGCCTATTTGTCCCTACCAATAAGCACCAAGGAAGTTAAAGCGTAATAAATATTTATTTGAAAACAATTAATGCCATAGAAACTTAAAATAAATTGCCAGTTGTATTGTGAGCAATAGCTCGCAAGTAACCAAGTAGAGTAAATAATAATAATAATAATAATAATAATAATAATAATAATAATAATAATAATAATAATTGTTTATTTTAACTGACAGAGTTAAGGCCATTCGGCCTTCTCTTCCACTCAACCAGTATGATAGAAAAGTATTACATTGCTATGAATATAACATAATCAATACAATACAATACAAGTCAAAGCAATACAATACTACAATACAAGACAATATAATACACAATTAATATAATACAATGACAATTCTTTTTATCATCACAACACCAATAAAATAATTATGTAATAATAATAATAATAATAATAATAATAATAATAATAATAATGATAATAGTAATAGTAATGATAGTCATACCTAAATTAAATTAAATTATTAAACTCGATCACAATTATAACTTTAATTTGACTACGCCCGTAAGAAATCGTTTAGCCTTTTCTTGAAAGTGGTTAAAAGTTGGTAATATTGTGATATGAGTAATATTGTGATACTTCTTTTAGAGAATTTATTACAATTTTACCGAGCGAGAGGAAGATTGGTTTTTTGCGTCAACGTATTTATTTATCATTTATTTATTTATTTATTTAACTAGCTAGCTAGTGAGTACAAATTACATTTATAAAACAAAAATGTTTCTAGTCACTACCGTAAGAGCCAGGCTAGTGTACGGTGTGGTCTTAGCCAATAATATAACATAAAATTTACAAGGACAGTTTAGTAAATACAGTAAGTAACTTAATTCAGACCAATAAATAATATAAAGGAAATGTTCGTGGACAAGTTTCTGCACAAAACCGGTCCTTCTGTCGCTCAGTAAAATTGTAATAAATTCTCAAAAAGAACTATCACAATATTACTCGTATCACAATATTACCAACCTTTACCCTTTAAAGTGACATACTGTGGACTGAAAGAACGCGGTTTCGATTGCGATGATACTATGCCGGGTATTCTTCTGCTTCGTCTCTACATGCAAGACGATTCTGGAGTTCACTCAGTCCCTGTATATCGGGGATTCTTATCTTGGGGATGGTAATGATAAAATATGGCCGAATCGTAGAACGGAGTGGACTAGCCTACAAACTTCCTAGTGTCACGGTCACGCACATACAGAGCTCCAGGCCCCTGCACCCTGCACCCCTTCTTGGCGTGCAAGAACACGTTTATATTTAATTTTTTATTGTTCCACGGATATTGATGTTGAACGTTCACATGCCTAAGATCGATGTTCGAACACTTCAGACGGGACAGATGCGTTCGCAATAACCGCGAATACCTCTGGTATATGTTGCGGTAGCAATGAGGTTATAATTTCTTATGGGACACGAACTGGTGCGGTTTATAAGAATGTTATATTTTTGGATGCTGAAGTTTCAGGCCATCCAGTTTTTAAGATAACATTTCCTGGTTTATTCTTCGGTTACTGAGGAACAATGAGCTCCAAGAATCTTCTTCATCTCATGGATTAGATCAGCGTTTCTCAAACTTTTCTGAAGTGGGGACAGTTTTTTTAAGTCAGAACAGTTCCGCGGACCACCTTACTCTTAACCCTTCGAAAGCAAATTTATCATTTATGTAGTATATTTTAATACCAGTATACTTACATTTTAATGTAGAAATAATTAATTAAAATTAATTTAATTCGATTAATTTTATATTAGTATTAACTAATTAAGTTAATGTTAATAGAAGAAAACTTCGTATATCGTCATCTGTAAAAACAGAAAAAAAAAAAAATATTGCAGAAACATGTCCGATTTTCAACAAGTAAAGATGCAATTTTGCATGTTCTATTATTGGTGTACGACGTACAGTACGTGTCCATTTCAATGTGCAGACTGGGTGTCGCCAAATTATTAAGAGAGTCATAAATACATGAAAAGGTTCGGTACTTTGGTCCTGTTATGAATTCGGGTAGTCCCTATCTGGCTTACAGGCATGGCTCCAGATGTGCACGGAAAAGATAGCGAGAAACACCACGTTCATAGTGCTTTAAATCTCTCTTTTGTTGCTAAGAGTAGAGTGGAAAGTCAATAGACGGGTAGAGTAAATACATTTCATAAAATATCAGTACTGGGAGAAAAAGTGAAAGGCGATTGCCATGTGTAATTTAAAAACTCTGAGATTTTCAGCTATAGTGTGATACGCAATTCGTTTGAATTTTATTTTTCTTCTGTCTTTTTTGAAGGACCACAAGGGCAGATCTCAAGGACCACAGGTGGTCCGCGGACCATAGTTTGAGAAACGCTGGTCATTAGATCATTGAGATAGGATTCGGCTGTCCGAAAATACGAGTAGAATTTATTGTTGTTCGTCACAAAAGCCCAAATCAATATCTTATATATAAAAGTCAATGTAGCTATGTATGTATGTATGTATGTATGTATGTATGTATGTATGGCCTATGTATGTATGTATGTATGTACGTACGTATGTATGTAAGTATGTACTCTATACAAATCTACACGCTTTGACAGACATTTGCTAAAGTTTGCACAATTAACCTTCATAACCAGAAGAACATAGGCTGCATTAAAATTGGACAGATGGACATTAAATTATTGAAAACGATAAAAATTAAAACGAAATACGGCATATATGATATTAAAATGGCCTATTCTGCAGTCAATTGTCTTTTATTGACGTCATCCAATCACCTCTTCTTCCGTTGTAAATACGGCCTATTGTTACTTAAAATATTAAATAAAATAACATTAAATTAAAATTACATAAATGAGGCACGCTATCGTGATTGAATGTGTCATGTGGGATGAATATACAATATAATATGGGATAAAATACATTTTTGTTTAATATTTAAGAATTCAAAATCAAACATAATAGGCAGCAAACATGAAAGCATTCACGTAAATTCAACAAGTTTACCAAATAGCTCTCTGTAGCATAGTGAAAAGGTGAATGACTTTGGTGTAGGGGAACCCAGGTTCGAACGTGAGGTCAATTGATTTTTTTTATTATTATTATTATTATTATTTCGTTAATTTATTTACATTCTTTTAGATACGTTATTTTATTTTAATCCGACATGAAGGGGGTTTATTACATAAATAATATAGCCGTAGTATTTTATTTATGCTGTCTCAAACAAAGTTACCGTACAATTATGTGAATGTTCGTACGTAAGCTCACTGAAAATAACAGTGTATTATTTCGAAAATATGTCTTCCAAAATATTGTTGTTCATGACTGAATATGTGTTATTGTTAAGTTATATCTGTATTAGCATGTCGTAAATATACAGTAGTAGGTATATTAAGCCTACTGGAAGGAACAATCTGTTAAAATAAGCTTCTTTCAAAATATTATTCTTCAAATCCAAAAGTGATTTATTGCGAGATTATATTGTATTCTATAGGGCCTACATAAAATAAAAATGACATACATAATATACAGTACACTAGTATATACGAGTATTTGAAAGATGTCATTTTTCAAATCATAGCTATTTAAGAAACCGGACGTAAAGCAGACAAGAGGTATAAAATTCTCCACTCCTATTATATATATTTTTTATTTACATATTGATTCTTTGATACGATCGATAAAGAGGTAAATTTTAACTCACCATGATACTCCAAGGAGTTCAGGCTGGGAACAAGAGAATTCCCTATTTATCGTCAACGGTCTTTAAACGTCAAGCGAAAGCACACATAGACAGGAAATTACATTATTTTTGTGTCAGCACGATCAATGTAGAACATTGCGTCTATGCTAAACGGATGTAAAGGGACCGAGGGGATGTTTTTGTTTAGCTAAACTACAAGACACAACTAATTAAAAACAAAAACAGTAAGGCACATGATGACATCTTTTCTTTTCGGTGCCTGATCTTCAGCTGTTTTAAATTGTGTTAATCTTGGCAGGCGTTTTTGCTAAGGTCATTAATTCATGTAGGTGACGCTATGTACAGATTCATCTTTAGGGACGAGGAAAGCTTAGTAAAGACAGTAATTCGTTTTGATTTTCTATAGTTGAGTTGCCGAGATCTCCTTAAGTCAGAAGCGAAAAGGAAAACCCGGACAACGCCGGTTGCTTTTAGCTAGTACAAAATATAAGTGTAGGCCAATAAGTGCATGGCTATAGCTTTATAGAATATTAACAGTTATTTTTTTAATCTAGTTACGGCTCCGTGACAACCACATCATTGTTATATAAATTGCAAGGCACACTCCCAAACCTCGGTAGATTTATCTCTGCTTGTCATATACATTTTTAGTTGTACTCGTAACCATTTATTTTATTTGCGTTAAGCTGGACACACTGTATTTTACATTATTTGTATAGGATCATAGGGACAATAGAACCTTTAGTGGTTTGTATGGATTTAGCACGACTTTGCGTGGCTACCTCGCTCGATGTCACGGTCTGTTGGAAGTATTATCTTAGGTGTTTACGTGAGACGACTAGAACAACCACAAAGCCTCTTGACATACGACCTCCATAATACGAAACAAGCAGTCGTGACATGTCTATTCGGATTGCACCAGACTGATTCAGCTGTTTCCGAGGGACAGTTTTTTTTAGAGTGAAACGTTAAGCGGAATATTATACGAATAAAATTGTCTCATTTTCTTGTAATACGATGACGTCACTCGTACCATGGAAATAGAAGTGTAAGTTGTTTTTCATGCAGTCTGTGTTGTTCTGTTCTCAATTAATATGCCTCGATATTTTCCCCACAAACGTCGATGGGGCTATGCTTTATTAAAGTCACATCAGAGCCAATTGGTTAGTCTCCTTCTACAGTAAGTGCTAAGACAAATATCGGGATGAGCCCAAAAAGAAATGGATCACGAACCTACGTATGTTTCTGTATAAATTTTGGCATTTTTTTTTTTCAAATTAAAGCCTTCGGAATAGAACATTGGCTTCGAATATTGCGAGTTTATTCGAATTTCACTCGCACAATCCGAGGGCTCGGATCCCGTCTCTTGCGATGACAGCGGCCTGCGTTCCAGTCATGTGCAGGCTCTTAACATTTCGGCGATTCTCATAACACAGATTCTGTGTAATACTTAATACATACTATACTATTATCGTTTTTATTTCAGTAGAACCTGATACGAGGCGCCAGACGTACATAGGTTGGACAGGATCTTGAAAAATGGATAAGAAATTTTAAAAGTAATTTTAAAGAAATCAGCAAAGAATTGTGTTTTTACCATTATTTTTTTACATTCCTGGATTACGAGCGTTGAGTGACTTCCGCCGAATTTGGAAGTCACCGACTGACTTGAACTGCCAACATAGAAAACAAAAAATCACTACCTGTTCAAGAGCGCCACACTCAATCGCTTTCACCTTCATCTTGACGATAATAAAAGCCTAAACTAACCTAACCTAACCTGTCACTAAAATCCTAAACTAACCTATGCTAACCTAACCTGTTACAGTTTCGTATATGCAAAGCATAATAAAAGTCTAAACTAACCTAACCTAATCTGTCACTAAAATTCTAAACTAACCTAACCTAACTTGTCACAGATTCGCCTATACAAGGCATAACAAAAGCCTAAACTATCCTAACATTACTTGTCATAGTTTCGTATATGCAAAGCATAATAAAAGCCTAAACTAACCTAACCTAACCTAACCTGATCTGTCACTAAAATCCTAAACTAACCTATCCTAACAACCTGTTACAGTTTCGTATATGCAAAGCATAATAAAAGCCTAAACTAACCTAACTTAACTTGTCAAAGAATCGCCTATACAAGGCATAACAAAAGCCTAAACTATCCTAACATTACTTGTCATAGTTTCGTATATGCAAAGCATAATAAAAGCCTAAACTAACCTAACCTAACCTGTCACAGATTTGCCTATACAAGGCATAACAAAACCCTAAACTACCGTAACCTAACCTGTCACAGATAAGTACGTAAGACATAATAAAAGTCTAAACTAACCTAACCTGTCATAACACTCCATTTTCTTACCCCTACACACTTTCCTGAGGTATGAAAATGGCCGAATTTCTATCCCCCTGGAACGTTGCAAACTAGCGTGAAACGTTCGATGTCTCGTAAGTTGTGTTGGTACTACATTTAAGATTGCTGAAGATGCTTATATCCGCAATAGGAAAAGAAGTCACTCAACGCTCGTTTAACCCTCAATCCATAACACAGGACAATCCATTAAAATCCAGAACAATCCTGGGAAATCCAGAACGTCTGGTAAACCTGGCCAGGACAACAGATCCCAGTCATAGACTGTATTGTCAAGTGATCGGCATTGTAAAGCAACTACGAATCAACGCAATAAATCATTGAAACTTCTTCGAGTATGTTTAATTTCAAATTTGTGTAGACTTTTGTTAATACCGTAGGTATGGAAGGAAAGCGTTTTGTTTCGAAAATATCAAAAGCAAACGGGAATTGTTTACAACTTAAAAAACTTAGTTATCACTACAGTCTATTGTTATCGATCATGCAAAGCAAGCTTCTTTTGTGTTTGACACACTTTTTGTATGAAAGCAGGTGAATTGCAGGCCCTCACTTTGTTTCTCGTTTGTTTCTTTTTACGATCGTATGAGTTTTCTAATAAGTAATGACGTGTTAAATAGTTGAGTAGTAGTGGCGTCATGGTGATTTCACGTTGTACCTGTCCAGACAGGCGATTCGGTGCCTTGGCGTATCCTGAAGGTCACGAGCTCTTGCAAACCGAATATACATTTTACTTCAAACCTGTCTTTCAACCCGTTCTTTTTCAACTTATGGTTTTTCCCAGCTATAAAAAAGTCCCTGCAGAGATTTCTACTTAATTGATAGTGGCCTCATATGTAACCCTAAAACATTCTCATTTTTCTTCTCTTATCTTGTTTTGTATTCTGAAAAAGAATACGATTTTATTTCTTGACAGATGTCTGAATTTTCGAGATTGGAATCAACTTACCCAGGTGTCATCGATCCATTCATTACGTATATCATTTTTTTTTTAATATGAAATAGTTATTTTTGGAACTGTGATACGATAACGTAGCTATAATGCAAAAATAAAATAAAAAACTACACAATAGATACCAAATACTCTGTTGCTTTACCTGCAACAGGCCTCACGATTGCAGTAATTTGGGTTAGTAAAAGATGTTTTGGCCGCTTATATTTAGTAATATTTTACATTACTAGTGTGTAGTACGATGAATTACCGTTACTGCGTTGTGTATTAACGATAACACTCTGCATAACCGGATTCTGCGAGCGGCTCGGCCGAAAGTTCGGTTGCCTAGTTGCGATTTCTCTACGATCTGGTCATCAAGTACTTCTACTACTACCGCTACTTCGTAATAGGCGCTACTATTACTACTACTATTACATCACTATAATGTGCTCTTCTCTGTCTTCTGTTCTCTCTTCTTCCCAGTCCCATCTCTCTTAAACAACCAAAACTAAAATTCAGTGGCGAAGCTAAGGTGTGAATATTGGATAGGTTGAAAAAATCTGCTTACCTTCTATATTTTTATAGAGCAGATGTTTATCGGATTTTTTTTTTTTTTGTGTGATACAGATCGCACTCATTTTCACCCCAAACAGAATATAGGTAAAACAGTATAGCTTATTTGTCTTAGAGCACCTTGTTAGCCAAGAATATTTCTTATACTATGAAAATTGAAAAATTTATATTTTTGCTTCCTCCATTCGCGATTTTAATATGTAAATGTGGTGTCTCTGTAAGCATATTAATTTGTTTCTTACGCTCAACTTAAAGACTGTTTCTCTTTTAATTCTAAAAATAATGACCTCAATGTTCTCTTAGTATGAGCTATTTTACACAAAATTAATATGTAACACACACAGGCATGCACTTTCGTTTAAACTAACACTCAACGCAGCGCATTCACAGACGTTGCACCAATGTAGCGCAACATATTATTATTTTGACGGTGAGGCTAGTCGCCGCGTTTCATACCGTGTGTAGGAATCGATACCAACTCCCTAGTCCCCACAAGCCTCGGACTGAACTCTCCATCCTGGAATGACTGTAAACAATGAACTTAATATATGGAAGGATCGGAGTGAAACCAAATATTACGATACTTCGTTATTACGAACTTACAGTCCTACTATTACTAGATATAATAACTCAAATTTTTTTGGGTAAACTAAACCTCAGAAGCCTCTTAAGAGCTTCGTTCATTGCTAAAATTTATGTACATTAATTTGAACCTAAAAGCATCTCATCCATATCACAAAAATAAAAGAACTGCATTTTAGCACAGTCTAGTATATACAGTCACGAAGCTTGAGTTGTGAGGGTGCTAGGAACAATAGACTGTGCCGGTACTATTTCATATTGTCTGTAATGAGGCGATATTAGCGATCCTAGTGGTTAGCAACTATCTATGGATGCATATTTACTACGTATTGAGCTTCATGACTGTATATACTAGACTGTGATTTTAGTATAAACTATTCTTGAAAAACCTCAACATATCGGTATGTAGTGATAATTCAACAATGCGAATGAATTGCGTGTCCATGAAACCATGTAATGATTACAGTAGTATAAAGTATATTTTTAAGATCACATAACATTACAGAAAAATGAAATATTAGACCTACTTCTTGCTGCTTTTGAGATCCACTGATCTCACCGGGATTCGTACCCAAAACAGACGAGTTGTTGGCCACATTGCAATTGTACCATAGCGATATGGGCTACGTGCAATTTATCTCTCTGTCTCTCAGATTCGTTCAATACTAGAACTAGTTTTTGCTCTGTGGGACGGATAGCGTGTCTCGCCGAAAACATACAGTACATTTAAATTATTTACTACACCAAGGAACGAGAGAATCAGTATGCATTACAGTACGCCTCTCTGATCATGCGATGTTACATATGTTACAGATCAACATTATGGACATTGTTATGCGTGTAAGTTGGCAGAACTGGTTTGTCCACCAGCTGCTCCTTCCATGCGAGTGGCAGATGTTTCGTATGAGGTCACCCGCATCAACACCACAATCTCATTACGTTTCGAACGCAGCTCCACTGAAGAGGCGAGATTTTGGGCACGAAAATCTGGTGGCTAACTCTGCGTAGCTATAACAAATGTTCACCTACACTAGATAATCGATATCAGTCTTCATCTAATATTAATGGTAACGCTATTCCACTTAGCGGTGAGATCCTCTTATATTAAGCCTAGCCCATACCTGATTATTTCCTCCCATGTGATAAGGGATAGAAACCCAACTCAGCAGAAAATATGATCGTAGGTAGGTTTTGTTCTACTAGTAGTATTCTTTTTAAGTCCGTTTAACGACGCTGTATCAGCTTATTAAGTTATTTAGCGTCGATGGAATTTGTGATAGCCAGGAGATACGTATTGTACTCGTACAAATTACAGAATCAAATAAATGCAGTAAATAAAATATTCGCACCTCCCCAGCTATCTGCCATACCAGTGAAGTGAAGTTAAACTTGGCTAGGCTGAGTTAAAATAGTGATTGATGATTATGAATTATAGGGAGATGCACTGTCACCTTTACTTTTTAACTTCGCTCTAGAATATGCTATTAGGAAAGTTCAGGATAACACAGAGGGTTTGGAATTGAACGGGTTACATCAGCTTCTTGTCTATGCGGATGACGTGAATATGTTAGGAGAAAATCCGCAATCGATTAGGGAAAACGCGGAAATTCTAGTTGAAGCAGGTAAAGCGATAGGGTTGGAAGTAAATCCCGAAAAGACTAAGTATATGATTATGTCTCGTGACCAGAATATTCTACGAAATGGAACTATAAAAATTGGAGATTTATCCTTCAAAGAGGTGGAAAAATTCAAATATCTTGGAGCAACAGTAACAAATATAAATGACACTCGGGAGGAAATTAAACTCAGAGTAAATATGGGAAATGCCTGTTATTATTCGGTTGAGAAGCTTTTGTCATCTAGTCTTCTGTCAAAAAATCTGAAAGTTAGAATTTATAAAACATTTATATTACCGGTTGTTCTGTATGGTTGTGAAACTTGGACTCTCACTTTGAGAGAGGAACAGAGATTAAGGGTGTTTGAGAATAAGGTTCTTAGGAAAATATTTGGGGCTAAGAGGGATGAAGTTACAGGAGAATGGAGAAAGTTACACAACGCAGAGCTGCACGCATTGTATACTTCACCTGACATAATTAGGAACATAAAATCCAGACGTTTGAGATGAGCAGGACATGTAGCACGTATGGGCGAATCCAGAAATGCATATAGAGTGTTAGTTGGGAGGCCTGAGGGAAAAAGACCTTTAGGGAGGCCGAGACGTAGATGGGAAGATAATATTAAAATGGAATTGAGGGAGGTGGGATATGATGGTAGAGACTGGATTAATCTTGCTCAGGATAGGGACCAATGGCGGGCTTATGTGAGGACGGCAATGAACCTCGGGTTCCTTAAAAGCCAGTAAGTAAGTAAGTAAGTAAGTAAGTATGCAGTTAGTGCTATCGATTCATATTAATTTGCTGTATAAGCAAATTGAAATAATATTCAATTTTTATGACACAAATAACACTTCAGTTTCGTGTAATCAGTGTATCTTCTTTTGTTAAATTAAAACAACACACTGTATATACATATGTAATAAATATCAGGTACGATTTGTTTGTTCATATAGAGAAGATTTTATTTTTATTATTTGTTTGTATAAGGTAATTCCGGGAGAGTTGCCCCACTTAAGGTTTTTATCGTTTAAAAATTAAACAAACCAAAGCAGATACTTTATTCATGTGTTATAGCATGTGACATACATTAAAGGTTTATGTAAAATATGAAACAATCGATAATTCGTACACAACAAGTGGCAAAATAAAAATTAATCAGATACGACATCACTGTAATATACACACATATAGGGGAGAGATGCCCCGCTGTGGTAATTCCCAAATTAAACTATTAATTTGATAAATAACACTCTAAATAATGTTGCTTATTTTATTTTTCCAATAAGTTCATTTTCTGAGCTCGTTTTTCAGTGCGACCACACATATGGCACTTAGCCCACATGCTGTGCAACTTCTTGCAGGAAAGTCACTGAATCCAATCAACAACTTCCTTCATTTGATAAAATTTTCAAGGTACTCAACAAAGTAGGAACTATCTACTTTGTTTCATTTGACGACACTCTCTTCATATTTTCTCCAAAAGTGTCTTCTATATCTACTAGATTTAGATTTTGAAGAATTTGACTTTAAGCTTTTTGGAACTGGGAGGCTTTCAAGGATGGTGTTTCCATTTTTATCTCCACCTGTAACGCGTTCTACCGATCGCTTTCTTTTGTTCACAGCAAAAGATATTGCTGGCACATAGTTTAATTCATGAAGGGATTTGAAAGGAGTCGCTGTCGCTGAATTTGCCATTGTGGCCCTTGAGCCGAAATTACAACATATTATCCCGTTATCATTAGAACTTGTAGCCGATAAAGTTTTCTTTTCTTTGAGATTTCCTGAAGAGGCACAGAAAGGAATTCTTACAGCTGTATTGTTGATTGATGCATCATAAATACTGAAGAGGTGCTCAGGAACTGCATCTGGATTGAAAGGATCGAAACCTCTGGCTCGAAATCCAAATGACCTCTCTATTACTACCAACGCAGCTTTCTAGATGGATAGTCAGGCTTGCTTTTTATAAGCCATCCATTGCCGTGTTTCTCTTCTTGAAATAATGCTTGAGAGACTTAAAATGTGAGCAATCAAGAGATTGAAGTGCCTGAGTTGCATAGCTTGGTAGGCAAACAATTGTGATTCATTATCCTCATTCTAGCATTTCATGTTATCTAAATGTGCTGAATGTTCATCCAAAATTAAGGAAATCTTGCCAGGATTCTTTCTTGGAGTAAAATTTTCCTTCAATCGCTTCATAAATAATTGTGATGGAACATAGGACGATTTTGGATTCATATAAACCCCCGTTTCTGCTAGGAATCCGTCAAAAAAACTTCCATTTTTCGTCTCAAACATTGCCGGTGGAAGAAATGTTCCCTCCGAATTGCAACATGTTATGACAGAATCACTTCCACCTTTCTCGCTTGAAGTTAGACTTCAACATCTTTGAATCCCTTTTTCTCAACCAATTTTCCTTGTAATTTTGTTTAGTTGGATGCCACTTTCCTCTATTTTATGTGGCTTTCCTACAAATTGCCTTCACATAGAGTTGTTTCCAGTAGGTCAAAATACTGCTTGACTTCTTGTCTCGACATACCTTGAACTCTTCAAAGAGATGGATGATCCTTCTGACTGCCTGACAGGTAACTGAAGGTTTCGCTCTAGGAAGAATTGCAGCCATTGGATATTTCCTGAATACTCCACTAGATTTCAGTCGGTGGATTGTTCTCTAAATAATTCCATAACAGTGCGATGCTTCATTAATTCCCAATTCCCCAAAAAGTTACAGTAAGTTTGAAGAAATCTCTGGGATTGCATTGACTAACGTTTGGTCGTGAAACGTCTTTTTCAAACATAACTTTGGACATCCCTTAAAATTTTGAAGGCCCTCAACTTTGGGCACCTATTGAAAATGTCGCTGCAACAAATTTAGAATACCGGTATTCCTTAATATGTTCATGGATTTCAACTTTGGACACCTCTTGAAAAAATGTGATCCTCTAGCAAGTTTTGGTCATCCTTTAAAATTATTGGCCTCTAATACAGTATATAATAATTCTATTCCAATATAATAATTCAATTGAAATTCCAATAAATTCAGCAAGGACACTAATAATAATTAGTTATGTACGGTAATATCATTCTTAAGTACATGGGGCGTCTCTCCCTCAAACAGGTGGGGCATCTCTCCCTTTAGCATGACCATTACGCCTTATGTATTTAAGGGCAACCGTAATGGACAATTACTAAATTTTTTTTTTAGAATGGAGTACAATGCATGTACTTGTCAAATATATTGGATTAAGCAACATACACATACCCATTATCCCAATTACGAATTTTGAAAAATTATAAATATTATAACAAAGCTTACGAAAAACAGCATTTCCTTTTTCTATTCACTTTTCACACACAAAAAAACCGTCACAAAGATTACACTGCTTGCCTTCGAGAGTCATATACGAATTAAACAAATGGTCCTAAGGTCGATTCCTTAGAGATTTTCAGATAAGGAGAAAAGGAGGGTGGGGCAACTCTCCCCGTGGGGCATCTCTCCCGGAATTACCTTACATCTGAAGTCTGATAAATGTAAAATGTAGCTAATCGGCGATGTATGCAATGGAAGGGGAAAGGAATTGGCCATTCTATCCCATTATCTCTTGGTATAGTTACCTCATAAGTGATACCTTCTTGGTATCACTTGTGACGTTCAAACCTGTCACGCTAGTGTTGGTTATTTGTCTTTGCTGATATTATCCACTTATAAACCAATCAGTAATGTTGCCGGTGCAGAGCCGAAAAAAGAGAAGCACTTGACGTAATATGACAATAAAAGTGCATCCGAGTTTAGAACGCTAGTAAAAGCTCATCAGACTTAAAAGACCCGACCCATTAGGCTATTAGACTGCGTAATTTTATCTGTTTTTATTGTACAGTTGTAATAAAACGTGCATGGAATTCATAGTGTTGAATCTCGTGCTGTGCGACGTTACAAAGGGATGAAAGAAGAAAATATACAAGTACGTATCTTAGTATTATCGCCAGGTATTAGCAGACATCCTCAGAACTTTGGCAGTCACAGCGTTTAAGTAACTGAACATGACTAGCCCATACACATCTCCATCAAACAGCTCGAGCCAGCCCTTGTTTCTCTGATGGTTGTCGTGCTTGCCTCTGGCCCAAAGTACCGCCGTTTCAGTTCCGATCCAGGACGATGAGTCTTTAATCGAAAAAAAATCTCAAAGTGTGGCTTCTATCAAATTGGAAAGCAGAGTCGTTGAGTCCGTGCACTAGATTTATTGCATTCAAAATATAGCTATCTTCATGAATAGAAACAAAATTATCAACTCTCGGTAACATATGCCATTATGTTAACGATTATGAGGGCATCTAATATAAGAATAATGAAAGCATGCGTATTCAATATTTCACAAAATTATATGTGCAAAGAAATGAGCCGATAAACGTTAGGTATGTACTAGAGATGAACAAAATTAACTGCCGCTCTCGCTCATCATTCTCGAAATAGCATTTGGTCTGCGTGGAAAGATTTCATAACTGTGAATAACATTCATATCTAATTGAAATAATTAATATTATAAATGTTTAAATGAGACAAAATAGAACAGTATCTTAGTTATCAAAATGTTCTGGTTATATGATATTACCTATGGTTATATAAATAGAAAAAAAAACAACTCTCAAATAAATTTGCATTTCTAAGAAACATAAAACATAACGTTCATATCTTCTTACTTGAGATTACACACTTGATCTGAAACACATGAAAAGAAAATTCCTAGCCATAACGCCTTCTCTTTCACTCAACCAGCCTTAATCATTACAATACATATTTAAATTACGAATATTTACACTACACTTAAAAGATTCTCCAGCAATATTCTTCAGTTAAGTTAAAACAACTAGTACATGTTTATTTAAATTTAGATAAAGTAGTAACTTAATTTATGAGCTAATTTAATTCAATAAATTATAATATAGGCTATATAAAAATTATAATTAATTTGAGTAATTACTTATATTCAAGTCTTAAAAGTAGTGTACGCAAGATTCAAAAATGAATAAATTTGAGATAGCTTGTAAAATGGTGAGAATTAATTTAGTATGAGTTTACTAGAACTATGTTATAGGGAGAAAAAATATAAAAATATAAAATATAAATCTAAAATACACTACAGTAATGCTGTTTTAGCGGGAAAAGAAGATAGAATGCTGTGTTGCATAAGCCATTTTGATTATAAACAATATAAATTTTGTTTTCTGTTCTTAATCAAACCAAATTTGATTTTAAGGGGTGGTAAACAAATCGTCTGTTGTTAGCACACCTAAAGAATAAAGAACTGCTATTTTAATAGGAAAGGACGGTAGAATGCAACATAACTTTGTACATAGCTTTTTTGATCATAAACAATGCAAATTATGTTTTGTGTGCCAGTGAATCATTCGTAATATTAGCAATGCTACGTAAAGGAGTTGAATTCAGATTTGAAAACAGCATACTCAATTTAGGTTCGTACACTAGTTTTTCTCTTAGCAGCAAAATCATTGTTGACCGGTGTTTTCTCTTTATTCACAATATTCACATATTCAGGTAGTCATTCGATACATTATTTTACAGTACAGTACTACGGTCCTCTACAGTGTACAGAACTTGGAACTGAAGCGTGAAACAGCGATAAAATAAGAGACAACGCGTGGAGAACCTCGCACTTCAGGAATAGCTACCTCGCTTCATGGACTCTAAGTGAAAAGTCCAAGAAGAAACCAGTAGCTATTTAAGACGGTATACAAACAAGGATGGCCTTAATATAGATAAACGAATGTTTGTGTTGTTAATGCACTGAGTGTATATGTACAACACACTTACATTTGTCAACAGCGCTCGTTTGTAGGCCGGGAAGGGCGTAGACATGCATATTGTAGCACCTTGGCAATCTGATAGAAGAGTGCGACATCCATTCAGCCAAAGGCTTTTACGACTTCTTAAAGTGGTAGTGTGTGCCATGGCAGAGCTGATTAAACAACTCCAGGTGATCGTGATTTACCTCCTAGATCCTCACTATAGTCTTACTATTGAGAAAAATCACTATGGGCCGTATTCATAGACATAGAAGCTCGGGCTTCCTGTGGATGATCAGCGTTTTTCGTATTCATAAACCAGTGTTAGCGATAGGATATGATTTTAATTCTGTACTAGTAACCAGTGGATAGCCGGGGCTAGCTTAGTACGCTCGTAGCGCGTGCTGCGAAATGTCTATGAATAGCACCGTAAGAGTTTTACTTTGTGGTTATGGACATTACGACGAAGTGAAGAGAAGCGAATAGAAGCATTTGAAATGTGGATATGGAGAAGAATGGAGCATGTGAAATGGACAGACAGAATAAGAAACGAAGCTGTGTTGAAAATAGTGGATGAAGAAAGAATGATGCTAAAACTGATCAGGAAGAGGAAAAGAAATTGGTTGGGTCACTGGCTGAGAAGAAACTGCCCACTAAAAGATGCACTGGAAGAAATTGTGAGCGGAAGAAGAGTTCGGGGCAGAAGAAGATCCCAGATGACAGATGACATTAAGATATATGGATCATATGAGGAGATAAAGAGGAAGGTAGAAAATAGGAAAGGTTGGAGAATGCTGGGTTTGCAGTGAAAGACCTGCCTTGGGCAGAATTCTAAATGGCTGAATGGGTTCATCAAACTGTGAATACATTCCGAAGTTATGTGCCATGATTTTTTGACAGCGCACAATCTGTCCTAAATTTAATAATTTTTCACTGACTAGCGTATAGAGATGCATTCTATATTTTGTGTTTAAGCTTCTTAATTTGTTAACATACTTAAATCAGAAAATTAAATTCGTTGACTATTACTGTACCCATAATTATACTCAATTTTACATTTACGCAGGATCTAAATTGCGTTTCGGTGTTTTTGAAACATAGAAATTCCCTTAGTATTTAACTGTTTCTTAGGGAACAGTACATATTTAATTGAAGGTCTTAAATGTGGAACTATCATGCCCACCACAGCCCTTGAGAGTTGACTGAATGGGGGAAGCAATACGCGTCGCTGGTTGCGTTGTCGCCTGATTTATTTATTTAATCAGGGGAGGAAATGGAATTGGCTAATATATAGTTAGTTCCTCCCCACGAGTGACAGCTTCTGATCCTGATTTATCCCTCTGACGTCGTCACATCCGGCCTGATTTTAGTGTTCCTTGTCAGTGTGCCTCTCTATTAATCTCAGAAACAGTAAATTAAAGTGTTCGCTCACGTACTCGGTGTGAAGTTCTTGTCTGTCAATAACGTAAAGTCAAATTTTGCAAGCTGTTAATTGTAACAAATACGCTATATTTATTTTGTAAGAATTATATCTGACTGGCAAGTTTCGAGAGGTTATTACTGCCTCTTGTTTGGAAAAGACACATTGCCGTTTCGGAGAAATTTCTCCATGCCGGGTTTTCCGTGCCGCTTCAATTGATTTCCTGTTACCTTATTTTAAAATTATTCATTATTTTTTATCGCTGTACGTTAATCAGATTCTTAATGATTGTCATAGATCTCCATCTAATTTTATGAAATAAATTAGAAGTATAGCCTACTTACGGCATTATTTTTACACTGTAAAACCTTTGTAGAAATTTTAATGGTAAGTATTGGATTAAATAATCGGTTGAAGTTATGAGAGTTTGAGTAAGAATGATAAAGTTTAGGAAAAAGAGACTATTCATGTACACGTCCATATTATTATTATTATTATTATTATTATTATTATTATTATTATTATTATTATTATTATTAAAAGTGAATCATTGTTTCATATATTTAAATTTCATACACATTACAATTAATGAGAAAATTGCAGATAAGCAAGAAATATTGCTTTAAAATGACAAAAAAGGCACTTATTACTGAATTAGTAAAAAACACCTTAAAAAGGCAAAATAGGCAAAATAAAAATTGGCTCTATCGCTTCGATTTACCCCAAATCACATTTATGTCTATGAAAAAATAATGATTTACTTCCAGTAAATAAGGCATTTTGAGAAACATCTGGGTCTAATTATAACACACACACACAAGGTGTCACTAATATTTACTGTAACAAATGTGTGGTAGAAATTTCATATTAATTTTTCCTCGTAATTCACTCTTGCATGGATTGACCGCAAAACGAATTTGTAAATACAATCTGTTATTATTCGAATCCTTAACGTTAAGTTAGAGTGCTAGACGAAGCGTGGTAGGATTCCGTGTCGTGGTATACAACACAACGTCGGGCATCTATTTGAGATAATTAAAAATCTATGAATGGGACGGGACTCAATTAGTTGCCTCGATTTCGAACAATAAGAGCGATTGATAGCTGGTTAATGAGAATTCCATGCGAAGGAAATACAGTAATACTACTCTGTTTCAATTGTCAGCATATCCGGCAACAATCCAGCGAACCCGGGATCGATTTCCTCCAGGGAAGTAGACATTTATCACCTTTCAAAAGGGATTGGGCGGTGTACTCATTTTGTGTTTGTTCTGTATCGTCTCATGTAGTAACTTTCGCTCTATGGGGAGGACATGGCAAGGAAGTCTGTTACTTTGGAATATCTAAATCTTCACCAGAAGATAAAAACAGTGCAAAGTTCTTGAATTTATGTAGCGATATGATAATGATCAGAGACCAAACTCACAGCCGAGGGGAAGTTTGTAGATTCTATTCTCCCCCACACATCTGAACCACAGTGGGAGTAAACACCAATTCACTTTGCATGGTTATCTTTTTTACTAGAAAAACTAGATCCTTGGAAACTATTGTCACCGTTATACGTACATTTTTTAAAAATCATTCTCATGGGTTATAGAAACAGATCGAAATTTAAGCTTAAAAGATGGAGTTGTCCATCTTTGAAACTAAGTCATGACGTTGTCTGTTTTTAAACCAAATGAAGCATATTTAAAGTGAAATTGTCTACTTTTGAATCTCTTCTAACTCTATTTCAAAGCAAATTTACGTAAAAAAGTACTTATTCATCCACAAACCGATTATATAAACAATCAGCCATGTTGGATTCGCGATGCGTGATGGGAAAGGATGGTACGAATGTTGGCTTCTCATTGGCTATTGAAGGAATTGTCCGAATTTGAAACCAAGCCACAGTGGAGTTGTCTACATTTTGATTCTAAAGCGCACAATTAAGTGCTACTTTCACTCTGTTCCGTCCGTTTTTTTAACCTAAACAGTTCCAGAATCGCATTCAGCACACAAAATTCTATGAGAAACAATCAATATCTCGAAATCGCAAAAAATGGAGTTGTCTAACTTTGATACTATGCTCCTCAATTATGAGTTTAGTTTTAAAGCATCAAAGAAGCGAAAATACGAGTACCTTAAATGTTAGCATGCGGCACTCTTTTGATACTGCTCATTTTAGAAAATAATTGCTAACATAAACAGGTTGAGCCAAACATATGAAGTGAACGTCTAGCAAATGAACGCTGCTTAAAAGGCATAGTTTTTTCTTCACAGATTTAAATAAAAAAATATCATGAAATGCCTCTTGAAGTTGTTCAATTGTTTGCTTATATTGATGGTAGATGCACATGTACATGAACAACATGGAACTGTTACGGAGAACCAACCATTTCAACTACCACTTCACTGAATTGCAGTAATAGAACATAACGTTGGTGTGTTTGTTTCACTTTGTTGTAAAGAATTGGTGGATGGTGTTGAAGCACAGTCTAGTATACACAGTCACGAAGCTCAATACGTAGTAAATATGCATCCATAGATAGTTGCTAATCACTAGGATCGCTACTATCGCCTCATTACAGACAATGCGAAATAGCATCTGCACAGTCTATTGTTCCTAGCACCCTCACAACTCAAGCTTCGTGACTGTATATACTAGACTGTGGTTGAAGGGGAAGTTGTGATATTCATAGGATTGTATGAAAATTGTCACAAAAATAACTACTCAACTTCAGTCTAGGTCAATCTAGTAAAAAAACAGTTTTTATATCATTTGAGTTAATTATTTCTGGTTGCCTTTTTATTATTGACTTATTTATTCATAATCATTTTTAAGAATTAGACTAAAAAACCTGTTTCGGATCCAATGTATAATTTAATATTACATCTAGCCGATATGTCTGTTAGGTCTTCCTTGAATTTGTGGCCTTCGGGTTTGTTTGTTTTCTGATAGTCTTCTGTTTTTGTGAGTTTGAAAATGTTCTGTTCTTGCTGGTAAGTTCGTTTCGTTTTTTTTTTTTTTTTTCATCTATTAATATTATTCAGGTGCAGTTACAACGAACTTCACCTCCAAATAGCTCTGTGCAAGAACAAAAAGCAGCCAGAATATTGTAAAATTAATCGTTGTGTCATTTCTGTGTCATAAATATATTGAAGTTTATTCTACCTATGACCAGTCCCAGGAATCTGTGGAATAGAAGACGAAACAAGACCTCTGCGCAAGTGGTATGTGGGACGACTAGGGTCAATGACTGCTCTTGGGGGAGGCATTGCTTGAACGAAGCGAGCAATCTTTTGCAGGAGGGGATAATTTCTAATTTCTACCATGAGCATCTTACCCCTTAGCGGACTCGAGCTGATACTGCCTGCAGTACACTCCGGCACAGATAGACTCCGCCCCCACATGCACAGGTTCCTGGGACGGACCATACATCTGTAGGCCTACTAAATCTTCTCAAAAATACCCCTAAATAATTGCAGTTCATGTTTTGCTGTTATTATATTTAAGACTTTTTTGCTGTCACAAACTCTTTTCCATAGGATACAACAACAGTAGTTTTATTTTTATGGTGAAATTTGTCTGAATTGTTCAATGCGGAAAATTTGTTCTATATTTGTAAATCGCCGTCATTCTTGGGAATCTTCAGAAGGGAAACTAGCTAGCTAATTCTTATGTGTTTTAAAATGTAGTAAAAGCGACTGCTGTCCTTTCATGACATTGTCAGTGTGTAAAATAAACAGAGATAGTGATGAAAGGCGCTTCTGTTAAACTCCATTATTTATTAAAACCTGAGTTTAGATTATTTTCCTCCATTTTAAATGTTAATGATTGTTCAGCGTAAATAGTCTTCAGTTGTCCCTATAATGTGTTTCAAGGATTACTGTATTTGTTATCGTTACATTCAATAAAAATTATACATCTACTGTTTTATTTTTTCCTTTTGTGCATTGTATACCAAATTAATTTCTTGTTTACATAAATATGTCAAAAATCGTAAAACTATTACAGCTTTAAGTGACACAGTTAATTGTTGGTATTAAATTTATTACTTCGTTACCAAAATAGGTATAAACACTTCACTTTGATAATGACAAGCTTATCGTCACTCAAGATTAAGCTGACGTAGAATAGGCTATTTTTTTTTCGAACATCAAAGGGGATATGTAGAGAAAATGGGACCTGGGCATAAACATTAAGAAAACTTGCAAATCTTGCTTTCAGGTAAAGCGCCCTGTATTTTTATTTTAAATATACGCAAAATACTAAAAAGGCGCTTTTCAGGCACAAACATAGGTTTTAGGCGTTTATAGGAGTTTACCCTCTAGAATTTTAATAGGAGGATACTGTATACATGAAACGTAGAAATATCTGAATAACATAGTCTAGGACGTAGCAAATATAATAGGTACGGAACTAGAAATCTGTTCCCTAATGATAACAAATTATTGAAAGAAATTTAATAAATTATTGAAACTTTGTTTTTTAAATGTCCAGAGATTTGATCCGAACAAATGTAACATTGAAAAATTCCTTTGCAGAACAAAAAGTTACATTTGTTCATATCAATTTTTGCACATTTAAAGAACAAAACTAAAATTCTTTCAATCATTTATTATCATAATACACTGCTCTCTTAAATTGACTGAGCATATTGGGAATTCAATCAATGACTTTCCCAAAACACGCAATGAAATGTTTCACATAAAACAATTTTTGTCCCGAAAAGGAAACAGAAACGAACAAAATTGCATTAAACTTTTTTTGTTTTAAATATCTCAAAGAATAACTCCCTAAAATGAATTGCATTACTTACGGTTCACTCTGTATAAATAATCCTGCAAAGAATACAGATATGTTAAGAGTTCTTTTTAATTGCGAAGGGATCACATGACACCAAGATTAATAGTAAAATTACAGACGCCTCTAAAACTATAAACATAATCAGTTCCGTCTTCTGGAGTAACCACATTATCAGAAATACAGGTCAAAACGTTTTGGCTACGAAAGACGACTAACGAGAATTTCAGGTGAAACGTCACCATAGTGGAGTAAATAGAACAAAGACAATTAAAATAGTATAACCACATGATGAGGATGAAGATGAGTAGGCTACCGTTACATGGAAATCACCAGATATGTGGCGGAGAAGCGGACTTAGAACAAGCTGGTACGACGGATTCAAGAAAGCCATGACAGAGCTGAACATGGAAAGAGATCCGTGGAAAGACCGATCCGAATGGATATTGGCTACCGAAAGACATCAATCATTATAAATCGGACATAGATGGATGTTTTCATACCTACACAAAAAGGTTGTCACTTTTATATTAATGGTGTATATGCACCCGAAACATCAGACCGTACATGTTAGCAACTCCTAGACCCCATTCAAATTGCGGACTTAACGTAAATATTACGATATGAAGGCTATAAAGAATTTTATTAAATACCACCATTCAAAATACGAAGGCGTAGATGGAACTTCACCAACGTAAAATCAGAAGATTAAAAGCTTCATCCTTTCAAAACTAAGTTTGCATTAAAACGAAAACTTCAGTCACAATACACGTGTCACAGTGATGGAAGATCGATAATTGAATCAAAGCAGAGATAAACATATCACCACATTTTACAGTCTTCTCCAACATTAAGATACCCACAAGAAACCGAGTACCGGTACCACTGAAAAATCTGCCTGGGACGTCATACACATGAGACGTAATGTAGTAAATAAAACTTACTGGCTCATCAACAACACAATCGACTGCTATCCATAGTGTGTGTTTGTGTGTGTGTCTAATGCCTACCTACTTCACTTGCGTGATTTGGGTGCCGCATACTGCGGATAGATGGCAGGACTGTGACCCATTTTCAAGTTGCGCACCACTTCGGCGGACCACGTTATGCGTGATCTGTATCTGCGAAGAGTTATGTCGTATACTAAAAAAAAAAAAAAGAATCTTAAGATAGCCTACCATCTCCAAAATTAAATCCATGGAATTAAAAATGCATAAAAAAAGATATACCATATAAAGCAAAATTAGAGATACGTAAACAAGTAGAAGTTAAAGGTACTTAAAATGATAAATTACCCAGAAAACGAATATCTTGAGAATCCTTTATAACATGAATTACTATACCAGCATACATAAATAGCAATGCCTTAAATAATGCAGGAGTTAACAAAATAATGAAAAAAAGCCAAAATAGAAAAACCAATAGATAAAAATACTTATTATTAAAACTAATTGTCTTAAAGTTGATAAGGCAATACTCTTCTTTAAATCATATTCATAATTAGCCCAGCTATAAATATTGTCAAACCAGAAATAAGTGAAATAAAAATGTTTAATCAATCACTAAAAACAACTCTAAAACGAATTAACAAAAAAAAAAAAAAACCGCAATAACCAAAGTTGATGAATGAACCAAAGCAGATACTGGGGCTGAGTGTATTTGTAAGTGTTCGTGTAAGTGTAGTGTAGGGAATAGGTGAGGATGATGAAGGTGAGGAAGGGAGAAGGAGAAACCCGGTGCCGGCACGTAGCCTACTCCTGTCGAATAGCACCAAGAAGGCCGCCAGGCAACGTCCCCATCCGACGGAGAAATCACTATCAACAGTGGCATATGCCTTGCGGACTTCTCTCCATAGTCATTACTGTCAATCAACTTCATCATTTGAGAACTATTAATATGGTTTTCTTTTTCGTATACGTTTTTCATTGTGAATACTGACATTCTCTTTCTTACGTCTCTTTGTACGTCAAACTAGTATGTTTACATGGTTAATGTGTGCTTTGGTAAAATGTACGCCTGTGTTTATCGCTACGTGTTTGTTATTGGAGAAGAAGGGTGATGCTGTCAGAGTGTTATAAATATATTACTGTTTCATATTTTAAGTTCATATGTAATTTAAAAGCGTAGAGCACGCCTGTGATGGTCCCATCTCGATTTTTAGATGGGCGCGGTCTGAGCTGACATTGTTAGACTGTATCTTCATTTAATTTCTTGGTTATCTCCCTCTCCGGAGATAACCAATTGAAAATTTAAATAACCTACAGCATTAGATGACGTGGAGTGAAGGAAAGAAGGGGGAAGAGAGACGAGCAAGGGAGATAAAAAGGATGTTTGATTAAGGTGAGGGAGGCTGCATAAAAATTTTAAGGTGAAAGCTACGCTGCAGTATTGTTTCTAAGGCACTATATACAAGACGGAGTGGAGTAAAATGAGGTGTAATCAAAGTGTTAAGAAAATTTAGCGTAAAGTTGTAGATATTATAATTATTTTCCTGTACTTCCTAGGTTCAATTATTGAACTTTTATTGAGTCAGTTCGCTTGTCTTATAAGGGAACCTTTCACATTAGTAAGTTTGTACAGAGTAAATATTGTAAATGAAAGGCACTCTACGAAATTACAGCTATCAGTAAAAAAAAAAAATTGCTCATACTAATACCGGTACTTAATTACCTAGAGATACTTAGTCTGCGCAAATTACGAAGTCGCGAAGTAAGGTATTTTAGCTTATAAAAACAAAAATTTTATGTATCAAGCTCTTCCTGATCAAAGATCGTGAAAAACGTGAAATTTTTGTTTTTAGCACGAATTATTTCGAAATTTGTGTTTTTTCAAGACAGATTTTGATGTTATATACGAAATTTTAATTTAAAGCTCCCAAAGATTGATATTTATGTACAAAATTTGGCATCTAATATTGGAATTCTATTTCAATACAGAATTTTGAATCTAATATATGCAGACCGGTTTTTGGCTGGCTTTATTTTTAAATATAGAGTAGAAATAGTCTGAACTTTAATGGTGCCTATTAGTTTATATTATTCACACACAGAATGAGAGACTGTTACATAAATTTCTTTGCACAACATGTGACTGCCAATAGCAAATTCTAAGTTACTTACAAATGGCTTTTAAGGAACCCGCAAGTTCATTGCCGACCTCACATAAGCCCGCCATCGATCCCTCTTCTGAGCAAGATTAATCCAGTCTCTACAATCAAATCCCTGAAATCAATTTTAATAGTATCCTCCCATATATGTCTCGGCCTCCCCAAGGGTGTTTTTCCCTCTGGTTTCCCAACTAAGACTGTAAATGCATATCTGCATTCGTCCATACGTGCTACATGCCCTGTCCATCTCGAATGTCTAGATTTAATGTTCCTAATTATGTCAGGTGTAGAATACAATGGGTCCTCTTCTGCGCTGTGTAACTTTCTCCATTCTCCTGTAACTTCATCCGTCTTGGTCTAAAATATTTTCCTAAGCACCTTATTCTCAAACATCCTTAACCTCTGTTCCTTTCTCAAAGTGAGAGTCCAAGTGCCACAACTATACAGAACAACCAGTAATATAACTGTTTTATAAATTCTAACTTTCAGCTTTTTTGAGAGCAGACCGGATGACAAAAGCTTCTCAACCGAATAATAATAGGCATTTTCCATATTTATTCTGCGTTTAATTTCCTCCGGAGTGTGACGCACTACCACCATTATTATTATTATTATTATTATTATTATTATTATTTTTATTATTATTATTATTATTAATTACTTACTTACTTACTTACTTACAAATGGCTTTTAAGGAACCCGAAGGTTCATTGCCGCCCTCACATAAGCCCGCCAGTGGTCCCTATCCTGTGCAAGATTAATCCAGTCTCTATCATCGTACCCCACCTCCCTCAATTCCATTTTAATATTATCCTCCCATCTACGTCTCGGCCTCCCTAAAGGTCTTTTTCCCTCCGGCCTCCCAACTAACACTCCATATGCATTTCTGGATTCGACCATACGTGCTACATGCCCTGCCCATCTCAAATGTCTGGATTTAATGTTCCTAATTATGTCAGGTGAAGAATACTTTGCGTGCAGTTCTGTGTTGTGTAACTTTCTCCATTCTCCTGTAACTTCATCCCGCTTAGCCCCAAATATTTTCCTAAGCACCTTATTCTCAAACACCCTTAACCTATGTTCCTCTCTCAGAGTGAGAGTCCAAGTTTCACAACCATACAGAAGAACCGGTAATATAACTGTTTTATAAATTCTAACTTTCAGATTTTTGGACAGCAGACTGGATGATAAGAGCTTCTCAACGGAATAATAACACGCATTTCCCATATTTATTCTGCGTTTAATTTCCTCCCGAGTGTCATTTATATTTGTTACTGTTGCTCCAAGATATTTGAATTTTTCTACCTCTTCGAAGGATTATTTCCATCACCATCATTAGCGATTTAGATGCTATTAGAATTATTTCGAACGTTCATTGTGATATTTCGAAAATCCGGTTTCAGTATCGTAAACAAATAGCGCAGAAGACGTTTCATGTTTCCCTTCATTAACAATTAACAGCACCAATTTTTCTAGGGCTAACTTAAACATAAAGCATAATGTTGGGGACTCTATACTAAATTGGATTCGAACCCACAATTACGGCTTCCACATAACGTCATTATTGCGTCTTCTTCATTTTGGATATGTAGTACTTTGTTTTGTTATCTCAATGGAAAGTCAAACACTAAATTGATTTTATTCTCCAAAAAAAGTTAAGCGGAAATACCGTAGAATATATGGGAAATAACTTGTTACGCAATAAAAGTTATATTGTGGAATATATTTCCCCCTCTTCCGAGGTTTGTAGCACTATGTTCTTGGAAATAAGTATATGCACAAGGAGAGGAACTCCAGTACGTTTGTAACAAGTACACACTTCACGCAGAAGTGACAGCTGTGAGAAACAACATCCGTGCATGACGTATGTACATCACACACGTCATAAATTTCTGAATACTCCGCAATCCGCTCTTGGCATGTTTGAGTTCACAGTTCTCTCCCCCTTTGTGAATGTTACTCTTAATGAATGGGGTATATTTTTTTTAGCATTCGTCTATTATACTTGTAAAGGCTAAGTTGTCTTATAATTATTTCCTTCTCTCACGTCCTTCAAATAACGTACTGCTAGACAATTAGTAAATGGACTCCACTCTCAAATATTGTCAAATATAAGATGGAATCTGATGTAGACGAAGAAGGTTTGTGAAGACTTTCTTCTAGATATTAAAGCTTTAATTTCCAGTAACTTTTACCACTGCTGCATTCATTTCATTAATAAATTTAAATACCTGTAGACCTTTAGGGTGAAGAAAAACTATGTGCACAAACTTTTGGAATGATAGACGAGATCAAAACGAACTCATTTTGTTGAATTAATAATGTGTCTAAAATCCTGCTTTATTACACCACGAATCGTTAAATTGTTTGTACGCTAATATTTACTGAAACTGTATTAACTAATCTAATTCATTTTATGCAGTCCCCTCGTTTTCTGTTCTTACCGATAAGGGGTACTTTTAGGCTACTGTTACGGGAAGCTACAGCATTTATCGTTCCCAAGAAAAACTGCAAACATAGGAAAGATTGGAGAAAGCTGAGTTTGCAGTGAAAGACTTGCCCTTGGGGCAGAACACTAAATAAAATGAAATAAATAATAGTAATAATAATGACAGTAATAATTACTATTTAAATGAGTCGTGAACATATAGCCTAATTAGATAGTCCACACCTGTGGGGTAACGGTTAGCGCGTCTAGCCGCGAAACCAGGTGGCCCGCGTTCGATTCCCGGTCGGGGCAAGTTACCTGGTTGAGGTTCTTCCGGGGTTTTCCCTCAACCCAATATCAGCAAATGCTGGGTAACTTTCGGTGTTGGACACCGGACTCATTTCACCGGCATTATCACCTTCGTCCCATTCAAACGCTAAATAACCTAAGCTGTTGATAAAGCGTCGTAAAATAACCTAATAAAAAGTATATAATTATAGTCGCGACGCTGTTATTCCCGGCGTGACGACTCCTCTTTGCTTGCACCTTAGGAAGTGAAGGCTCTATAAAGTCTAGGTAGGTAGTATCGTTCGCCATTTTTGTTTTTTCGTTGCCGAGCTACCAGACGAGGAATCTATGTGCCTCATCGTTAAAAATTACCATGTAGTAGCTCCTATGATAATAAATCAAACGCATTGTAATTCAGCAAATAATTGAGCGGCAAATACGTCCTCGTGTGCTTTCTGCAAACGCCAACGAAAGAGCCAAAATGGCGGGCGATTATATTAAGTATTTATCGAGTCTTAGGAAATGCATAACGTCATCAGGAGCGAATCACAAGACGCACACGTTTAAATGTAGTCGACCTGCTACGTGATTAGCTGCCGGAAATAAGAGCGACGGGACTATAGATTGTAAGAGTGTTTGTTAACAGAGAAATTGATTTTCTTTCACTGTCACTGAGCGAAATAATTTTTACATTAAGTCCTGGGAAAATCAACAGTGTCGCAATATGCTTCTTGCTGAGTCGAAGAGAGCGTGTCATTAGGTTGTAATTAAGTTACCAGGCTCTCCCTGCTGACTGTGAACCACGCGATGGCACACGACATTTCCCTGACACGTGTGGCTCGGCCGACTTACTCGTATTCGGGAGAAATGAGGTGGTACTGTTCATACAAGGCGAGCTAGTTGTTAGAAAAAAAATAGCTTCGAGTCTCAGCTTTTTTCGTTTTGTGTTAACAAGTTAATATTGAACCATGTATAATAATAATAATAATAATAATAATAATAATAATAATAATAATAATAATAATAATAATAATAAAGGCAAATGCAGATTCTTTTAGATATAAATACAACAGACTTTGTTTGTGGTAAAAAGTAAAAACTTATCTGTCAACATTATTCAAAATCTCGAGAGATAACACAGCATATAAGCCAAGTAACTCATCAGATCCTGTGAGAGAAGATAAATCTACATTTCTCTTATTTCAAATCGAACTCGTATATTGGTCTATAACCTCTCGTACTATGAGCTCTCTATATTAATAATAATAATAATAATAATAATAATAATAATAATAATAATAATAATAATAATAATTTATTTAGAACAGATTTCTAATGTTTACACATCTTTTTGTGCCTAAAGTCCTAGGGGCCGTATTCATAAACATTTTTAGCGCGGGCTTTCGGTGGATGATCAGCGTTTTTCGTATTCATAAACCAGTGTTAGCGATAGGATATGATTTGAATTCTGTACAAGTAACCAGTGGATAGCCGGGGCTAGCTTAGTACGCTCGTAGCGCGTGCTGCGAAATGTCTATGAATAGCACCCTTAAAGTCTTATTCTTGTTTTCCACTCTTCTCTATCCATCCAATCCATGTCGTTCAGTCTGCAGTCTCTCAAACCTGTTCTGATCTCTTGTAACCATGAATTTAGAGGTCTCCATTTCCTTCTTCTCCCAGGCGGACACCATTCCAGCACCATTTTAGGTAACCTTTCTTCTGGCATTCTTCTCACATGCCCATACCAGGTCAACAGCTTATGTCTCACATAATCCAAAACAATGTTGAATGTTTATTTCATCTCGTGTAACTGTATTTCTAATTTTTTCTCATTTCGAATGTCTCGCTGATCTTTTTAAAAAAATCCATTTCCATTGTCACGAGTTTTGATGTTAACTTTTTATTAAATTTCCATGTTTCAGCAGCATATGTAACATACTAATAATAATAATAATAATAATAATAATAATAATAATAATAATAATAGTAATAATCTATATCTACAACATATATGACCAGAATGAAATTATCATACAAACTGAACATGAAACATCTAACTGGGTTCCAATAAATCAAGGTGTTAGACAAGGATGTGGACTCTCACCACTTTTTTTTATCATATATATGAACCACATCCTCAAAATTTGGAGGCAAGGCCATCATGCCGGAATACAAATCAACCGGAACACTTGTCTCAACACTCTGCTGTTTGCTGACGATCAAGTTATCATTGCAGCATCAGAAGGTGAACTGCAACGAGCCGTCCACAACTTACAAATAACTGCTTCAAAATTTTATTGTGGAAATATCAACCGAAAAAACCAAAAACATGGCCTTTTTAAGGAAAGATCCAGTTCCATCCAAAATCATTATAAATTGCACATTAATAGAACGTGTCAATTCATTCAACTATTTAGGTTATAATCTGTCATACATCACTGATGGTGATGTAGACAACAAAATCTCAAATTTTCTAAAAATTACTGGAACCACCAACAGTGTATTCAAACCGTCTCAAGTACAAAGACATACAAGGCTGAAAATCTACAAAACTCTCGCACGACCAGTTTTGGCTTATGGCAGTGAAGCATGGACACTAAGAAAATGCGACGAAAGACGGCTAACAACTGCCGAAATGAGATTCATGCGAAAAACTGCTGGATACTCTCTTCTCGGCCATCATCGGAACGTAGATATTCTGAAGGAATTAAACATTGACTCTATTGTCCATTATCTGCAGCAATACAGGCTTCAGTGGTAGACACGTCATGTCAAGAGGATGGATTGCTCTAGATGACCCAGGCAGATTTTGTCGTATGTCCCAAGAGGTCGAAGAAATTTAGGAAGACCTAGGATACGCTGGCAAGAGACCGTAACAGATCCACTGGGGTCTAACACTTTATGGCTGCTGCTGCTGCTGCTGCTGCTGATGATGATGATGATGATGATGATGATGATGATGATGATGAATCATCCGTTTTATTACATCTTTCGACATTTTTCGGTTTTCAGCATTCATAAACTTTTTTTCGTCCAGTTTCCTTTTCCATATCTCCCGCTTATGTATTTCCTGGGTCTTTCAGATGTTCAGATTATTACTTTTTTTGATAGTCGTTCGTATTTTATCTTTCATACCTGGCCATATCAGGTTAAGTGCTTACCTGGTATTTCATTACTTTGACTAAAGGTTTATCAGCCTTCATTATCTCTCCAATTTTAGTCTTTTTTAAGAGACTGACTGACTTTCGCCATGCTAAATTAATAGAACAGCAATGCCAAAGCACGTTTCATAAGCCTTCTGAGTATACAACTACCATTAGACGCTCTATAGAAGCAACAAGCTGCCTTTGAAAGACGGCTATTCACCTGTGCGACGAGTTGAAAAAAAAAGATGATCAGAGGCGGGTGTTTGCACAAGATTTATCGTGCGTATTTCGCTTCAATATTCTGTTTTTAGATCCATCAATGCCACCACAAAACCGCATGCTGCCACCATGTCGGAATCGTAGTGGGTCAGAATTAAATGTTATGACTCGGGTAGTCTATTCAGCAGTGAATATCGACTTCCAGTAAACACCCTCCATATTCCACATATAAAAGATATCCAGCCTCATATATGGTTCAATATACTTTTAATAATCGACTGCCGTGTAAGTTCTCATAAAAACGCGACTCTGAGTGCAGGAGTTGCCAAGAATTGCTGTCGATATCGCAGCTCTTAGTGGAGCGTCTTTATTTGTTGCTATGATTCTCACAGCTCATGTCGCGTGACTTGCACGGGCGTTTGAGCAGCGAGAATCGGGGAAGGAGAGGACCACTAAGTGTTTTTGTTTGTTTAGGCGTTTCCGGATGAAATGCGTATATCACTATATCGTACAGGTTCATGTCCCTTCGTCCGTGCATCGTATATGCCGTTAACATAAGTCAAGAACAAGAAATAATCAGTGAACTGAAAACTATACAAGCTTTTCTTGCATTTTAAGGTGTCCCGGCTGCGAAAAGAATAGGTTGCAAGGTTATATAAACTTAATTGCATGTATAACAAGGGAGCCCTTAATGGCCTCATGGCGATAAGTATCCTCAACTGCGCACATAGTTAAATTTCCACAAAATATAGACAAATAATAAAAGAAAGTATCGGGTATCTGCTGATTAAGTTGATCGGAAACAGCCGAAACTGGTCGAAGTATGTACTCGGCATAGTCGATTTGTTATTGTAATTACTGTAAATTCATAAATTAGGCTATTGTTGGTGAATGCCATTAATTTCCTGGAATTATTCTTAGAGATTTCAAACAAAAAAGTTTAGTAAAATTTTTCTCGTTTTTGCTTCCTTTTCGAGAAAAAAAAATTGTTTTATGTGAAACATTTCATAACGTGTTTGAGGAAAGCCATTGATTTAATTCCTAATATGCTCAGTCAATTTAAGGGAACAGTTGTTGTTTAGTCAGCTATCCGATAACAGGTCTGAACGTCTCAAGTGATACCGACAAGGCATCACTTATGAGACAACTAGACCAGGAGATAATGGGGTAGGGTGGCTTTCCCTCTCCATTCCATACATCGCCGATTAACTACATATTACATTAATCAGACTTCAGATGTATACAGACAATTGTTCTTCGTCTGACACAGGCTATCGTCAAGTGAAATGTACTGCCTGATATAATAGATGTGCATATCAGCCAGAATTTAGTTTTGTCCTTCAGATGTGCATAAATTTGATCCGAACAAATGTAACAAAACTAAAATTCTTTCAATCATTTGTTATAATACACTGCTCTCTTAAATTAAATGAGCTTACTGGAAATTAAATCAATGACTTTCCCAAAACACGCTATGAAATATTTAATAGAAAACAATTTTTTTCTCGAAAGCGAAGCAAAAACGAGCAAAATTGTATTAAACTTTTTTGTTTGAAATATCTCAATGAATAACCCCCTGAAATTAATGACATTACTTATGGTTCAGTCTGTATAGTGAAAATTTCCCCATTTTATCTCACGACAGCCTGTCAGATTCTGTAAAACTCATTTACTTACATCCTGTATTCCTTTTATTTTCACGTTGATGAACATATTGTGTGACCAAGACTTCAACCATATCGGCGAAATACTCAACTGAAGTCTTAACGTCATTCATAAAAATTTGCGGAGCGCAAGTAACATCAGGCCTGCCAACCTGTGAGAGATAATAATTTAGTAAGGGATATATTTTTAATAGTCTCGCGCCGCTGTGGCGTCGTGATCTAAGGCATCCTGCCTGGAACTCACGTTATGGAATGCGTGCTGGTTCGAGCCCTCCTGGGAGAGGAATTTTTTCTTGAAATTTCAGCCAGTATACGGGACCGGGGTGTACACCCAGCATCGTGACGCATTTGAGGATCTACGATAGGTATAGTTAAATCCGATTAAGGAAGCCAGCTATAACGGCTGGGGGGATCATCGTGCTAAGCACACGATAACTCAGTTCTGGTTGGATGATCGTTCACCTTTGCTGAGGCATGTGGACGTGAGACCAACAGTCACCTGGTCGGCCCTAGCTGTTAATTGACTGTCGCACCGGGGATTTATTTTATTTATATTGCTAATAATAATAATAATAATAATAATAATAATAATAATAATAATAATAATAATGATAATAATAATAATAATAATAATAATAATTTGAACGGGTTACATCAGCTATGCGGATGACGTGAATATGTTAGGAGGAAATCCACAAACGATTAGAGAAAATACGGGAATTTTACTTGAAGCAAGTAAAGAGATAGGTTTGGAAGTAAATCCCGAAAAGACAAAGTATATGATTATGTCCCGTGACGAGAATATTGTACGAAATGGAAATATAAAAATTGGAAATTTATCCTTTGAAGAGGTAAAAAATTAAAATATCTTGGAGCAACAGTAACAAATGACACTCGGGAGGAAATTAAACACAGAATAAATATGGGAAATGTCTGTTATTATTCAGTTGAGAAGCTTTTATCATCCAGTCTGCTGTCAAAAAATCTGAAAGAATTTATGAGACAGTTATATTACCGGTTGTTCTGTATGGTTGTGAAACTTGGACTCTCACTTTGAGAGAGGAACAGAGATTAAGAATAAGGTTCTTAGGAAAATACAGTATTTGGGGCTAAGAGGGATGAAGTTACAGAAGAATGGAGAGTGTTACACAACACAGAACTGCATGCATTGTATTCTTCACCTGACATAATTAGGAACATTAAATCTAGACGTTTGAGGTGGGCAGGGCATTTAGCACGTATGGGCGAATCCAGAAATGCATATAGTGTGTTCGTTGGGGGGCCGGAGGGAAAAAGACCTTTGGGGAGGCCGAGACGTAGATGGGAAGATAATATTAAAATGGATTTTTTGGAGGTAGGATATGATGGTAGAGACTGGATTAATCTTGCTCATGATAGGAATCAATGGTAGGCTTATCTGAGAGCGGCAATGAACCTCCGGGTTCCTTTAAAGTCAGTAAGTAAGTAATTAATAAGTAATAATACTAAATGTCACGAAAACATAATATTAAACACGAAAGTTATCAGATCTCTTCTAAATATCGAAATTATGTCAATGCAGGAGGGCGGAAGTCATGAGCTAATTGCGAGTGACTCACGCATGGCCCGTGAAGTTGGTAGGTCTGTAATTTAACCACAAATTGACGACAGAACTAGAGTAGCGGCTCATATCTTGGCCTCATAGTACCATACTGAACTAGAATGTATACACACCACGTGTATAAGCATTTTGGAATGAGAGAAAATAACTACAGTGTGGAATATTTTCATGGAATGTATTGGAACATTATTTTCGGATTTCGTATTTGAAAATGGTTTCAGTAGACTATATTTTAGCTATAGTTTTCTAAATATGTATAGTTTAGTGGTTATTAATTAATTATGATGTGATATCTGCCACATATCCGATATAGACACAAAATTTCGCCAGCGTCCACTTCACCCTGACCTGTTACCGTCGCCATTAGCCTTTCTCTCGTAAAAGCGCTCCTCGAAATGGGGTCAACGAACGCTCCCCGCAGCTATTCCTGGTCGAGTGGGCGTGGTCCCTGCTCCTGTTTCGGGGGGGGGGGGGCGGGAAAGAAACATGGCGTGGCCCTGACGCCGCTTTGCGTTTTTCACCCTTTGGTCCCAATTGATTACTAAAAGTGCCTTGTTTTAATTAAAGTACACTCATGCCGTAATCCGCAAGTACGCAGCCAGTAATTCGATAGGTGAATATGAAACGTTTGTAACCTTTCTGCTCTTTTGGTATAATTTTCAACAGGATATTTATTTTGCATCCCTTATATGCAAACTAATCTGCCTATATTTAATTATTTTCCATTTCACATTGTTACACATTGATATGGAGGCCTGGGGTTGGGGTGTGTTTCATAATTATATGGACTATGATTTCAGATAAATAATTTCGAGGGAAAAATTGTTCCGGGGCCGGGTATCGAATCCGGGACCTCTGGTTAAACGTATCAACGCTCTGCCAACTGAGCTACCAGGTAACTCTACCAGACACCGATCCAATTTTTCCATCTATATCCACAGACCTCAAAGTGGGCTGACAACCGTCAAGCAACCAACATTGACTTAAGTCACACAGAGACTTAAGTCACACAGAGTTTGTATGCACTCAATGTTAGTTGCTTGACGGTTGTCAGCCGATTTTGAGGTCTGTGGATGTAAATGGAAAAATTGAATCGGTGTCTGGTAGAGTACCCGGGTACTCAGTAGGTAGAGCGTTGGTACGTTTAACCAGAGGTCCCGGGTTCGATACCCTTCCCCGGAACAGTTTTTCCCTTGAAATTATTCAAATCAACTTTACAGGGAGTTATACCTGAAAGCTTGATTTGTATGATTTCAGATTTTCACGATGCACAATGGGGCGCAAATTTTGGAGATTTTATAAAAATATCTTGGTGCTGCGTGTAACATAACATTAACATCTGTTTTTTGTGGGTTATTTTACGATGCTGTACCAACATCTCATGTTATTTAGCGGCTGAATGAAATGAAGGTGATACTGCCGATGAAATGAGTCCGGGTCCAGCATTGATATTTACTCAGCATTTGCTCACATTGGGTTAAGGGAAAACCCCGGAAAAACCTCAACCAGGTACATAATTTGCCTCTACCGAAATTCTAATTCAGACTGCCTGGTTTCGCGCTAACCGTTACTCCACAAGTGTGGACATTAACATCTATTACATTTCATAATTCTTACATCAACATTGTAGCTTTGAGATGTAAAGAAGTAAAAAATTATAACAAAATTATATTATATATAATTATTAATACAAAGTAAGCAGATTATTTTAATTTACGGGCATAAAGGGTTCATGGGTTGGGGCTTAATCATTAATGTAAACTTACTTACTTACTTACTGGCTTTTAAGGAACCCGGAGGTTCATTGCCGCCCTCACATAACCCGCCATTGGTCCCTATCCTGAGCAAGATTAATCCAGTCTCTACCATCATATCCCACCTCCCTCAAATCCATTTTAACATTATCTTCCCATCTACGTCTCGGCCTCCCCAAAGGTCTTTTTCCCTCCAGCATCCCAACTAACTATTAATGTAAACTAGAGACAATAATGGACCTAAAAGTTTATCCCTGCAGAACTCCACGTTAAATATTCCTGAATTCTAACTTCGTGACTATTTGATGCATTTAGGCCTGTTTCTACCTTTTCTTCGGCTTCAGTATTAGGAGAGACGAAGGAAGGCAAACTTGTTTGATTCGTTACGAAGAGCTATTATTAGGAACGGTATTCTGTCCCAGAACGTACGGAGATAAGGTTAGTTATTCATAGACTGTATTGACGTAACGTCATGTTGGTGCATGGTACAGACACTATGAAGGAACTTTTGCATCTTTTTGCAGTTGAAGTTTTTTTATTTATTTGTTTGATTTATTTTTTAGGCTTATTGGTACTTGTAGAGTTAAGGTCTTAACCTCTTCAGTCCCGAATTTATATTTGTTTTTAAATTGAAAAAAAAAAAAAAAAAATATATATATATATATATATAGGCCCTACATAATCATTCTAGGGTTCCAAATATCCCAAATCATGTCTTCACAGAAAATCAAATTTTGGGGCAATTTTGACTCTTGGTGCCCCAAAATTTTAATTCTAACTTATAAATCTGGTATAGAAATGTTGCAAAAGTGATACTCTTCATTTCTGTCAAATTTAATTATTAAAAAATTCAAAAGTATCCAAGATACTCCAAAAAAATTAAAATATAATTATATGTAGTATACGCTACAACAGGACTGAGGAGGTTATGGCCTTCTCTTCCATTGAACCTGTATAAAAATACATATCAAAATATAAATAACATCAATATAAAAACAATGGAATAATAATAATAATAATAATAATAAGAAGAAGAAGAAGAAGAAGAAGAAGAGCAAAATGTATATGTGTTTAGTTACACGTGATTTTAAAGAGTTACACAAGTACAATTTAGTGTTAAATAAGATAATTTGGATCGAAGGAATGATTAACATAATGAAGGAAAATTGATACCGGTATATTTACAAAATAAGTAGGCTATAGTATTATTAAATATAATACCTTCCGTTATAATACACAACACTACATAAGCTAAATATTGTAAATAGTGTTTGATCAGTATAGGCCTACATTCTTTATTAGTGTAAATAGTAAAAACAGCGTATTCTATAGCACATAGTTTATATAATTTAAATTGTAAATATTAATGTAATTGTAAAAGTGAACCATGTTTTGTTCTGCCCTACTTTACGAAACAAGAGTAGCGTGAGTCGTTAGTCAAGTACTTCGTTTGCTAAACGCACGCAAGTCGTTCACTTAGAAACTCCAGTAATACTTAATCTTGTAGCCTCCTAGGACAAAGTACGGTCCCTAGCTATTATCCAAGCTTAGAGTCTGTAGGCCTAATCTTACATATGAATGCGTTTGTAACTAATACAAATCAGAGAAGAAAATGTGTTCCTTAAAATACTTATTGTGCACTCGTATTTTATCGTTTCATATTCATTTGTTAAAAGTGACGTTTTCATTATCCTGTTCTAAAATAGTACAGTACATAAGCAATAGTGGCTATTCTCTGCGGATGGTACTTCTAAATTGTATTATTATGTAATGTAATATTTACTTATACTGATTTAAAATGTGCTCCAATAACAGTAATGCACTATGTATTAATTGTTAACTCTCGTTTGGCATTTTACTTGAGTGCAAGGAGTGCCTTAAGTGAGGCTGAGTACAAGTAAAACTGTTGCATGTTACGGGATATTGGTTAGAACACTGTACAAATAGAATAAAAACATGTCGCGTCAGCTAGACGTAAATTACTAATTACACTGCCTACGTATCCCTCATACCAAAATCAATTCATAGAACGCCTACCTCCAATTTGGAATGTAAATAAATGTATTATGACATCGCTTGTGACCGTGAACTACGAGTAATGGCAAATGTAAGGCACAGTCGATCCTCGCTATTCGCTGAGGTTAGGTTCGTAGAGAACCCCGTTGGTAGGGAAAATTCAGAATACAAAATCATTCAAAGTATGAGAAAGACATGGATTCAGTCCTTGGCGGGTGATGTAGACCATTAGCCTGTCACGCAAGCGATCGAAGTTCGAGTCCAGGTGAGGACTGAGATTTTTAATTTTAATTTTAAAAGTCCATACAAACACAATGAAGATGTAATGGAAGAATTACAACTAGAACCTGTAATTAATCACGTAAAACATTATCGGAACAAATCATCTGCATCACATGCATAAAGATAGAATCCCAAAATTCATGCTCCACTATCGTCCAAACGGGAAGAGATCTCTCGGTCGTCCAAAGAAGCGCTAGATTGCAAATTCAACTGTGAGATCGTAACAGACCATATGGCCTAATACGTGAAGGGAAGAAGAAGAAGAAGGAAGAAGAAGAAAAAGAAGAAGAAGGAGAAGAAAATTCCATAGTTACACTTTAGCAGACTAGTCGCAGTTTGGGTTTTTTTTCGGGTTTCTCTCATATCCCTATGTAGCCACCTATATCATTCCGGTCGATCCTACAGTGACATCAAAAATTTTTTCCTTAGGCCTAGGGTACATTTTATTATACCTTGTTTTTTGACTATACCGTGCAGGCTTTACTTAATAATGTATAGTTGCCATGGTAATATTTTACACTGCGTAGGTACAATCATGACATACAGTAGTTGTAAATGCAAGGAAAAAGTTTTTGATGTCACTTTATATTTTAGAATTTTACGATCACTGTTTAACGACGTGTCCACCGTGTAGATCTATGGATGCTTGTATTAACCTGGATGTGCAGCGAACCTTACCATAATCAGGTGATGTGGGTGATAATGCGCCCACCCGAGAGTTAGGGTAATAGTTCACTATGAATAATTACATAGGGCTAAAGGGGTCCACCCTCCTCCAGGATGTTGATAGGCCTATAATAATAATAATAATAATAATAATAATAATAATAATAATAATAATAAAATAATAATTTATTAGTAATAGTTCCTGGCGGATTGTGCTTAATGTACACTTTTGCTACCTGTCCTCAGAAGCTAGTCATTTCTTGTCTAACAAACAGCTCATTTATATTCAACAAACAGCTCATTTATATTCTGAAGTTTATAAACTATTTTATATACTGTTTTCTTTGTAATGGTAGGCTTACAGTATTAGGTAGATTCTGCAGGAAGGAAACTGAAACAGCCCAGCACATTATTTGCTCCTGCGATGCATTGGCTCGCAGAAGATACCTTATCTTTGGGAAATATTCTCTAGAACCAAAAGATTTTGAACCGAGTTCTATATCTGGATTGTATACCTTAATCAAGGTAAAGGGTTGATGAATCGGTATTAAATTATAAAACATGGGTAGCACAATAAACCAAAGGCTGCGGTGCGTTCGGAGCAATGACGGGCCTAAATGTTGGGGGGGGGGGGAGACCTACAGTATGTATAGTCTTTTTTTAGAGTACTAATATTCACGAATTATTTCGAAAAACTCTTAGGGTAAACCTCGCTAGGGATATGAAATCTCATCAGTAGACAAACATACTAGATTATATCCTTCGTAATTAGTAAGTTTATCATGAAATTATGCCTATATAATAGCGACTTCCTGATGTAATTTTGTTGTGTCATTTTCCAAGGGGTTAGGTCCAGCTAATAGTAGAAAAATTTTGGAAATATTCAACATTTTGTGTAAAATAATGTCCTTCTGCTAAATGAAAAAAAAATATTTTTACGATTTGTTTATTTATTTATTTATTTATTTATTTATTTATTTATTTATTTATTTATTCATTCATTTATTCATTCAGAATAGTGGCAGTTCACTGTGCAGTGATGAAGCGTTTCCCTCATAACTAAAAAACTATCCAATATTCTGCAATGAATTCTTTTGTGTGTATTTATGCATGCTATACCTACAGTGTGATGCAAAATCACTTCTCTACCTTTGATACATTGTCTGATAAAAAATAAATTCATTTTTAAAAATGGTCAAATATTAGTATTTTCTTCTAACACAAAATAAAAAAAGAAATATTATTTATTAAGGAATGTAGTTGAAAGACCATGATATTGTAAACATGAGTTTCAGCAATAAAATAAAAGAGAGAAAACATAAAAAAGTTAAAAAGTTTGAGTTATAAGGGAAACGCTGCATCACTGCACAGTGAACTGCCACTATTTTAAATTTTGGAAAAAAAAATGTAAATAATTTTTTTTTTAATCATAAAAATATTTTTCTCATATGACAGTGTTTTACACATACCAATTTTCATTATTGTACATTATCCAGTAATGGAGAAAAATTATGTTGAATATTTGCAAAACTTTTACTGCTGTAAACTGTACCTAACCCCTTAATGTAGTAGCTACCTGCAAGGGGGCTGAGGGATAAGGAAATTTGAAATTTGAGCTACTTATTGCTGAAACACATCCTACTAAAATTATTAATATATCTGCAATGTTATGGGCATAAGGCTCATATCAATCTTCACCGTCAAAAAAAAAAAAAAATATATATATATATATATATATATTTTTTTTTTTTTTTTTTTTTTTTTTTTTTTGCTGGGTAGCTTTCAATTTTGGGCCCCAGACTCATTTCGCAAGGATTATCACCTTAATCTCACTAGGACACAAGATAACCATAGCAGTAGATAAGGCGTCGTAAAATAACCAATTAATACTATTTGATAATTCAAAAATTAAAATAATATAACACATACAGTTGTTATTGTACCCACTGTAGTACTGACGTGATTTGGTTTTCGCTCCGGCACGGAAATACTAGTACATGTACTTTTTTCCTCTACAGAATTCTCGTGACCTATTTTTTAATACTTCCTCTTTGTTTTGAGAATAAGTGTAGAACGAAAATTAGAGGAACTCCTAGAATACGTGTTTATGCTACCTGTCGCATTCACGTGTTGAACAAGTTGCAGACTGAGCACGGGAATGTATCGCAGGCGACATTAAGTCTGTAGTCGGTGATCGGGTTTGTTGACGGTCACGCATACCCGTTGATTGTATTTACTGTCGGCGCTTTGACGCTTTTGTAACACTCCTGTTCCGTGACTCAAGTGAATTCACTAAGTATGTCTCTACAGACGTCAAGTTGATGTATTATATTCTGCCCTCTTGGAATGATGCTGATTGGTTTAATTTAAACGTCAACAAATTTTTTAAATATTTAATTTCCCTTCTCGTACTCCCTCTATAATTATTTAATTGAACAAGTCTCTAACTAAGGAGCAGACTGTTAGAAGAGTTTAGTGTATCCTGTTTCAGCTGGAAACAAATACTTGTGATAAACTAAACTTCACTCTTTGCCCTCTAATGTAGACTATACAGTGTTTAAAATATTTTGGGCTGTGTAAATACACAGGGTCACGAAACGTTGGCTCATAATTAGAGACAGTGAAAATTCGTGACTCGCGAAATCGCGAAAAACCTAAAAACCAATAAACATAGTTTAAAATATAGTTCACATAAAAAATATCATATAATTACACGTTTAAACTCGCGAAAAGTCGCAAAAATCCTATGACTCCGAATTTAGCATATTTTCTGTCGTTATTGCGAAAAGACGCAATTTTTCAGAAATTAATAAATACATTATCTAATTTGGAAATTTTAGAAGTTCTGTTTGAAAAATGCACATAGTTAAAAATAGTCCTGGACTTCAAGTGCGAGAAGGTTTGCTGTCGTTACGTGGAGATCACAGTGATTTTGTGGACGGAGCACTCCTAGCTATATGGGTTACAGTTTCTAATGTTGACTGTGAACTTTTTTTTCACAGTATTCGTGTGTGCTAATAAATAGAAAAAGAAACCTTACAATGACAAACTTAGAACTGTTGTCTGCGCACAACTTTGAATGTTAAATATCTTAGAATTGTTGTCAACGTAAAACTTTGAATATATAATTATAATTGTCAATTACCTTAAGCAACATAATAATTTAATAAAACAGGGTGAAAATTTCAGGTTTACTCAAGAAATTTTTGTTTTCACTCAAGAATTTTTATTCTTTTTAACCAAGAATTTTAGTTCCTTTTATTCAAGAATTTTGATTGTCTTTACTCATTGTACTGAATGGTTCCACAGCCATGATAGTGTTAAGTTTTACCATGGGAAATTACTTTCTCCTGAATGTTACGTGGTAAATTGCTAACATAATAGGTAGAGCGCATCGAACTGCGTTAATTTCAGATTATAGATAAGTATGTAAATAAGTAAAGCTAGGAAATACCCAAATGATGGACCTAGATGGTCTTGGGGGTAGTATAGGTTTCCAATGCTAATATAGAAGGGATTGGGTCTACAGGACCTAGGGCTTATCAGGTACTCGTCTGAGGATAGGACCTGGCTATGTGAGGGCTGAGGTAGGATGACCCACCTGTTAGTGTCGGAATCACGTACGTTATAACATCTAAACGAGAACAGACTACTACAACTCGTTCATCAATATACATACGTTAATATGAAACTATACTGAGAATTCTTCAAAAACTGAATTATTGTAACAACGTCAACTTAATAATGGGAATGTATACATATTACTTATACACATATTCAAGAATGACTTAATAGCACACCAATTTCATGAAGCACAAAATAAGCTTAAAAGCAACAAACAGAATACGCCAATTTCTTTTATATTAAGTACAATCATTACACATCTCAACAGACACCACGGCATTAACTTAATATTACGAATTATTTTATGAATTATGACAAATATAAAATGAAGATATAAATTAAATCAACAAAGCTTTACATAAATTGAGCTGTATATTACAAACACAATAATATCATATATTTAAACACAAAGTTTGAAAATGTATTTGAATTTAAAATTGTGACAATTTAAAATACACACGTAACTGAAACCATTGTAACATGAGTTTTATGAATTTCAATTCTAAATAAAATATAAGTAGTTATACAGTGTAGACTTATTTATAACCTAAATTTTTTCCAACAAGTAAATTGCATAAAACTCGTGAGTTATTATTACAGTACATATTATTACTTATTATTATAACACCATTTTGATGGTTTACTATAAGAGAAAACAAAAATTCCACTATGTAATTTAGATATCGTAGAAGCAAGTTGTATCTGATGATATAAAAGGCGAAAACGTTTAGCCTATACATTATTTATATTTAACATGTATTAACAAATGTTAATATTGAATTGATAAGTCATAAGAATGAACATTTTAACATTATTTATTGTACTGATTAACTGACTTATCTGAAAATCAAAACCTGAATTGTAAATTATGTAATGTGATTAACTTGTGTTTCTTCTTGTTTCAGGTAAGTGTGACAGTCCAGTTCCCTCCGCAGACCAAAGGTTTGTCTAGCCTAGCTTTACTTTAGCACCCACTTATGGCACAAAATCATGCAAACGATTCTTTCTGTGTACTTAACACATTGAAAACAATAAAAGAATGTTCTCAGCCATCCTTTGCCTTCTCATTTCCAGACAGTTTATGTACTGTGTACTGTCTTCAAAGACGACAATAAGGCTTGAAGCTACACATGTGCTTTCTGATAGATCTATTCAAGCTATACAGGGTCCGACAGTTGGTTCATACGAATTTCAGCAAACTCTAAAGTCGCTATAAGGCTTAGAACTATCAAAATAACACAGGATAAGGCTATAGCAATGTAATTTATTGGCACGTCACATTTTTTTTTTTTTTTTTCCAAAATAACATATTTCAAGTGATCCCTTTTTGTCGTATGGCTTGTTGTAATCTTATCCGGAAATTGTTCATGACATGCTGCAACAGATCTGGGGTTTCGTTGATTTGTTGGACTTCTGCTGCCTGTATCCTGGACTTCCGATCCTGGCTACAGTGTGCTCTGTTTAAAACACTCTTTCTTTGAGGTTTCCTACAAAAAAAAAAGAATCAGCTATTATAAGGTCTGGAGATCGAGCCGGCCAGCTGATATCACCAAACAGCGAAATTAAGCGTCCACGGAAAAGATTTCTCAACAACCGCGAATCAGAGACATTAGCGCCCGAGAAAAAAGCGCCCACCCTGTTTCGCAGTGTTAAAACGTGGACAAATGCGCCCTATCCACTGACTACAGGAAAAAATGCGCCCATTATGGATTATATGAACTTTAAAATGGTGGTTATGGGAACATAGCTTTTACAAATGAAACATGTAACGTCGACTTGGACGTAAACAATAACAACAGAGAAAAGAATAAATATTAATTAATCTTGTGCTAATTAGCTTCCATCTACAGCTAAGTTCATCATAGAACTGGTTGGTTTCAATTTGTTTAGAGACGTCCTAATCAACCAAGATTTTCTGTATATTAACGTCTTTGTTAATTCATATTAAGAAACCAAAGATTTTGTAAATATATATATAAATGTCTTTATTATTAATAATCTAATAATTATACAGTGAATGACAAGTAAATCACTATCCCAAAAGTGGACAAGGTTAACTCAAGTAGAAGAAATGATTGTTCCAGTGCCGACGACCGCACTTCGCCGAAACAGATGACGAGTTCATCAGTACGATTAATGTATCATAGAACTGAACTGACTTTACTCGGAATGGCGACTATCTCATCAGTGTTACCAACACAAGCCAGTGGATCCGACTATGTGATCGATAGATACGCAGAATCGATACTTTTTTTATCGCCCTTGCACCAAAAGAAGGCGAATGTGCATACGTGTTGATAAAACCATAAAAAAAATAATCGACACATACCGTCAGAATAAGGGCATTCGAAAACATTTGAGGAATCTAGCTCACATACAAAAGCTGGAGTAGAAAATAAACAAGAAATTATTGTAGTCTGTATTGTGACAAAGGACGAACGGAAATGGGCGAGTTTGCCTTGATCCGGCTCGACACTGGGCGCTTCCCCCCCCCCATTTTTCAGCATTGGGCGCATTTATCCCAAGCGATTTTACCCTAATACGACAACCAATCACAGTATGGGCCGTAGCCCCGTCTAGTTGAAACCAAATGCTATCCCTCTTTAGTGCATCTCTGAATGTCTGTAACATCTACCGATGTCTTTCACTACTGTATGTAATAACTCTCTCATTTTCATTTTGAAAAAAAAAATAGGGACTAATGACTCTAGCAGAAACAGCACACGATACGATGATATCTTCACTGTGTACTGGCCGTTCATGCACTGCCTAGATAACGTTTAATTGTTACTGCTCTCATTTCATTTTACAGTTCTGCCAAACTCGTTAGAACCAACATATCATGAACAATTTCCGGTAATAGCCCTATTATAACAAACCATAAGATATCGAATGGATCACGTGTCATTTTTTTTTAATTCTAACATGCCAATAAATTGCATTGTTAAAGCCATTAGTCCGCCGAATTAACTCTGTGGTAACGTGTCTGCCTCCAGACTAGCCGGCCCGGGTTCGATTCCCTGCGAGGTCATGTAAAATTTCTACTTCGGGACTAGGAGAGATGGCTGTGTGCAACTTCTAATCATTAGATTGTACACCAATATGCCTGGGTTAAATCCCAAATCTCTCCGCAGTGCATATGAAGCAAAGGCATATGTCACTCTTGATAGTGATTCGTCCGTTAGAAGGGGACGTTAAATTAGCGGCGGGCAAATCGCAATATAGCGAACGTAGAAGCTCCGCCCACGACCCCTTCCACTTTTTCCCTACTAGCTCACCAGACGCTCTATGTGATAGGCGAGTGTTGTGTCGAATACACATTTCATGTGGGTGGGGATAACTTCCCCTACTGACGTTCGCTATATTGCGATTTATCCCTAGCGGCCCCCTTGGTGCTATTCGACAGGAGTAGGCTACGTGCCGGCACCGGGTTTCTCCTTCTCCCTTCCTCATATTCATCATCATAACTCATTCCAGACACTACACTTACACATACACTCACCCTAGTACAAGACATAACTCTCCACAGATATAGATCTCGCAAGTACGGATTACCGACGGAAGGAATGCGAATCATAGCCGTCGAGAGGAAAGGTCACGAGATAACTTGAATGATATTCAAGAGTACCGTCGGAAGAGAAATAACATCGATAGAATCAGTCTTGCGTTGTGATAGTTACATTACGACTTTAGTTTGTTCCATTCCATGTGAATACGTGTATTGTATCGCACAGTATTATTAATTCATTCGTAAACATATGTTGCGCGTTTAATTAGCTTCGAATTTTTCTCTTGCTACGTTCTTTATTTCCACAGCGATGTCTTCATCTGTTCATCTTCTTGAAAGAGAGAGTACTTCCATCGGCTCTCTCCTCTCCCCCCTCGGCGTGCCTACATACACACGTCAAAACAGACAGCAACGCCACCATTGGTTTACGGTAATCGTTTCCTGCGCGATCTATACATATCATGTACATTATGGCCCGCCGAAGTGGTGTACAAGTTGAAAAATGGGTCACAGTCCTGCCATCTATCCGCAATATGCGGGAACCCGAATCACGCAAAGTGAAGTGGGTAGGCATGGATATATACATACACATACTTGTTATTTTGATATTTTCTAAACCTTATAGTCACTTTACAACATCTTACTGAAATTCATCAGAACCAGCTGCTGGACCCTGTACATCTCAATTCAAAAACAACATTTCGAATGACGGAAGCCGCAGCGCATTTGGTAGTGCCGGTTAGCGGTAAGGTTTTAAATCGGACACACTGTATAAATATAAAATTAACTTAAGTTCTTTCAAAATTCTCAGTTTATTACTCATTCGCTTTTACTGTGTAAGTACTCCTCAGTTTTATATCAGCTTTTAACTTTGAGTATCCATTGTTTTATTTTTCTTCTTCAAGAATTGCTTTGTGAGTTAGAAGGTTTGTTTCGCTCCTGCTGTACACACTGTCTAGAATTTTAAAATGTGTATGATATACAGAACGGTGGCTGAACTCTCAGAGGTTATTGAATTAAATCGTGTTCCAAGGTTCACGATCGGATAAAAGCCTGGCTGGAGTTCCTTCATGTTCGCACATTTACGTGAGCGGTTGCCAGTGTACGTGCAAAGCCTGACTTTCATTTATTTATCTGATGATGAATTCCGCGGTTTGAAACGCAATGTAATTCAGTGAGTCAGTTCATCTGACCGAAGCAAATTGAAACTTCCTCCTAATCTATTAAATCATTGAACAGTGTTGTAGGTGTCAATCCTTGTATTATGAATGTGATCAAGTAATGAAAGCGATGAACATTATCTCGATGTTCCCCCTGCTGTGTAAATGCTCGTATGCTGAGAAAATAAGTGATTGGTGTCACTAGAAGTTTCCGTTACTTCTTAACATAATCGTGTCTCTGGCGTGATCTAGGATAGCGAGTACTTTCTGTGCTTAACTTGGCTCATGCTAGGTTTTAAGTTTTTGTCTTTTAGACGTGTTCCCTCGCACAACAAGAAGATTTGAGTTCTTCCTCTTCCTTGGGAAATATGAAAATAGTGTGTAAAATCGGATCGTAAATACGTTCAAGTCTATATTATTATTATTATTATTATTATTATTATTATTATTATTATTATTATTATTATTATTATGAAACTTAAACTGAGAGGATTCATTCCGACATCGGGATGGGAATCCGGTGTGGCTTAGTGGATAAAGTGTCAGCACGTAGAGCTGAAAACCCGGGTTCAAATCCCGGTACCGAAGAGAATTTTTTCTCTGTTCCACTCATCTTTCATCATACGTTCAAGTCGATACTATTAATTAGGAATTAACAATCATTATACCATCTCCGATGTCACCATTATTATTATTATTATTATTATTATTATTATAGCCAACACGACGGTCCAGTGGTTAGAGCGCTACATTGATAATCCTGTGTAACCGAGTTCGATCCCCGGTGTATCCCCTATTTATGACTTGTGTTGGGCAAGCCCGTGGTCCAGGTGACTCAGGAGCTTCGGTTTCCCTGTGGCATCCCAACAAATCTCAATCATCGTCCCATCTCATCTCATTGCGGGCGTAGCATACACCAACCTCATATCGTATCCTGGACAACGTCTCTATCGGTGAATGACGGATCGGTCAATACCCGCCATTAGTAAAAAATATAATTATTACATTTTTAGTACAAACAGATTAAGAAACATGACTTTCGACATAAAATTACATATGCATCTCATCTCATCTCATCTCATCTCATCTCATCTCATCTCATCTCATCTCATCTCATCTCATCTCATCTCATCTCATCTCAACGCGGATGTAGCGTAGACCAGCCTCATGGCGTATCTTGGGCAGAGTCTCTGTCGGTGAATGACATAACAGTCAAGTATCCGCCATTAGTAATGAAAATAAATATAATAATAATTATTTCTTTCTGTACAAGCAGATTAAGAAACATGACCTTCGACATAAAATTACATATGCAATTCAGTGGTTTACATAGCTTAAGACAAAAATGGAATGAAGTTTTTTTTAAATGTGTTATTTAATCATGTGTACCATCTGCAATATTTTCTGGCATCGATGGGATTGGTGACGGTGAAATCTTATTTTAAGGATATGAATCCGAGGATTCGCTATGGATTACATTCGTTGTAGGCCCTATAGTTAGGAAAATGCAGTAAAAATCCAAACCAAATAATCAGCTCAACCAGGATCGAAACCATTCCCTTACATGGAAAAAATTCCGTTACATGGAATGACGAAAAAAGCCACTGGCGTAGCTCAAGCGGTAGCGCGTTTGTCTGCTGATCCGGATTTGCGCTCAAGCGTGGGTTCGATTCACACTTGGGCTGATTACCTGGTTGTTTTTTTTCCGAGGTTTCCCCAACAGTAAGGCGAATGTCAGGTAATCTACGGCTAATCTTCGGCCTCATCTCGCCAAATACTATTTCGCTGTCATCAATTCCATCGACGCTAAATAATTAGTAGTTGATATAGCGTCATTAAATAACCGAGTAAAAAATGAAAAAAATGACAGGAAAAAAATGTGTAGATAATGCCGAAATTCAGGATGATCAACAAAATTTATGATTTATAGAGCAAGAGATGAAACGACTTTTGAGTCTTTAGAATAGATGGCGTGTTTTTACTTTAAAAAAATCAAAATATGTGTTTCTATGTGAAATAAAATTTAAAATATATGCTCAGGTGACCTTGTCCGAAACTTAAAACACAATTACGAGTTTATGTTACAGTACAAATAAAATATTTATATACTTAAGAATCCTAGCCCTGACTATAAATGATACCTGAAATGCAGAAACGACTTTATCTAGGAACAAAAATATGCACTTAGCAATTTTGTTATTTATCTTCCTTATCCTTTCGTATCCGACTTAGTGTTTTATGTAGAAATGAAAGAAGCAGCATTGCGTGGGACGAGATTAAGGTGTTTTATAGTTCATGTGGGCCAATGTTTGGACGAGGATAATGATTATCACAGAGCATCTTGTGAGAGAACATGTGAATGAACTTGGTTGAGTGGGAGTGCAGGTTGTTTTAGAGAGACTGAATGATGAAATGTGCGTTACCACGTCTGAAGGCGACAGCTGGAGCTTTATTCAATTTCAAGATATTTCGCCGAGGAACTCGATGCATATTACACTGCAAGAAACTAAATAATATGAGTCATTCAAGGGTTATATGGCTGTACCATCTGCTGAGAGACACCCACTCCCTGTAGAGATGACCGGAAGTAGAACATTATCATGTGTCGGTCTTCATTTGTCATCACACCCGGTGTTGCTGGGATGTGGCTACTACATGTGTCATATTTTATTTCCTCGAATTCTCCTTTCATGTTGCGTTCATATCGGAAACCGTCAGCTCTCACATCCTTCCACTCATCGCATCGCATTGTTTTATGTTCCTCTAGTCGTAAGAATATAATGTATAATATATGTATCCCCCATAGCGGCTTAAAAGAGCTGGTTTTATTAAAATTCGATATGAGCGTCCTGAGTTAAGGGATCATCGTAGCAAGTTTCGCTTGCCGTATTTTCAAGGCAGCATGATGTATTCACCAGCATTCTGGCTTTAATTTCTGCGAGGAATTTGTATACAGCTACCCGGTGGCGGTTCGTGCCTAAAATGACGAGGGTTCACTACTTTTATATTACATAGTTTGCCACCAATTTAATCAATATCTCATTTCTGAAAATTTAAAAAAATACTACAGTTCTTTATAGTAGATAATTACCTTAAAATGAGCCTGATGATCATCAGTTATCTTTGAAAGAACATAGCGTTATCGTTCTCTCTCTTTCAATATTCTGCCTGAAAGCTGAGCTAACAAGCAAACGTTCTGATGGGGGGGGATAAAAAAGTGATTTTTTTTTCTTCCACCATGTTAATAATGTGAAAAGAAGTAGTTTTACAAATTTTGGCCACTCGACCGCAATTACGAGGGCCGTAAAAAAATAAGTTCGCCAGGGGCCGTTAACAGAAAAAAACATAATTTCATTGGACTAATTTATTGGAACCGACACAGCAATTGTTGAGCTATTTTTCAACATATTTTCCATCGAAATTGAGACATTTCTCATATCATGGGATCGACAGAGAGAATTGCAGACGCAGTCGAACGCTAGTTCCGATGTGAGGCGGCTGACTTCCACGACACAAAAATTGATCCCATCGTATGACAAATGTCTCAATTCCAGTGGGGGATATGTTCTAAAATAGCGCAACAATTGCTGTATCTGTTTCAATAAATATTTCCGTGCAATTGTGCTTTTTTCTATAAACGGCCCCAGGAAAAATCACTTTCTGGACGGCCTCGTAATTGCGGTCGAGTGGCCAAAATTTGTATAAGCACTTCTTTTGATATTATTAACATAGTGGAAGAAAAAAAATAACTTTTTTATCTGCCTCCATGAGAACGTTTGCTTGTAAGCTGTTGTCTAATAAAATTTCTATTCTTCCAAGGAGTGATAAATCTAGGCAAGCATTCTTATGAGTAGGCTCCGTATTTCAGCTACCTAAAGACTGAAGTTAAAGACACATTGGGTATATAGTACGCCGAACACAGGTAATGCAACAGATAAGGATATAAACAAACGCGTCACGCTGCGTGTTCGTGGAGTACAGTCAACTCCCGACATTCTGAAGCTATACTAGTAAACACATGCTTGAGCCGTGATGTTCATTTTCGTCGTGATCTTTGCAGTGAATAATAACGTGCAGTTGTAAGTTACGGAATTTGAACATATGCGGATATCACTAGAAATGGTTTTATATTACCGGTACAAGAAATTCTTTCAATAGCACATGACGGTATTGGTGCATGATGTAGTACAAGATATTCCTATTGTCTGATATTTTTTCGTGTTTAATTAGGATATTGCGTATGTCGCTAATCACTAAAAGCTCCTAATTTTCTATGTACTTTCGTAGAAACTCCCTAAAATGTAGATTATTTAATTTATTAATTGGGATATTGGCACTAAACATAATGGTAGGCTACACAAATCCATGCTAAACGTGGAGTTAATATCTTCATAATTTTCAGATTTTTATGGTACTGATTCTTTTGAATTACGTTCAACACACTCTCTGTGCCTTTTGATATTTCGATATCTTTCAGTGCACTGTTTTTTGTCACTTTTAGGTTTATTTTTCACAATTTATATGTAGTGTTGTCTTTATTGACAGTGAAAATATTAGTTCAAATAACCTCGACTATGCCCTGCAATATTACACGCTTGAGCGTCTTACCTAAGGCATTTTACCTCTGCAATGAACCTTTAATCAGCCACAAAGATGTAGTTATTTAAATAATACGACTAGTAAGAGCAGTGATCGATAAGACTAAGTTACTCACTATGATTGCGTCCCGATTTTGACTTTCTATAGGAAGAGGACAGAGGATGCATAACTATTTTGTATACGAACGTACCTGTACCTGCGCTGTGACGTCATATATAATTCGAATCAGGCAACTTCAGTCCAGTTTATAGGTAGCTGGAATAGGACCCTACTTATGAGCAATAGATTCCTCATGCTTCTTAATTTTATGTGCCAGTTGGCTTAAATCTGACACACTAGTGCATGACCAGCTTGTATCTTTACCCTTAGCAAATGAAGAGTCCACTGCAAGAATGATGGATGTCACTTTCTTGTCGAAAATGAACCAAGACTGTCAATGCATAGCTTAAGACATATAGAATGTACATAGAGAGTTATATGGCAGTAACACTGATAGTCATTGTCCAGTAATGATCGGAAAATCACAGTTAAGCTTTGAGCGCTAGGCATTTCAAACTTTCAATTGCTTCTCCTGCAAAATGTATTCCAAATGACATCTTCAAATAGCAGACACGGGAAACAAAATAATTTATTTATAGGTTCACAACCGCAAATCCAGCTTTTTTCTTTCATATATTTTTACATTAAGAGCCCTGCAAAATATCTTACCTCGGCTTTTTGTGCTTGCTTTAAATCAAGTTGAGGTAACGGCCTTCCAAGCTTCTTTATTTTACACTTATCTTCCAAGATTAAAACTGAAAAATTTGTTTGTAAAAGGTCTTATCGAGTAGGTTATTTTACTTATTTTACGACGCTTTATCAACATCTAGGTTATTTAGCGTCTGAATGAGATGGTGATAATGCCGGTGAAATGAGTCCGGGGTCCAGAACTGTTAGTTACCCAGCATTTGCTCATATTGGGTTGAGGAAAAACCCCGGAAAAAACCTCAACCAGGTAACTTGCCCCAACCGGGAATCGAACCCGGGCCACCTAGTTTTGCGTTCAGACGCGCTAACCGTTACTCCACAGGTGTGGACTTTGTAAAAGATATTGAACACTTTCATTTTCTGTGAAAACGAACACTGGTCACACTCACAGATGAATATATTAAGACTAAAACACCAAAAACGACCATTCTTATGTTTCCGCCATAGCATGTCGACTGTCTATGTATGTATGTGTGTATGTATGTATGTATGTATGTATGTGTATGTATGTAAAATGTTAAATGCTATGTTTTATTTAACGACGCTCGCAACTGCAGTGGTTATATCAGCGTCGCCGGATGTGCCGGAATTTTGTCCCGCAGGAGTTCTTTTACATGCCAGTAAATCTACTGACATGAGCCTGTCGCATTTAAGCACACTTAAATGCCATCGACCTGGCCCTGGATCGAACCCGCAACCTTGGGCATAGAAGGCCAGCGCTATACCAACTTGCCAACCAGGTCGACTGTATGTATGTATGTATGCATGCCCTTTTGCTCTATTGTAGTGTAAGGTGTAACACATCTAATTCATCTTCGCTAATAGTAGAAAGGCTACTCAGTTGTTAGTAGAACAATATTTCAAACACATTTTGTGCCTTATTGATGTTAAATTTATTTACTTTTTTTTCATTACGATATTTACTCGCGTGGAACTTTCAAAGTGTATTTCAGATTTCCTGGTGAGATATGCTTGTACAAAGAAAAGTTAACCTAGTTAACATTAATGTAGGGATCTTATCATGCAAACCGTTATGTTAGACAACCTCAGTTTGGATTCAATGAGACGTCGTGAGGTTCATGCTCATTACCGATTAAGTTGATCGTCGATTGGGTTGACAAAGTTTAACGGTCCAGAGAAATCGTCGTACTCATCTTAGCCAGAGACCTCAGATAACAAATCCGATAGTAAAATCGTGGTCATTAAACAAGAGGGGAAGAAAGCGCAATTTTTGTCCCACAATTTGAAACCGAGCGGAACTCCGAGCGCTGCATGTAGCTGAGTTAGGTCATATTGAATGTCATGGCGAAGAGAAGTTACGGCCTGTAGCCATTCGCTACACCGGTTCCTGTCATGGAATAATAGAAGCAGTAATTGATCCAATTCTTTCTCTTAGCCTTAGCCTGTGTTCAGCTCAAGGTAAATTTAACAGACGTATATGAAGCTTGCGAGAAAGGTTCTGAGTGCTGGCTAGCAAGGCCGGAAGTACGTCATCGACGATAACGTATGTTAATGGAGAGTCGTTAGAATTGTGGCAGAGAAATGAAACATCTCAATACACTTTCTCAAAAGTCCACCATGATACTACTACTACTGCTATTAGTTTACAGTTCTGGCTCAAATATGATCTTAGTGCCTAGAAGGGGGCGAAGAGTATAGTGAGGATCACGTAAGAGTAGTTCCTAAAAGTCTACTTTGGCCGTCTCTTCAGTGTCGCCAACTAATACCAGATATCACCAAAGAGGGTAAAATCACAATCCTATGTACTATAATAATAATAATAATAATAATAATAATAATAATAATAATAATAATAATAATAATAATAATAATAATAATGTCTTGCTTATATTTACCACATCTCATTTTTATGTTGCGAGGTGTTTCCAAAATGGCTCAATAATTTATGAAATAATACGTTTTCCTCCTGGACTTCTCGCATATTATGTTAGTCATTAGGACTAGTATGGTATAATATTAAAATGTATTTTGTCTGACATGAAATTTATTGCTTTGACTAAAGAGTTTACGATTCATGAGACCTAACCTAAAAATGTATTTCCTTCCTTGCAATTTCATCAGTTTCCTATACTGCAAGCAGAAATTATTGCTGCCAACATAACAGGTAGAAAATAACTATCAGTTCTTCGAAACGAAGTTGGTGAAAGAAAATTCAACCTGAGAGCTAGAAAATCACTATAATTCACTAGCATATGTAGTAATAGGGGGAAAATGGTTAGGTTTCACCTTTACGATATTAAGCGAGCTGATCCTGACTATAGAGATAACTGTCTTTCTTGCAAATACAGTACTACCACAGTCTAGTATATACAGTCACGAAGCTTGAGTTTATGAGGGTACTAGGAACAATAGACTGTGCAGGTACTATTTCGCATTGTCTGTAATGAGGCGATAGTAGTGATCCTAGTGGTTAGCAACTATCTATGGATGCATATTTACTACGTATTGAGCTTCGTGACTGTATATACTAGACTGTGGTACTACCACAGTCTAATATATACAGTCGCGCAACTCATACGTATAAAATATGCCAACATTTGCCAGCTGGCGCGACAGTAGCACTCTAGCGGCAGGCAAGTTAAAAGTGTGCACACGACATATGATAACACATCAGAAAACGGGTTTTGCGTAATTTATTTTATATTTTTACGCTATACAGTAAGTGTATATGGTTCTTATTAATTTTACTTTGGAATCCTAGAAGAATTTCACACGCAGTTAATCTACAAGTTTCAGAAGCTGGGAATAAACGTAATTCTTTCTGCTCCTTACAACTGAATCATGGCCCTGAACACGTATCATGGTTTGAAATAATATAATTGTTTGTACGTGGACGGTTAATTCAATTCATTCCTAAATATATTTATGAACCATTGGAACTCTATATTTCCTGTGAGAAGAGTCAAATTTGTAGGGCATATCTCGTAGGGTACATCGCGTGGTGAACTCCTCTCCCTATTTCCTGAGAAATTAACTATTTTCCATACAGCAAATTGGGGTAAACTCGGCCGCTGAAGTAAACTTAAAAATAAAAAAGGGGAAGACTTAAACTTTAATTTCACAGACAATGATTTATGAAGTTCATTATTTTTCCTTTTTATTATTATTATTTTGAGTTGCTAATAGTGCTAATATTATGGTTTAAATTTTTATGGAAAGTTTACCGCATTTTACATTACGTTTCCAGTTTTCACACATAAGCATAATTTTAACTTAGCCTACCTATATAATACGTAATTTACATGCACTTACTGTTAAATCTGGCTTTCAGGTATAGCTCCCTGTATAGCTGAGTTGAATAATTTCAAGGGAAAAATTGTTCCGGGTTCTATGCCCGGCCCCGAAACAATTTTTTCTTTCAAAATTATTCAAGTCAGCTCTACAGGGAGCTATACCGGAAAGCCAAATTTGTAGAATTACTGTAATGTTAATAATTTTGAATATAATTTTTGTTTATATTGTGAGCAAAACAGCTGTCCTTCCGATCACTGCCAGAACCCATGTTGCGAATGACTATGTTGTCTATTACGTCCGAAACAACTCCATATTTTACCCAGTACATTTTTTTTGTCATATGCTTACAGAATTCAGTTTGTAATCTGCAGTAATCTAGCAAGGAAGAAATCTACACTTGTCGTTCTCACTAATTAGACTTGTACTTTCGCCTACTCTATTTCAATATCGACATTATTTAGCATCCACACCTGTGGAGTAACGGTTAGCGCGTCTGGCCTCGAAAGCAGGTGGCCTGGGTTCGATTCCCAATCCAATATGAGCAAATGCTGGGTAACTTTCAGTGCTGGACCCCGGACTCATTTCACCGGCATTATCACCTTCATTTCATTCAGACGCCAAATAACCTAAGATGTTGATAAAGCGTCATAAAATAACATACATACACATTATTTAGCTTGCACATCAAATGGAACTTTACACCAATGTCCGTTACATAGGAGGAAGGGTGCTAACATAGTATTTCTGAAAGATTAATAGGTATTATTTATTTTAAGTTATAATAATGTTATTTCATTTTATAAATAATTTAGGCCTATCTTATATTAAAAGTAAACGCTTGATAAAAATTAATACTGAAACTATAACTTGAAAATCATATGATTTCTATTTTGATTTACTATGACAGTAATTTTTTATTAGCGACCGCAGTTTTACGATGAAAATAGCTCTTTCTTTGCGTCTTATTTCCTTTTCAGTTTCAGTTTAAATTTGTAGAGTGCGAGACAAAATCAATAACCATAATATTCGCAGTTTACAATTTTTAATGAGTGACTTTAATAGATGTAAGGACAGATAACATATAATTAGCATACTTTACGAATAGTCTAGTAGAACTGCTGACAATGTCATGTACTTGGCTCATCGTAACAGGAATATCTGACGTTCTCGGAAAAATGTAGTAAGATGATCTGTATTTCTTGTGAATAAGACGGATCATGATGATTATGGTAATAGTGAAAAGTACTTTTCTTGTACTCATAAAGAAAAAATACATGTTTTAAGGGGTTAGGTACAGCTTACAGCAGTAACATTTTTGGAAATATTCAACATTTTTTTCGTCCATTACTGTATCTTGTGCAATAATGAAAATTGGTAGTATATGTAAAACACTGTCCTTCTATATATATAAAAAAATATTTTTACGATTTAAAAAAATTATTTATATATATATATATTTTTTTTTTTTTCAAAATTCAAAATAGTGGCTATTTACTGGTCAGTGATGAAGCGTTTCCCTCATAACTCATACATTTGTTAACTTTTTCATGTTCTCTCTCTTTTATTTTATTGCTGAAAATTATGTTTACAATATCATGCTCTTTGAACTACATTTCTGAATAAATAATATTGTTTTTATTTTGTGTTAGAAGAAAATTCTGATATTTGACCATTTTTTAAAGAATTTATTTTTTTATCAGACAATCTATCAAAGATAGAGAAGTGGTATTGCATCATATTGTAGATATGACATGCATAAATACATAGAAACAATTTCATCACAGAATATTGGATAGTTTTTGAGTTATGTGGGAAACGCTTCATCACTGCACAGTGAACTGAATTTTGAAAAAAAAATGTAAATAATCTTTTTTAAATCGTAAATATATATATATATATATATATATATTTTCATATAGCAGAAGGACAGTGTTTTACGCATACTAATTTTCATTATTCTATAGGATACAGTAATGGAGGAAAAAAATGTTCAATATTTACAAAATTTTACTGCTTTAAGCTGTACCTAACCCCTTAAGTGTAAACCTTATTAATCCTGAGCATGTATAAAGTATAGAACTATAGAGTAACCAAGATACGATTACCTACGGAAGAATTGCGAGTTACTGTTACACTTCCCACTATACATCCCACGCTCTGAACTACAAATTACGCTCGGTATACTTCTTCTTACCGCATAATCCGCGCTCCCGCCTACAGGCATCTGTCTATTACTAACAACGACGTCAGCTCGAATCGATAAATTAGAAGTACGTCGCTGTAGTATTAAATATACTGGGTGTTCAGTTCAAAGTGTGTCATGGCTCGCTGTATGCCGTCATGTGGCTAGCCGATGAGCCTAGAGAATTCAATCTTCCTACACTTCCGCAAAGGTGTATTACCTGTGTGCCAGAGAAGTTGCCTACCAATTACGGCGTTCATTCTGAAGAGTTCATATCTATACGTACGATAACGTCGGTAGTGGCAGGAATGTGAACTGTTTGGAAACACGTACTGAGGTGAGTTTTTTTCTTACTGTCGGTACATGGGGAGAGGGTTAAGACGATTACTTACGTATTTGTTGACATTAACTTCGACGGTCAACATGGACACGGAGCATTTGATTTGTGTTGTGGAATGTTGCCGTACGTAACCGATGATAACATATACCCTGCGTACGACTTGCCCGCGCAAAACACAGTTCGAAAGAGGTTATGGTAGCACACAGACCGTACAGACCGCCACCTGTTGCTACGACGTTCAAGTTATACCGTACGCGTTCTCAAGTTCAGATTGAACGCCTTGAATAATAGGCAACTTCTCTGACATAAAAGCTTAAACTCGCTTAAAATCGCTGACTCACAACAGCGACGTCATGACACACTTTGAAATGAACACCCAGTATACATTGTTCAACGTTAATATTTCTTCGACATCAATTAGACGTCATAACAGTATTTATAAGGCGTGCGTGATTGTTGTGGGGGTTTCATCTTGAAGCAGAACTTGTCTTTCGTGGAAGCAGCCGACTCATAAGTTATAGCATCCCAAGCTGCATGCGTAGGTATTTAAGGTTTGTTTCATTACGTCAAGCATTGTGGGAATCATTATTACCTGTTGATAATGGGTCGTAAGATCGAAAGCCGGATGTATTGAATAAAGAGAATATTGTTCCATGCCTTCTACTCGTATTGTGCAAGAATTCCAGCATATACCTTCTACACCTACACATTCATATTGCCTCTAAATGGCATTTGGGATCTTGCAGAGAATTTTAGATGTGGCAGTGTGAACTCATCTAATTCACTGTTATGTGTAAAAGGATGCTTCTGGTATTCTACTACTAATCATGAAAAAAAAATTGTTCATGGTGATACTGTTAATGTATAGACCCAGAAACAAAATTTGAGCTATCTGAATTTTCCCCAAGTTCCAGTTATAACATACTGCGCATGCTCAATGCTTACTGAACATGCGCAGTATGTTATAACTGGAACTTTGAAACTCAGAAATTAAGCATTTCGGGACCCATGTTGTTATAACCTGTTTTTCTTCTTGACATGTGAGGATTAATTCATTCCAGAAGTTTTGCCCCCCCATATTTTGTTACACCCTCTATACACGTTGAAAAGAAAGCATCCAGAGTAGCTTTTTGAGATCAGAAGCATATTTTGATAAATTTACATCGGCGTGTGTCTCGGTTACCATGTTTGCTGTTAGATCTGAGGTTCTCGGATTCTAACCTTACCGAGGGTAATGACGATAAAATCCTCAGCATGGAAGTGGTGTGTGATGTGGTAAGTAAACACTTACGACTCACTATTATTTACCAAAGTATGTTGTGAGTTCACCTGTAATCTTCCAAAATCTTTTCCAGACGGTTGTTGTTTAGTCAACTATCCGAAGACAGGTCTGAACTTCGTGATACCAATAAAACATTACTCATAAGGCAACCAAGCCAGAAGATAATGGGTTAGGGTTACTAGTTCTTTTCTCCCTCCAATGCATAGCCCTACATATTCCACTAATCAGACTTCAGATGCATACAAACAATTCTTCTTACTCTAACACATATCGTCAAGTGAGATGTACTGCCTGATAATAGATGTACATATCAGCCAGAACCTCAATCAAAGGTTTCTCTACATTATATGTACAAATAAGTTACTTGTCGGATTAAAAGATTTGCAGTATGAGCTACTACAGATTCTTCCGTTGGGAACGCTACTGGACCACGCAGCTCGCACGCACGGCCTTTGCATGTTCTAGAGCGGCTCCCTTCACCGGTAACTCGAGTCCAGTCGCTTTCCCAACGGAAGATTGTACAATAATAATGGAAACTTTCCTTTACTCCGTCGGTAAATCAAATTTCGGTCGATCTTAAATATTTCAGATAACATATTATGTAAAAGTTGTTTAACTCGGTGAAAAACGTTTCATAGCTTGTACCATAGTCTGAAAATTGATCTACTAAAGAGACTTGACAGTATGTTAGACACGCTAGCATAGTTCACGTGCAGCCCTCGACCCGAAAACTACTATTAAACATTGAAAAAATGACTGTGATATCGTGTTTCTTTTGAAATAATACATAATCGAAAATGGGAGTGACTGTTTAACCATTCTTTGACTCGCTGTTGATTTCCGGTTGCTCGTTTATGGTTTTGGGTCAAGGTCTTCACATGGGCCAACTTGAGATCTCCCTCAACAGTCATGCTTTGTCTTCAAAGTAGTTATAAGTCTTTTTTTTACTTAATTTACCGGCTATTGTTTGACTAAGATAGGAGACGTTGATTTAAAATTACACGTCTTCTAATAAGCTTCGAAGATATAGAAGAATAGTTTATCGCGGTCTTGGGAGTAGCAGAAAACTAAATTTACAAATCACTCTATTAGCATTGTTAAAGGAATATTATCCAATCTTGGCTTCCCTTCTACTGCAGGACAGTTCTAGGATCCACCCAGTCTCTAATCGTTGTACCGGTATATCATTTCCTAGGGCTGAAAGCGTTAATGGGTGAGTCCAACGTCATGTACTGCATTAAGTTGCATTTATAGTTTTTACGTCATACGTGCTTGACTAGGTAATTATTTAATATTCTTTCTTGACAGTAGTGTCCAATCTTCCTTGACCGCGTATGGTAACAAGTTTTCCAAGGTTGTAATATTCAAGTGCGAATTTTAAATTGCAACATACCAGATACATACTGATAGCGTGCCAATTAAAGAATGTTAAGCCTATATGCATTAGTGAAGATCCATAGGGGGCCGTAAGATTGTGTAGCTACCGCATTTTCATATAATTTGGAGTGAACAATCAGCTTTACACTCCAGCCCCTGTGTCTCAAGAGAATAAAATAACCTTTTGTATCCATTTTATAGGACGCTGAATGGAACTTAGAGCTGTTCTGGAAGTTAGAGCAAAGAGAAGATTCTTCTCTTCCCCCAGAACTGAACTGCGCTTTGTTGTTATGTTTCAATTCTACCGACTCAGTCGTCTTATCTGCATTTTTCAGAAGAATGATGTTTGTGTGAGATAGATAATGTGGCCTAGACCTAGAGGCGGGTTACGTCATCCCTAAGAACTTCAGCTTCAGTGGAATCATTATGCTTGCTTTATTTAACTCGGTTAAATTCCTTTTTGTAACATCTGACGACCTTGTATAGATCTTAAAGAGCTTCGCAATGATTTTTTTCTTCCTAATTTAAGACCAGACCACTCGAGTATCATGGAATTACAGAACTATTGTTCACAAAACAGAAAATTTGGGCGAACACTAAATGAATGAATTTATTTTAAAGTTTCTCAATCATAATTCTAGTATTAAATTAAAAAAGTTATGTATGGATTTTATAAAAATTGAAACATTGTAGATTTAAAATTATATATTCTTATTGCGTAGTAGACATACGACCAATTGTATTATATACTTCTTAATTTCAATTCAGGAATCCGCCCCTGAGCACGAGTTCTGCTCTTTCAGGGGCGAGCTAAAGATTTTCTTTTTATTTATATTTTATGTTACAATTATTAGCAAAATAAATAAATCATATGATTGAGAAACTTTAAAAATAAATTCATAATCTTGAACTGATTTATCTGAAAAAATGAAAAATTAATTCTATGATACTAAATGAATGAATAAATGAATGAATGAATGAACGAATGAATGGTTACCTAGACATTTAATAATGGAACAATGACATACGAAATTCACGAGCAATATTACGGTGACATTGGAACGAAAATTGTATTCTTTATGCAACACATGAAAAACTATTCTTTATTTTTACGCGAAATTTAAAGTAGAATTACTACAAAAAAACACCTTCCAGGTAATCATCATTCTACATAACTCCATCTGAATATTGAAATTACTCCGTATAATGTTGAGAGCTGAAAGATACCATTTCGACTGTATTTTATATTTTAGTTTTAATATTACAGATTCAAGATTGCTCTACTGGAGGAATATTTAGGGAGTGGCAAATTCGGCTGCTGAATGTATTTACTGGCTCACGAATATATGCGTACAAATCTCTCTAAGAGGCTGCAGCTGACGTTGAGAAAAGCAATATCCGGTGTGCTTCTGGCGTATATTTTGTCATTTTATTTTAAATGAAAGTTCCTGTCCACAGAAACAAGGAAATTAAATTTGTAAATAATTAACGGAATTTTGTGATGTATAAAAAAGAGAGAGAAGATGCATTGCGGTTTATTTAAAGTCTATGAATTCAGTAGGCTCATCACCCATAATTCCAGCCTTGGAATGTCCTCAGAGTGAAGGAAATGACACGCACATACGTATTTCTTTTGAGTGTTCTATATGTAAAGTAGGTCTACCTATATAAAAATTGGAGGCTGAGATAAATATAGGTCCAACAGCGTATAGTATAACACTGAATTTATCTTCATGGGAAAATTCGAATAAACCTCAATGTATTTTTCATGGGTTTTCTCAACTCTTCATATTAAGTTCTTAGCTTTTGTTTTACTTATGGCGTAGGCTGTCCGGAAGTGGCTAGTACTCTCAACAGCAAAGCATTCTCTCTTCTTTTCTTTGTCACTCTTAATGAGACACTTCTGAAACCATTTATTTCCCCGCCTACTGTTATCTTAATAACATTTCTCACGCAACAACCACAGAGCAGGATTATTTGCAAGAAATTGCTGACTAGGAAAGGATGCGGTTCTGAGATCACCGACTTTAAAGATATTGTTTCGGATGGAATTTTAAAATATAAAACTCAGGCTGTAGCACGCTTGCCTGCTGATCTGGAGTTGCACTCAGGCGTGGTTCGATTCACGCTTGGGCTGATTACCTGGTTGAATTTTTTCCCGAGGTTTTCCCCAACCTTAAGTCGAATGTCAGGAAGTCTATGACGAATCTTCAGCCTCGTCTCGTCAAATGTCATCCCGCTATTACCAATTTCATCGACGCTAAAAAAAACCAGTAGTTGATACAGCATCGTTATATAACCAAGTAAAAAATTATATAGCCTACAGGCCCTACTTTCCTTCGTCAGCTGCGGTAAGACACAACACAAGCATGTGATTGGTAATGGAGAGGTACTGACTTCTAAACCCATTCATTCTATTAAATTAGGAACTCACATTGATTCATCCATGGATTTCTGGATAGTTCTATATACAAGGTGTTAAAAAGTATCCAATATTTTAGCAGGTGATAGTATGCATCAAAACAAGAAAATAATGTCTAATAAACTTGGGTCCTACGACACATACTTTCTGAGATCTGAACACTTTTTCATAGGAGGTGCTCAATGTGACGTCCATTCATGGAAATGCATTTTTCTGCCCTACAACACAGCACACTACAAGATAATCATACCGTAGTTGACACCCCTGGCATGGAATAATGATACGTCGCAAACAAAAGTCTGGTTGCGGATATGAGGGGGGGGGGGGTTCAGCAGAGATGGTGTTGTGAATTTTGGGAATCAGCATGTGTAGGCTGATGAAAATCCCCATGCAGTTGAAGAAACAAGGCATAAGCACCGATTCTCAATAAACTTACGGGCAGGCATTCTTGGTGATAGATTAATAGGGCCATACGTGCTACCACAGAGGTTAACTGGAGAACGTTATCAGGACTTTTTTTATTAACTTATTAAAACAAATTTCAAAGAGTGCGTGATTCCTTACGTCGAAGGGTAGAGGAATGCATTGCCATGAATGGACGTCACATTGAGCACCTCCTATGAACAAGTGTTCAGATCTCAGAAAGTATGTGTTATAGGACCCATGTTTATTAGACATTATTTTCTTGTTTTGATGCATACTAGCACCTCCTAAAATATTGGATACTTTTTTAACACCCTGTATAATTGACTCCATTTTTAAACGTTGAACCTATAGGCCTGTAAGAGGCAACATAATCGTCACTTCGTAACAAGAGAGAGAGAGAGAGAGAGAGAGAGAGAGAAGACAAGCAGCGCTCAATGTTAACTGATCACTTACGGCCAAATGGACATGAGTTCAATTTCCGGCGTAAATTGTAAACTATTATTATCATCGTATTTAATCAACTTTCAGTTGAGAGCGTAATTGAAAAAGGAATTATTAAATGAGTATTAACATCAAAATACAAAAGTTAGGAATTCCTGGAAATTTTGACAAACGAAGAAACAGCCGTTGCTACCTACTGTTAGTCATATCTGTGAAGACAGAGATCAAAAACTGTCACAAGAGAGTCGCGTCTGTATGCAGATTAACGCCGGTGACAAAATTCCGAGAACGTCACATAATTTAACTGCAGTCGATAGGCAGAGATTCGAGGAGCGTTTTCCGGGAACTGCTTAATATCGACAAGGCGGAAGCCATTCTCCGGACCTAGGGATCAGTATCGATGGAATTGGCTGATGCGGTAGAGATGGAGGGTATGATTTAAGTATTGGGAGTTCGATTCTAGAACTTTATTTTTGCTACTGCATGATGATGCACAAGGAATATTTGTCTTTAATAATTTTTATTCTTGAATAAAAAGTGTATTTCTACGGACGGTAAAATGAAGGAATGTTGTAAAAATTGGCTGTAAGTTATATACCAAACTAAACATTTATTCGTTTTTATACTTTTATACAGTGGCCCAAAATTATTACTTATGAATACCTTCTACAATTTTAATTATATATTGCATAATAGAGTAGGTCCGTTTCCTCCTTTCCGAGCTACATTTAGATCTGTGAGTGACACGTTATATCTTCCGTGGTTAAATACGTGCATTGTACGGAAGAAAACTGAAATATAAATCCCAGTTGTCTTTTTCTCACGAAAGTAAGGTTATCAAAATTTTAAGTGATCGATACAATTGCATGGACTGCACAATGAAAACTTTTTTCTGAGTTTCGTAGGAGGCAAAGAAAACTTTTTAAATCGTAGGACAGTTACATAAAGGTTAAAAATATGAAGAAGACTAGAAACGGTTTAATACTACGCAATTGTCCAGGAAATGTATGCGATTTATATTGTACTTTACCGTGTATTTTCTTTACTAGCAGAGTGTTTGTTTATTCATTTGGTTGAAGACCTGTGAACTGCTCAGTCGTTTGTGCATAAGATTCTGTTATGACTATATTCGTATAACCTATTCAATGTTCTGTAATAATTATTCTTAAAATTATAGAATTATTGCGGTTGCGTATCGGATAATTGACTTCGAAATAATGACAGAGCTCCTAGCTCATTAACAAACTGTTTTCTAGACACCTCTTCAAGGGGAAAAAATATTTCGAAATTGGAAACTTCAGAAGTAAAAATATATGTTTTGATTTTTCAGGCAGATCTATATTAGTTAAAAAAAAGAGAGAGCGAGAATGTTAAAGAAATCTAATTATACTTTAAAATAGCCCACCTTTTCGGTGGTGCAGTGGTTAAAATGCTGGCTGTTGAATCTGCGGTTTGTGGATTCACACCCCGCTGAAGGCAGTGCATTTTAAAGGGCGAAAAATTCTTAATCCGAGATGAAAGTAAAGCTGTTGGTCTCGTGTCATAGATTTACGACACGTAAAAATATTGTCTCTGATAAAGGGCTACAAACAAAATCTATCAATTATTTATTTCTCGCCAAATAAACTCTGCAGTTGGAAGCATCTTTAAATAACTACTGCTACTAATACTAAGAGAGAGAGAGAGAGAGAGAGAGAGAGAGAGAGAGAATCAGTAAGTCACAAATTGAAGTACCTACCTATAGTTTTGTTTGAGGCGCCTCAAGCTGTCACCGCTAGATGTTAGATTTATCGATGTGCGTACAAGCGAAACAAAGAAGTAATTGCAAGATGAGAGAAGAATCCAAAAGGGATAGCTACCCTTGAAAAAGGTGTACCGAGCGATAACAGCACCTAAATTAATTGTAAATCAACAATATTCTATTTTTATTTTTATTTTTGTTTTTATTTTCTTTGATTGTTATTTATTTTTTGGCGGGGCAGCTATTGATAAGAATAATTTATTTTTCATATATATAGAACTGTACAGATGGTTATTTACAATTAACAATACCTCTTCACGAGTGTAGGCCTATCATTGGCGACTTGATCCGAGCATTGATGAGCGCTTTGTCTTGGTCTGGTAATGGTGAATCAAGACTCATTACATGTTTCTACCAGGCTAGCATATCGTTCCCTTCATCCTGTCTGCTCGGATCAAGTTGCCAACCTATTATTATTATTATTATTATTATTATTATTATTATTATTATTATTATTACCTGGTATAATTAGGAACATTAAATCCAGACGTTTGAGATGGGCAGGGCATGTAGCACGTATGGGCGAATCCAGAAATGCATATAGAGTGTTAGTTGGGAGGCCGGAGGAAAAAGACCTTTGGGAAGGCCGAGACGTAGATGGGAAGATAATATTAAAATGAATTTGAGGGAGGTGGGATATGATGATAGAGACTGGATTAATCTTGCTCAGGATAGGGACCGCTGGCGGGCTTATGTGAGGGCGGCAATGAACCTCCGGGTTCCTTAAAAGTCAATTAAGTAAGTGGTGTTATTATTATTATTATTATTATTATTATTATTATTATTATTATTATTATTATTATTATTATTATTATTATTACAATTGAGATTTTAGGTTCAAACTCGGCTGAGAATGATGAATTTTTAGGTGAAATAATCCTTAACAACCTTTGGAGTGGAAGTAAAGCTGAGAGATCGTGTCATATATTTAGAACTCTTGAAAGGATCTTCTCTGTGAATTAGAGGACACCAAGCAAAGCCTAAACATCACTTGCCATTTTTCGCCCTCGTGAAAAGTTTTAGGGGAGCACAATATGACCCTCGTAGCTGCGTGGGCCAAGGCATTATGCATTACACTACCGAGTGACGGTTCGAGTCTTCACGGAGAAAGAAATTTTGTCATGGAATTTCGATTACTGTGCCGGCCCAACATCGTGATGAATTTGGGGAGTTACAGTGAGTAGTGAAATCCGGTTTCGTAACTCATCTTTAATATTATCCCCTCACTTGTTGGATGGTCGTTCACATTTGCTGAGACATGTGGACGTGGGATCAGCAGTCGGCTGGTCGATACTTGGCCCTTCATGGGCTGTCGCGCCACGGATTTTAACAATGGTCCCATCTGAGTGACGTAATGCGCGTGGCTTGCCCCCACCCTGCACATGCAATCCATACCAAGAGCCGCACCCCGCTTTTCGGGGCTGTGAGGGGTGTGGGGCTATCGCGACGCCACTGAATGGTAGAATCGATCTAGCAGGCATTGCAATTCCCTTGTTTCGCGGGCATGGAGTAGAAACTAGTCACGGGCGCACTTACGCGCGCAGCAGCGTGTTGATGTGCAAGCGAAGGTGATGGATATACTCGTAGCCTACCATTCAAGAAGTGTTGGACTCTCAGTACGGGAACACTGTTATTATGTAACGTCATTATTTACATCTGCATAATCATAGGTCGTCTACTCTCACTTCGGTTTTTAAAAACGTATGAAATGTATACAGAGTGATTCACGAGGAGTTACCACCACTTACGGAGCTTATTTCCGAAGACATTGTCAGATAAACGTGGGTCCGATTGCCAATATTTTTAGTGTTACACTAATTTGAAACTTTTTGTAAAATACTTTTTTTTTCCTTTAGTTTTAAGGATAAAGGAAAAGAATATCACAACTAGAGAATGAACTATTCAGAAGTATAATTTATTCGGTTGGCTAGTATTCTGAATTTACTATAGCCTATCTCTCTGTCCGTCTCCACACCTGTGGAGTAACGGTCAGCGCGTCTGGCCGCGAAACCAGGTGGCCCGGGTTCGAATCCCTGTCGGCACAAGTTACCTAGTTGAGGTTTTTTCCGGGGTTTTCCCTCAACCCAATACGAGCAAATGCTGGATAACTTTTGGTGCTAGACCCCGGACTCATTTCACCGTCATTATCACCTTCATTTCCTTCAGACGCTAAATAACCTAGATGTTAATACAGCGTCGTAAAATAACCCAATAAAATAAAAAAATTCTCTGTCCGTTTTCCGTCGCGACCTGGATTTCCTCAAATAAAACTATTACATTTTCACATGTCAACATTTATTTTTGTGCGAGATCGTGCGGTTTCAGCACAAAACCAATCCGCGGTAAGTCTAAAATTCCACATTCAGTATTCCCAACGTAACATACATAACAATTTCCCTCTTCTTACCGCTTAAGTGACATATTGATTTTACTGCTTTAGGCTTTTAACATATTATTTTTAGAGACGTTCAATATAGTAATAATTATAAATTGGAAACTTACCACTGAAATTTCACCTAAATTGCACTGTTAATTATTGTTTTTAAATATTTGCAAAAATTAAGTAAACTCTACAACTCCACTAAAGTTACTGCATTCGTGATGCATGTAACATTAAGGAAGCCGTTTGTTTTAAGTTTGCATTTATAGACTGGGGGGGGGGGGGAACAGACGTATATCACGCCCTGCTGGAGTATAGTAAACATAGAAAACATTTTAAAGTAACAATGTTGAAGATAGATATTTTTGTTTTGCAAATTTGCCGTCATTGAACAGAAACCAAGATGGAGATTTCATTGAAACTAATTAGAAATTCCTCTTTCAGGTATGTAATAAACGATCTTCGCACAAAATAATGTACGATACACGAGCGGTATGTTTTCTTTCAATTCTCGGAAATTAAAAAAGCTCAACTAGGTTTCGCTTTTTCAAACTTTTCCTCGAACATGAAAACTTCAACATACCGCTCTTGTAACGGTTATTACTATTTACTCGTGACGTTCATTTGCACAAATTTGTTAGCACATGCCAGTTTTTCACAAAATGCATGAGCATGTAGAGAGATCAGATATTATCGACCCATTGCAGAGAAAGAACATACATAATAATAAATTGAGGTTGTGGTTGCCTGAGGTCCGAGGGGTTGATGTACATGTGGGTTGTGTAAGTCCTGTGCACTCACAGTCAATTTATTTTGCTAGCCACTTCTTGAACCTAGTGCTGTTAACCTAGTTTGGTTTCTCTCCTGTAATTTTGAAGCCGTTGTAAAACACGTTACAACAGTTGAAACGCGCAGTTTTATTGGCACATAGAAACCGCCATCTTGATTTGAATCTCGTAAAAGGCTTTAATGCTTGTCTGTTTTCGATGTGATGTCTTCTGTTGTCTTGAACGACGTTTCGTAGATCCACAGTGTATTCGTCTAACATACATAAAAAGTCTAAAATATGCCGCAAGGTAATTTTCTCTGGCAACAGTATTTACAGGATCGATTATACAGGGACATCATTTTATTTTTACTAACATTTTTAATATTAACCTGGCTATACCTTTCTATTAACGATTGAAACAGGAAACACCGTTTGCTACCCTTTCCACGACGGAGTTCGATGATACTGGCGTAAAATACAAATCACTTTACTAGGTATAGGAGGGAAGAAAAGTAGTTCATCCATTTATGTAAACTAGGAAGTATCGCAATTTTGAGTTTGATAATTTTCATTAGGTTTTTGTTTAATCAAACTACAGTACTGTATTAACACTTAGTGTTTTACACACGAATTGAGCTATCCATTCGGAAGTATTAATTATGCAGTGTATATTGTACTGTTACAGCACATTACCGTACTATATAGAGAATGAAGTTAAATTGAAAAATAATTATAATATGGATATTTAAACACATTTTAGAAAATGGTGGCCGTTCATTTCGATACAGGCTTCAGTTCTTTTGTCCATATTATCGCACTATAGACTATTGTACCTAATTCCAATTACCAGTTTCGTCCTTCGTACGAGTAACTCATGTTGAAATAATTCTGTACCTACTCTATAAAGGAGTACCTTACGTACTGTAAATTCAATCTTCACTTCTGCCCGATCCGAAAAGATAAAATCACTCAGAAATGCTATCTACTGTCCGTTCAAATGGTTTTGTCGCAGGGTGGTAGAAAGGGGGGGGGAAATCACGTGACAGTTAATTACTTAAGGAGGCCCTTTTATTTAAGTTATTTTAAACACTTGAATAATATTACGTAGACGTCCAATTCCTATCAGAAATTAATGTTTTCAGAAAAGAGCTAAGATAGCCCAGCTTTACTTTACAAAGGGGCGAACAGAAGCAGGTGGGGGAAACCGGGATGCGACATAGGAAAACGGACGACAGTACCCGTACGAAAATATGATTCAATATTGAAAGCTCTTTCTTCACTGGAAAACGCGAACATATTTCTGAAACGTACTATACTCAGTAACTCAGTACTGCTTACGCGCCCTCGGCTCTGTGTCGTGAACGGTTGGAAGTTTACTATAGAAGAGGTGGGAGTGAAGTACATTCCAAAACTTAGGTACAATAAAAATTGAAGTAAAAATAAAATGATGTCCCTGTACATTATTTATATTGTTTCTTTTTTTTTCAGTTTTCAATTGTCTTTATGATATGATTCAAATTATGTTTTTCTTTTACAACTATAATGCTTTTCACGCGACTTAGTTATGTTTTATCTTCTTCGTGGCTACAGTATTTTGTTTGGGTACATAAATTATTTAAATTACCACCACTAACAGCGACTGAGGCAACCTTATAAGTACGAAAGACATTGTCTATTTACAGGAACATTGATGATCTGAGAGTAAAATTTACTCAAGCTTTTCTACAAATCACCCATCTTATGTTACAACGAACATGGGCTGAATTGCATCACCGTTATGAATTGTGCAGGGTGCGCAATGGGGGTCATGTTGAGCTCTGAGAAATCTCCCATCTTTCAGTGTTGTATGCACAAAGTTTCAACAAATAAAGTTTAATAGTAAATGTTTTACGGTGTTTTTATTTTATCCATACTCAAACGGATCACCCTGTATATCATAATTTGTTCCATTTAGTGTAATTACTAAGAATTATTTTTGTACTTACACTGCGGAAATATTTTGTTTATTTCGGCATTTTTATTTCACAGTATACAAATAAAGTTCAGAACATATATTATGTATACCATTTTCAACTTGGTAATAGTAATGTCTCACAGTACCAGCTGCAGTGGAAAAACCATGGCCAACAAATGAATCGTAATGGACTTCCAAAAATCATGCTTCAATATATTTAAAGATAAAACACTCATGTTAGGTCAATTTATTATACAGTGTTCATAGATTTGATAAGAAACACTAACGATTATATATTACAGTTATATGAACATTACTAAATATAATATAATTATTAAAGAAATTAGTAATAGTCAGACATGTTTCGGAGATGCTTCTCCATCTTCAGTGACTATTTACCACGACGGATGGTTCAGGTGATCGAACCGCGTTGTTGCTTGGCTTAAAGGAGCTTTAAGACGCACGTCGTAGTAAAAATTGACCAATTTTTCTTCACTAGCTTTTTTCATATTTAAAGATAAAACACACATGTTAGGTCAATTATTCATGTTTCTTATGCTTCAATATCTTTGGGCCGTCCAAAAAAAAAAAAAAAAAAAAGAAAGAAAAAGAAAAAATGAAAGGTGGACACGAGAATGACTCATTGAGTCCATAACAAGCCTTTGGCCTTATACTTGTTTGGATGATGAAATATTAATGTTCTGTTTTCTATTTAATAAAAAGTAGTAAAATTGAAATATAGCTATTCTTTCAAATGTTTTGGTCTCATTTGGAAAATGGTTTATCTTCAAAGCAAATGAAGATAATTTCGTTCCGAACAAAGACAAATAGGCCTAAATTCCATACATGTACCACAAAAGTGGATAACACTACGAATGTGTATGGTACCACGAATTATACTTCTCTGAAGTGGCTGGCAAAGTATATCCTGTAGACTGTGTTTTAAATAATAGTCTAGTAAATAAATTCAAATAACCAAATAAAAACTTGTAATTTTACGTCATTTACGGAATATCTCAAAATAACTTCTCTAAAAATTCTAAATTTATAGCTCTATTTATGTTGGAGCAATAACAGGTTAAACTAGAATTGTGAAAGATTTTAATTACACGTCCTGTACTTGATCTTTATTTATTTCATTATTTTATAATATGTGTATTGAATTAAAACGTCAACTTCCTATGGTTGGTGAAGTTACTGCGATTGCTAATTCATGATTTTATAATTTGGAAAGGGTTACGACTGCCGAAATTAACAGAACGTTAATGAACATATGAATTACTAATCAACTCCACGTACCCTATTGACTTATGAAGTTACGAGCCTCCCGTGGGACCGATCCCCGTGTTGGATACCTTTGTTTTACGTCATGCCTCTGTGACAGTTTGCCAGTGTAAAGTATTTAACATTTCCATGGTGGGCGCTTTCGCGTACGCGCCAGTCCGCTCCTTCCCACTCGGAGTGAATTAAACAATACAAATCGATTGTCTGCTGGCGGTTTGCACGGCTAACTGGTGAAGAAGTGCCCGTAGCCTGCGTAGCTGTGCATAATTCAGCCGCGCCCGGGTTGGAGAAACTGTGAAGTGCTCCAGAATCTTGCATTCTATATACAGACTCGTTACTTAGTAATGGCGACAAGTGGGAAGCTTTCGTGGTTATTGTGGATCAACATATTTTTTACAGCATATTTACTTTTTTTACTCACGTCAGATTGGAAACAGATTTGATGATCAGTATAATTTTTATGCTGTTAAGGCTGGTCCACAATAAACCGGAAACGATAACCAGAACGAGAACGCAAAAATTGTTAAGGCTGGTTCACAATAAACCGGAAACGAGAATCGGAACGAAAACGAAAACGGTAAAATTGTTAAAATGTGTACATTTAAATGTGAGCATTCACAATTAACGAAAAGCTTGCCGGAGCCCGGAATCGGGAACGGAGAGTTGGCCAAGTTTCAACTTTGGCGTTCACGTTTCCGATCACAGCCCGCTAGATTCATTCTATTGCCATCTAAAAGCTATTTTGCCGCCGTATATTTAGTAGCAAGAAGACCGTGACATAACCTATGCATTATTTTGTCCTATGCTGTACCTCATGGAGCAAGTTTTATTTGATAAGATTCTAATTTTGAGTGTTGAGGAAAATCCTCACGTTTACGATAAGCGGCGCATCTCGTATAACGATGAGAAAATGAAGGAGAATACGTGGCTTTCAATAGCTGCGTCTTTGAACACCGATCGTAAGTGAATCATATTTTATTACTGTATTGGTTATATTACACACTACATATTCATGCTTCAATTCAATAACTACTGTTGTGTTCATTTTTGTTCTATTACAAATGTTTCTTCTCTAATTATTTTACGTTATGGTAGACTTAAAATAGGTTGTGATAATAAAGATGCATGGGCATATTTATAGTACCGCACATAATGAAATGTTTCAATTGAAATTTCGAAGTTGGTTAACCTGTGTTTATGTTGGCTGCCTTGTACTCATGAGAGAACGCCATTGGTCAATTATACACAAATAACATTAGAATGCATAATATCGACTTTACATATCGTTATTCACATGCATATCGATGCATAGTCGTCTACGTTCTCGATTTATTGTGAATCAAAAATTTTCATATTCACGTCCTCTGCTTCTCGTTTTCATTCTGGTTCTCGTTCCCGGTTTATTGTGAATCAGCTTTTAAAGTACATATATTTTAATGTAAGCATTCACAAATAACGAAAGGCTTCCCGGAGCTCGGGAACAGGAAGTTGAAGTATGGACAAGTTTTAACTTTGTCGTTCTCGTTTCCGATCACAGCCTACTAGATTCATCTGTTATCATCAAAGACTATTTTATCGCCGTACATTCTGTAGCAAGGAGGCCGTGACATTATTTCTTCATCCATTGTTTATGACTAACCCAGAAATTCAGTAGAATCAGTTTCAATATTGTGCTAAGTTTATATGTGATCAGACTACTGTGAATTGAATTCTTAAATATTCTGTGCCATACAGGGTGTCTGGGGATGAATGTAAAATACTTCAGCATAATATAGTTTTGGTCAAACTACATCGATTTAACTTAACATAGGTATCTATGTCCGAAGTCTGTTTGGGAGAAATTAACGGGAGAAATACTACTGCGTGTTCAGTTCAAAGTGTGTCATGGCTCGTTGTATCCCGTCATGTGGCTAGTCGTTGAGCCTAGGGAATTCAATCTTCCTACACTTCCACAGAGGCGTATTACTTATGTGCCAGAGAACTTGCCTAGCAAGTACGGCGTTCATTCTGAAGAGTACTTACCGATACGTACGGTAACACCTGTAGTGGCAGGAATGTGAACTGTTTGGAAACACGTACTGAGGTGAGTTTTTTTCTTACTGTCGGGATATGGGGAGAGGGTTAAGACGATTACTTACGTATTTGTTGACAGTAACTTCGACGGTCAACATGGACACGGAGCATTTGATTTGTGTTGTGGAATGTTGCCGTACGCAACCGATGATAACAAATACCCTGCGTACGACTTGCCCGCGTAAAACACAGTTCGAAAGAGGTTATGGTAGCACACAGACCGTACAGACCGCCATCTGTTGCTACGTTGTTCAAGTTATACCGTACACGTTCTCAAGTTCAGATTAAACTCCTTGATTAATAGGCAACTTCTCTGATATGAAAGCTGAAACTCGCTTTAAATCGCTGACTCACAACAGTGACGTCATGACACACTTTGAAATGAACACCCAGTAGAACATCTTGCCATTCCATATACTATACTTGACGTATTACGTCAGATCTTTTGCACTGGGCACTATCTGGGTACCGCAACGCCTCACAACTGAATACACGGTCACTTAAAATTTAATTCTTTTGAGTTATGTCCATTTATGTTGCTAAAGTGTTGGTTTACATTGGTTTTAGTTCTTCAATAGACAGTATTATAGTTGAGTACATTACTGTAGTGCTTTGTTTTGTTTGAGTCTTGCAATGCCATTCGTGTATTCGGATAGTGAATATGCACTCATGCTTTTTGTTTATGGGTTTTGTGCAGTTGTTGAACAGAGACTACATTTGCCCAATCGAAGGGTCCCATCTAACTCTTGTGTTTTTCCGTGTTTACCGGATGTTATCTGAAACTGGCAAGCTACGAATTGTTTCACTGAGGTCGGAAAGAGAACCGATACCAGACGGGGCCGGTACCAGATATGAATTTACGGGACAACATACTTTAAATGGTACAACAGAGTCCACTACTGAGCATTCGTAGAATAGCTTCACGTACTGCAGTGTCTCATTCGCGTGTATGACGAATTCTGCAGCTGAAGTACATTTCGTGAAAGAAGGGCAACTTGATTAATTTTTCTTGTGTAACACTGTTCTACAAAAGAAAATGAAATTCATTTTTCTGGGTATAACATTCTTGATTATCATGGAAATTTACCTCCTGAATTCAAATCTGTAATTAGTTTCTCTGTGTCACGGATAGTTTTCAAGTTATATGCAATTGCATGTATTAAATAATTTTCGTTTCCACGCTATGTATTTACGTATGCAAATCATGTAACTGTTAATATTTTAATCACTTACAAAATTATTTACAAACATTTTATGCACTATAAAACAAAAAATATATACAAGCCTTAATATAATAATTATATTATATGGAAAAACTTATTTAAGATTAGAAAATATGAACAAAATACACTTTTCCCTAAAAATTTAAAAGTCTTATTTTTTTCTCTTGTGTTCAATTTTGCAGTCCCTAATAATGTTCCAGTAGTAGTCAGCAAGCATCGCAGACATTATTTTCCCTTCATACCGCTTTTCCATGGACATTATATCTTAATGGAACTTTTCACCATGTTCATCGGAGACATCGCTATAGTTCTCAGGAAAATAATGTAGATATGAATCTAGGAAATGCACTTTTAAAGACATGTGACATCTTGGATCCCTATATGCATTTATCATTTGTTGAACCAGTTGTTCGAAGTTATTAGCTCTTTTTCTTCCCAGAAAATTTTGCATTACATTCTTGAAACAAGACTACGCTCTTCTTTCTTTTGGTGCAAGGCATTGTTCAAAATCTGAGTCCTTCTGAAGTTATCTAATTTGGGGACCCACAAACACGCCCTCTTTAATGCAGAAAGACGAGGAAACTTTTTGAAAGGTACATAAATCCTCTTCCAGATGTGTCAATGGCCTTAACAAATTGTTTTATTAATTGTTGAAGTGAAGAGGGGCCAGCAGAACATCTTCACTGGCTAATTTTTTCTCCAACTTTACACTTATGTTCAGGCCAAATGTTTCTTTTGTAATGGGAATTCCTATCGGGACTATCTCACTCACACAGAAAACATCCATATTTGGTGTAGCCTTGTAGCATACCTAATATCATGGCAACTATTTTCAAATCACCACATATTTTCCACTTGTGCTCATTATATTTTATTAATCTCAGCATATTTTTCAAAATATCATATGACTCTTTAGTCATACTTGCATAGGCAACTGGGACAAAAGGCATTATGTTCCCATTGAGGAGGAGAACTCCTTTAGACTGTATTTTTAGGCATCTATAAAAAGTCTCCACTCCTGTGGCTCGTATTTGAAGTTCAAAGTATTCATTAGGTCACAGACATCATTGCAGAATGTCATCATGAGTTGAATTGTGCATATACAGAAATAATATTTCATGTATACAAACATTACTCACTTCCTGTAACAAGAATAACACGTTAAACTCAAGATTTCTCTCTCTCTCTCTGTTAGAATCTGTCTATTTTACTTCTATGATTTAAGAGGTTTCTATAAAAGAGAAATATGTAAAGTTTTACATTTTTATATACCACAGATGTCGGAATATTATGTTTAAAAATGAATATTTACTCACATGATAAGGAATGTCTCCACCATCCAAATAATGCCAGTTTAACACGCTATAAAACTCAATTTTAAATCATGTAACAATGACTTGCTTATTAACATAAAATTTTACTAGCAACAGGAATGACACAATTTGAAAATGAAAACAAATGAAGAAGAAAATTAACTGTTGCCAGGTGTTGTTAAGCAAAGTTCACAAACTTAAAATGTCAGTTAAATGAGACGTATATTCTCGTATAACTAAAAAACTGTGCCTGATAGCGAATTTCTGTTTTTAGATTTGAATTTGCCATATGAAAATCCTTTGGAAACACATATTTTCATATTAGAAAAATGACCCTTGTAGAACAGTGTAATTATTTTATTTTTTTTTTACTGAGTTTGCACTTAATATGAAATATATTGAAACAGCATAAGATGCAGAATTTTTAATAATGTATAATAACACAATTTTCTAAAGCCTAGAAATACATCTATAATGTATCTCTCTATTTAAAATTTCCGTCCATCAATAACTTCCCAACCGTTACGCTTCGGACATAGGTATGTCAGGTCAAATCAATGTAGGTTAACCCAAACTGCATTATCCTTAAGTATTATACATTTCTCCTGAGACATCCTATATATATTAATACTGTATATTGTGAACACAAGGATCATCTTTTACTTAAAAGTAATTCAGTAAGTGGTACAAAGTTCCCCTCATTGATAAAAAGTTAGCCAAAGTTATTGTAGTGCAGGCATGTCAATTGATGCCCATAGGAGCAAGCGCGCGCTTAAGAGCTCAGGAGAGCCTGAGCGCTTTACAGCGGAAAGGAAAGAGACAGACGAAACAGGTAGTCTATGCCGCTTCGTTGAGGTATATACAGGGATGGCCAGCACTAATTCAATAGATAAAGGGAAGAGAACTTATTAAAACTGTATCCATGTTAATTTTTAGATTTGCCTGAGAAATATAAGTGCATTATAAGAATGTAAGTTTTAATTTTAATGCTCATTTTTCACAAGTTTGTTTTTTAATTCAAAATAAATATTTTCTCAACTTTTGTTATAGAAAAGTTAAATTTTCAGATATAGGCCTATTTATTTAGTAGCCTTACAGAATGTTTTCGTAAATCTAATATACCGTATATACGTATTACTGAAGATAGTGCATTAAAAATTTTGAAAGTATTCGCATGGAAATCGTTTGTAAGGAAATGAATTAACAAAGCAACTACTGTTACATCACAGAAGATGTAAAATAGTTTTAAATCATGAAATCATAGAACAGGTATCCTCCTTTAACTATTTAGGCTGCAATATATCATACGTAAAAGAACAAGACGTCAAAAATAAAATGAGTAAATTTCAACAGATGTGTGGAACAATACGAAGGACCTTAAAAAATAAAACACAACGTTCAACACAACTAAAATTTTATACAACGTTAGCTGTCCCACTATTAACCTATGGTTCAGAAAATTGGTCTATAAACCGAACAACTAAAAAGAAAATTGAATCCAGCGAAATGAAATTCCTTCGAAGTGTTGCTGGTCTCACTCTTTTAGATCATCAAAAGAACAAAAATATACGAGAACAACTAAATATGTTTAATTTGACTGAGAAAATACAACAACAAAAACATAATTGGTACCAACATATAAGAAGAATGAATGACGACCGGTTACCTAAAGTAATACTGAACTATGAACCAAGAGGACACAGAAATGTTGGTAGACCAAGAACAAGATGGATAGACGACATAAACTTTGAAGACGGAACAGGCCAATAGGCCTAATCCCTGTGGTTGATGATGATGATGATGATGATGATGACTACTGTTACATCATAAGCAAAAGATACGTGACCATGTGTTATAAAAATGTCAGCTCTATAGCTTCAGCAGATTTCGAGAAAATAATTTAATATTCTGATGATAGGAAGTTGCTCACAAATATCACCTTAAAAGCATAATGCGATAAGAGTTTTGTTATGTAATATTAGTTACACTTAAAACAGATACAGTACCTAGGTAACTTTGCTTTGTACTGTAATATTGTTTTGATTAGTTTATTAATTACTTTTGTAAGGCTAAAGATACCATCAATATAAATTTCAACTTATCATGTCATACTCAATCTCTTTCTTTGGAATATCACTTTCTTTATGAATTATGTGTTTCATCCACTTAATACAGTATAATATTATACTACTATGGAATTTAAGTGAATATTCCTTCTTAACTCTCTATTTTATTAAGATTTAAAACACAAGTGCAATATTAAGAAATCAGTGTTAGTAGTTTTGTTTTACAGACAATATAGATAATATTAAACAGAAAGAAGCCATATAAAAATAACGACATAAAATTTCACGTTCCGTTTGGAGTTTGTGCACCACTGTTTCCAATAGGCTGCTCATTCATATACACAACCCTTCCTCATTCCACACTTTGCGTTTGCTGCCCGCGCACGACGTCAAGGTCAGAAAAATGCGCTTGCTTTGACATCACTGTTGTAGTGTGTAAAGATTATGAAGATTAAATTTTGAGTATCAGTACAAGAGAGAAGGAGAAAGTAATAACAGCTTTCGGAGTCAGTTTGTCCTCAGTTGAAAGAATTCCGCGATGTTATCAACCTCAAAGAGAAGAAGTTGGAGATAAGTGGTTCAACCGATTCTGCCCTTTGTATATACCAGGCGTGTGACTCATGAACAATCGACGAGTTCAATCTGGTGCTTTATCGTCATATTCAGAAAATAGAAATGACAGCGATTTGTATTATATAGAAGATCCACTGGAATGATAAGTCGTTCAGTGTAGTAATGTGATTCACCAATTGCTGAAACTGTTTCAAGATCATTAATGAAGAAAATAATTCTATCCCTATAACCGAGTATAAAAAGAAAACTCAGATTGCATTACAAACAGTTACGAAATTCAATAAATTTGATGATTTCGAACGTGATATAATATGACGCACCTTTTATGAATGTTACAACAACCACATATCCCCGACATTGAACGTCATTTTAAGTGCATTGCAAGAAAAACCACAAAGCACAGATTGCGAATTGCTGTATTGGTATAAAGATATTTTAATTTCGACCATGCCGAAATGTAGTAATTATACACCTAGTAGCAGCCCTTTAATGGACCTCATTAAAGTACACCTATACATTAAAGTTCAGGTGTTCCACCAATTAGAAAATACCATTGTAGCAATATGAAAGCGCAAGTATCGATTGTTCTCGGATATGCAATCGAAAGACAACTAGCGCGAGATTAGATTAATAATTGGCGTTAATTGTAAATAATATTCAAATAAATGCAATTTGTCATCTCGTTTTTCAATGTCTAATTCAATTTCAAGATTATATCAAGATTAGTGTTTATTTTACTCTCTAGATTATATCAAGGTCAATGTCGACATTTGTTTCTCGGAAAAAAATCAATACTTTCGCGTCTGCGCACATCTCACAATTTACGAGGTATTGCACAAGGTCAGTTCCGCTCCTCAGTCAGATAAGAATAACATGAATACTTATGAATAATTTCAAGTTAGAAATATGGTCGAGCATAAAAAGTCGTATGAAACTTGACTATAATGGTAATTAAGACACTCGTATGAAAATTATGAAACTCGCTTGCGCTCGTTTCATAAACATACTCGCGTCTTAATTACTACCATTATAGGCTCATTTCATAATGTACTAATATGACTCAATTGTTATAGCTTATACTATTCTAAAAAAAAAGTGAAATTCACAAATTTATTATGTTAACTGTATAAAAGAATAAAACTATTATTATATGACTCGAATAAATATGCTTTTTCATATTTAGAAACTGGGTCTGGAAGACTCAACCCGTGCAGTTACGTAACTTTTCATGACCCGTTTACTGGCGGGTTAATGATAATAATAATAATAATAATAATAATAATAATAATAATAATAATAATAATAATAATAATAGGCTGACAAGAATGACAAATGTTATTAGTGAAAATAAACATAGGTCATAAGTCGGACGCTGCTTCCTTAGTCGCGTGTCGAGTTGTGTAACAACAACCACTGCTTCGGTAGCTTACTTATTGCACACCTTCCCCTGGTTTTTCTCCGAACGAACGTACAATAATTAAGATTTTGAATATGTGATTGATCAGACATATGCAAGTAGCAATGTTCTTAAGTTTTGTACTCGTATATCTTGAAATAGTGCTTGTGTTCTCTAAACAGAAAGCTCAATGTGACGGTCAAGGCCAATAATAAGATAAAGAAATATTCTTTTCCACAAAGCAATTCTTGTGTTATGAATGTGGTTTCCATAAATGGTGCGAAAGTGATGATAGTTTTAAAATGAGATTCGCGTTCGTTCCTTGTGAGTTGCCATGCCTGCAGTGCTTGGAGATTGGACATGGTTCAAGACTCACGGTTACTACGGTTATCAGATTGTGAAGTCGACGCGTCTTGGGTGAAAAGCGTAAATAATCATTATACTGTACTTCTCGATATTCCGTTCTTATATTGACACAGGTGATGGGTATCAAGAGCTCTTATCCGCAAACTCATTTTCCAGGAAAATTGCGTTTGGGGATATGTAGGGCAATTTCGCTCGAACTTTCTCCACGGCCCTCGTAATAACTTTTCGCAGATAAATTCCTTGATATATAAAGCTTAGTTTTGAAGCTTCGTGGAACCCACACACGTGGATAAGGGTCACTCCAAATGCGTGCCTCTAATATATTCTGTGTTATCGCAGATGGAAACCAGTCACGCATACTAACAACAACTCCATTATTTGTCTGTATAGTTGGGCCGAAAAATTAGTAATTAGATTAATTATTGCTTGTTTTCTTACTGCACATACTGCGGAGAAGTTAAAATAACTACCGTAGTCTACTACATTGATCGGAAATTGTCGGATAAAGAGAAAACGAGTTCGGCTCGTAATTCGAGATTGCGTCGGGCCTAGATTTCCATGCCTGTTGGGTTGAGTTCTTTTCGGAGTTTTTTTTTTTCCAATTACAAGGCGAATATCAGTTAAGCTTATGCCAAATCGTAGGACTCAGCTCACCAAAATATTATTTCGCAGTTAACAATTCCACGCACGCTAGATAAACTCGCAGTTGGTAGAGTGTCGTTAAATAACTGATTTGAAAAGCAAACATTGAAACTTCAGTTTTAAAATTACCGTTGAATCTTATAATGTATTAACTGTATTTGAATTTTGTTAAATATTACAATGAGTAATCGTATTTGCGCATGTTCAGATGAGGAGGCGATACCTGGCATGTGAGTTGTGCGAGAGAGGAAAGAATGAGCTATCAGAAAGAGAGTTGGTTACATGATGGTTAATATTATATGAATCTACCGACATTTAATTTAATCTCAGACTAAAACCTATTTTCCCTCTCCATACCCATTGGTGATATAATCACTGCACATGATAAGTTCACAGGACAGATCTTGCCTCCTCTACTATATACAGTGCGATCGAAAAGTCCCTCCGCAGCTCAATTAGTTCTAGTAATCCTAGAATACAACCCTGTAGGAAGTTGGCACTCCTCCATTCATTCCGGTTTGACCACCTCACACCCCTAATCCTTCATATGTTTAGCGGCCAGTGCTGCCACGTGAATTCTCTACCAAATACACTTGAATTCTCTGCCTAGTGGATTCTCAGCTACAAAAGCACTGCGGAGAGACTTCTCGATCGCACTGTATAATTATACTCTACACAATTGGTTTGCGCCGACACATCTATAGATGGCGTCACAGCGGACTACGTAAGTTTTCTTAAAAAAAAAAAAAAAAAAAACTTCATTAACAAAGCGTACCAAAGCTCTTAACCATAAAATCTAATAATACAGATTTTTAATTTGTTTGTTTATTTACGTAATTTCACTCGCAATGTGTATATATAGATCAAACCTTCATGCTTTGGTCGTAGCAAGCTATTGAAGATGGGGAGTGAGGATTTTTTTTCAATAATTATATAACAATACGTAAAATAATTATTTGTGGAATAAAATAAATTGCATAGATAGAAGGCTTTTTATTGTTTACTCTTTAATTTGCATATAGGTTTGTGTTGTGTTGTCTGTCTTTTACAGGCATGAGTTATTGGCATTTAACGATGTTACGCGCCACCATGCAGGGTTATGAATTTTAATTTCTGTCCATCAGATTCATCAATTCCCAAATTAAAAGTACCTGCGTCACCACTGTTTCAGATCCCTAGTTAGAAGATCGTCCTTCCAAAATTACGTACAGTAAAACCTGTATTAAACGACCACTGCTGGTTCCATAAAAAAAAAAATTGGTCTTTCAGAGGGGTGGTCTCTCAATAGTGGGAATTTTTTTACACAAATAATTGGTTAAAACGTTTCTATGTTAATCACATAAAAAACACGGGGAATATTGCTAACAATAAAAGCTTAAGATAAGAACTTTATTTCTTATTTTACGTTATTTTTACAATTTTCTTCTTTGATTCTCCGCTTCACAAAATCATAAATTGAACTCTGCTTAATTTGTTTTACAACCTAATTTTCAAAACTATGTTAAAAAAAGTTCATGTATATGTTCTCCATTCATACAGTCCTTCAATGGTGTCGATTGTTGAATTAGCTGAATATTACGTAAGGTTTCTTTTAGTGACATTTTTTCGGGTTGAAATTCTCTCTTGACTTTAACTTCGTTATCGGTGGGTTAATCACCGGATTTTTCTAATAGGCCTAGGTAGGAGGAAGAAAAAATAAATTATTGTACTGTAATAACAAGTAACGATACGATTTTTCTGTACAAAACGAAAAGTAAAACCGTCATACGGCATGAGAAATCTTACCTTCCAAGAAACTGTTAAACAGCGGTGCAAATAACCCTTTGTCATACATCGGAACGGTCAATGTACCTTTTTTTCTAGCAATACCCAATGTTCCTTAAGGGATTAAGGGTGGGCATTCAACGTGAATACGGTACCACTTAACAACGTTGCCAAACATCATTTTAACTTCTAGTATTGTAACGAATTTCTTGGAATTTAATTAGGGTACAGTAATGTAATAAAATATTAAATTATAAGTTTTAAAAATACAGTATGGTCTTTTGAAAGGGGTAAAATTAAGAAAATGGCTATTCAATCACTGGTCGGTGGTCGGGGAGAGAGGTGGTTTCTTAAAAGCGGTGTGATTTACATTGGTTTTATGAATGTTTAATTCGGTTCTTTAAAAAATCGATCTTTAGGAGGAGCGGTCTCTCAATAGGAGTGGTATTTTTGACATATTTTACTGTACTGTTTTATCACTACAATGCATTTATTACACCTGCAGAGAATACCACCCTCAAGACGATTCCAAACCCTGTCCCAACCACGAGCTTGAAGATGAGTTCGTTTACGTAGAGAGTTGAATAGCCTATTCTTCGGTTAATAAATAAGCTTGAAATGTTGCGATAAATTGGTCTACAAATTACTTGAACCAAACTTGTGGATGTAGGCGTATCTAAAGACACGGCTAACGGATAAATGTCACTAATTACAGGAAACCTTGTTATTTACAAAGAAAAGTGCATAAACAAATACATATTTTATTGCATTAATAAGCACAAGAAAGTATTTGTCGCCATAAAAAAAGGAAATATTATTAATGACTCTGTAATCTACTAGCAGTTCTGTTCTATTTGAATATCGCAGGATATGGTTTTATTATGAGAGTAGAATAAATGTTTTTAGACGGTCGTACTCTCTTGTTGCACTTACCGATGCTGTTTACATGTCTCGTAAGTTGACAATATCACAAGTGCCTTGTTGCTATGCAAACAAAAGAAAAACAATCCTATTATGATTACCTTCCGCACGCAGTATGAGAAGTAAAATGAACAAAAATCTATTCAAGTATAACTTACATTTGCAATATCTGTAGTGTGATATGCACATGTGTCACGTTGTCTCTTCGCGGAATCGCCATGTTTATTCATTTATGTTACATAACTTGTGTTTTTCAAAACAATTACTCTAATAATTCAAGAAGTTGAGCCATTTTCTGAAATTGTAGATTTTTCAGGAATCGTTGACGCCCAGCAGATTTTCCATGTCTCTTCAATATCTTCATCTTCTTCAGTTTCTAAATCTACGAGTTTTAATTTATGAAAATGTATTTCTTTCACTTGTGATTCTGTGAGTACGACAATTCATGATTGACTATAATGCAGACTCTCAAAAACAAAAGCTTTACGCCTATTTACATCCACACAAAGAAACGAATAGGCCTATATTGTCACAGCAACAAAATCCAAATCTTTCTTATCAGTAGATTTATCGCTTAAGAAATAAATGAATATTTTACATTACCGTTTAATATATACAATTAAAACATATAATTAATTAATTTGTTTATATTAATTTAATTAAATGACGGTCGTCTAAAAGATGGCATGAAGTGCATTACAGAGTCTAGAAAATGGAAACAATTCGACTTCGTTTCGTTTTTTCAGATTATTCCTCGATTCTGTAATAACGCATTTACCACACTTGTATCGCAATGTACTATCCTATAACATGTGTGTTTTTGTTATGATAATAAATAAAATTATGTATACAATTTGTGTGTAGCGTGGACTTCTTCACACTCGTGTAATTTCAGCAATTTCCCTACGGCTCGTGCTGAGAATCTTTCCACTCTTGCAATAAAGTTCCACTTTTCACGCAAATTACATAAATAACTATTTCTCTGATTTAAAAAAAAATATTCACTATTTCCCAAATTATATAGAGCTTCATATATGTCTCTTTAATGTATCTTAGTTGTTTATAATAATTGTATTCAATTACAGAGTTCCTTAGATTTACATTATTTTTTAAATGGTCAGATTCCTTTTGATGTAGGTCTACTCTATCCATTGAACATGTATCATATACAATAAATTTGTCTCATGCTGGATGTAAGCAAAGTCTTCATTTTTTTTAATTGTACTGAGTAGATATTTTATTTAATATTAATTTCCGCCCGCTAATACAGCGCTTTTCAACATGTGACACACTAAAATTGTATTTAAGATCCCCCGGGACACTCATATAATTTAAACCAGTGATTTTTAAGTAATTTTTTTTTCATAAAAACATGTAAAATACGATAATTTTTAAGGTTGGTTCAAATGACAATTGTGGCGGACAAGGTCCCAGTTGGGATTTTTCTCGGGGTTCTCCCGTTTCCTCATGAGCACCTACATCATTCCATACCATAGAAACTCTGAATGCAGCTGTCTCGTCTGAAGAAATCATCATATATAAATTTCTCTCTGAAATCTCTACTTGCCATGAAATTTCGCAGTGCATTAGTATGTGATTACTAGGAATAGATTCTGACAGGTAATGCGATCATAAATATTTAAAAATATTCTATTTTGTAACACACTGTCATCGCCAGAAGTTGCCCCACCCCTAGAGTAAATGAGTAAGAAGGAAAACCTGATTCTACGAGTCCTTGAGCAAGGATACTGAGAACACTGCGGGAGCATCGCTGCGTGTTAAGGAATGAGATCACCAACACGAGGACAGAACAACTCGACCTCATGCTCTACAAGAAATCTAGCCCCGTGTTAAGGTGCGTCCACACTCTGAAGTCAATGAGCGATGGAGACTGTTTGTTAATATTGTTTACTTAGCCCTAATTCTTCATTATTGTAGATTTATTAATTTGTCCTACAGAATGTTCTCTGTAATATTGACACTCAATATTAAAATAAATATAAAAATAATAAAATTAAATATTAAGTGTCAATATTACAGAGAACATTCTGTAGGACAAATTAATAAATCTACAATATTCCCATAGCTAGCAGTGCATAATAACTGCGGATTCCCGGCCAACAAGTCACTCAGCTGAGTGCGCTCCTAATATAATGGCAGTTGACATTGGGCATATACGTCAACATACATATGCCTAACTTGGAGTCAGACCACAAAGGGAAACATTGAAGGAGGAGAGTTCGATCCGGTGCTGTGGATTGAATTCGGCGTAGCTCAGTGGCCAGAGCGCTTGGTACGTAGAACCAAGGACTCGGGTTCGATCCCCCTGCGCCGGAGCAAATTTTTCTCCTCAAATATTAAGCTAATTCTTCAAGTTTCTGTGTTTGAGAAATTTATAACATGTTTTTAAGAGAAAAGGTAATAGTATTATTCTCTGCAACACCAAAGCATGCCGAAACATATGACAAAGGAAGGTCCTGATTAAAAATGGGGACAGAATTAAGTTTAAAAAAGGTTTATATCGCTGAATAACAAATTTTCATGATTCTTTTTACGATTTCCTCCCCCTTATTTTGAATTTTTAATAAGAATATTGTCCATCGCTTGGAATAACGGTTAGAATGTCTGACCCTGAAAAGAGTGGGGCAGGGTTCAAATCTTGGTACAGACAAGTTATCTAGTTAAGATTTTTTTCTCCAGGTTTTCCCTCAACCCATTCAAAACGAATGCTGGGTAACTTTCGGCGCTGGACAGTGGACTAATTTCGTGGCATTGTCATCTTCATTTCACACAGACGCTAGATAACCATCGCAGTTGATAAAGTGTCGTAAAATAAACAAAAAAAGTAATAGTTGGACTTCTGTAAGCTGTTGTAAAGTTATTTCACTTGAGTGAAGTACCGTATCTAATAACTAGTGATTCATGAACTTCTATTGTAATTTTTTTTATTCTTAATTCTTTCGAAAATTGAATATCTGGAGTTTCTGCTCTTTAATTCTTAATATAATTTTGTTATGACTATAATAATTGAATCTTTTTTTCATTACTCCATCCAAAGGCTATAAAATAATTGTACAGCAAGAACACTTTTCGTGCTCTGTCATCTTGCGTACATTGAAATGACACTGCTGGACCTGATTGCATTATACAGCAATAAGCCATCCATAATTATCGAGCTGTACAAGGTCTCGCTTGATACCGCACATGTGCATTTAGAAAAGTTGATAAACATCGTAGAAGTTAATGAGAAGTTTCATTAACCGATGCTAACAAAGACTTGTTCATGAACAAGGCAGAACAGAAAGGATGATAGACACGTAATTTAGTTAATAAAGATCGAGAAATGTTCGTGAACATGTATTGCTAATAGAGTTCGCATAAACAAAATTAATTAAAACTTTCCGTGGTGGGTGCAGCCTTACAAGTTCTGACAAGGTGCTTACTTCTAGCTTACATTGAACCGAGCACCTACGTTACATCTCAATGATTTTCAACAATATTATTTTACCGAGGAATGTATCGAGGGTATTCTCAAGAAAACATGACGTAAACTTATGCGAGACTCATAGTTTTCAACATGAAACCTTTTTAGGCTTTGCATCATGTAATAATAATAATAATAATAATAATAATAATAATAATAATAATAGTAATTGTAAATACAATAATAAAAAATTCGCGTTTTTGTTATTCTGCAATACTGTGAGATACATAGTGGATCTCGGCAAATTACTGTTTCCCATTTTTGGCTCTCATCTAATTTTTAATGAGTACCACCGCGCTAGCCGAACTTCGTGTGAAAATTTCTTTCCACGATGACTCGAACAAGCACGCATTCCGTATCGCCAAGTCAAAGCATGTTTCCTTAAGACTAATTCACACAGGGATAGTTTACAGGAGTCAAGTGCTTGGGGCAAGTCGACTTTCCTTCAACTTTCCCCGTGTGATATGGTCGAGACAGTCAAGTTGTGACTTGGCGGTCAAGCAGAATTTGAGTTGACGACCCGTCAACTTTTGTGTCCACTTTCCCGTCACGTGACCAACTTGACTCCACCACTTCCCGCGTGTGAATGTGAACTTGTAGCAACTTGGTAAGTAGAAAGTTTGTAGTTTTAGGCCTATTGTCGAAGTAAATTAATTAATAATTATTAATAATGAGCGCCCCTAAGTGGAATTCCAACGATATTATATAGTTTTTGGAAATGTATGAGAAGTATGGAATATACGTGACAAAGAATACCTCAATAAAAACAAGCGGGAATTATTATTCCAGGAACTAGTCAGTGAACTCATGGAACAAGGTTTCGAAAACATAGACGTAGAAGTGGTTCGAAAAAAGTTAAAAACCCTTAAAACAGGACTCATTCTAGATGCTTCCTGTATTCTGCAGGACCTTCTTCAGCTAATTCTTTCAGCAAGGTATTAGATGCACCGTGCATAATTCTTCTACGAATCCATTTCTTAACCCATGTTCTCTTTTCCTGTTTTTCAAGAATATTTTGTAATTCATACAATAACAAGGCGCCAATTAGCTGCACACATGCTGCACATATGTGCTGGTGGCATCTTCAGTTTCACCAAACTAAAAATGCCAGTTCACTATTGATTTTTATTAACTATAACAGAATACAAGAATTTAAACACCACTAAGAATACAACATTCATAGGGCGCTTTTTTTTCAAGCATGGTTTCAAGTTTAATATCTCCGTGTGATCACAAATATAGCATCAAGTTTAGAGGCTTCAAGCACATGACTCCTGTAAACTATCCCCGTGTGACTCGGGTTTTAGACCACTCGGCTACGGTTCAGAATGCCATAGATATCATCATCATCCAAAACATGTATTAGACCAGATGGTCTGTTACGGTGTCACATCAGAGTATCAGACTCTCTCTTAGCCGGGCGACCAACGGATCTTCTTCCACGAGGAACATACTGCAGGATTTGTTTCGGGATGCGTGTTCTATCCATGTTCCTGACATGATTCTTCCCAGCTTATCCTTTGACTGTTTACAAATTGTAATATTGGTTCGGTTGTCAGTTCTTTCAGGATATCATATTCTTTTGTAGTCTCATTTTGTGAATCCTGCAGTGCGTCTCATGAACTTCATCTCGGCAGCGGTTATTCTTGAGGAGTCAGGTGTTTTATGGTCCAAACGTCGCATCCGTAAGATAAAACTAAGCGGGCAAGAGTTGTATAAATTTTTATTCGTGTATTCCTCTGAACTAATAATGGTTTCAAATCTGAATTTATTGTGCATAGGTCATAGCTGTACAAACATTAAATGATGTTTCGGAGATAAGTATCGGTTCCATCATCAGAGAAATTGAGGAAAGGGGAACCTGTCTGTTATATCATTTACCAAGCTTTGTTGTCCAAGACTGGACGTCAAATTTCTTGGCCTACAATCATTGTGGTGTCTGGCTGAGGAGTAATTGTAAATCTTCTCTTTGTATAGATAGTTCCCATAATTTACCATGTTCTTACAGGGGAAAATATGATGTTCCTTTCCTCGCTTAGCTTCACATAAATATTGGTCCTCGAAAGGGCCGATGTTAGGTATCACTATTACTTTTGACTCATATCCAAATACAGCTCTTATTTTTCGTCATATTTTCGTGATTCTTAAAAGGGCCTTCGTCAATGATTCTGGATGATAAGACGTGATAATTCTTTCTGTCGATCGTCACAGCTCTTCTCAGCTAAATATAGGTTTGTTTCCGATCTCTGATAACGAATTTGAATGACGCCATGTGCGTCAGGACTCACACCGACAGCTGAATTGCGGCGAGAGGTGACAGACCAGTAGTGAGTGATTTCATAATCGGAGTGCACGGAGTGTCACAATAGCAATATCCAAGAAAATCGAGCCTTTTTTGGGAGGGGTACATGAGAACCCTTTCCGATGCTAAGTACAGTAACGTGAAAATCATAGGAGCCTGCAAAACACGTGGTTTCGTTATTTCCAAGGAAGGCATCTTGTGTGTACCTAATAACACTGGCAAAGCTCGGATAGGATTAATTCCAGAGTCGAAAAAGCAAGCAAATCCACCCCCGTCACAAGTCTCCGCGCTCTACGAGATGATACAAATTAATTCTATTCGAGCTTTACTAATCTTATTAAGTACACAGAAGATGCCTTTCTTGGAAATAACGAAACTTCGTTTATTGTAGGCTTCTTTTATTTTCACTTAACTGTACTTGGCATCGGAAAGGGTTGTTATGTACCTCTCCCAAAAACCTCGATTTTTTTGGGAATTTCTGCTGTGAGTCGCCGTGCACTCTTGACTATGAGATCACTCACTACTGTTGTCACCTCGCGCCACAGTTCAGATGTCGTGTGACTCCTGACGCACATGATGTCATTCAAATTCGTTATCAGAGATCGGAAACAACCTGTACATGGAAAATCAAACCTAAGACATTTCACATTTGAATAACTCTTTTTAATGAATTCAATATTTGTTTGTTCATTTATTTACCTTCTTTCTTAGCTCCACATAAATGTTATAGGCTCTCGAAAGGACTGATGTTAATGTTTCAGTATGGCTTCTGACTCATATCCGAACACAGCTGTTAGGTTATGTATTTCCTGCATATTTTAGTGATTAATTATTAAAAGAGTCTTCGCCAATGGCTCTGGATGATGAGCAGTGACAATTCTTTCTTTCTATCTCCACATCCCTTTTCAGCTATAATACTAGAAAATCAATCTCAGTACATTGCATTTGAATAGCTCTTGTTAACGGATTTAATATTTTATTTATTTATTTATTTATTTATTTATTTATTTATTTACTTCAACACTCATTATTTTATTCATAAATTCATTCATTTATATTTTTTTGTCGTATCTGATGTTGATGTTCTTACACAGTTTCAAAACATTGGCTGTTTCGGTAGGCCTGTCTATGAAAAACATTTTGCATCACAGAGAAATATATATATATATATATATATATATATTTATATAATTTATGACGATGAATACGTATTGTGACAGGTTATCTAGTCAGCCGTAGTCAGATTTCTAACATTCTATTGAAGGATTTATTAGGCAAGATAAAATAAGAAATGAATTATTTCCTAGACTAAGAAATGAATTATTTTTCTTTCCACGAAGAGATGGGCGAAAGTCCTTCTGCACTGAGGCTATAGTTAATCTAAGTAAAGATATTAGAAATAGTGTAATGTAGTTACAAGAAACATTAAAGAACTGATACTATTTCAAAAGTTTGCAGAGTAATGACTATATTAGCATTAATTTGAGAATAAAAAACACAGACTTTCAACAGTACGATAAATAAAGAAGGATATGTGGTGACCGAAATTGAATTTTTAAAAGTAATAGGTTAACATTTCTCATTCTGTTTCAGCTACTTCGTAAATATTGCTATCGCTACTAAAACACTAACATTTTTTTTTTTTACGCCTTGTCTAGTCAATTGGCGAATTATTGGTTATCTCCAATTAATGAACACCTTATTTTACTGCATTGAAGTTCTCCTTGTACCAACGTAGGCCTATACGCCGTGGTTGTGAAAAAAACTACAAGAGACACGTCTGCTTCCTATCAGTTGAACCGCTTTCTACTACTGCTTATCTTTTCACTTCCTTGCATGATTCATTTTTTTACGTAGACAAGAAGTTGGCACTGTATTGTTCATAGTTTATCTTTTGCGTGATTTCCTTGGAAATTCCAGTCACAATTCCCTAGATTTTCCAATGGATGCATCATACACGATGGGAATGATGTAAATTATTTACAATTTGAATGTGTATAGTAGTAACTTAAGGAGAATATATTGTTTAAGTCCTTCATTACCTTCCAGAGCTAAAGAAAACTTTTTATGGAACAAATAAAACGAACATTTGCTCTTATAGCCTTCGAGTAATAGACTGAAATTTATTACTGACATCAATGCCGTCGGTATTCGTACTTAAACAAGCGCTGTGTAAAAAAAAAATGAAAGAGCCTTGTTTCTTGTGAATAATCGTCTGTCTTCTTTAACTCGAGATAATTTTAGACTCTTGATCAGCAATAATTTAGCATGCCTTTCTATGAAGTGTTCACGTGACCAAAATTAGAACACAGTCTTATTAAGGACTTCAAAATAAATCCCACCAACATTTTTGGTTATGCATGAATATTATGGAAATTGTATTTAGGTTGCAATCGAAAAGGAGAAAAATTAAGGAGCAAGGTCCGAGGTCAGATGCTTTCGTAAACTCGACACGAAAAGGAAATATTGAAGTATTTTACTCGTGTCAACGTTTGACCTTTTGCCATTTCAACTTTTCACATTATACAAATATTTGACGGGACTCTCGTGACGTAGGTCTAAATTAGCAAGAGTACCACACTGGCAGCGAACAAATATAGCTTACATGACCTAGATAGGATATGAACCCACAACCGTACTTTCCACACGTGTTGCGGAATGAGCGCAGGTTTGAGCTCTCATGGGAAAGAAATTTTCTCATTAAATTTCGACTAGTGTATACGACCCAGTATCCTGGTGAATAGTTAGCGTAATCCTGTTTTGAAAACCAGGCATAACTACTGAGGAGGTCATCTCTCTGACCATACGTTACTCCCGTACTTTTTGGATGATCGTTCATCTATCTCTGCTGAGGCATCTGGACGTGAGACCAGTTAGCTGGTCGGCCTTGGCCCTTCATGGACTGTCGCGTCACGGAGTATTATTTTTAAATCTACAACACCAGTGTATAGGACCCAGTATCCTGATGAATTTGGGGAGCCATGATAGGTAGCGAAATTCTGTTTTGAAAACCAGTCATAACTACTGAGGAGATCATCTCTGTGGGCAGGGCATAGTTGCGCCCCACGGTCAGGTAAGATACAGCAGATAAAAAGGGGCCCTGTTTTGTGGGCATAGTTGCGCCCCGTTCCCATCAGGTAGAGAAAAGGGGCATGGCATAGTTGCGCCCCGATGAAATAGGTAGAGAAAAAGACACTACGGAAACTCGAGTCTCATAATCAACCAACCTTATTGATTTCTTATTCGATTTAATATTTATTAAAATGAACACAATGAAGTTGGCAGTACTTTATTAACTGTTTTTCTACTGTTTATGCAGTGATTATCAATGGCCTACTGTTAAAATGAACACCATGAAGTTGGCAGTACTTTCTTTACTGTTTTTCTACTGTTTATGCAGTGATTATCAATAGTCCACCATTAAAATGAACACCATGAAGTTGGCAGTACTTTATTAACTGACATAATTATTCAAATGAGTGAGCCGTTGGAATATGGGGCCTTAGCAGTCTTGACAGTTTATTAGTGATTTTCACACCGTCTGTGGCGTATAGTGAGGTTAATTTAAAATGAATGCTAAGTTTAGTGAAAAGGGTAAAGAGTTAATAATTCGCAATGGTTCTAAGTTTCAGTTTTCGAAACCCTGTACCGTAGGGTTAAGATATCGATGTAGAAACAAAAAATGCAGTTTATTTATTGTGTGTGATCAATAAAAAAGTGTTATTTTAAATAGCAAAATTGATCATATGCTAGGCCTGCCTGATTTCAATGCAGTTATCACTGTAATATTTTTAAGTAATTTATTTATTTTATGACAGTCACTTTCGTGCGTACTATGCCCATCGGGGCGCAACTATACCATATCCATTCTAATATCTGATTTCTTCGGGGCGCAACTATGCCATGTCCCTTCTCCTACCTGATTTCTTCGGGGCGCAATTATGCCATGCCTAAGTCTCCCAATTGACCGCGGGGCGCAACTATGCCATACCGCATCTCTCTGACCACACGTTACTTCCGTACTTGTTGGATGATCGTTCACCTCTGCTGAGGCATCTGGACGTGAGACCAGCAGCCGGCTGATCGGCCTTGGCCAGTCATGGTCTTTCGTGCCACGGACTATTATTTTTAACTCTACTACACCAGTGTATAGGGCACAGTATCCTGATGAATTTGGGGAGCCATGATAGGTAGCGAAATCCTGTTTTGAAAACCAGGCATAATTGCTGAAGAGATCATCACGCTGACCACACGTTACTCCCGTACTTGTTGGATGATCGTTCATCTCAGCTGAGGCATCTGGACGTGAGGCCAACAGCCGTCTGATCGGCCTTGGCCCTTAATGGACTGTCGCGCCACCGGAATATTGTTTTTAAATCTACTACACGGGAGCCAAGAAGAAGCCGTGCTTGAACCTGCGAACCTCGGATTCCACGGCTAACATAATGACCACTAGACCTCCAAAAATGACTCTACGGTAGGAAATAACATAGTGAAAGAAATATAAGTACAGAGGTTCGAACTGGAGTCCTCTTGCATTCTTCCACCTCTCTACTTGTTAGGCTACTCTAACAGCTTTAAAAATAGGCCCAAATATTTAGGGAAATGACTGACCAACTACGTCTAAAATTCTATAACACAAAGTAGGCGCGTTTGAATCTACTCCCCAACCATAAAATTTAGTATTGGTTTAATTAAAATAGTGACTTCCCCTTGAGAGTTATGTTGACACAGATGCTTAGGCATGTTCACTGGAAATGGTTACGTCATTACACGAAAAGATGGATATAAAAAGTTATAACTTGACTATGTGAATATGAAACTTGACTTTCGTATGAGTTCACATTTGTAAGGGAAACTTGTTAATAATTGATAAAGATGGAACCTAGTGATCCACTTTCGTGACTATTTCCACAACTCTATACTTAACATGACCCAAAAGTTTGTCCACCGTAACGTAAAAGGTTTTCGCCTATATTGTAAAAGACTGTCGTGCGCCACTGTGTTTCGTATAGAGAAGCCTCTGCTTAAATACACGGTCTTCTTGTTGGAAACATGAATGAGAATGTACGTACAGGCTTCCATTGAATATTCTTTTTATAGTATATTCTTTCCAACTAATTTTAATATTTTGTAGGAGTAATGATTTCAGACTATTTTCGTCCGTAGAAGTCTCTGCATACCAGTTATGCTATAACAATGTTTAATAAGTTACCACAAAAGGTGCATGATGCAAGTTATAGACAATTTAAATCTGTTTTGTATAATTGGTTAATCAACCATCCATTCTACAGTATTAGTGAATTTCTTGATTCCACTGTAAATGTTTTGTAAATTTATAAGCTGCTTTGCTCTTTATTATTACGATTATTATTAGTATTGGTTATTGTTATTATTACCAGTATTGTATTTCATTTGTATTGTTGTATTCATCTGTTTATATATTTTATGTCAAATATTATCTCTTGTAATTTAGTGTATTTTATGTCTATTGCAGTATTTTAATATCAAAGACGGATATCTGTTATCTCCACAGTTTTGATCTAGAGACACATTTTGTTTCACAGTGTTCTTTGTAATATTTTAACACAATTTATTTTTATAGATGTAGTGTTAGAGTTTGCATATAGTTCACCATATTTGAAAAGAGCATGAAAAAATGTATAAGAATCCACATTATCTAAATTTCGATCTGAGGTCAGATGTCCGCCTTTGATATTAAGCTACTCTGTTGCTCATGACATTAATAAACGATTGATTGACTGATTGATTGATTGATTGAATAAGACATGGGATAATGTTTGCACTTCGATTTGGACACTAGCCTATTATTATTATTATTATTATTATTATCATTATTATTATTATTATTATTATTCGTGTCATACATAAAGATAAAATTACAGTAATTATAAAAATAGCATGTATTCTTCATGCTGACACAATTTTATGAAATAAAGAAATCTCTCTCTGTGGGAAAGGAATATTATTATTTTATTCAGGCTGTCTATATAGTTGAAAATGAGAGAAACATTAATTTTTAATTCAGATTTTTCAGTTAAACATGTTATAAAGACCTTAAAACTGAACTGGTATAGTATAGATCAGTGATATTCAATCTCTGGTACGCATACTCCCAGGGGTATGCGGGGTTGTTTCAAGGGGTACGCGTCTCAGTGACTAGGTATGTAAAAATGGTGACATAGTTCATTATACTTGTTAATAATTATTGTAGTTTACATATTTTATTTTACAATCGCAACTCGTTTTTCCTTGTTTCAGTAACATTTTAAATTATTCATTACTAGTGTTATTGTGTCTGTATATGTAAAACAATAACAGTAATAATAATAATAATAATAATAATAATAATAATAATAATAATAATAATAATTTATTTTGCCTATAACATTTATTATAGTCTTTTATTATTTCTTATATAATTCTAATGCAGTCGTTATGACCCTTAAATATTCATCTTCTTTTAAAATGCTATTTTTGTATATTTTGACGGTATTTTAAGGTTGTAGTCATAAACAATGTATAAATGGTTGAGTCAGTGTGTGGCTCATTGCATATTTTCCTCTGTGTGAATTTTTAAGAGCAATGAAAATCCTTAGCATGACTTTCTTCGCAAGGGAAGTGCAGTTGGATGGGAACGTGTCGTAGATTTACAGCACGTTAAAGAACTCTGTCATGGTGTGCCCACATTAGTAGTCAAAGTGCGCATGGGTTTTTTCCTCCACCTGCAAGCCTTACCATATGGAGATCAGAGTCTATCGACAATCAGTATAGTGTATTCAGCGTTCAAAATATATATTCAGTTACTGTTGCCATCTGAGAAACTTCTCAATATAAATATTAAATAAAATAGCAATGGACATCACGGCCTTACCTATTAGATTATCTCAATTTTATCTTCTTTGCTCACCGATCATTTTCTGATTTTGAGTCAATATTTACATACTTGGAGGTCTGTATCAAACATTGTTTGCCATCTCTCTTCATTTCATCACTGGAGCAGTTGCTTAGGTTGGCCGGACATAATGGACTCAGCAGACTACGTCATTCTTTAGTTTTTGGCCAGTATAGTCTTAGTAACAGAACCTGTTTCGAAACGAAACGTCGGTTGAAATGACAAAAATAGTTCTTCTGGTAGCGACCGCTAGAGGGAGTACTACTATAGGCTATTACTTCATGTATTTCCATCAGGGTTATAACATGACTTCTTTTGCAGTCTTTAGATGGCAGCATAGTGAAATTGATAAAAAAAATTGTTGTCTTAAAGTGCATTAGGCTGACTATTACACTTTTACTACGCCATACTACTTTTAACAAATAAAACGGTACGAAAGGACATGTTTCAACCAATCATGGCTATTTATCGCTACAATTTTGTCACTTCCCTAGCATTTGTTTGTTTTTATCACCTCCCTACCATTTGTTTCTTTGTTTGCCAACATTTCAAACTGCAAATTCTTTACGATACTATAAAACAAGTTTTGCGATCGTCATTTGTTTATCGTATAGATAGTCAACTGAAAATGGCGGCTCCGTTCAAATGTTTTGGTGAAGTTAACATTAGCGAAATAGAATTTTAATAAGTCAATTAATATTTTATTGTATTAGGGTACTTTATTTCATCTAATCTTTATATACTTTCTTCTAATCGTGTAATAGTCAATTAAATCCCACTCGAGTTTTCATTTTCTTTAGATAAATCAAAACCTCTAGTGAGATTACTGTTGATAATGTAACATTTTAGCGACTTCTGCACTGTTTTATAGTTGTTTTTTAGGAATCGAATTGGCAATACTGTAACTTCTGTTTTCACTTTACCACCGCGCACTGGACCAGTTGTTTGGACTAGCCACGCATGACAGACCAGATTAGACGACCCTTCAGACTTTCGCAATATTAATCTGATATTGGAATATGCAACTAATTCCGAATCGTTAGAGATATTAAATCTTAAAACAAGGCTGAAAACGCAAAATAATATTCTTCCGAATGTATGATTGATTTCTTTGGCTTGGCGTTTATTTATACAACAAAGTGTCCAGCACCACATGACGATCCGATTCTAAAGGCGGCATAAATATATTAAACTTTGCACATGTATATCGGGCTGAAAACCAAGACACGTGCACTCCAGCCGACGCTGCTTGTAGTGCTCTGTTTTGGCGTGAGTCGGTTCTCGAATTAAGATCAGTTTAGTGGGTCCTTGTAGCAGGCAGGCAGGTGTCTGGCGATGCCCTCCGCACCTGGCGCTCGCCATGCAGCTGTCGAACTGACCTCGCAGGTCACAATTTCCTTCATTGTAAAGCTTGAGATGGGTTTTCTTCTTACCTGTCTGTCTGGATGTGGGTAGTCAACATCCGTAATGGTGCACCATTGCAATCATCTTGCTGCTGCAGGATGAATCACGTAGGACTCTACAACCTAACTACAGATTTTTATTTATTATTATTATAAAATCCACAAACTATTAGGGAAAACACGGAAATTTTACTTAAAGGAAGCAATGGCATAGCTTTGGAAGTAAATTCCTTAAAAAACAACAAAAAACAAACAAAGTATATGATTATGTCTCGTGACCAGGACATAGTACAAAATATAAATATAAGAATTGAAAATTTATCCTTTGAAAAGATGGAAAAATTAAAATACCTTGGAGCAACAATAACAAATATAAATTACACTCGAGAGATAATTAAACGCAGTATAAATATGGGAAATGCCTACTGTTATTCGATTGAGAAGCTTTTGTCATTTAGTCTGCTTTCAAAAATCTGAAAATTCAAATTTATAAAACAGTTATATTACCGATTGTTCTGTTTGGTTATGAAACTTGGACTCTCACTTTGAGAGAGGAACAGAGGTTAAGGGTTGAATAATTTCAAGAAAAAATTGTTCCGGGGCCGGTTACCGATCCCGGGACCCTTCGCTTAGCACACGAATGCTCTCCCAACTGAGCTACCCCAGGAACTATACACGACGCCGTCACAATTCTTCCTTTATATCCACACAACTCAAATGGGCTGACAAGACGCCAGAACCCAACTTTGAGTGCACAAAATATTCTGCGTGACTTAAATTGTGGCTTCCTGTTAACGTACCTCCAGTAACTAAATATAATATGCAAATCTGGCTTTCAGGGTCCCGGGATCGATCGGATCGGAACAATTTTTTCTTAAAATTATCCAGGGAGCTACTACCTGAAAGCCAGATTTGGAGAGGTTAAGGGTGTTCGAGAATAAGGTTCTTAGAAAATATTTGGGGCTATAAGGGATGAAGTTACAGGAGAATGGAGAAAGTTACACAACGCAGAACTGTATACATTGTATTCTTCATCTAACATAATTAGGAACATTAAATCCATATGTTTGAGATGGGTAGGACATGTAGCACGTATGGGTGAATTCAGAAATGTATATAGTGTGTTAGTTGGGAGACCTGAGGGAAAAAAAACTTTTTGGGAGCCTGAGACGTAGATGGAAGGATAATATTAAAATGGATTTGAGGGAGGTGGGATATGATACTAGGGACTGGATTAATCTTGCTCAAGATAGGGACCGATGGCGGGCTTATGTGAGAGCGGCAGTGAACCTCCGGGTTCTATGAAAGCCATATGTAAATATTATTATTATTATTATTATTATTATTATTATTATTATTATTATTTTATCATTAATATAATAATAATTATTATTATTACTCTGCTATTACTATTACCTGTACTGTTTTGCAGTGGTCAGTAGCAGAATTTTGTCACAATTTTATGATAATGGTTTAAGAGTAAATTAATTCTTTTATATGTAACAACAGACTTTTTCTTTCCAGTCCCTTCTTTACAGTATAACATCGTTTATAAATTGCGACAAAGGGGGAAGTGGTCGTGCCTTGTTCCGTCCATAACCATCATTCGCTTTTATCTTGTGTCGGTTGACCTTATATTCAAATGGAGTTTTGGGGAATGACCCGTCGTAGCTCCCTTGTACCAGCCGCGCGCCGCGTCGGTTTGACATCATATTTATAGGCAAGCCAGCCTGCATCTTCCCATGCAATATAGCCCTGCTCTTACCCCACAAAAATGTGCCATGAGGGATGCGTGGGTGGTTGCTCTTGTGACGTCATACAGTGTTTCCGTCTCTCTCTTCGGTGCAGGACCTTGCCCCCTTTATGGCACTGGATCCCTGCCAGATACACGCTCCGTTCCAAACACGTCGTCCTTTTGGCAAGAAAAGTAGAAGCGACACTCTAATATTCCCCTCTCAAAAATACCGTGTAGGTGAAGTATAGGTGTATAGTACATTAGCGAACGTCTTTTTATGATGGTTGTATGAATGGACGTAGTTGCAGTACGTGTCTTTTATCTCGTGGTAGACTTGAGGGCAAAGACTCAAAAGACCTGGCAAGCATTGTGCATCACATTTTACTTTTATTTATTTCTTTACTTAACGATGCTTTTAAACTTGTGAGGTTATTAAACATCTTGTGATACGAAAAGAATGGGGCAGTGATGGAATGAGTTCGCCAGCGAAATCTGAAGTTTGTCTTCCATCAGCATCTAACAATAGGCCTATCCGTATTTTGGGGACTGTCAGTAGGATGTCTGTATGTTGAATTGTATGATGAGTAGGGAACGGATTTACAGTTCCGTACCTATTTTGTTTTCTACGTCTTAGACTATGTAATTCAGATATCTCTATGTTTCATGCACGTATGATCTCCGTATTAAAATTGTATAGGACCTAAAACGTCCAAATGAACCATAAACTTCTATAAATGCATAAAACCTAGATGTTTTTGCCTTAAAAGCGCCTTTTTAGTATTTTGCGTATATTTAAAATAAAGATACCGGTACTAAAAATGCAAAAATGCCCAGAAACTACAAAAAAAAAAAATGTTATTTAAAATGTAAAAGAAACTCTCTTCCAGACGAACACTGATGTGGCAAGTTCGTCCCATATTGGTTTTAGGAGGGGAGGGAAGAAGATTTTACGTAATTTCCTCTAACCGAAGTTCCTTTGGTAAAAGTCCATTCTAGCATAAAAGGGGCGGTAGTTATTCCGGTTAGGCGAGAGCTTACAAATGAGATTTCGTGTCAATGCACCCCGTTATGCGAAATGAAACTCATCAATCAGCAGGTTCTTTCACTGATAGAATTTGAGTCTTCGGTTCAGTAACATTCATTGTCAGCACCACTTCTTTGTACATAAATTCCATCTAAAATAGAATACTTATTAACTTACAAATGGCTTTTAAGGAACCTGCAGATTCATTGTCGCCCTCACATAAGCCCGCCGGCGGTCCCTATCCTGTGTAAGATTCATCCAGTCTATCATCATATCCCACCTCCCTCAAATCCATTTTAATATTATCCTCCCATTTACGTCTCGGCCTCTCCAAAGGTCTTTTTCCCTCCGGCTTCCCAACTAACACTCTATATGCATTTCTGGATTCGCCCATACGTGCTGCATGCTCTGCCCATCTCAAACGTCTGGATTTAATGTTCCTAATTATCTCAGGGGATAATACATGCGTGCAGTTCTGCGTTGTGTAACTTTCTCCATTCTCCTGTAACTTCATCCCTCTTAGCCCCAAATATTTTCCTAAGAACCTTATTCTCAAATACTCTTAATCTCTGTTTCTCTCTCAACGTGAGAGTCCAAGTTTCACAAACATGCAGAACAACCGGTAATAGGCCTGTAACTGTTTTATAAATCCTAACTTTCAGATTTTTTGACAGCAGACTAGATGACAAAAGCTTCTCAATCGAATAATAACAGACATTTCCCATATTTATTCTGCGTTTAATTTCCTCCCGAGTGTCATTTAACCTAAAATAGAATATTTACTAATATTAAAATTATTATTTGTTAATTTTATATAAACTCCTAAAAGTTCTAAATTGGGTTTTGTAGTGTCGTAAATCTCTCTCTTTTTTTTTTTTTTTAGCACCTATAAATCCGTTCCCTGATGATGAGTTCCATGAATATACGTAAAGGAATGCTGTAGATATTGCGCAAATACTTTCCGTCATTGCTGAGTGTGTGTCTTCCCACCTAAACTGTGAGGCAAGCATACAAAAATGTTTCTTAACGTCACTCTAGTTTATGTTTCTAAATAATTTCATATCGAGTGTATTACTATTTTTCCTTCAATCGTGGCCAATTCGCTACTATGTAAGTAATGTAAGATTTTGTGAATATCTGATAAGTTGCTCTTCTCGATGGTCAAGTAGTGACCGCACTTGCCATTGGAGCCGAGGTTCACGGGTTAAAATCAGGCCGAGGATGTTTGGTTTGTAAGAACGATAAAAGATTTTAGCACGGCGTCTTTGGAAAGAAAAGTAAAAATAAGCCCATGCTTTAGATTTACCACACGTAACAGAAATCCGTTCTAGAAGGAGAGGCTACTGACAAAATTTAACGGCCATTTCTCGACTAGGTTACAATAATTCAATCATGAGATAACACAATGGGCCCATATGCATCGTCAAAATGTGAGTGGATTTCTTCTGCCCTCTACTCATTCATATATTATGTATGTTTGTTTGCAAACTGCAGAATTAATAAAAATATCAACTTCCGATATCCCGTGGAATAACTCATCGAAATGAGTAAACTTCGAGAATTTTTCTGCAAATGCAAAATGACTTTGAAATTTAGGGATTTATTTACTTATATGTTTATTTATTTATATATTCGTTTATTTGTTTATTTTCCCCCAGAAATAAAAACCAGTCCGCAAGATAATATATACGACCGTTTTATGATGCATGAAATTACGTATCCTTAAATCCTCTTCAACCTGACTGAATAAATGCGAGAGAAATGATCTAATTTGCTTCATTTTTCCTGAAGCCACATCTCTAAGTTGCTGTAATAAAAATTTACGTACATGTTATACCATAGGTGGGATTCGAATCCACAACCTTGGTTCTTCCACAGCTTCTCTTAAACGTTGGTCGCAGATAGGCCTTTACTGCACTGAAATGTAAATTCATTGTAAAGTTCGTGCATTTGCACAAATGAACCGTTCATATATGCTATACTGTACTATAATAATAATAATAATAATAATAATAATAATAATAATAATAATAATAATCCGTGGCGCTACAGCCCACGAAGGGCCTAGACCGACCAGCCGGCTGCTGGCCTCACGGCCACATGCCGAAGCAGAGGTGACGATCATGCAACCAGAATGGAGGTATCGTGTAGTTAGCACGATGAGCCCCCCCCCCCCCAGTCGTTATAGCTGGTTTGCGTAACCGGATTTCGTTACCTATCGTAGCTCCCCAAGTGCATCACGATGCTGGGTGGGCACCGGTCCCATACACTGGCCGAAATTTCATGAGAAAATTTTTCCCCATTAGGACTCGAACCGGCGCGCATTCCGTAACGCGAGTCCCAGGCAGGATGCCTTAGACCACGACGCCACGGCGCGGGACTACACTATACTATACTATAGCTACTCATACTATACTATACTATTCTATACTATACTATACTATACTACACTATACTATACTACACTACACTACACTATTAATACTATACTATACTATACTGTACTATACTATACTATACTATACTGTACTATACTATACTATACTATACTATACTATACTATAGCCTACTATACTATACTACACTATACTATACTGCACTACACTACACTATACTATACTACACTATACAATACTAATATTATATTATATTATATTATATTATATTATATTATATTATATTATATTATATTACTAGCAGTACCCGTGCGCTCCGCTGCACCCGTTAGAAATAAATATAAAGTAATTACATAATTAAAAAATAGGACATTTGATCCAGGGAACATTCGTGTTTGATAGAAGGATAAATCGTTTAATATGTTACTTAATTTAAATTGCATCCAAATAATTAAAATGCGATCATTTTGGTCCAGAGACACTCATTTGGTGCAATGACCATTCCTTTAACATGTTTCTTAATTTTTATTACATGCAAACATAGTTTAATGAAGATTGACATCATTTAGATTTAATGTGTATATTTTATTTTACTTGCTATATGTTTCCATTGAATTATGGTAATAACTTAATTTTAACCCTTGTTTTCTACGTATTCAGTAAATGGCGCTTGGCCCACTATGGTACTGAACCCTTCAAATAACTTAAATTATATTATATTATATTATATTATATTATATTATATTATATTATATTATATTATATTATATTATATTATATTATATTATATTATATTATATTATATTATATTATATTATATTATATTATATTATATTATATTATATTATATTATATTATATCATAAGTTACTGTAATAACATTATAGCATTATGTCCATCTAGAGAAACTATACTTTCCAGTGGTGAAATAATAATTAATTATACAAATCGGTTAATTTAGCTTCCGATATTACTTCATACAAACACAGAAACATTCTCTGTAGGCTATCTTTCATAGCTTTCGATTGTTGCTGTCCAAGGCCCCTTATAGACGAAGTCATTTGTTTTTTAATTCATTACACGGCCTTAGATGGCAGTTATTTTAATTTTAAAACTAATTTATCTCATTAAATATCAGTCCTATCAAAATTTTTCAAGGAATAAAACTTATCGCAAATTATTTTTAAAGAAACTTTTGTTATGTAACAAAAATCAATAATAAGCGAAATATTTCGATTTATTTAATTCAGGCTCCCTTATAACCCCTCTTTTAAATAATGTATTTTGAATGCCATATAGCCTAAAATCTAAGTTACAACGAACTTAATTTATATTCCAATTTTCATCGAAATCCGTTCAGCCATTATCGCGTGAAAAGGTAACAAACATACAGACAGACAGACATACAAACAAAATTTTCAAAAAAGCGATTTTCGGTTTCAGGGTGGTTAATTATATATGTTAGGACCAATTATTTTTGGAAAATCGAAAATTACCAGAAAAATTTCGGCTACAGATTTATTATTAGTATAGATATTATATTTCTACACTTCTGATCAATTATCCTGCATTCACAGTAAATGTGTAGAACTTCCTAGTTTCGCTGAATGAAGACTGTAGGTCTACTACAATATCCTACCAATCCGGTTGCATTGAGTTCATGACACATTTGATCCACTTATTGGTTCTGTATGAGGCAGCCCACGCATTAGCTGTCAAGTCTCCTCGACGAGTGATAGATACATCAACGGCGAAGTATTAATAATGAAAGGGACGAGAAAAGATTTCGCTGTATTGCTTTGACATCGCATAGTTTCACTACAGAGAAAGGTTAGAGTAAGTATGGCTAGAAATAATGTTTTCCGGGTTCTTAAGTAAAGCAACTGGCCTCTTTCTACCACATTCACGATGTGCAACACAGTACTGAGTGTATCTCGTGGCTGTAATGAAAGATCTGTGGTCATGGTGATTAACAGCTATTCCAAGCATTTAACATCAAGCTCTCGCATACATTAAACTACAGAGAAGTCCTTTCTTACATACAAGTAACCCTGTTTGTTGCTTAATGACTCATAAACTACAATTCAGATCGATTATAACTCAGATTATTGAACCTTTTTATGCCACCGCCGCCGTCTTTTGGTTATGACCAAAAGCGCGATTAACATTGAATTGATATTAATGTTGCTGCACAAAATTTCCTCAAATTCGCTCCACACATAACAGCCTCTGGTTTAGGGTACTTAACAGTAAAACTGAGCTATATGTTATCCAATTATTGTCGTTTTCTTCATTTTCCGGCAATTTTCGATATTACAGTCCAAATCTGCTGTTAGAACACATGCTCAAATGATCGCTTATTGAGTCACCAGTTAATTTTACTTCCTGGCCGAGGTTTCGCTTTAATTAGTTGAGAACTTGTGATTTCTAGAGACCGGCACAGTATAGAGAAAATTTATTTTGGAAAAATATGAAATAAATATTCCAATACTGATATACGTAGCTTAGTTGCTAAATGACTTGGATCAGGTTTTCCATCATTATTTGCAAAATAAACCTTTGGAGATAAATACTTTTCTGTATTTAATATGCTACCAAATAAAATACAGTAAATCTGTATACCGTAATTAAAATTTTTTCAAGACCATCAAATGCTTACCTGAATGCAAGAACTTGGTAACTATTTTTTGCACTGAAGAGAACAAAGAAAAAATAGTTCTTACATTGACTAGACCAATGGTATTCAATCTTTTTTACTAGCGTACTTCCAAATTACATTGCATTTATATAAGAATTAACAAAAGACTGTGATTGGTGTTGTACTGTACTAAAATACATTATTATTATTATTATTATTATTATTATTATTATTATTATTATTATTAGCTATTATTATTATTATTATTATTATTATTATTATTATTATTATTATTATTATTATTATTATACAGTGAAGTTGTTCATGCAATAATAATTTACATAAAATGATATTCAAGCAAGGAAAAACAAGAGTTGATATTGCAAAAGAAACTAAAATAATTATCAACAAGTATAAAAATATAAGTGTGTCAGCATTTGTACATACGTAATCAGTGAAATGCGTACCCATTGGGACAATCCCGCGTACCCCCATGAGTACGCGTACCTTATATTGAATGTCACTGGGCTAGACTATCACTGGTTACAATACAACACAAATAACTTTATTTATTTTCTGTCGTTAATATTTGTAGGCTATTTTACTATGAAAAGCCCGTGATCCAAAAAGAGCAGAAATTAAGTAGACAGTAAAATTAATTATTAAAACCCGTTTAAAACATTAATTACACTTACAGACTATACCTATGTAGCCATGGCAACACTGAAAAGACTTTCACTGGATTCGAAACAATGAGCATAGGTAGAATAGGAAGCACTTACTTTGTTTTGGCTTCTCGAATTCTGACGCTATGCTGAAGAGGAATTTAGAGATTTCACTTGCCCTTGGGTACTCCGAAATGTTAGTGAAATGAGTGGCTTGTTTTTTGTTTCCTGGAAGACATCTTTATTACCTGGTATGTGAATAAGCTTTAGGGCTTCTTCCGCGTTCTCTTGGTGTTATTGGCTGACGTTTCGACCGCTGTGTTGTGGCCATCTTCAGAGCAGTTGTTGGATAAGGAAATAGTCTGCCAGCTCTTATATATATAGTAGTCTCGATGGGGGGAGTACTTGCTGTGATAGGTCGTAAGTTCTCCTTCTGGCATCTGATTGGTCCTACGTTGTCCAATCCGGTTGAGGTCTGTATGAAGGGGAGTATTCATATTAAATACTGGCCATCTTCAGAGCAGTTGTTGGATAAGGAAATAGTCTGCCAGCTCTTATATATATATATATATATATATATATATATATATATATATATATAGTAGTCTCGATGGGGGGAGTACTTGCTGTGATAGGTCGTAGGTTCTCCTTCTGGCATCTGATTGGTCCTACGTTGTCCAATCCGGTTGAGGTCTGTATGAAGGGGAGTATTCATATTAAATACTGGCTCTCATGAGGTCCGAAAGAGTGACCTTGATACCGTGCCCGATGTCCGGATGAAGGGGGGGGCGGGGCGCCGCGTACATGTGGAGACCTGGTTTCTCGTTCCTATACTTAGGAAGCTTACGCGAACATCTTTATTACCTCCTTATAATATCTGGACAGCGCAGTTCAGTGGTAGTTATAGAAATGTTGATTAAGGGGGGAAGGAATCAAGAAAATATGAAAATTTTACCAAAATATTATGAAATATGAAACATTTTTGACGTTTATTACATTCTACACATCGTGAATCGTGAAAATCCTTGTTCCCATACCCATAGCAGGAATGGTTTAGAATATGAAATGTCATATTTTGCCTATCTCTAGTGGTCTTTATAGTAGTCAGTACGGTTCTTGATACAGTGACAGCCACTTACTCCATAAACCCAATCACAAATTACCCTGTTTGCCAGCAACATTAGTCTCTCATGCCATGGAGCACAAAGTGGCAACTTCGCAAGTAACTATTAATTTGAGAAAAAAACTTTTACAAACTCTGAAAGGTCAGAAGGTAGACCAAAAAGACACTTTCAGAGAAGAAAGTAGGGGTCGAAAACAAAAAATTATTTCTCCAGATACCTAAATTTTTTTAATGTCAAAATCAGTCAATTATTGGTGGCAGCTTACAGCTTTTAACTGGTCATATGGTATAGCTACCTACTAGACTAGACGTCATTTCGGAAAGCGGTTAGCTTCTATATGCGCCGTAGCATTTCTGGTATGTGACGTCACAAGCTTGTACAGTAGAACCAATCAGAATCAGTCCATAACAAGCACTTCCCGAGTCCGTTTGTTCACGTGCGAGTGTTTCATTACATTGAATAAGTAAAACTAACATTTACTGTGTGTATGTAAGGTAAATAAATGGAAGAAGAGACTGTAAAAAGACAAGTATTATACAAGCAGGCGCGGAAAATAGTGTTTAAGGTGTATAATTATTTTAAAAACGTTAACGAGCAGAACGCTGCCGGCCATCTTGATGCTGGCAGCAATGTTGCCAACATGCAAGAAACGACTGCAGAAGCATGTGGTGTGGGATTGAGAACCGTGCAAATAATATTGTTAGTGAAGGAAAGAGGGTTTGTTTGGTGTCATGCTTACAGTAATCAAGGGCTAAGATCATTATTGTATTTTGATAATTTAAATTCTCCCCTGCACTATTTGTATTGCACGTGCTCGTGAAGTACGAAGTGGCAATGTTGTACGCTGCCTTGCTCTCTCTATCTGTCTCTCTCGACGCAAACGCTAGTAGACAACCGCCTTCCGAATTGCCATCGACTCTAATAAGTCTATTATATTATGGCGAAAGAAAGTAAAATAAAACCGTACGTCTTGCACTCTAGCTTTTTGAGTACAGTGTACTACTCCTGCACTGGTTTGAAAACATTCCATAATCGTAACAACACTACGGCTCATCATATCCAGCTTCAATATTCAAACGAAGAGCGCATTTGTTCCGAAGGAACTTGGCGAAGTCGCTTAAAAATTCCATGTTTAAGCTCGTGATGACCTCAAAACAATGTTCTTTGATATCACAAAAAATACGTGTTATACTTGAAATGTAAACAGCAACAATTGCTGCCTCTCTTGTGAGTCATGTCATGACTGTCATGAGTAGAGCCCGGAAGTTAGGCAAAATGTTTTTTTTTTATTGCGTAGATATGTGAAACAGCTTAATAGAGAAAATCATATTTCCGCGCATTTTGGGACCAGTTTTTATTTTGCCTTTTTTGCTTATTTCAGCTTCGTTGCCTATTTTAAGATTTAATGTTTTTTTTTTTTTTTTTTTTTTTTTTTTTTTTTTTTTTTTTTTTTTTTTTTTGGTGGATATTTCCCGTTGTTATGGGGTAAACCTTGGTAATTTCGTGGCAGTGGTTATTTCATGATATTTTTTCGTGAACTATTGTAGCTGCTTCACAAAGCGTAGCTGTATGTTTCTGGAAACCGGACAACATAAGCAATCTCTTGGCGGAAATTTGAATCTCGTAAGACCATTGGTTAGTTCACGAAAGAGCCAGGAAAAAATATCACGAAATAATCACTGCCACGAAATTACCAAGGTTTATATATTAAATAATTAGTACAAGGATAAATGAAAACAATTTTTTATTTTATAAATAAGGCACCTGTTACAAAAATTAAGCAATATTTTTTTATTATGGGAATCTCTATTGAGAATCTCACTCCATATAAATAAATTTAAATTATTTGTGGTGGTATCCTATGCTGTTCAGTCGGCTTTGAGGGTTGATATCATATCTCACACCTCGAGGTAGTTGGTTTCTCTCTTCTGAGAGGTTCAGTTCTGCAGATTTCAAGAAAAAAAGTGCACAGAAGAAAAAGGCCACATTGTACAGTATTGAAAGCAATTGGCAGAATTGGCATATTAGTTTGCGTTATTGTTACCGATATGAGTTCATCCAAAATATCATGTTTTAAGGATGTTCCAGTGACTTCGGTGGAAGTAGAACAAGCTTTTTCAATGATGAAAAACATTGTTTCTGGCAGGAGGCTATGACTGTTGAGAACGTGCGAAGACATCTTGTTGTGGCATGTAATGAAGTACTGAAATATGATGCACAGGTTTATTAAATAACGTATATTAAATTACTATTTTGATGATTTTACTGGTTATTGTCGTAATTTTTAAATGCTTGTTTTTATTATTTTACTGCCTATTTGCCTACCTATTTCAACTAAAATAAATGTCAAAATTTCCGAGTTCTAGTCATAAGACTAAGCGCTACGTTCGAACAAATACCACCAGAATAAAAGTCTCCTGGTTTGGAGAAACTCAAATCGCACAAATGATGAACAATTGCCTGTCTATTAGGCGACACAACATCAAAGCATTCAGGCTCCTTGAGACGTGATAACTAAGCGTTTTCGACCCTCACTTTTGTATCTGAACTTGTTTATTTCTATTTAATCTATCACCCCTCAAAGTTTGTAAAATTCGTTTTTCCTCACGCTGTATAAAACACAAGGATGCAAGGGAAGTTGTGCATTTTAAAGGACGATAAAAATTCTTAGCATAACTTCCTCCTGAAGATAAATAAAGATGCGTGGCCCGTGTCGTATATGTACGGCACTGTAAAGTGCCTTGTCCCTGATAGAGTCCTTTAGGCAAATTCCTTCGCCTACTTTGAATTTCTACCCCTAATCTTTTGTAGTTGAAATTATCGTTTAATGAAATACAGTAGTACTATTAGGATCTACTACATTTACGAGGTAGGTCTTGCATGTAAATAAAAAAACTACACACAGAAGAGAGAACGGATGAAGAGACTACTTTATTTAATGTTTTGAGAGGTAACTTTGGTAACATTTTGGTAACCTATGCATTATGGCATCTAACCCTGTAATCAGTTCAGCGGGCTTTGCTTTATTGCGTTGTAATTATTATGAAATAGTTTTCTTGACCCAGGGCAACGACTCTGTGGGTAAATTAGTCTACTCAACTGGCTTCATACGGGTGAATAACGAACAGTTAAGTAAAAAAAACGTTATGTTATAGGCTGAATTTTTATCAACAATGAAAAGCGGATTATTAAATATATGATTTTCAGTTTACGACTATGTCAACTTCCCTCATAAGCATTCCATAGAAGACTGGATCTTGGAATCGTGCTGGAATGTTGGAAATTATAACGAGAACACAGAGATCAAACTCTTGAAAACATAGCCACAAATCGTGCAACTCTGCCGTTACTATCTGATTTTGTCTGAAGTTCCGACTCTGAACGAAGTTTGCTGAAGAAAGCTTCTGCCTGATCAATAGTGCGACGGGAAGAGGCAAGAATGATTGGGTATGGGACCTGTTACGGCCAGACCCCTGAGTCATATAGGCCTACCTTTCCGTTTCGGTAAAGTGAACAGTTTGTGTCATCTGTCATCGTTAGCCTCATCTTTGTCATCGTGCCTTAATTATTTTGTTCTGATCGAATACCACTGTTGGGCGTGCACTCGAATTCCAGTCGGGTTCAATAACTGGTAGGTTTTTCCTTGTGGTTTTCCCTTGGTGTAAGGCGATTGTTAGATAATCCCATTGCGAATCCTCTTATTCATCTCGCCACATATTAATTATCTCGCTATTACCAATTTTAACCACGCTAAACATCCTTCCAGTTGATACAGCGTCAATAAATATCCGATTAAAATCATTGTCTTCAACATCGTTGACTCATCATCCTTGTGTCATCATCATTGTCGTCGTCAACATCATCATTTCTGCAATGGTAATTAATTTCTGTAGTGTCCTGTTATTTAGTATCATGGAGTTCAATATCGGTAGTTTTCACAACATTGGCTTTTGCTTTATTTTACACTCTATTACATGCGATTTAAAATACTAATAGAAAAACATAGGGTTACGTTTTATATACCAGTCGCTTTTCTAATGCATAATTCTACAATGTCTGGGAAAAGTGGCATAAGTCAGTTTCCACAAACATTTTTATTAATTTATTGACAACTTACGGAACATCAGCTCGCTTGGGAAAAGAGACAATACATTACAATAATTCATACAGAAGAAAATCAAATCGACATAAACCAGTGTGAAGACAGTTTTTTTCCTTCTCCTGTAAAATTAACATTTTTGACTTGTGTCACTTTTCCCGGGCACTACAGAATTTTAGTCTCCGTTAACCCAAATAGTTTGGCTGAAATAAAAAAATTGATAGGATATTTAAGGAAATTTCAGTGATTGTGTGAAACATCTATTCTACCTTAAAGGTAATACGCGTTTCTGATGATGACGATGATTATGATTATGATGATGATGATGATGATGATGATGATGATGATGATGATGATGATATAGTAAGGGCTTGAGGCTCAAGGCCCTGGGAGTAATCAGGCTGCTCGTCTGAGGGTGGGATATGATTCTTTCAGGGCTGAGGTAGGATGTACCACTTGTTAGCATCGGATTTACGAATGCCACCCAGGCCACCTATTGGACTTGGACAGTCGCCGTATATATAGGGCGCACAATGGACCAAAGCACGCCAAAGTGGAAGGATCCGTCCGGGTCCAGGCCTAGAAAAACCAAGCCAAACCAAGATATTCATTTTCAATGTATATAAGCCTAGTTTACATTGTATTAGAACGTCCATGGATTCGCTACATGCATAAACGATACTTAGAGGTGTGATTTTATGGTGATTATTTTACCCTGATTTCGGTGATTAAAATGGTTTAATTTAGGTTAATATTTCGTTAAAAAAAAGGCGCATATTTCGCACCCTAAAGAAACATAAAAGAATAATAAAACATTTTTTTTTAATTATTGTTGAAACGATCCCTTCTAAACTAACATAAAATTGTTTGCATCATTAATTAAATACATAATGCAATTTCATTTGACTGTGACGAGGCACTGTCGTCTTGATTTCACTAAGGCAGATAAATAATCGTTGTCTGCTTGTGCTGCTCCCTGGATGTAGTTCCTGAACTTGTGTACAGTAGTGGCAAAAAAAATCCGGACCGACCCTTGTAACTGATTTCAGAGTCACAGATTCAAATTTTGCTAGTCACAAAACATATCCATCTTGTATAATTAATTGTAACAATGAAATTTATTGCATTTGTTCGATTCTTACCGTCTTTTGTTTCCTTCAGTGCCTCAAACTTACGGACGAAAAAACTTTGAGAGTTTTATTTTCATCTGGCATTAAATATTACATTTCTACCTCTATTCGGCAAAGATAACTGCGTATTTTTACATTAAATAGCAGTACATACCTCTGGCTTCACTATCCATATTGAAATTACCACAGTTTGACACAATACACAGCACAGGATTCTTTTGTATCAGCTGCAAGGGTCGGTCCGGTTTTTTTTTGCCACTACTGTACATCGTTGCCATATGTCACATGTTTGTAATTCTGAACGATAAAATATGTATAAATGTTCATGTATATTTTATAACGAAGAAAATTTGCACTTTTTATTTTGGAAGAAAGAACCATTTTTCTCAATAAAATCTGTTTTCTCAATAAAACCTGTTTTTTTTAACATACTCGTATGATTATGAAGTAATTTCGTGAATTTCTATCAATTTCGCGAAAATTCGCGGATATATTTCACTTAATTTTGGACTTTTATTAAAGGATTTACATTTGTCATGCATAAAATTAAGTTTTAACACATTTCTCGTATATCGTAATTCCAAAAAAATCACACCTCTAATGATACTGAATGGCCGAGATTTATGATTTGACATCCCTCTCCATTGGAAGTATCCTTCTAGTGTTATCGGCCCCATTGCTGTTTGACGATGATGTAGGCATATATTTAGAACGTTTCTAATTGTTACATTCATCAATGATATGTTGATTTGTCCACGACATATTATTCTGTATATCTGGGCTGAAAATTGGATCTCGAATGTCTCATGAAATGTGTGATGGTCTTAGATTGTGTTGCTTTGATATAAGAAATTGCAACTTTTTACGTAAAATAACACTAATGGAATTGAAGCAACGCCCTCTTAGATGTTTCTTCTCTCATAAACATGAGCTAGATATATGTACAGTATAAAGAGAAACGCAAAATGATTAATAAAGATTTCTAATCTTTTAAGACGTCTTGCCTGGTTCAGAAAACACAAAGAAGACATTTAGGAATTGTGTCCGCCTTGCCGAGGCGGCTGAGCTGATTGTGGAAGTGTTACATCGGATACGCAATTCGCTCAAGATGTGCCCCACCCCGCAGATTTATGATGCCTGCGTCGACGTCACATGCTACTGCACGACCGCAATATCCCAAGTCGGCAATATAAGCGCGGCTCCGACACATTAGTCTTGTCCCTCATTACGTCATATTTCATGTGTATCTGCGATGAATTGGTTGCTGTTCCAAATAATTCTGTTGTTCGAGAAACCGAAATTGGTTAAACTCATCTGATGTGTCTTTTACACTACAGAGCAATCAAGAGACTATAAGATAATATAAATTAGGATTTCCCTGCCTCTGATCGGATCAAAAACTCTGATAGAAAATATATTACCCTTGCGGTGAATTTCGGAGGGCGTAATTAGTCAAATCCACTCTCCTCACCTTCACGCTGGGGCTACCTGGGATCTTTTAACTTGCGAAAGAATGGTGTGCAGAAAGCAACGGGAAGCTAGCACATTTATCTTTCCCAAGAAAAACTGCAAACATTGCATGATGAATCTTTTGGCGATAAAAGATTTCTGACGTACAGCACTCGGTGAAGATTCTCCTCCGAATACTGAATCGACGTTCATATTGTAAAATGGAAGAAGAGTTAGAAGAAGAGCAATTTGGCTTCAGGAAGGGAAAAGGTACCAGAGATTCAATTGGACTGCTGCGAACAATTGGCGAAGATACTTAGAGAAAAATAGAGAAATATGGCCCGGTTTCTTCAACCTTTGTTAAAATGCACCTAACATAGCGTTAATTAACTAAGTTAAAAGTATAAATTGCTGTTAAAAATATTGCGTTTCTTCAACTTTACATTTCACATTTTAGCATTCTGTTTGTTAAAACACTGTTAAGACCAGATATTCTAGAATTTAACCATAACCTATAACCAAATACAGGCTCAATTCTGTTTTCTGAACTCTGACAGTTGCGATTCTCGCTTGTTTCCGTTGTTTGATTCAGAGAGGATAAAAGTCTTTCTATTCTCTTAGGTTTGACTTATGCTTCTTTCCATCGTCTGTATCACAGTAGCATGGAGCGGCGTATTGGTATTGCTGTTGTGAAATGGAAAACGCTAGAACAAAAAGAAGAAATCATAGGACTAATTTCTCTTCCTTCGAGAGAAGCCTTCTGCTGGAAACAATTTCGCAGTATAAACCAATTATTGAGAAAAAATAAATAAACGGATCTAGGTTGGCAGAAAATAGCCTATACCTTTGTATGATCTTCTGTTCTGTCAAATCACTGAAATCATCGCTCTGTCTATGTATTCATGGATATTATTTTCTGAATAATCAAGATATAGAAGTTCAGCATCTAATGCACCAGCCAGCTGCATGAAATTGAGCAGTTAAATTAACATGGGTTTTAACAGCCTGTTAGTACTAACTGTAGTTAAAGAAATGCTTCAACTATTAAGTTTACAGTTAAAATGGAATAACACACTGTTATAATTTAACAAAGGTTGAAGAAACCGGGCTTATATATAGTATTTGTAGGCATGAAAAAGGCTTTTGACACAATGGATTGGAGTGAACTTGAGGGGATCCTGAAGAAAATTGGTATGGGAGCTACAGCCCGTGAAGGGCCTAGACCGACCAGCCGGCTGCTGGCTTCACGCCCACATGCCGAAGCAGAGGTGGACGATCATCCAACCAGAATGGAGGTATCGTGTGGTTAGCACGATGATCCTCCGCCCCCACCCGTTATAGCTGGTATTCGCAACCGGATTTCGCTACCTATCGTAGCTCCCCAAGTGCATCACGATGCTGGGTGGACACTGGTCCCATACACTGGCCGAAATTTCATGAGAAAATTTCTTCCCCCATGAGGACTCGAACCAGCGCGCATTCCGTAACGCGAGTCCTAGGCGGGATGCCTTAGACCGCGACGCCACGGCGCGGGACTTGGTATGGATTGGAAAGAGATAATTCCTCTTCATATGACATAGTTTCTTCATTCACGGCTGCTGGCGCGGTAAATCAGCAGACCGATGAGTAACAACAAAGAAAGTATCATACTGTGTGACACTTCACCATATCTGAGTTGTTCGGTTCCTGCACGTCGGGATGTTTCATAAAAATATGTGACTAAGCTACGTGCTTAGTCACGTTGAAGAGCTCCCGCATAGGCCCCCCACCGCGAGGCTCCCGCATCCCGCGGCCCTTTGTGTTTTTGTTGAGTTTGGGTGTTGAGCCGCACATCATAATTGCGAGATGGTGCGTGGGAACCGCCTTCTGGTTTGTTTGTAAATTAGAAGCTTCCAGCCGACAGATGTCAGCAGCCGGCCGTAGCTCCTGCCGTCACGGGCCCAAGATCTCACAACTCCGGGGACCCCAAATTGCTCTGTGTGGGCGCATTACGCAACAGACTGATACATTGCTCAGCTGTGAAGAATTTGTTCTTCGAAACAGTGACAATAGCTTGCGGAGTACCGGTAGCTTATACTGAACATTTTTGCTAATAATCTACGTCTGGTTCATGAAATTATGACTCCTTCTTAATATGAGAATTGTTATACACGTGTTTTGTAAGAATCTGCATGAAAGATTTTACGAAACAATTTACTCCTCTAATTTGTAAGTTTCATGTTTGTGATTACATACCTATAACTGATTCGAATACAGTTAATGACTTTAGGAGTGCACGGATTTTTTTCTTTTCGATATACAGTCAACTCCGGATATAGTGAACCTCTGCGGACTTGCATATGTCGTTCACAATATCCGAGATTACTAAATCCGAAGTGTGTCTCCCCTAACCTTAAATGACAAGAATGAATGAAATTGTGAACAAGAAAATAAAACACTATATAGTAATTAACAGTGGCGTAGCGTCAATGTAAGCTAAAAAGCTCAGCTTCCCCAGTTAATAATAATTTCATAATAAACCTGCAGTCTATGGACAAAATTATTTATTAATTTTAATATAATTTATATTTACGCGTTAAATATTGTAATGCGGCAGCTCAGGATGATTTGTGATGCAGCAGTAAACAAGAAGCCTGCACACACCAGCTTCCAAGCAGACTGGTTTCTTACACTTCTTCTGTGTAATCCACCCCGCAGATTTTCCATTCCTTTCTAACTAAACTACCCTGGTCGCAAGGCTAGTAAGAAGCTAGCTTTGACATTGAAAATAAGTAGTTTCCGAGTTATCCCTTTTCGTCAGTTGTGTTCATTTGAAGTGTTAGTGTGCATTGTGGCTGATATAATAAATAATGAGTGAAATAACAGTTCCTGACACCAATTTACTTGAATTTTTAGGACAATTCTATTATCAAGACTGCCTTACGAACAAAAGTGTGGTCTAAAAAACAAATGACCGACTCCCTTGCTGTCAGTGAAGGACACAACCAAAAGAAGTACTTACGTATTGTATCAATTGACCGTTAATATTGTGATTCCTCTAACTATGACAGGGAGTGAGCTAATGTTATACGTATACATGTCTATTTGTTAGAGATAGGTGTAAACCGTGAAATCATATTTTACTATATAGCTTTTGAGGTCATGCCTTATTGGTTTTATTTACGAGGTTCCAACCAATCTTCGACTGCTGACTTGACATTGACTACTATTTATTTTAAGACTATATTTTTGTAATACGTTTTCTCATATTGCATGAAAGACACCTTGAATTAGCTTCCCCTGCTCAAAATTTCATGCTACGCCACTGGTAATTAAAATATTTCATTTTTGTGGAATGGATTACACTGTATACTGTAACTCACAGTTGATTTACTTAAACTATACTGTCGACCCACGTCCGCTTGCGAAAGACCACGTTCAATGTCACTTTTAATATTCGCCTTTTCTTCCAAAGAAAAACGCTTCACACTCCGACATTTTTATACAGTGCATTCACTGTTCGAAAACTGATCAGGTAGAAATGACAAACGCTGTATGGTGTGACTGCATACTCAGCCTTGGAATTTCCCAGGTCACTTAATGAAAACTGGGAGGGGATGATGGAGTTTCAAAGATACCGGAATTTTACCTTTATTTATGCTCTGGACATAATGTCCGTCCCCTTTTAATAACAGAAAACAATTTAATTTTCCTTTGTTTCGATGCTTTCTGTCATAATGGAAATGTTTCTCAGAACAGAAGGTAACCCTTTTACGGTGGAGAATTAGAAATAACAGTAGAGTAGTGTGCCTGAGTACGGAATGGCAACCCTTTGACGGTGGAATGAAGCAAGGTTGTCACGCTTCTCAGAATGATTAAGCATTGTCAATGCTTCAGTGGGACTTAATGAACTAGACACTGTTCACGTCCTACTTAATATTCTCGCCTATCTCAAAATAAAGTTTTATGCAGTTTTTGCCAAATTCGTATTGTTTATGTTTTATTTTCAAACTCTCCTTGTCGTAGGGTTACCATCCGTCCGGCAGGCATTAAAAAAAATTGAAATGTCCGGCATTTCGCGTTTCAGCTAGAATTAATATGAATATTGAATAATGTGCGATATTATGCATAGAATATCTAAACAAATGGTGAAAACCTATGAAAGAATTTAACTGAGCTGGAGCACATAAAAAACATAAAATATGGTGGCTTATTGACATGCATTGAATTCTGACACTCTAAAAATGTCACTATTCATGATTCCAAGCTTATTTTATCAATTTTATTCTTCAATGTATAAAGATATGCCAATCAAGTTAATTTGGACAAAAATTTAAGTTTAGATAAGCAATGGAGCAAATTCTTAAAAATATGTCAATTCTATTTCTCTATCCCAAATCACAATGGAAGTGCTGAGAGACTATTTTTCTTAATATCTGCTCAATGGACCAAAGAACGAAATCGCATACTAACTGAGACAGTCAGAGGTATCATCATGGTGAAATATAATTTCAACGATAAGTCCTGTGAACTGTTCCATAGTTATTTGGTACAAGATAGAAGTTTGTCTCTTCAGGCTCTTGTGCACAAAGGGTGCTCCACCGATAAGTAGGGTACAGATGTAATATTGATCCAGCAGCTAGTGAGAAAACTGACTAAGGTGAGGCATTGTTTTTATCTTTAATTTTGTTCATACCAATTTTTAAAAAATCCTACTTTTTTCACCAATGTCCTCTTATTTTAGATTCCATGTCCTCCTATAGAACTTCTCATGGTAACCCTACCTTGTCGGTTAATAGTAATGTAATCGAATGTTGGCAACATCGCATGCTCGTGTATGGGAATCCTAATCCTCCTGGAGAGACATGAGCTTCTGTTCGGTACATCACGTGGTGTACGTCCGTCATCACGTTTCTGGCTGTTGAAAGACGCGACCCAAGACTTCCTTTTATGTCTTCACCCCTCTGGCAAAACTAGACATGTCTGTAACTGCTGGGGGACACGAGCAAGGCGACCGACGGTGAATTGTTCAACCAAAGCCTTTTATACTGCTTTCAGAGATGGGTCTGCATTATGTCTGAGATCCCGCTCTCAACATTTCATGCTGTGAACACTGAATCGGCTACTCACTCCTAATTGAAGCTTTCTTTTCGCACCTCAGGTGTGCGACAGGTATTTAATCTTTCGCTGTTAAAACAGAAACATTTAATGACGTTATCACTTAGTTTATGAGGCGATTTGTTTCACCACAGACTCGATTTCCGACGTACAGTGGAAGCTCTTAAGTTCGACAGAAATCAAGTTCGACATCCTATAGTTCGACTGCTTACGTAGGAGAATTAGACACGCCCCTATACGGGCACTAAGAAATAGGTTTGCCATTTGATTGGGAATTGGTCCTATGTCTTGTAGTGATACTTTTGTTAAAGGGAAACAGAATATTTTATTGATTAGGACATTTGTATTTAATCACTGATTTTAAATTAACCAACTCTTCTTTTTCTATTTGAGAATTGTGCTGTTTGTGAGACGGAACTATCGAAACCCACTGTGGTACTAGAAGCGCATACACAAGTCTCGGGGCGGGCAGCAAATGCAAGTATAGTACTGTATTCGTTGATGGATAACCAATAAGAATTTGTATTCATTTCACCTGCTACACCCACTACCCTTATTGGTCAGAACTTTCAATTCTGTTCTGTCGAACTTAGGAGAGATTGCATATATTTTATTTTTCTTATGAAGTTTCGAGCTTCCACTATGATTTGATTACGAAGATGAGGATTAATTCAACCATGTGTTGTGATTTAAGTTCTCCGTTGTTTCTTGTTCGGCGTGGGGCAGACAGTGTATATTTCTTTAAAATTTCAAGCTTTCACTATGATTCCATTGTGGAGAAGGTAATTGGATTTTCAGTCGTGTTGTGATCTAATTTATCAGTTGTTTCTGAATTTATGTCGAGCAGAGAGGCAGAATGGAGATTTTTTCTTCTAAAATTTCAAGTTTTCGCTGTGATTTCATTGTGAAGAAGATAATGGGATTTTCACTCCTATTGTGATCTAATTTCTCCGAAGCTTCTGGTTTGATGCCGGGTAGAGACAGGAGTTTTTATTTTGAAATTTCGAGCGCTCTCGTTGATTTGATTGTGAAGAAAATATTAGGATTCTCAATCATGCATTGTGATGTAAGTTTTGGTTCGATGTTAGGAGGAGAAAAGGTAGTTTTTTTCTTAATTTTCCGACTTTCGCGGTCATTTGATTGTGGATAAGATATTGATGCGTTCAGTAATATTATGATATAATTTCTCCAACGTTTATAGTTTGATGTCGGGCAGGGGTATGATTTTTTCCTGAAATTTGAGACTTTTGCTGTAGTTTTAATTTTATTGTAAAAGCTGAGATTTTTCATTAAGTTTTGTGAGAAATAGGCCATTTTCTTCCTGATATTTCAAGCTTTCATGATGATTTCATTGTGAAAATGTGAACCCTTATATTGAGATCGATTGTTTGCGAGATTTCGTAACTACTTACGGTTTCTGCCTTGGGATTGTATTGCTAGGCATTATTATGGTTTTAATAAAACAACTTAAAGATGAGAATGGAAACAAAAATGTCATTCAATTGAAACACTTAAGATGGTGCTAAAAGCAACATATTCTTTTGTTGCTACTCCACGTAAATCATACAAATAATAATTACGAAAAAAAAAAGAATTTATGGTAGCATCTTTCGAGATTTTAATGCATTTATGTAAACAAACGTTCCGTCGGACCCCGGCCACTTAGTCACTCACAATGAGTGCATGTCTGTACTTGTGGTTGGACATTGTGTCTACTGTCACATACATTGTGACACGGTACACGAGGGTAGGCCAACAAAGGGGAACACAGTAGGTAGAACTTAAAATGAGAGGGATTCAAACCGGCATCGGAACTTGAATCCGGTGTGGCTTAGTGGATAAAGCGCCAGCACGTAAAGCTGGAAACTCGGTTCGAGTCCCGGCGCCGGAGAGAATTTTTCTCCGTTCTACCGATTCTTCACCATAATACCACAGTCTAGTATATACAGTCACGAAGCTTGAGTTGTGAGGGTGCTAGGAACAATAGACTGTGCCGGTACTATTTCGCATTGTCTGTAATGAGGCGATATTAGCGATCCTAGTGGATCTATCTATGGATGCATTTTTACTACGTATTGAGCTTCGTGACTGTATATATTAGACTGTGATAATGCTGTGCTACCATGGAAGTAACATTATTCACTCTCCGTCTGTTCACAAGAAGGAATTGAGGAATATCGTCATCGTCGGCTATTGGAATTTTGACAAATCCGGTTGGAATTTTAAAGAACAAAGACTTTCTTGAGGAACTCCACTATCCTCTGTCATATCCTTGCAGCTCCTCTATAATTTATATATATATATATATATATATATATATATATATATATATAAAATTCTCACTGGAGTAAGTAATTGGGAAGAACTGTGCCATGTTATCTTTTCATGAGACCAACTCAGTGAAATTCCTACGACGAAGGTTTCATGTGGCAAGCGATCGATGGTATGCTTTGACGTCATTCACAATGTGAGGGTTTCCAGATTTCGCGAGACATGTCCCTTTTTATTAAAACTCTTGTGTTTCGCTACGAACGATGGCGGAACGAAAATATCCCGTTTCCTCTCATCTTATTAGCATTACGCATTGAGTTCATTATAGTCATTAAATATTAAAACATCTGCGGAAGCTTTCTGTTAATGAGAAGGATAGTACTATTCGCAAAATTTGATAACACAAGCATTGAATTATTGAGACATTTTTGCATGAATTTTGTATGTTTTTAATATAAAACAGACATTAAAAAGTGCCCAAACAATAATTAATGAAATGAAATTAGTAAATATCCTTATGACAATACAAGTATTATTTTTAACAAGCAGAGCGTGAATACATTAGGAACGCCTATAAAAGTTAATACTGGGTTAAAACAAGGATGTGGATTATCTCCGATTTTATTTGATATATTATATCAATAAAATATTAGAAGAATGGAAGTTAAATCTCAATACATATGACTAGGACAAAGTAAATATATTAATACGATATTATTTGCGGATGATCAGGTCCTATTAGCAGACTCAGAAGAAATATTGCAAGAAAATATAATAAATTTGAATAATATTTTGAAAAAATACAATGTGAACATCTCCAAAAATAAAACTAAGGCTATGGCCAGGGGCAGGTATTTATGGCATTAATTTTATCATTTGTGTTTTTTAATATTGGTATCGGCGGAGATTGTTGGAGATTGATTTGTACTCTTAGTGGAGATTAATGGAAATTTTGGAAAATACAATTATTTTGGAATAGAAGTATTAACTCAGTATGAATATTACTTTCCAAATAATTAACGTTAAAGGTTCGTTGGATTCTGGTAAAATTGCGGAATGGCCAATAGACAATATTTGTTGGATTGTGACTGTATTTAACACACATTCATTAAAAACGAAAAAAACTTGCAGCCTTCAAGTTAACACTTTCAAATTATTAGTGAAATGTTGAATTCTCCATCTTTTCAGTTCACTAATGTAATCAGAACACCTGGAATACCATTTAAAGTAGTCGACTTGGATATATAATAAATTCAAGTGGAAAAAAAAAAAATCCGAAAAAAATCAGAATATGACATTCGCTATAAAACGACGCAATAGTAATAATTCACGGATATGTTCATATTTCGCTATTAGAACTCTATTTCGCGGTTTGTTGCGATTGTTTTATCCGCATATTATTAATCAGAATCACTTAATTCGTGAAGATTAGTAAACATTTATTGTACACTATATCTATTATGTCGTGATTTTCGCGATCTCCATAAATACCTGGCCCTGGCCATGACAATGAAGGGAAATTAAATTAAAAGAGTTACAGGAGTAACTGATGGAAATATAATATTGAACAAGTGAATAATTTCAAATATCTTGGTTGTTCCATATCAGTGTATCAGATAAATAAAGATTTAGAAGGAAACATCCAGAAATATAATAAACTAAATGGATATATTAGAAGATACTTAGGGGAAAACACGAGGAAAGAGACGAAGATAAGATTGCACAATGTAATGTAATCTCGAAACCTTCCCTTCAATATGGAAGTGAAAAATGGGTAATGAGGGAAGAGGATAAAAGATGAATTGAAACCTCGGAAATGATATTTATGAGGTCGATGTTAGAAGTATCGCTGAGAGATAAATTAAAAAGTAGTGAGATAAGAAAACAATTGCAATGTGAAAGGCTAGTTGAAGAAATACAGAAATATCAGAAGAAATGACATGACCATTTAAATAGAATGTACCCACCGAGGCAGCCTTATTTGTATAAACGAAAAGGACGACGAGACGTAGGACGCCCAAGGAAAAGATGGAATGAACAAAATATATTCCTTTGATTTCGGAACGGGATTATAACCCAATTCTTGAAAGAAGAAGAAGAAATTAATAAAATACATTGAAGGTTTAAACTCTGTTACGTTGTGATTTGTCACATTCCTGTATAAAGTTAATTAACATTAGCGTATTATAAATTATAGTTTCGTTATTTTATAAAATATATTTTTTACTCCAGCATTATGCATGGTTTTTATTGTTAGTTAAAATTGTGCACGATATACGTAGAGGGAAGTTTGGTTAATGCTGGGTTTGCGGTGAAAGACTGCCCTTGGGCAGAAAACTATGAATTGAATTGTTCCAGTGCCATAAAATATTACCACGCCAATTAAAGCGTATTTCATTTCATTTTCACTTGGTGTTCTGCCCAAGAACAGGTCTTTCATTCCAAACCCAGCTCTCTTCAGTCTTTCTTTTTAAAGATTAATGACTTCTATTATGACGGCACATCTTGTGGCATAAATTTAATATTATTAATCACTACACTTACCCAAACACTTACACATACACTCACCCTAGTACACAACATAATTCTTCACAGATACACATCATGTACAGCGTGGCCCGCCGAAGTGGTGTACAAATTCAAAATGGGTCATACTGCTGCCATCTGTCTACAATATACGGCAGTAAAGAAGTAGACATTAGATACACACATACACAAATAATTTTCCATGCAATTATATTAATTGAATATACTATTATTGCTGTAATAGCAACTCATTCTTCATAGACCATATCAAACTACCCATCATTACAAATTTAATGTTATTTCTTTATTCATTGTTTTATAATACTGACATAAAAATAGCGTATGAAACACGTTTATAATGTTCGCTCGTTTCCTGGCTAGTGACATGTGCAATAACGTATAACAATATAAACCAATTCATAATATGCTATTAGATACAAGTAATGAAATTTATTTAATTATGTATAAAATAATGTATACAGATTTTTATGCACTCGTGAAGATTATCACTCTCGGCTTCGTCTTGGGGCGTCAAACTTTCCACCCTCGGATAAAATCTAATTTTACTCTCTTTTACTATAAATTACTATTGTCATTTAGCTTATAAGCTGTTCGTTCACATTTCCATATTTCAAGAATTTAAAAACTGAAAATCATATTTACAATGCAAACTAATGTAAACATAATACCCTAAAGTAAATAGAGAAACTTGTAAACTGTGACCATTTAAAATGCAAAACTAATACGTAAGAAATCTTCAGTGTACAAGTAACGCCTCTCGAGTGAATATTTTATTGGTGAATCGATTGTGAGTAGGCTTTTGACTGGCTCTACCAAGACTTGTGTTTTGTTTATGTTCTGTCTCATTAGTGTAATGATGATACAAAGACCAACAAAACAGTAGTTATTTATATCATGTGTATCGTGTATTTTAGACAAAATAAATATATTAGATAATTTAATAATTTATTTACATATTTTATTTGAAAATTTATGAACTGCCGTTTACAATATTGATCCATTTCTGCAGAGCTGCTCGGTGCTTTGTACCTTTAATGGATTTTTTAAGAGTATTAATCTTGTACCAAACAAAGCCATCACTGTCATTGTTTGTATTTACCAGGCTTGCAGAACTGGGCACCAATTGCAGCGTCACGTCATTCACCCCTTACTTCCACCCCTGCGTCATTGACGTGGTAGGGGAGGGGATTTGTATTCATTGTCCGTTTACGTGATTGCGTACGGGTCACAGATACGTCATTCAACGCCGGTGGACTGTGGACGGGGAACCAACTTCTTCCCCATGCCTTCCACCCCTCTCTCTCTCTCTCTCTCTCTCTCTCTCCAGTTCTGTATCCTGTTTTATACAGATCGATCCTTGTTGCTCTTCCATCATGGCTTCACTTCTGTCTTGTGATTGGCTGAATTATTCCTTCAAACATGATACTTAAAGTTTTTACTAAAAGTACGTTCTTGTTTTTGCTTATCGGGAGCCCCGCAATGTGAGCTTCTCTAGTATTGGTCAATAGATAGACCCTCCCCTACACCGCATTGGATTGTAATTCGGTAAAAGAAGAGGAGGTGGAACATGACCAAAAAAATGTTGCGTCTAGAGAGACTTATATTGTGAATGATGACATTTAGTGGCATTGTCCCTATGTCTGTTTATGTTTGTCTATGGTCCCTAGTATCCATGCCAACGATACGTTTAAGTTCGCATTGTTTGCACTGTTAATGAAGGCGTAGTCTTTGTTCACAGTGAAAATTTTAATGTACACATAACGTTGACATGAAAACTAGGAACAATTTTATTAAATGCGGTTATTCATAATACGTTAATATAGATGCAAACGTAACGACGTAAAATTAGAAGGTTGATGGCGTATCAAAGCAAATGATTCAGCCAATCACAAGGTAGGAGTGACGCGGTAATGAGGGATCGAAAATCGGATCGAAGAAACAAAATAAACTTTAGTATTTTCTCGTGTGTTCTCAGCTCCTAGATGGCTTAGATCTAAGTACAAGGAACCGAGCAGCTGTGCGTTATCACATCATTAACGCCCATATTCCATGACACGGAATGTGAACAAAACATTGTGCCTCAGCATCAACACACAATGAACTCCTTGCAATCGATTCCAAGAATCCAAAATACCATTCAAGAATCCATTGAATTAGATATCATATACAGTAGTTCCACAACAACGAGTCAGTCAGGATAGGAGAAGAAATGTCAGGAGGAAGTGAAATTGGGAGAGAAGTACGTCAAGGATAAGAAGAGGAAATGATACTAAAGGATATGCTACTGGAGCCAGCTGTGAGCAGTACGGCATGAAGATAAATGCAAATAAGACGAATAGCATGGTCATAGGAAGAAGAATACAGAAGATCAACATGTGAATTCTGAATGAGGCAGTAGAGCAAGTGGACAGCTTCAAATACTTCGGTGTACTCTACTATAAACAGTAACATGAGCTGCTGCGAGGAAGTCAAAAGGAGCATAGCAATGGCAAAGGAAGCTTTTAAAATAGAAAAAGGAGCATCTTCTGCGGACCTCTGGAGAAAGAAGTAAGGACGAGACTATTGAGGTACTTTGTGTGGAATGTGACAGAAACATGGACATTACGACGAAGTGAAGAAAAGCGACTAGAAGCGTATGAAAAGTGGATATGGAGAAGAATGGAGTGTATGAAGTGGACAGACAGAATAAGAAATGAAGCTGTGTTGGAAAGAGTGGATGAAGAAAGAATGATGCTGAAATTGTTCAGGAAGAGAAAAATAAATTGACTGGATCACTGGCTGAGAAGAAACTGCCTACTAAAAGACGCAGTAGAAGTAATGGTAAACGGGAAGGAAGTTCGAGGGAGAAGAAATCAGATGATAGAAAACATTAAGATACTGTCTTCCTCCGACGAGTTTAGCGCTGGGACCTGAGGTATTCTTGTCATCGGTGCGGGGGGGTTGCAGGTAGATTCTTTTGTTGCTACAGACAAGCCGGACCGAGCGGATTGGGAAGTATTAATCGTCCAAAAATATGCAGTCTTCAGTTTGTAGTAGTGTGAATATTTCATTTACATATTGTTTACCTTGGCCTATATGGTTTTGTTATTATTAAATATATTGTTGCAATTTTTGCTCAAACATCTCCCTGATTTTAGCTATGTTAATATTATATGAATTACTTATATTAAATATTTCACCCTTACAAGTCATTTTTAAGGAAACATGCTGTGGAAAAGTTTTTGGTTTTATTCTATTGGAATTTTAGAATATGTGTGATTGATATCGTGAAAAACAGATTCCTATAATGTCATGCGAAAATTATTTGTTGGTGATATCTTAAAATACAAATCAAGTAGTTTTACTGCTCAAGTGAGTTCAGCAGTAGAGTATATTTAAATTGATTATTTTACAAATTTAAGTCAATTCTACTAATCATAAATTTTATAGTATAATTCTTCTTTTCATTTAAGATTATTGTAGTTTTATTGTGATTTTTATTTTTATTTATTTTATTGTATTTGTATTTCTGGTGGTGTGATGGCCGTAACTTCACCAGAATAAATAAATAATAAATAAATAAAATTTTCTACAATACTTTCCTTCTCTGAACACGTAAGTACGAATGGTTGTATATCTTTCTCGCCAAAAATACGTTAGAAAACTAATAGACATACTGCTCTCGTAAATTGGGCGAATGTTTTCAGTATGATTGTACTTCCTTCCAGACTGCCGCTGTCACTGTTCCCTCCCACTCCAGTACCGCGCTAGACTAGTCGGAACCGCATTCCTCTCAGCACTAAACTCCACAGAGGATGACAGTACATGGATGCGAAGACTAAGAGGAAGGCGAAAAATAGGAAATATTGCTGAGTTTGCAGTGAAAGACATACCTTTGGGCAGAACACTACGAATGAATGAATTATCCAGAAGTTTCCCTAGAAAATTACAATTGAATGTTACATTTTAACATCGATTTATAGAATTTCAAATAGAATAATGGTGAGTTGGAATTGATCCAACACAGAATTAACCAATCTACAAAGTATTATACACTAGCCGTACCCGTGCGCTCCGCTGCACCTGTTAGAAATAAATATAAAGTAATTACATAATTAAAATAGGACGTTTGATCCAGGGAACAACTTTTACAACAGCGCAAGATAATCTGCTTCGCTCATTACCAATTTTTTTTGCATTGCATTTATTGCATATATATTTCATGTATTTTAACACGATTCAATTGAGCATAGTTTAAATTTGAATTATAAAATAATGGATTGCTAAGCTAACGTACTATTACTGCATACTAAATCAATACACTCTCGTTGTTCGTTAATTCTCTGAGATTAAAATGAGTGTATATAATATTATTTTAAGAAATACAGACAACGAATATACAAAATAGCCTATCAGATTTTCTGTGCATAAGAAGCTATTTTAATATTACCTGTCCTCGATTTACTCAGACGTTACTGTAATAACATTATAGCTTTATGTCCATCTAGAGAAACTACACTTTCCAATGGTGAAATAATAATTATACAAATCGGTTAATTTAGCTTCTGATATTACTTCATACAAACACAGAAACATTCTCTGTAGACTGTGTTTAATAGCTTTCGATTGTTGATGTCCAAGACCCCTGTTTCGATTGTTGTTGTCCAAGGCCCCTTATAGACGAAGTCATTTGTTCTTAATTCATTGCACCGTCTTAGATGGCGTTATTTTAATTTTAAAACTCATTTATCTCATTAAATATCAGTCCTATCAAACTTTTGTAAGGAATAAAACTTATCGGAAATCATTTTTAAAGAAACTTTTATTATGTAATTTTTTCACAAAAATCAATAATAAGCGAGATATTTCGATTTATTTAATTCAGGCCTCCTTATAACCCCCCTTTTAAATAAAGTATTTTGAATGCCATATAGCCTAAAATCTAAGTTACAACGAACTTAATTTATATTCCAATTTTCATATAAATCGGTTCAGCCATTATCGCGTGAAAAGGTAACAAACATACAGACAGACATACAAACAAAAATTTCAAAAATGCAATTTTCGGTTTCAGGGTGGTTAATTATATATGTTAGGACCAGTTATTTTTGGAAAATCGAAAATTACCAGAAAAATTTCGGCTACAGATTTATTATTAGTATAGATTAACTGTGCTGCTGTAAGGGCAATAAACTAAACTATATACGATTAAAATAAAATAAGCAATATAAAACAAATGAGACCATTACGAAACATCTCGAGTTTGTTATTCTAATAGGTTATATTGTTTATTATCCGTTGTGCCTTGTTAGAAATAATGGTGGCGTACGTACTACAGAGTGGATTTTTTAACTTCCGTCTTGTATACAATAACAGTTTTGTTTAACTTGGCAGACGATCTCATTATACAGTGTAACTGCAATGAGTGAGTTTGCAAGCTTGTTCCTTTAATAGAAAGTTTATTCGCGAAAACTGCAAATTCCCGCTTCCGGGAATCAATCGTGACGCCTGTGTAAGTATTGCGCTATCATAGCCTTGTTAAGTCTGGACGCGCAGCGGCAACGTCTTGTAGAACACATCCGGCGCATTTACATGTCGTGGAGGTCAAGACTGGCGACTAGACTCCGAATTAGGGGATCCCATCCGCAGCAAGGCCACGCTCACCCTCGGCTTCTCTGCGCCTCGAAGGCGTTGCAGATTAGTTGATTCCAGACAGTACCAGACTCAATTTTGAAGCATTTTCCTTGTCCTTATACTGTCAGACATAATCCTAAATCGGAACGCTGATGAACAGTTTTTTATACTTTTTTTCTCGAAAAATTAACATAATGACGTCATTAAACATTTAATTTCTCCATCTGTAATTTATTTTGGAAAATGTTTGCTGTAACACAAGTTTCGTCTCCATGTAATAAAACTGGTGATGCTGTTTTTTAACTTCACTCATGTGTTATTCATTTCTTAGGTATGTTTCACATCCAAAGTATCTGAAACGAGAGACTTGTTCCAAACGATAATCTAGAACTATTTTAATATTGTTTTTAGGGTACGGAAATATACTTCTAAAGTAATACATACATACATACATACATACATACATACATACATACATACATGCATATCGATTATTTAGTCCTGACAGTTCAGCGACGCGAAAGAGGGAAAGTAATAGGAGTAGTGGGGAGAGTTCCGGAGTAGAGATAAGAGTGAGCGGTCGGTAAAGGAATGCAGTACAGCTTAACTGTACTGGAAACACAATGTTATACCGCATGCGTGACATCCGATCGCTCAGACTGCAGGCAACAGACTAACCTGAACATCCCTTGGCGTAACCTAATGGACTCGCCTGACCAAGGCGCACATTGCCGGCGACTGTCAGGACTAAATAATCGTACTGTACATACATACATACATACATACATACATACATACATACATACATACATACATACATACATACGTCTACGTAGTGTTCTGCCCAAGGGCAGGTCTTTCACTGCAAACCCAGCATTCTTCAATCTTTCCTATTTTCTGCCTTTCTCTTTGTCTTCGCATATGATCCATATATCTTAATGTCGTATATCATCTCATATCTTCTTCTGCCCGGAACCCTTCTCAGCCAGTGACCCAGTCAATTCCTTTTTCTCTTCTTGATCAGTTTCAGCATTATTCTCTCTTCACCCATTCTTTCTGGCTCATTTCTTACTCTGCCTGTCCATTTCACACGCTACATCCTTCTCCATATGCATATTTGAAATGTTTCTAGTCGTTTCTCGTCACTTCGTCATGTCCATGTTTCTGCCCTCATATAATACTACACTCCACACAAAGCACTTCACTAGTCTCTTCCTTAGTTCTTTTCCCAGAGGTCTCCAGAAGATGCTTCGTTTTCTATTAAAAGCATACGTCTATGTCTCGGCCTCCCCAAAGGTCTTTTTCCCTCCGACCTCCCAACTAACACTCTATATGCATTTCTGGATTCGCCCATATGTGCTACATTCCCTGCCCATCTCATAGTCTGGATTTAATGTTCCTAATTATGTCAGGTGAAGACTCCAATGCGTGCAGTTCTGCGTTGTGTAACTTCCTCCATTCTGCTGTAACTTCATCCCTTTTAGCCTCAAATATTTTCCTAAGAACTCGTTATTGTAAGGTTTCGTAACAAGCTGTTTTTTACGGTGATGGGTTGTTAGCCCTTCGCCCAACTTCCAAGCTGGATTATGATTATTATTATTATTATTATTATTATTATTATTATTATTATTATTATTATTATTATTCGTTGTTGGTAACTCTATTGCATCTATAGATGCTTTATGGTTGTGCTAACAGATGGAGTTACTTGTCAACAATATGACGCTGAAACATGTGTTCAGGTTACTGCCCAGCGACAGTCCTGATGTATTTTTTATATTTGTGATGATTGGTTAATTAATATTAACCCAGCACACTCACAACCATACAAATTTCCAGACTCTAGACACCCAGGGAATTCCTCTTCTTCAAGAAAAATTCACCGAGAGCAGAGCCCGGCAATCGAACCCGGGACCTCCTGATCTGGAAGCCAGCATGCTGACCAACAGACCACGGAGGCAGTCTATTATTATTATTATTATTATTATTATTATTATTATTATTATTATTATTATTATAGGCGAATTCTGGGACCCCTCTTCAAAGCAGTCCATGACAGCGAACTTACAGATAGTATCTGTATCTTTTCAACGTCTTGTTGTCGTCTTATGATTTCACTTGACACGAAACACATTGTGCTGAATTGCAACAGCGCAGCGTCTTGAACAATGTGCGAATAACTTAATCCCAGCAGCGTCTATTGATCTTCACTTCCTTGCACGCAATAAGAGATCGATTCAAGTTCCGTTCCTTGTAAGGCGCGAGCACGTGTTAGCACTCTGGAGGATAATTACCCATTGTTGTGTAGTTCATTGTCATTGCGCACTTAATATTCAAGGATGCATCCACTTCCCCTGATTATCCAGCAATAAGCGAGGGTAATGCGTGCTCAAGCTGTGATTACTGCGTAGGCTGCGGCTTGGTTATTCCTGGCGTGACTGACAGCGCTGCAACTGTTATTCGTCATTATTAATGTAGGTAGATTGGAAGAAACTCAGACAATTCGTGTGTGATCTCAATTCGGCGTCTACGGACAATTCAGCGCAAACTTCCCAGGACACGATATCTTCGTAATGATCAACCTCGTCGCAATCATTCACGTTACCGTATTACATTTATTTGCTTGTTTAGCATGTGCTTAATGGCCATATTCTAAGCTTCCTATTCCTTATACAGGGACATCACTTTATTTTTACCAACATTTTTAACATTAACCCGGCTATACTCGGAAACACTGTTGCCCCCTTCCATTACAGGAGTTTGGTGTTGCTAGTGCAATATGTAAACAAATCATTTTACTAGGTATAGGAGGAGAGAAAAGTAGTGTATCCATTTATGTTGTAGGGAAATACGATATTACGATTTTCAGTTTGATGATCACTTTTACGGAATTTATCAAAATACGGAAGAGTAGTAACATTTTTTTTTCAAAAACTCAACTTTTCAGGCGGCTATGTTCGTTATGTAATGTCCACTTTATTTAGCATATTAATTGTTGGTGTTAACATACAATATAGAGAATGCATTTAAATTGAGGGGGTCATAAGTAAAGGCCTGTAAGTGCACTTAAGTTACTTTTGAGAAAATGGGGTTTACATATTTAAGCTTTCGTAAAATCTGTGAAAATTTTATTTAAATTTTAATGTGTGATGCGATTAAAATATCCCTTTGCCACTAAAATTTTAGATACTTTTTCTTACACTGGATACACTTAACTCATGTTATTACAAATGTCACTAGCATTCCTTTGCTTCTAGCCACCTCAATGCAAAATAAGCTAATCTGAATTTTTAAACAATTTGCTGAAAATGGTTGCCGTTCATTACAATGCAGGCTTCAATTCTTTACGCATATTATTAAAACATTTTGAAGCATATTCTCTGAAATTGAATTTATCGTTTCTTGAATATAATTTTTAGTACGATATTATTAATATAGGTTCTTTCTTCTATAGAAAACGCAACCATATTTATGAAACACATGAAACACACTATACACTGCAGTGTTTACTTTACTGCTTGAAGACTTCGAATGCAACAGCGGCCGTAAGTTTGTGTGTCTGACGGGAGCAAGGACGTTAGTGAAGGGGTGGGAGTGAAGTACATTCAGAAATGCAGGTACAATAAAAATGCAAGTAAAATAAAATGATGTCCCTGTACTACGGCACACTACTTGTATTCCACTACTGCAGCTGTGCCATGACTGAAATCCCCTTACGCGCCTCGCTCTGTGTACGCTGGCTAACAAGCAAACATTCTGATGGGAACATATAAAAAAGTTATTTTTTTCTTGCGCCATGTTAATAACGTCAAAAGAAGTGCTTATACAAATTTTGACCACTCGACCGCAATTACGAGGGTCGTAAAAAAATAAGTTCGCCAGGGGCCGTTAACAGAAAGAAAACACAATTTCATTGTGAAAAACTATTGGAACAAACACAGCAATTGTTGAGCTACTTTTCAACATATTCCCCATCGGAATTGAGACATTTGCCATGTCATGGGATCGATAGAAAGGTGCAGGCAACTGTCACACACTGGTTCCGATTCCAGAGTTCTACGACACAAGGATACAAAAATTGATCCATGGTATGACAAATGTCTCAATTCTAGTGGGGGATATGTTGACAAATAGCGCAACAATTGCTTTATCAGTTTCAATAAATCTTCCACGCAATTGTGCTTTTTTTCTGCAAACGGCCCGAGGGAAAATCACTTTCTGGACGGCCTTGTAATTGCAGTCGAGTGTCCAACATTTGTATAAGTACTTCTTTTGACATTATTAACATGGTGGAAGGAAAAATTCAACTTTTTTTTATCTGCTCCCATTTTTTTTATTTATTTTAGTATATTATTTTACGACGCTTTATCAACATCTTAGGTTATTTAGCGTCTGAATGAGATGAAGGTGATAATGCCGGTGAAATGAGTCCAGGGTCCAGCACCGAAAGTTACCCAGCATTTGCTCATATTGGGTGAGGTAAAACCCCGGAAAAACCTCAACCAGGTAACTTGTCCCCACCGAGAATCGAACCCGGGGGCCACCTGGTTTCACGGCCAGACGCGCTAGCCGTTACTCCACAGGTGTGGACTGTTCCCATTAGAATTTTTGTTTGTAAGATCAAGGCGTAAGCTCAAGGCATCAGATAACAATATAAGTCAAAACAAGTGGATTTTCCCAATCTCTATTGAAGGGAGTTAAGTTTCTGCTGTCATTACAGGCAGTCATTGTAAGAGAGACAATCTTTCTTGCCGATCTTGTGATTAGAATGAAAGTTTGTCGATTTTCTGTACCTACAACAGAGAAAATACTCACTAACTCCAACAAGTCGGGGGGGGGGGGGATTGCAAAGAATGTTCCAAGTGTCAGAGTTCATAGTCACCATACAGTACACAACATATTTAGAAAATTTAGAGATATAAAGCGTAGAAGGTGACATGTCTTTACTCAGAAAACCCTACACGAATTAACACTTCGTGTGAAACGTTTTGAAATGAAACTGTGAAGTTAATTTTTGTTTTTAACGTAAGAACAATTGATGGTGAGTGATTGTGCACGATATTATTTTGCGACCATCTTGCGTTCCGCATGGCGGAAGTCGACAGTTCAGCTGCGGACAGTGGAAGTGTCGCTTATCGGTAAGGTTACGTATAAATCTGGGTTACTGTATTAGTTTTATTATTGTTATTACCACACGTTACCACCACGACTGTTCCTACTATTACTATGGTGGCATAGTGGCAACAGCAGGAGCTTCTTTTACGAATTAGATTCGAAACGCTAGCTACAGGAATTCTGTAGCTGTGATAATTCTGTCAGCAGTTTTTCTCATTTTAGTCTTACGACTCGCTATATATTTTTCACAACTACATTTTAGCCATGGAGTTATTACTTCTTTGGAAACTTTTAATTGAATATTTCTTAATTTTATATCTTTGTCATCTAGTAGTACAGTCGTCCTCGGTAGCGTAGTTGGTATAGCGCTGGCCTTCTATGCTCGAGGTTGCGGGTTCGATTCCGGCCGAGGTCGATGGCTTTTAAGTGTGTTTAAATGCAACAGGCTCATGTCAATATATTTACTGACATGTAAAAGAACTCCTGCAGGACAAAATTCCGGCACACTGACGGCGTTGATATAACCTTTGCAGTTGCGAGAGTCGTTAAATAAACCATAATTTTTATTTTTCTAGTAGTACATATCCCTTCAAGCGTTTAATGTTGTTCTTTCAGCTATAGGCTATGTTAAGTCTGTTAAAGTAATAAACATGTTCAATTATCTTATTTCAGATCCTTATTTTGCACCATAGAATTCGTTTTTCTTAAAATGCAATGACTACTGGGTGTTCATTTCAAAGTGTGTCATGACGTCACTGTTGTGAGTCAGCGATTTGAAGCGAGTTTCAGCTTTTATGTCAGAGAAGTTGCCTATTAATCAAGGCGTTCAATCTGAATTTGAGAACGTGTACGGTATAACTTGAATGTCGTAGCAACAGATGGCGGTCTGTAAAGTCTCTGTTCTACCATAACCTCTTTCGAACTGTGTTTTGCGTGGGCAAGTCGTACGCAGGGTATTTGTTATCATCGATTGCGTACGGCAACATTCCACAACACAAATCAAAATGCTCCGTGTCCATGTTGACCGTCCAAGTTAATGTCAACAAATACGTAAGTAATCGTCTTAACCCTCTCCCCATATCCCGACAGTAAGAAAAAAAAACTCACTTCAGTACGTATTTCCAAACAGTTCACATTCTTGCCACTACTGGCGTTACCGTACGTATCGGTAAGTAATCTTCAGAATGAACGCCGTACTTGCTAGACAACTTCTCTCGCATTTAGGTAATACGCCTCTGCGGAAGTGTAGGAAGATTGAATTCTCTAGGCTCATCGGCTAGCCACATGACGACATACAGCGAGCCATGACACATTTTGAACTGAACACCCAGTAGATTAATTTATATTCTTTTCTTTCTTAACTTCGCTCGAATAACGTAACAAAACAGATCTACTTAAATGTACTGTTTGCGCTATTTTGGAAGCTGTTTCTTGAAGTTGACTGCTGGTATTGACAGCGTATATTCTTGAATTCATGTTCACCTTTACATTGGCTACCCGTTTTCGAGTTTTGAGTGGGAGATTAACCAGATGATCTAGGAAGGATTTCTTTTTGTGCTTTCGACGGGGAAAAACCAAGGAAAAATTCACAATACTATGTCAACATAGCCTAGGCAAAGAATTTAACCATAGCCTCCAGAATCTCTGAGCTAGCCAATTGAGTTACAGGTTCTCTAAAGGCAATATTAGACACCCATCTTATCCAGGAGCAAATATTTCCGCAGAATACGGGCATTGCTTTCCAGTGTAAACCCCCTGCAAAATGTTTCACTCATAAGCCTCGGGTGTGTTATATCAAGGGATAACTTAACTTTTCATTATTAATTTCTATTCGAAACGACTTTCTCATAAGTAGTCCTGTAATGTTCCGATGTTCTGGCGGCCGCCATTTCATGGAGGTGCTACGAAAGCGATAAAATATGTAGGACGAAGCCTTTCGTTTTATGGAAGGTACTAAACAGGTGAGGCATGTTTTCTCTCCACCTCCTGGGTGTTTCCTTACACAGAGATTTTCCGGTGTTTGCTTTTACAGCCCGCATGTATGTATTTCCGCTCGGTAGAGCCGGGATAGGTTGGCGGTTGCCCTCCTCGGGAGGGACGTGGGGTGAATCTGAAAGCTCTTTGTAAATTAATGTGCATGTGGTGTCTGTGCAGGTTGGGATACAAAACTAACTTATACAGAGTAACCCAAAATATCGATTACTGAAGTCATCTGTTACTATTAATATAATTGTACACACAGTGTCAGTGTTTCCATCATCTTTTGCCGTGGTTTGCAGATACTTCTCACATAGGGTTGCCAACTGTTTTTAAAGAAAATACAGGAGACTCGGCGATCTGCTCATATAGAAAACTGACGAATTATTCAATTCAGTTAGGCTTAAATTATGAGTATTTTGAAACATTTTGCCCCGCGTAATAGTCTCAAACAAATTGTAAACATTTTCTGCATGAGTAGTTGAAGTCTATTGTGATTTGCAGTTCTGATATTAATAGATGTTTCGTGCTCCTGTTTCGAACGTCTGTTCACTTACTGTTCATAAGAGAAAACACTCTCTGCATGAGCTTTGCTGCTTACAGTACAACTCACTATAGTCCCAACGCTCTAATTTCCGGCAGCCAATCGCGTTAAACGTGTGCGTCTTATGATTCGCTGAGGAAGACGTTATTCATTTCTTAAGGCTCGATAAATACTTAATATAATCGCCCGCTATTTTGGCTCTTTCGTTGGCGTTCGCAGAAAGCACACGAAGACATTATTTGCCGCTCAATTGTTTGCTCAATTACAGTGCGTTTGATTTATTATCATAGGAGCTACGACATTATAATACTTAACGGTGTGGCAAATAGATTCCTCGTATGGTAGCTCGGCAACGAAAGAACAAAAATGGCGAACGATACTGCCTACTGTACTCCAACCACGAGAAAGTCTCTAGGGAATGAGACGAAGCGGGGTGATGCTATGAATGAATGTTGATGTCATAAGATGTCATAAAGTCACACACGTGGGTACTCGTATCTCTATTGGCTATCTTTCAAAGCACAAACGATAACACTGATATACACATTTTTATACTACCCTAGTTACAAAATTAGATCACGGTTAATTTCCTGGTCTTTTAATTCCTCCATACAGGAAATAACATATGCAGGAGAGCGCATGATTTTTAAATTGCGTTAGAACGGTAATATTATCTATCTACTTCGCTCCAATATATGACGCAATAGTAAGCACATTCCTTTCACGGTTTATCTCCTGGTTGGAGAACAGTACCTAGACTTTATAGAGCCTTCCCTTCCTAAGACGTAAGCAAAGAGGAGGAGTCACGCCGGGAATAACAGCATCGTGACTATAGTTTTTTTTTTTTCTGAATTTCTAACTCTAACATTGTTTGATTTTAAACTGTGAGGCCTGAAACCATTTCTGGCAAGTATTACCTTCTACAGAGATCGCACATTTCACACTGCATCTCTGGAGCAATTGAAACCATAATATAAATCACCTTCGATCATGAAAAAATTAAATGTTTCAAATAGATTTTTGCATCGTGAAAAAATAAGGGAGAAAAATGCTCTAAGAGAAGAAAAATACGGGAGTCGGAAGACTATTAAAAGTTTGGGCTAAATACGGGAGATCCCGGGAAATACGGGAGGCTTGGCAACCCTATTCTCACATGAATTTTCTTAATATAAAATATATTTGGATATTTTTCTTTTCCTAAAATTAGTAAAATGTAGATTTATTTATCATCGTCGTAGTAATAGTCTTAAAGTTACAGACTATGTATGTAGCAGTAAATATTTCTGTGTTCAGAAACATAGTATAACAATATGTGATTTGTCAAAATATTCCCATGTTTTGCTGGTACACTGCTTTATTTCAGTCCGAGGCGGTAAGTTCTCTTCCTCTACTGTATTCTCCTCTTTGAAAATAGTGCTCATTTAAATACTGTAAAAAATGGCTCTAAAAATTTAGGCCTTTATGTCAGTAGAAATTGTAACATCTAAGTTTGAAAATTGTATGCTATATTTCAATTCCACTAGTGTTTGAACTAAGCATTTCATGTTAAGTTCTGTTACGTTTGTTCAGCGTCATTTTAGAACGCTATATGGACATGGACCTCTCAACATGGAAAACATCCGGTTTGGAACAGTAAACTGAGGACTACTGGATTTTGTTTTAATTTGGATGCCTGACGATAGGATATCCGTCCAGGCACCTTATATTTAACCTCTATTTTATAATATCTGTTTGTGGACAATTTTTCACCTGATGATTCTGGGAGGCTCCATTGTTGTCAGTACTCGAGTAGGCCTACTTCTTGATATAAACGCGTGTGTGTTTTTTGACGGAATAATAAATCTTGTTTACGCCATTCTAATGCATTGACGAGTGTTACGGCAAGTATTTTCTAGACAAATAGTAGCCACACTGTTTATCATTACTAGGGAAAGGAAGTTCATACATTTGCATATTTGTTCTCTATCGTTGTGTGAATATGCTGAAAGATTATTTATATGATTCAGAAATTTCTGAATACAAAGATATTACTTTTATTGTGCATAAAAGTGCATATTTTGCCTTTATTTATAAAAGCATCATATTTTAACATTTATGCAGGGAAATTGCGTATTATGTATGTTTATTTGTCTTTCCCTCAGTTTTAAAAGTGTGTAACCTCGTAAACACGACTAATTTATGTTTATGAATTTTGAACGTAATGATGACGCCCTCATAGAGAGCCTCTCAAGATTGGTATTCCTTTACTGCAGTCTTTAGCAGATTTCGATAGAACAATATCCAGTTTAACATTAGTTCCAGAAAATGTATGAGATAAAGTGAACGAGAAAACAACAAATATTCTTTCCAAAAACCATGGCTATTATCAACTTAAGGAAATTCAAGATATTCTCGAAGGAAAAAAAAACCCAAAAACCAACAAAATTTTCTATAGAACAGCTCACAGCTTTTGTTTCAAGCCCCTCTTACTTCTTGTGACGCAGAAAGAAGTTTTTCTAGCTACAAAGCTATACTGAGAGACAACAGGCGAAGAATGACAACAGAACACATACGTTACTGCTTAGTTGTGAACTGTAACAGCATAAATGGAGCATTCAGCAATGAGGCAAGCACTTCAAAATCCATAGACTAAACCTAAGATACATATACCTTATTATTCTGTTAAAATAACCTTAGACTGATAATGCATATTTTGTAGCATATTTATCTACATTTTTACGGCATAAATGCATACACATTCTTCACGTTTTTAGGGCATAAACTTCCTTTCCCTGATCATTATTTTTTATCACGTGCATCTCTTGAGCCAATGATAGGCACATTCCTTACAGCTATATTCATTTCTGCTCCCGATTATAGTGTTTGCGTCAATTAGTTCTTAATGGAAATTTGAGCCAGTAGTTTTATTTTAGCATCTATTTACAGATTAAGTACATGTTGTCAAAGACCTGTACACTCTGAATACAGAATCGCTGCAGTGCTTGCGAACTATCCTGAATTGAACTAAATATATCTGTAATTTCAGCAGAATTTGGATGATCCGTTAACTGATAGTTCCACGTGACCACTGTCTAATTAGTGTTAATAGAGTTCAATGTCCATCGCTACTGGCGCGTTAAATAAGCTATTACAAAGGTTCCCAAACCGTGCTCCGCGACCTTGAAACGCTCGTGTTTCCTGTTCCGTAGAATGATCACTGTGCGATTGAATGTGTTTGGTAATTATGGGTGTTGTCTTCGTACGTAACAATTGGTTGTTCTATCACGCTTTCCAGTTTAAGCTCGAAAAATAAATTGTTCATTGTGTCGAAGTGCTGTCATACTGTAAGTTACCTTTATTTCTTTATATTGCTTTGTAGTCGTTCGTTTGTTGTTGGAACTTTAATAAGCAGATGAGTTAATAACTCTCAGACAGATAATAATTGTTTTGTCTGCCGTCGATCAAACCTGTAGTCACATCGCGATGTGATTTATTAGCACCTGTTAATGTTTAAGTGCATTTAGACCATACCTGCACAAACAGCGCTCAACGAGCGCGCGCGCTCCTTCGGAGCGGGAGAGCTGTGTTTACCGCTCGCCGAAACGGAGAGGAAGATACATCAAAATGACATAGACTTACTATAGATAGAGGAGAGGGAAACGACCACTCAGTTTCTAGTGGAGTGCAGTGTGTAAGCCTATTTTCAGTAACTGTTTCATGTTGCTTACCTACTGCTATAGTACAGTATGGAGGAATCTAAATGACGGAACATAACATTTAACATTTAACGATTTACACCTCGAAATTATTGATCTTCAGTCTGACCTAAGGGCTAAAGATCGTTTGAATAATAGTACTAGCCTGGTTGAGTTTTACAAGACTAAACATTAGCAATAATATCCACGACTACACAGACTGTGAAATTTTTTTTTAATTATTTTAGTAGGTTATTTTACGACGCTTTATCAACATCTTAGGTTATTTAGGATCTGAATGAGATGAAGGTGATAATGCCGGTGAAATGAGTCCGGGGTCCAACACCGAAAGCTAGCCTACCCAGCATTTGCTCATATTGGGTTGAGGGAAAACCCCGGAAAAAAAACTCAACCATCTTGCCCCGACCGGGAATCGAACCCGAGCCACTAATTTCGCGGCTAGACGCGGTGTGGACGGCTGTGAAAATGATTGCCATGTTTGTCTCAACATTTATATTTGTGAGCAACTGTTTTCTATAATCAACTTTAATAAAGGCAGGCATCGAACATCTGTAACTGATGTTTCATTACTATCAGTAGGCTACTGTTCCTTTCAGCTGTCAACAGCATAAAACCTCATTTTGATGTACTGATAAATAAAAATATAACAAAATGATATTGTACATTTAAGTAGCTATAGAATTTGTATTACTTCTGTAAAATAAATACTTTTTTATTAATTAATAATAGTCCAAGATAGTTTTGCAAACACTGAACGGCAATTCATTTCATAAATACTCGTAATAGTACTTTCTTTTGTGTATATTTTGTACGAGATCACCCCTTTTTCCAGTCCACCCTTATACAGAGCGCAGCTAATATCTGCATTCCGCTCATGAGCTGTGAGCCGGCTCGGAGAGCGCAAACCCCTGTGCAGGCCTGATTTAGACCTATGCGTCTTGCGTCTAGTTGCCGTGTTTCTGCACATTGCCTCTACGCATGCAACTACTCGTGCGTTTAGTTCCTTCTTACATGCGAATGGCGCTTTAATTGCACACCAGGATAGAAGCACTCACATTCTTTTCAGTCTTCAAGATGCCCGCTGCTGTCGCTGCTGGTATTTATTATTTTGCTACAAAGACAAAATCGAAGGCCTTTTTATTTTGTTCAAAGTTACTTTCGTTGTCTCCACCTCGTATTTGTTTTTGAGGAACTGTAAACAATCACTCAGTTTCAGCTTGTTTTTATAAACAGCGGAGCTAGCCACTCACAAACAAGGAAATGAAAGAACATTTTCAACGAAGTCTGTATTTTTTTCATTGGACTACTCTCGTTATGCTGGTAAACTACACAGAAAATATTGTAATCGTAATGGCAGAACAAAGCAAGAAATGGGTAGAACGTTGATCAGGGATAATGTCTAATACAGAAAGGTCCAACATACGAAAATGTTCGTTTGCTTTTAACGTCAGGGTACGAAAAGTTGTCCAATGTCTGAAAATATGTTACATAATGTCCCCATAGTAATTAAGGCCAATGGCCAAAATGTCCAATTAACGAAAATATCCATGTGATTGTAATGTCCAACGTATGGAAAAAGTCCAATCTAAATATAAGAACACAATAAATTACTCACACAACGATCTCTGTAATACAACTTTATTTGGTAGTATAATGGTTATAATAGAAACCTTATAGGCTAAACTATAAATTTTTATGGATTTTGGATTCGCAAGATAACATAATTTAGTCTTCAATATTTTTAAGCTCATCCGGGTTACTGTCTAATTAGAGATGATATGAAATTGCTCTTAAACAGCGAGGTAAGTAATTTTCAGCTTTATATTACTGGTACTTGTTTACTAGAACGGTGATTCTTTGTTGGTTCTGTTTTATATTAGTGTGACCTGCAAATAGGCCTAATTGTAAGGTCATGGTTCCTGTTTGGTTTTGTTGTCGTTTGAGATTCTCAATAAATCGCTACATATTTATATGGCATATTGGACTTTCCTATGTATTGGACCTTTTTGTATATCGGACCTATTGCGTATTGCACCTTTTCGTATATTGGACGTATTACATTTTGGACCTTTTTGCTTTTTGGACACTTAGGCCTACTGCTTGAACTAAATTCCTTGGACGATTTTTACTTGGACATTTCTGATTGGACCTTTTCTGTCTGTGGACATTTTAAATTGGACTAAATTATCTGTAACCGGATAGAACAGTAAAATCCCAAAGACGCATGACAGTTGCACATGTCTTCCCGTCTGAAATAAGGGTATGTTATGCTCATGGTGGCTCGTGCGCACAGATTCGAGGCGTGCCTTACCTTGGACCGTTGTATGCCCTTGCTTGCATCTTCTTGCAAAAAATATATATTTTCATAAGAAATTCCTTTCGATATGCAAGCGGTATTCAGTGGGAGTAAGCCAAAACAGAACGTATAACGGCAGAAAACAATGTTATTTATTACAGATTACAAATTTTGTTTCTAAATCTGATCATTCTGTAAGATTAGTGTCAATTCTATAGGCACGTGGAAATTATATAAAAGGTGAATATTGGAAAAAGATGGAATTGTTACGGACGTGACAAACAACATAGCCATTAGCAACATAAGTTCTTATACAGCGCCATCGATAAGTCCCTCCGCAGTTCCATTAGTTCTAGTAACCCAGGAGAAAGTTGGCACTCCCGCATTCTTTCCGGTGGCGGCCAGTACTGCCACTTAAATTCTCGTGCTTAGTGGATTCTCAGCTACACAAGCACTGCGGAGGGACCCTTTAAGGTAAGCGTTCACTACATCGTATCGCACTCATCGGACGAATCGCACGGATCGGAAAAAGACAATCTTTGCTGTAATTCTTATGTAACCGCGTTCACTACATCGTATCGCACGCATCGCCTCTCGGCAAATCCGTCCACGTTTCTCGGATGAGCAACTTTTCCGATCCGTGCGATCATGGCTTCCTTTAATAAATCAATTTTAACTGCTCAACTGTTACTATTATGTTGTGCCATGTTCAGTGTCGCGCCAAAATGGCAGACGGAAAACTTATTTCGCTTGTAGAAAATTGCGAAGAATTATATAATTTGAGGCGTTCCCATTACAGTAATCAAGTCATTGCTTACATATATATTATGTAACTAATATTTCTTTCGTTTCTTCCTCTTCAATTAAGACGCATGAAGCAATTACAAATTTTTATTCGCTAACAGTCATAATTAATAGACCTAACCTCAACTCCTCTGTTTTCAGTAATGTCAATATCGTACGACGTCATGTTTCAAACAGCTGATAGGGAATCCGATGAGGCGATTAGATGCAGTGAACGCACTGCACTTACAATATCCGTTGCATGCGATTCGTACGAGGAGGGCGATACGATGTAGTGAAGGCTTACCTTTTAGACAGACATCTCACTCTTCGTCCTCTTCTCACTACTGAGTGTGCCACGGTTGAATGAGGGACGGAGAACTCGGAACCGCACTATAAACCTCATCAGCTGTAGTATTTAGAGCTCTATATAGAGCTCTAGTAGTATTGTTCTCTCTCTCTCTTTCCCTATTTTCTCTTTCTGTCGTTAATTATTACTTCCATTAATTCCTTTGCAATTTTCTGATCGGTATTTAAGGAAATCTTATTTGAAGAACTATAGTATGTAGGAAATGGGATTCCGATGTAGCTAGCATTTGGGACACGTTGTATCAAGCTAAAGACGTTGGTTGTTCCTTTCCGCTGTTCCTTTGTTCGGCACAGGAAACGCGGAATATTAATTATTGTCAATGAGGTCATTGTTCTATGTTGATAGAATGGAGTGTCTAATTACACACGCCTGTCAGATTGAAAGCAGAAATATCTCTCACGTGCTGTTACGGATGAGATCGCCGCCGACACATTCCTCCTCGATTGTTTTATTATGCGATGCGGTGCCAAACCTGACAGCTTCTGTCTATAAATAACTCATTTTGACATTCATCTTTAACCTCATCTTTTATATTCGTTCCCTCATGTATCTCAGGGAACATTTATACGGTTACCAGGCCGAGAAATCTGGCACGAGAAAGGAAGTAAATGACAACAAACTAGAAAGAGATTTGTAGCTACGTACAGAAGCCACTAACACGATGCAGTTTTATCTGCTTGTCGGGACATTGATGCAATGAGTCAGTTGATACGAGACAGGAAGAAACGTATTCAGTTAATTGTGCTGTGAGATAGTGCAGAAGGAATTGTGTGATTGCTCTTGAGTGGGGTCCGCTAGTGATAGGGTGACCATAATGTTTTCAACCAAAGACGGGACATGGCCACAATTTTTTAGATAAAGATGGGGCAGGTGTCACAAGTCAGTTGCGTCTCAAAATTAGCTTGTAAAACTTAGAATGTTAGGCAGTAAATAGATCCACTAGAAGGGTATATCAAATTACATATAGCTGTAACACTTGTACTATTTACTTCACACTGGCGTATTGTTTGTCACAATTTTTACTCAGTTTTCTGCAAAGAATGTATAGCCTCCGTGTTCAATTAATACCCAGCCGGTGTCAAAGACGACGCTTTCCTTGAAGGGATAAGATAGGAATTTGTTTATTGATTAGGCTTTCTCAGATGCCACTCCAATTACAAGGATCAGTAACATATTGTACTCGCCAAACTTAGACGACCCCAGCTCAGAGGAAAGGAGTCAAAGGAGTCACATCAACATGCTCTCGATGTCTATGTTATGCAGTTGGCCGCGTCCGGTAACTGAATTACTTTATAACAGTGTTGCCAAACATAGACGGCCTCAGCCCGAGTAGAGAGGTCAACTTATCTTGCCGCAAGAGATAACTACTAACTTCTCTGTTAAAAAAAAAAAAAAAAACATCGTACTTGCCTCGGCACAGCGGGTGGGCAAATTCAGATTCATAATGTGACAACGCTGCATAACTAACAGGCATGAACTGTATGATTTATTATGTTTTGGGTAATGCACGAATCAGCAGAGTGGTGTGAGTGAGGTCGTCTAAATTTGGCGAGAATCATATGTCTACCAATGATGCTTTAGAATTTTTAATTGACGTGCCGATATCAACTCCGCGTGGAATATGAAACAACATTGTAATATGTATCTCGAGTTGATTGTTGACGACAAAAAGTCTAGTAATTTTAATTAATTTAATTTTAATTAAAAGTTATCTTTAGCTTAAAATTTATTCACTGTGGATGATGGTGGTAGAAATCAATGTACTGTCCAAATTTCACGAGAGGATCCCTGCGAGGGGTGTATTGTCCTTGCGGGGTAAGAGGAGAGAGTAAGCTAGTAACTCAGCGTTATTGAAGGAGCAGATGAATGAGAATGGTGTCATTGGTCGGCTGGTACAATCAAGGCTCAGTCAATGGCCGGCCAGTTCCGTGTCGGGGATAGGTTATAAGAGTGGGGGAAAATCTAACATTCCTTGCTCGGATCTTCTCATGAAATGCGGACTGTATTGATGTCTGTATAAAAATAATGTAATTAGGAATAATCTTTACAAAGAAAATTGACAATACTGCTTTACGTTACAAGTATTGATGCATGCAAAAAAAAAAATATATATATATATATATATATACACCCAACACAAAGCGTGCTGCTAGGGTAGGCCTATTACGTAATTGAATGATTTTACTACAAACAACGTAAATAAATAGTGAAATATTATTAACAAACTATAAGTCCACAATAACATAAGTGTACTATTCATTGCTCATAAGGTCGTGTGATGCAGCTTTGTGTACGCAGCTTGCCGCTTTTATTTCCAAATCACTTCCTGTTCGTAGTAGTAGTCTGAAAATGCATTTTTTTCAGCATTCGAAAGGTCAAAGAAGACCAGGGTATGCATTAATGCGTTAGATTTTGAATATTCAGACTCTCTGCTAGATAAAAAGCCCTCGGACATCAGAAGAAAACTCAGAGTGCTTGAATATCTTAAAATGGCGTCAGCTACAAACACATGGCAAAGGAGTAACTCTCTATCAACAATACCAACCTGCTAACTCATAGATGGGTTCCAGCATGGAATGGCAGAGAATAGCATGACGTCGTTTAAAAGTAAAAGTATTTGATGATGAGGATGATGATTGATTGCTTCGTAGTTGGTTTATAATAAGCTTACGATGTTTCTCGTTAATTTGTACATGGAGTTTCAGTCAGGAGGAGCTGTCATTGCCTTCTAAATGTTCCCCGCACTAAGGAACAATTATTCCTAATAAAGTGTGGCAATATGCAGAGAAGTGATGACCGTGATTGGTTGGAACTGAACAAGTTCTTATACGGAATTGTTCACTGATTGCATCAGCGAAATAGTCATTTTATAAGTGTAGGCCTACCAAATCTACAAGATGCAATCAATATATTTCCGAACTGCACTTATATTATTGTACCATTAAACATACATGCACGTGTTACTGAAGATCATTGCTTCCATGCCTATTGAGCCAGTCTATCAAATAGCGTCAGATTGTCTTTAAGAACTGAGATTTTACACGTGATTTTGTGCAGACGTGCGTTTTTTTCCTATAATCTCTCTCTATACGCCTTAAACTAGTCTTCTTCTTTACTTTCAAGTGATGCATTTGATATAGATTCCAGGCGTTTCCCTCTTTCTAGATAACTTCTCCGTTTCATATGTTCTGTGTGTTGCCTACATTCAAGAAAGTCCGGAAACTTGTTGATTTTCCCTTGTATGATACAAAGTAGTCACTAGCGTAACTCAGAGCTTGTCTTGTAATCCGAGGCTGCGGTCGGTCGTGAGTTTAATAAGTAATAATCCGTAAAGAACTTCCTAAATAATGAGGAACATAAACAGACCGTAATTATTCTTTGTTATGCAAAGATTTGATCCATGTTAAAAGTAAATGGTGTTCGTAGTTTATGATATGCAGATTAGAGCATTTTACGAAAATATTATGAAACAAGCTTCGTATAATTAAAACGCCGTCCTTCCGTGAATACAACAGCGGTCATTGACACTCTCATTGTATGAAAATGAAAGCAGTAATAAAATAATTTAAGATAATGGACCTGGTATCTGTGTTTTCATCGTATGAAGAACTGAGAGATTTTACTGACAAATTTGTTTGAAGTTTAGTTCACTTTGAGAATTTTATTATGTAAGCTCTCCTGTTTTCTCTGCCCTAAGCTGTAAATTTTAACTTGGGTTTTCTTTTGTTACAGGTAAGTCGCAGATGGAGAGAGACGAAATTGGTGCTGTAATTTGGGATAAGTAAAAGCTTTGATAAACAAAGTAATGACTTTCAAAGTCTACGTCTCTTTCCTCCCGAGATGAGGAAAGTGTTTGTTGTGTTATTCTCTTCGTGCGCAAGAACATCTTCTGTCATTGATTGGAGAGATGAATGACGCAAATTAACTCACTTCTTGAGATACGATGAATGCATGAATAGAAGCGTATTGCACTGAAAGTTCTGTATGATCAAAGGATTAAGCATTTCCACATCTTCGCCAAAAATCTAACCTTGCACTGCTGAATTTGTAGCTAGAAATAGTGTTCAGTGTGCTACAGCTAATAATACGGAGTCTTAGCAAAATAGATTAGGTATTTCCTCCATCGTCATATTCTTTGACAGAATAGCTGCCTCCAGTCATTCTTGATCATAACCATGCTTGCTGAGAGAAATAGGCCTATATTATAGGATTTATTAAATTACAGAGACAGTAATTTTTATGAAACATATTTTTAAAATAAAGATATTTAGAGAATCGTTTTTAATTTTTTTTTCAATTTGATTATTATGTGATTTACAAGAGAGACTAAATTACTGAGATATGTTATAATTTAGCGCGTACATTACAGTTAAAAAAGTGTCAAAATAGGATTTTTATAAATTTGTTGATTTCCTAATAATAAATCTCAGATCTTTTGAAGCTTTATTTGATATATTAAATATGTGATTATGAAAACTTAATTTGTGATTAATAGTTACACCTAGATCTTTTATACAGTATATTCGTTCTAATGATCCATCATTCTTGGTATAATTAACTTTTAAATAAGATGCACTTTTTGTATAAGTCATATCTAACAACATTATTTTTATGTTAAAATTTAATCCATTATTTAAAATCGGTTGATAAACTTCAATATTAATTTGCAGAAATTCTAAATCAGAATCATTAGCATAAAGTAAACATTTTAAATCCGCGAACCTCAGTTCGAGTGGCAGACAGGCATGGCCACCGAAATAAACAGGTCCTCTGATAAACTGTAAGGGTGCTATTTATAGACATTTCGCTAGCCCGCGTTAAACTAGACCCGATTAACGACTAGTTACTTGTACAGGATTCATATCATATGATATAGCTAACACTGGTTTATGAATACGAAAAACGTTAGTTCGCTGATCAGCCACCGGAAGCCCGCGGTATGAATGTCTATAAATATGGCCCTAAACGATTAAAGTCTTAGGTATAGGCATAAACGCAAAATTTATCATATGAAAGATTCATGAAAGTACGTACGTAATACTCTGTATACGGCTACAAATAGATCTATATGTCCGTGTTCCCATTTCTCACCTCCGTGTAATAGGCCTACTATTAAGACAAACCGTTAAGCTAGGCGCTCACATACCGGAAAAAATTCGTTCTCCGCGTTCGGATTTTTACTCTTTGCAGTATTTTAAATGGAGCATCTCGCACTTGGCCGTATCGCCTGTCCGCATGACCGGATTCCTTGCAGAATTCTGGCCAGAGAATTCTAAACGGATTTCCGTACGGTCCAAGATCGAAATAAGGAATGTCATGGCAAATATAGCCTATCGATTGCAAGGCCTCCAATCGCGGTAATATTGAAGGTATAATGAAATGGATAACGCGAAGGCTATTTTATTAAGTTCAACAGTATGAAGAGCTTTATAATTTATGAAATTAGAATTAAAGCAATGTAATATGGAGAAAGAACATATGGGATGAGATTGGGAAAATACTAAATTAACCAGGCATGTCCTTCATAGTTTAAGGTACAGAGCTATTAATTTTATTTTCAGGTTCATTTCAGAACACTATAATGAAATAATGCACTCTAGCTGTAAATCACAATACTATTTGATTATTCATTCGGAAATGCGGACAATGAGCGATACTATAATAAAAATCCGAACTCAACGAACTAATTTTTTCCGGTAAGTAAGCGCCTACATTAAGACTCGATAATTTTGGAATTTATATGTAGACTAATAATTAGTCCTTAGGGGGAAAGGAACTGGCTACCCCATAGATGTCCAATTATATAGTGAGGTTCACATAAGAGCAGTTCCTAAACAGCAAATATTGCCGTCTTGTCAGTGTTTTCAACTGTTAACAGATATCACACGATCCTACATATTAAATGACCTATTTACTTACCGTACTTTATGTTGGAAGGTTATTCTAAATAATTCAATAATTTGTAACATATTTTCGTAGGCAAACTATACGGGGAAGAGATCAACATGTCAAGTATTTTGTCTGGCAATACGAAATTCATTGGTTTGACTAAACAATTGATTCACGAGATGTAACCTAAAAATGTATTTTGTTTGACCACATGAAATTATTAGTACTAACTCCGAAAACTTACCTGACTATAGTCTTGAATTATAACCACAACGCAACACATAAAATAAATATTATGTAGTCTATTAATATTAATGCTGATATTAATTAATTATTAGTATGTTCAAATTTCACTAGCTTCCAGTAACCGGCTCAGAAATCTAGTACAATTTTAATTTCATGGAACTCCAGTACCGACAAATATTGTCGATATTTGTCTCAGCTGCCAACATACCAGTTATAAAATCACTACCATTTGTAGTATTTGTCAGTATCGAAATTCAAACGAAGTTGGCAAAAGAAAATTCAACCTGCAAACTAGAAAATCATCACAATCCACTAGCATATGTAGTAATGGGGGAAAAATGATTAGGTTTCACCCTTAGGGTATGAAGTAAGCTGACCCAGACTATAATTCGTACGAGGTAACCCCTAGCGTAAGCAACCCGCAGCCCATATTCTTTAAGATCGTTTTTCCTATTTTATATGGAGAGTTATTGAACTTATTAGCAGGGCATGCTTGACGTGCAATATCTCCTAGTTCTATAGGCGTTGGACACCCTACACCATTATTTTCTGGCTTAGTTATCTCATGAGTGACGCCTTATGGTGTTACTTATGAAGTCCAGACCTGTCTTCGGACAATTGACTAAACAACATTAGTCCTTCACACACGTAATACAGCGCATTATAAAGGGTGCGTCAGAAAGAACGGATGGATTTCAAACTATCGATACGCAACGAGGAGAGAGATATAGTGAGGGGGACCACGACTGTTGGGTCAGCCATAGAATGCAGTTTCAGTTGAGAATATGGTGTTGGTCTGGTGTACAACGTGCTTTCATCGTAGAGACATTTTTGAAAAATGAAGAGTCTATGATCGCCACTCAGGACTCATTTCGACATCGGATGTCACGCTAGGATTCCAACTCGGAATACAATTTTGCGGTGGGTGGCTTCATTTCGTATCACAGGTTCAACATTAAAGAAGAAATCACCTGGACGAAATTCTATTGCACTGAGATTGTCCGAGGCTACGGTAAGATCTCGCGCCCTGCGACTTCTTTCTTTGGGACCATTTGAAGGCGTAAGTTTGTAAACATCGATCACATACACTGGACGAACTGAAGACAGCGATTCGTGAAGAAATCGTGGCAATTGCACCAGCTATGACTGTGAAAGTGATGGCGAACATCAGAAAACGCCTGGATGCCTGTATTGAAAGCCAAGGACATCATATGGATAATGTTGTTTTCCATAAATAAACTGCATGTATTGGTGAATATGTTGATAACAATAAATTTTTGATTTGATGAATCTTTACAATTTTCTTGCCATGTGAAATCCATCCGTTCTTTCTGACGAACCCTGTATGACAACGAACAAATATCTGCACTTTGCCCTCTGCGGGATTCGTACCCGTGACTAGAGCCTCATTATTGTATAGTTAGTTAAATACGCGCATTAACAGTTTTAATTCCACATGGGCGACTCTTATTTTGAACAAGCCAACTGAAAATTACTAAATAGAGAGCAAACGATATTAATTCCTCCATGTTCCGAGCTACGGAGACGCGTTTTTGTTGCTGTAAGGGAGCTATTCATCAGAGACCATCGTATCTCCCTTGTTTCCTTATAGATGAGTGACATCCCGGCAACGGAACACACAGCAGGCAGGAAATTAAACAGTGTACCGTGCTGACCAAGAGATTTCAATGGCGATTCTCTCAACGCAGGTTACAAGCGTATCACTTGTAAAGATGCGGCGCAGTTAAAAGCACACAATGCAAATTTTATAAAACTATGACAGTAGAAACTCTTCTGTAAGACTGTAACTGCTGGAAAGGAAAATATGAGAATTGTGTAGTCAGAAATAAAATTTTAAGGAGAAGCTATCTGCTGAAAGATGCACTGGAAGGAATGGTGAACGTGAGAAAAGATCGGAGCAGAAAATATCAGATGACAGATAAAATTAAGATATGTATGATCGTACTGTATGTGGATACTACTGTCTTCCTCCGACGAGTTTAGCGCTGGGACCTGAGGTATTCTTGCCATCGGTGCGGGGGGGTTGCAGGTAGATTTTTTTGTTGCTACAGCCATGCCGAGCCGAGCGGAGTGGGAAGTATTAATCTCCAAAAATATGCAGTCTTCAGTCTTATCCTTGATGTTAGCTATGTTAATATTATATGAATTACTCATTAAATATTTAACCGTTTCAAGTCATTTTTAAGGAAACATGCTGTGGAAAAGTTTTTGGTTTTATTCTATTGGAATTTTAGAATATGTGTGATTGGTATCGTGAAAAACAGATTCCTATAATGTCACGCTAAAATCATTTGTTGGTGATATCTTAAAATACAAAATCAAGTAGATATACTTCTCAAGTGAGTTCAGCAGTACAGTATATTTAAATTGATTACTTTACAAATTTAATTCAATTCTACTAATCACTAAAATTTTATAGTATGATTCTTCTTTCCATTTATATTATTGTAGTTGTATTATGATTTTTCTTTTGATTTATTTTATTGTATTTGTATTTCGTCTGATGGTATGATGGCCTTAACTTCACCAAAATAAATAATAAATAAGTAGTAAATAAATAATAAATAAATAAATAACTTAAATAAATAAATAAAATTTTCTACAATACTTTCCTTCTCTGAACACATAAGTACGAACGGTTGTATCTCTATCTCGCCAAAAATACATTAAAAAACTAATAGGCATACTGCTCTCGTAAATTGGGCGAATGTTTTCAGTATGATTGTACTTCCTTCCAGACTGCCGCTGTCACTGTCCCCTCCCACTCCAGTACCGCGCTAGACTAGTCGGAACCGATTCCTCTTAGCACTAAACTCCTCAGAGGATGACAGTAAGAGGAAAGCGGAAAATGGGAAGGTTGGAGTGAGGCATGCTGGGTTTGCAGTGGAAAACCTGTTCCTGAGCAGAAAACTCTGAATGAATGTAATCGTGTCTATTTCAAGTTTAAAAATATGCAAATTTACATATTAATTTAAAATACTTTGCTGGCTGACAGGTACATCGACTCCCTCATAATTTAAATGCATTGTAATTGGCTGCCGTTAACTTGTTCAACAGAGCGAAAAAATTTTCACACAAGATAATATTATGCAGATTATTTCACACAGTCTGTTATTTGTACTTGAAATCTCACTTTGCGCGCAACATTAAACCTACTCGCCAATTAATTATATAAACAATGAAAAGAATGTCCTATCTCCATCGCTGCCAGGTGTACACTGTGCAGTATGTATATGGCACAACAATGACGGGAAGTACTGCTGTGTCCAGTTCCGGGCTTCCTCTACCTGATCTCCTGGACTAAGACCCTTATTCTGCGCCATCTAAATACAGTAGAGACTTGTCAGTCGTATTTCGGGATGGACGTATTAAAATTACACGAATTCGTGACAGAGCTGAATAAGATAGTGTTTACGTCATTCCAGATGGTTATATATTCTTATTTACATAGAAAAATCAACATTTGTTTGATAGGAACGAATTGATTCTTTATTCCCGAAACTATGAAAGTAAGGTTTGGTTTAACTCCGAGCTCTATGGGTATGAATCAGTTAAATTAGGTTACTGTTCAGTCAATACTTATCACTTAAAACAATAAATTATATACGTCCACCAACAAACATTCCTACTATTCAAGAGTACCGTGAAACTGGTTTTATTTTTTAAGGAAAATTAGTTTTAAAAGTTCAAGATTTTTATATATATAACATCTCCAAACAGGCTATAACACCAAAATCTTGAATCTTTAAAGCTAATTTTCCTTAAAAAATAAAACCAGTTTCACGGTACTATTGAATAGTACTTACTTACTTACAAATGGCTTTTAAGGAACCCGAAGGTTCATTGCCGCCCTCACATAAGCCCGCCATTGGTCCCTATCCTGTGCAAGATTAATCCAATCTCTATAAACACACCCCACCTCCCTCAAATCCATTTTAATATTATCTTCCCATCTACGTCTCGGCCTCCCTAAAGGTCTTTTTCCCTCCGGTCTCCCAACTAACACTCTATATGCATTTCTGGATTCGCCCATACGTGCTACATGTCCTGCCCATCTCAAACGTCTGGATTTTAAGTTCCTAATTATGTCAGGTGAAGAATACAATGCGTGCAGTTCTGCGTTGTGTAACTTTCTCCATTCTCCTGTAACTTCATCCCGCTTAGCCCCAAATATTTTCCTAAGCACCTTATTCTCAAACACCCTTAACCTATGTTCCTCTCTCAGAGTGAGAGTCCAAGTTTCACAACCATACAGAAGAACCGGTAATATAACTGTTTTATAAATTCTAACTTTCAGATTTTTGGACAGCAGACTGGATGATAAGAGCTTCTCAACCGAATAATAACACGCATTTCCCATATTTATTCTGCGTTTAATTTCCTCCCGAGTGTCATTTATATTTGTTACTGTTGCTCCAAGATATTTGAATTTTTCCACCTCTTCGAAGGATAATTCTCCAATTTTTATATTTACATTTCGTACAATATTCTGGTCACGAGACATAATCATATACTTTGTCTTTTCGGGATTTATTTCCAAACCGATCGCTTTACTTGCTTCAAGTAGAATTTCCGTGTTTTCCCTAATCGTTTGTGTATTTTCTCCTAACATATTCACGTCATCCGCATAGACAAGAAGCTGATGTAACCCGTTCAATTCCAAACCCTGCCTGTTATCCTGAACTTTCCTAATGGCATATTCTAGAGCGAAGTTAAAAAGTAAAGGCGATAGTGCATCTCCCTGCTTTAGCCCGCAGTGAATTGGAAAAGCATCAGATAGAAACTGACCTATACGGACTCTGCTGTATGTTTCACTGAGACACATTTTAATTAATCGAACTAGTTTCTTGGGAATACCAAATTCAATAAGAATATCATATAATACTTCCCTCGTAACCGAGTCATATGCCTTTTTGAAATCTATGAATAACTGATGTACTGTACCCTTATACTCCCATTTTTTCTCCATTATCTGTCGAATACAAAAAAATTGATCAATAGTCGATCTATTACGCCGAAAACCGCACTGATTATCCCCAATAATTTCATCTACGTACTATTGAATAGTAGATAAAGAAAATCAACTACATATATTATTCTGCAATACAGTAAAATAATTCCTGCGAAACTGACGAAGCACGAGAATAGTGTATCTTTGTGACACCGACGCGACAGTTTGAATTGAAATTCCCTTCGCGTTAGTGACGGTCAAGGCGAGGGTTCTTCTATGAGTAAGAATATTTGTTTCGTTGCCAAAATTGTTTCTTTATCGCACGTGCGCGAGAACGTTCACTGCACCTAATTACATTTGTTGAGGAATAAACTACACTAACCCAGGGAGATGGCGAGCGTTCGTGTGACATTATAATTTTAATTATGTAGATGTCCGCCATCTTCCCTGTGTCGGATAAACCAAAACAGCCATGCCTTATCTTCCCGGTAACGACCGAAATTTTATCGTTACAAACATTAACACTGAAATGCCTGCACTTGAGTAGTCGGCTCGACCACAACCCTGCACAGAAGGGAAGGAAGGGGTGGCTTAATGACTGCTCCTGTTTTTCTAGACATTTTCCAAGCGAAGCAAAAAAAGGTCATTTAAGACCGTCCGTGTCTGTCTAATGCTCCTTTCAACTCCTAAACCCTTCGAGTGATTTTTATAGCTTTTTTCTGTCTGGGGTTCGTACTGAGGCTGATAAAGAAACATACGTTTGGTTAAAATTGTTCAATTATACTTCATAAGTTACTGCACTCAATTAGATATTTCGACTCCAGATTCACGTCCGTCGTTATCATTATCGCCATCATCATCTAACTTTAAGGGTTTGACCCGTTTCCTTTGTTTCAACCTCTCTCTTGTGGTATTGAATCAATATTCTACATTCCTAGTAAGAACTCATTAATTACAGCTCGGATTTATGTACTCTAAAATTTAAGACTGGCACAGTTGTAATAAAATGAATATGGTGTTCGTTGGAAAGATTTTTAATGGAACAGCACAGTGTAGTATATACAGTCACGAAGCTCAATACGTGGTAAATATGCATCCATTGATAGTTGCTAACCATTAGGATCGCCACTATCGCCTCATTACAGACAATGCGAAATAGTACCTGCACAGTCTATTGTTCCTGGTACCCTCATAAATTCAAGCTTCGTGACTGTATATAGCCTGTAGGGACACTATACTGAAATTACTAACTTCCATGTTTTTAAAGCTAAATTCACAAAACTTTTATCACTGATGTATCTGGTTAATAGTAACACATGTAGGCCCTACTGTATTTAATCCATCTATGATAAGTGGTTTGCATTTTATTAATATCTTAATAAAATATTGTATCGCTTTATATAAGAAGTCCCTTGCGCCACAATTTACATTATTTTTAACTGATATTCACTTATAAGACTCTTTATATACATTGTAATAAATATACTGTTGAATTTTTCTGTAGTCGTACAGTGAATCGGTAAATTACTAGGAATTTTTGATGATCATTAATATTTGTTATTTTTATTCTTTTATAATAAGAAATTCTAGTAATTTACTGATTAATTTTACAGCAAAATCCTATAATTAAGTTTTGATCCCATGTATACAGAGTGATTCACGAGGATTTACCGTCCCTTACGGAGCTTATATCCATAGACATTTTGAACAAAAAATGTTATATAAACATGTGTCCTAATCTCAATATTTTCAGAGTTACACTAATTTGAAGTTGTTAGTAAAATATCTTTTTTCTTTAGTTTTAAGGGTAAAAAATATTACAAATAGAGAATGAACTATTCAGAAGTGTCATTTCTTTAATTGGCAATTCTGAAGCTAAAACTGCGTTGTTAATTGCTTTGTACAGATTTTGTTTTTCAGTTTTTAACTAAAAATTACATAATTCTTATACACTTATCACAAAAATTGTTACAAATCATACGACTGTAGGAACTTGATTTTTTACAGTTTAATTATGCATTCTAATGTACTGCCTTAAAGAATTTACAAGACTGGCGTGATTTGTAAGAATTGTTGTGATAAATCTTAAGAAAAATGTAATTTTGTAGTTAAAAATCGAAAAAAAAAATTCTGTACGAAGCAACTATGAAATTCACAACACATTTTTACCTTCAGAATATTAGCTAATTAAAGAAATGATACTCCTGAATAGTTCATTCTATATCTGTAATATTCTTTTACCCTTAAAACTTAAGAATAATGGTATTTTACAAACAAATTCAAATTAGTGTAATTCTGAAAATATTGAGATTAGGACAAATGTTTATATGACATTTTTTGCTCAGAATGTCTTCGGAAATAAGCTCCGTAAGTGACGGTAAATACTCGTGAATCACCCTGTATAAGGATTCATATAAGTGAATATCAGTTAGGCCTAAGAGTAATGTAAGTTGTGGTGCAAGGGACGTTTTATATAAAGATTCAATTCAATATTTTAATAAAATATTATAAAATGCATACCACTTAACATAGGCGGATGAAATTTTGTACATTTGTCAATATTAACCAGATATACCAGTGATCAAAATTTGGTGAATCTAGCTTCCTAAGTATGGTACTTATTGATTTCACTATTGTGAACCCTTAAAAATACGGAACTTGGAAATTTCAGTATAATGTCCCCTTAAACCTACTTCACAAGTCTCCGAAATCTGACAATAGAAAAAAATGAGTCACGAGGACTGGAGAATTCGTATTGTGAACCGCGCGCTGACTTTTAGTGGCGGTTAAGACCATTTTACGTAAAGAAAAAAGGCTAAAAACTGAATGAAAAAATGGCAATCAAAAGGAGTGGGGACTTGTAAAACAAAATCACATATAACTTCGATTTCTACTGATTATAGTATATCATCTGCAAAGCGAAAAGTCGTTACTTAACATAGCATAAAATAAATGAAGTGTAGGCCTAAGGGTTGCAAACGTGGTTTGTATCGCACGATGATCAGTTCCCACTTCTCTACCTGAAATTTTCGTTACAGTTGAAGAAAACTTCGGACAACAACCAGTCAGATAACCAGTCCACTCGGGGTTCGAATCCATATCCGAACACCTACGCCTGTGGCTGATTCTGTTGTTAATACAATCGATGACAGTAACATTATGTGCCATTTTTGTAACAAAGCGACGAGTTTTCAAAGTAGTTTTTGTATGTAAATATATATTTAGCATTAATTTTGCTTTGTCCAACATTATTTAGGTATAATGCGTTCTCTTTGTATTCTTTTATAGACTCGTTAGTTCCTCTTTTGTTTTTTGCTTCCTATGTTCATATTTTTAATGCCTTTTTGATCTCTATTTTTAATTTTAAAGCCTTTTTGCTCTTTAATTCATTTTTAGACATTAACAACTCTTTTTTGCGGCTTAACTTCCGGTGTCTATACATATATTGAAACGTCTATTTTATCCATGTTGAATCTTTCGTACACTACTTTTAACACTTGAATATAAATAATTGATTAAATGGCGATCTTACTCGTGTTAATCGTGTTAACACGAGTAAGATCGCCATTTAATCAATTATGTCTATTTTATGTTGACACAATGAAGTATTAGTATAAACTTGCGCTTCTCAACCAAGCAAATCGAGGTTTGATTCCAAACGTGTGATTATGAAATAAATATATATCTCTTCCACGGACTAGGTGTTTGTCTTACTACAACCCTAGGTCATGTATGTAACAGATAGCTCATCCCTATGTTAAAATCGGCAGCACTTTGAACATCGCTTTGAACGCTAGGATCGCCACCCGTCCGCCGTAAACGAACACGAGATGGCAGTACAGTCGCTAATGCAATTCAAATGGGAATTATGACGTGACTACTTATGTAACGACTAGATAGCAGCCTAGTAAACCTGACAAAAGTTGTTACCGTCAAAGCCTATAAGGCCGAGCTATCTGGGTATTTATGATCTAGGCTACAACCTAATGTCGTTTTGGTTGTATCCGCATGTGAATGCCGATGAAGGACATGTGACTAACACCGGTGATTTTCAAACAGCCGTATGTCAGATACTGTTAACTAAGGGCATATGTGCATATAAACCTTTTTGTTCAGGGTTACCAATATTATCACACTTCACACCGTCTACAGTAGTGATAAAAAAAAGCCGGACCGACCCTTGTAGCTGATTTCAGAGCCTTGTTCGCTCCAGAGCACGATAGACTGGTAACTAAGACTTTCGTGGTTCGAATCCTACCTGGGAAGGAAAGTTTTTTTTTTTTTTTTTTTCCTTATTCAAATTTATTCCCAATACTTTTCGATTGCTGGTAAAATTCATGTTCTGAGAATAATAAGTTAATTAAGTAGTAAAATATCGCTGCAATCGAAAAGTATTGGGAATAAATTTGAATAAGGAACAAAAAAAACTTTCCTTCCCAGGCAGGATTCGAAGCACGAAAGTCTTAGTTACCAGTCTATCGTGCTCTGGGGTGAACAAGGCTCTGAAATCAACTACAAGGGTCGGTCCGGTTTTTTTGCCACTATTGTACCTTTTCTCCTAAATCACACTGCATATATTCATCAAATGTGAAATTAGGTACCTATTAGATCCAGATACGTGCAGGTAGGCATAAATTATAGTTTCTTACTGTAACTAATGTTTGAAATCATGTGACATTTGATGGCTTTGTTTAATTTCGTGGCGTCTTGTTAAATTCTTGCTAATATATGATAAACGAATTTCAAGTTTTAAAGGCAAAACTTAATAGATCGGATCTCCAAATTTGACATTTTTTAGTTCAATTAAACCACATATGTAATAGGTTGGAAGTGTGTAAGTTGGGAAGAACAGATGACGATGTTACTTTTTCTCATAACACTAGCATTGTCTTACAATTTCAGTTTAACTCGCTGATTAAATTTTTTCCCGGGAGGTTGGTAGAAGTTTTCGGAAAGGACAAATAAAATAAAAGCTGCATAGCGGTTCTCAGATATATCAAAGCATTTACATAAAATTAAATATAAAACGGACCAGAGCTTTACTAGAGATCTCAAGGCGACATTCCTACAGTTTTCAGTCCTGTTTTGTAGGGACGGCATCTAAGATGGGACAATAATGGCGGTGTCTTCTTTTTTAGTGTGATATTTGGAAGGGTTGGAATGGCGTTCCGTAATTGGATATACGCTTGAGAATGAGCAAAAAAGCCTGCGGGAATGACCAGCCATGAAAGAGGTCAGAGGTCAAAATCCTCTCCTAAGTTTTTGGTAATAAAACTGAATTAGAATGGTCTCGTAATAAGAGATCACTGCCTGCTTGCACGGTCTTTTCTCTCCTGGTATCAACTCGTTTCCAGCCTCGGGGGTTTTTTACATTTTTGCCTCTTCTTTGTCAGTTTTTTTTTTATTTTGGAGCACTTCCACGTCGGGTTCTTTTTCTCCCCGCTGAAATTTAATACGGAGCGAAATCGATAGACAAGCCATGCGCAAGCAGTCAGGACACCACGTGTTGGCGGGAGAGCTGCAGAACCAGTCGCTCACATTATGCAATGAGAAGTGAGTCACACACTTCAACTAACGATATTTACTACGTAATTAAATGCAGTTTATCGCGAGTCTGCGTACTGACCTAGAATGTAACGAGAGAGAAAGACACTGACTGCATACGTGTCAACTGGGAATTAATACCAGACAGATTTTTGTAAATACGTATATACATAAATTTCAGCTGAAGACTAATTTTCATTGACCTACTTTTCTGTCTTGATGATGATGATGATGATGATGATGATGATGATGATGATGATGATGAAGACGATGACGATGATGATGATGACGACGACGACGACGACGACTAGGACTCGGAAGTTGATGACAAAATATTCACAGAAAATGACCTATAAAATGACTATAATATATGAAAATATGACTTTAAAATTTCAAACATGACCAAGATTTTAATAATAATAATAATAAGCTTTTATCATCCAGTCTGCTGTAAAAAAATCTGAAAGTTAGAATTTATAAAACAGTTATATTACCGGTTGTTCTTTATGGTTGTGAAACTTGGACTCTCACTTTGAGAGAGGAACATAGGTTAAGGGTGTTTGAGAATAAGGTGCTTAATAAAATATTTGAGGCTAAGAGGGATGAAGTTACAGGAGAATGGAGAAAGTTACACAACACAGAACTGCACGCATTGCATTCTTCACCTGACATAATTAGGAACATTAAATCGAGACGTTTGAGATGGGCAGGGCATGTAGCACGTATGGGCGAATCCAGAAATGCATATAGAGTGTTAGTTGACAGGCCGGAGGGGAAAAAGACCTTTAGGGAGGCCGAGACGTAGATGGGAAGATAATATTAAAATGGATTTAAGGGAGGTGGGATATGATGATAGAGAATGGATTAATCTTGGTCAGGATAGGGACCAATGGCGGGCTTATGTGAGGGCGGCAATGAACCTCCGTGTTCCATAAAAGCCAGTAATAATAATAATAATAATAATAATAATAATGATAATTGACCAGCAATAATCAGCAATCATTGTAATGCTCATTTACCATGATATTTTCTTTTTAGAGTAGCGATATCAAAACTTTCATATAGCATATAGTAAGACATTTAGAAGTACTTCACTTAGAAAGATTATAATAGTGATATTTGCCGTACAAATTATAACATATTTATATATATATATGTACTTTGAAGGCGGTGTTGTGTAAATGGTTATATGCCGTCTGCAACAATGGTATCTACACGTGTTAGCACTGAGTCTATACGCCTGGAGAGTAGGTCACATACCACACGGAAAAGGCAGAGAAGTTGCCTACAGAGCATGGCGTTGCCACTCGAAGTTCCGGTACTTTCTGACTCTATTACTGCGTGTTCAGTTCAAAGTGGTCATGGCTCGCTGTATGCGTCATATGGCTAGTCGATGACCCTAGAGAATTCAGTCTTCCTACACTTCCGCAGAGGCGTATTACTTATGTACCAGAGAAGTTGTCTAGCAAGTACGGCGTTCATTCTGAAGAGTACAGTACTTACCGATACGTACGGTAACGCCTGTAGTGGCACGAATGTGAACTGTTTGGAAACACGTATTGAGGTGAGTTTTTTTCGTACTGTCGGGATATGGGGAGAGGGTTAAGACGATTACTTACGTATTTGTTGACATTAACTTGGACGGTCAACATGGACACGGAGCATTTGATTTGTGTTGTGGAATGTTGCCGTACGCAACCGATGATAACAAATACCCTGAGTACGACTTGCCCGCTCAAAACACAGTTCGAAAGAGGTTATGGTAGCACACAGACTTTACAGACCGCCATCTGTTGCTACGACATTCAAGTTATACCGTACACGTTCTCAAGTTCAGATTGAACGCCTTGATTAATAGGCAACTTCTCTGGCATAAAAGCTGAAACTCTCTTCATATCGCTGACTCACAACAGTGACGTCGTGACACACTTTGAAATGAACAGCCAGTAGTAAGACATTTAGAAGTACTTCACTTAGAAAGATTATAATAGTGATATTTGCCGTAGAAATTATAACATATTTTTATATATAGGCGTACTTTGAAGGCGGTGTTGTGTAAATGGTTATATGCCATCTGTAACAATGGTATCTACGCGTGTTAGCACTGAGTCTATACGCCTGGAGAGTAGGTCACATACCACACGGAAAAGGCAGAGAAGTTACCTAGAGAGCATGGCGTTGCCACTCGTAGTTCCGGTACTTTCTGACTCTCTACTAGTACATGCATGTATACATACATACATACATTTTTTATTTATTTATTTTATTGGGTTATTTTATGACTCTTTATCAACATGTAGGTTATTTAGCGTCTGAATGAAATGAAGGTGATAATGCCGGTGAAATGAGTCCGGGGTCCAGCACCGAAAGTTACCCAGCATTTGCTCGTATTGGGTTGAGGGAAAACCCCGGAGAAAACCTCAACCAGGTAACTTGCCCCGATCGGGATTAGAACACGGGCCACCTGGTTTCGCGGCCAGACGCGCTGACCGTTACTCCACAGGTGTGGACTACATACATGCATACATACATACGTGCGTACGTAGTGTTGTGCCAAATGGCAGGTTTTTCACTGCAAACCCAGCATTCTCCAACCGTTCCTATTTTTTTTCTTCCTCTTACTCTCCGCATATGATCCTTATCATGTTTGTCATAAAATCCGAAGTTTGACACTTCTGTCCAGGCCAAGGGCAATTGGTTTTGGTGGGGCAATAAGAATCCTTAGCATAACTTTCTTCGTATTGGAAGTGAAGCCGGGGATCCTGTCTTGTACTAAGGAGAGAAAAGAGCGACAGGTCTCCAAATAAAATTTTCTGACCATTTGTTTCTCGCTCCACCAAGATCCCTCCTTGTCAGATAGATGCAATACATCTGCAGGAAAACATCTTATGATGCTATACAGGCCTTTGCTTGGCAAAGTAGGAAACAAAATAGAAAATATAAGAGCGAGAATAATAAACTAGGAGGAGTACAGCGCATCCGGAGTTGGTTAGCGGACAGGCTATCGAAACAAATGGTGTACCAACCTGCTAAGGAGAAATACGGTATTGAGATTTACATTTCCACACATGCTGGAAAGGTCCAGTTTTATATACATTTATCATAAAATTCACATTTATTTCCGTCTTTACCTAACTGGCAGACAAGTATACTGGGTGTTCAGTTCAAAATGTGGCATGGCTCGCTGTATGCCGTCATGTGGCTAGCCGATGAGCCTAGAAAATTCAACCTTCCTATACTTACGCAGAGGCGTATTACCTATATGCTAGAGAAGTTGCCTAGCAAGTACGACGTTCATTCTGAAGAGTATTTACCGATAAGTACGGTAACGCCGGTAGTGGCAGGAATGTGAACTGTTTGGAAACATGTACTGAGGTGAGTTTTTTTCTTACTGTCGGGATATGGGGAGAGGGTTAAGACTATTACTTACGTATTTTTTGACATTAACTTCGACGGTCAACATGGACACGGAGCATTTTATTTGTATTGTGGAATGTTTCCGTACGCAATCGATGATAACAAATACCCTGCGACGACTTGCCCGCGCAAAACACAGTTCGAAAGAGGTTATGATAGCACACAAACCGTATAGGCCGTCATCTGTTGCTACGACGTTCAAGTTATACCGTACACGTTCTCAAGTTCAGATTGAACGCCTTGATTAATAGCCAACTTCTCTGACATAAAAGCTGAAACTCGCTTCAAATCGCTGACTCACAACAGTGACGTCATAACACACTTTGAAGTTTACACCCAGTAGACGAGTAGCATCTATATAGTGACACGAGGCAGTGCGCCGGCAAAAACTGAATATACTATAAATTTAGTTCATTGATACATCACTCGAGCATTTCAACAAAATGAGTTCTATTAGAAATCAGCTTGTTAATTATCTTGTTTTTGTAGTGTAGTGCTCACAACACAATCCCTTGTGATTGAGGGGGTGTTCGCTCCGGAAACAACTGCTGTGAGCTGGTCTCATGAATTCAGCTTGGATCTGTGTGTGATTACGCCTACTGAACTCCAATAGGTGCAATTAGTGCTTGCTGATGAGTAATTGGGAAGAGCAGCACTTCTTGGAAATGAAATTAAATACAGCGACAGCAGCAGATATAATCTGACACGCTAAAATAGCAAATCATTTGAATCGACTCTATTTTCATCACGAAATATAAGCTTTTATTGCGAATGTTTGTTTCCCTCATGTTCATTTACATTTTCCAAACTAATTCTCGTTGTATTGAAACAGTTTGAAATGGAAATTTCTAGTACTAAATGAAATGTAATGGCATTTACTGGTCAGAACACAGACGTACTTACAACTGGCTTTTAGAGAACTAGGGATGGGAAAAGTTATTTTCTCGTAACGGTTCCAACTGTTCCAGTTCCTTGAAAATACTAGGTTCCAAATAACAGTTTCGAAATAACAGTACCATATGTAACTTGCGTGTAACTACAAGATGCACACTGGTATCTTGGAACCGCACGGTTGACTAGTATCTGATGGAACAGGTATATACTACTATAGTATGTAACGTAACAGTGGTATTTTGGAACGTGCACGTATGACTAGTAATATAACAGCAGTGGCGTAGCATGAAATTTTGAGCAGGGGAAGCTAACTCAAGTTGTCTTTCATGTACATATGAGAAAACGTATTACAAAAATATAGTCTTAAAATAAATAGTAGTCAATGTCAAGTCAGCAGTCCGAAGATTGGTTGGAACCTCGTGACACCAATAAGGCATGACCTCAAATGGTACGTAGTAAAATATGATTTCATGGTTTACACATATCTCTAACAAATAGACACGGTCATTTGTTTTTTAAATCGCACTTTTGTTCGTAAGTCAGTCTTGATAATAGAATTGTCCTAAAAATTCAAGTAAATTGTTGTCAGGAACTGTTATTTCACTCATTATTTATTATATCAGCCGCAATGCACACTAACACTTCAACTGAACAAACCCTCACGAAAGGGATAACTCGGAAACTTTCAATGTAAAAGCTAGCTTCTTCCGTGCCTTGCGACAAGGGTAGTTTAGTTAGAAAGGGATGGAGAATCTGCGGGATGGGTTACACAGAAGAATGAGTGAAAGAAACCAGTCTGCTTGGAAGCTGGTGTGTGCAGGCTTCTTGTTTACTGCTGCATCACAAATCATCCTGAGCTGCCGCATCACAATATTTAACGCATAAATATAAACTCTATTAAAATTGATAAATAATTTTGTTCATAAACTGCAGATTTATTATGAAATTATTATTATTATTAACTGGGGAAGCTGAGCTTTTTAGCTTACATTGACTCTACGCCACTGTATAACAGAGGTATTTAGGACGCTAAATGATCACATACTTCCCTGTATGCCATAAGTATGATGCAGTATGATGTCATAGTGAGCCGAGATGTGAATTCGTGGAAAAGAAATGTTCTCTAATGCCAAACTGAATTCGTAGATAAGATTTATTCGAAGCGGGAAATGTGATGCAATTTTAAATTATTTGTAAATTTTATCGGTCACGAAATCGAAGTGGATGCCAATGGTAAATAAAACCTAACCTATTCTTCTGCTCAGCTCAAGTTTACAATAGTGTTCAATTTCTCCAAAAATTAGTAAATAAAAGCTATAATCATTTCGATCGTGCTAAAAATCATATTAATACCGTCATGAAGAGTAATAATCTCATTGTAATGAAATATGAAAATTTACCGTTGTATTTTTGTAAATAAAAAGCTTCGACAGTAGTCATGTTTTAACAGAATTTAGTTTAATTTCAAGAATTGGTAATGGAACTAAAAATGTAAAATATTTGTAAATAAAACATAACCTATATATTTTCATCTCCCTTGATAAAATTCACAATGTAGTTACTATAATCTAATACAGACATTATGATAATATTTGTTTGATAGAATCCTTTACTCAGTAACATTAGTTTCAAGCTAATGTGTACATTTCTGAAGAGGCTCTTCATATTTTTACTATTTATCTTTCACTTTAGATTCCAACATTTCTTTCAGTGCGACGAAAGGATTCCCAATTCTGCTTTCAAACAGTGGCGCCAATTTATATGAGCTCGTGGGATCCGAGCCCAACCAATAATTTACCGTGTTAACATTATACTTATGCCATTTATTTAACTTATACCTCAAATGTTTGAGTCCACCCACTGCTTTCAACATGTTCCGTTCTGTGGAACAGGCATTGTCATAATGTAGTTCCAAAGTGAAAGAAACGAGTATTTTGTAACAGCAAGTATTTCGTACTAGCGTTATTTTGGAACGTAGTATTCCAAGGTGCTGTTACGTTTTGGAACAGTTCCAAGCAAGGAACAGTTCCAAAATAACCGTTACGTTATTTTTTTTCCCCACCTCTATAGAGAACCCGGAGGTTCATTGCCGCCCTCACATAAGCCCACCACCGATCCTTATCCTGAGCAAGATTACTCCAATCCCTACCATCATATCCCACCTCCCTCAAGTCCATTTTAATATCTGCAGTGCTTGGGAAAAGTGACATAAGTCAGTTTTCACAAACCTTTTTTGATAATTTATTGACAACTTACACTGGTTTATGTCGATTTGATTTTTTTCTGTATGAATTATTGTAATGGGAGGAATACTTATGTATTTTTTTCCATCTTTTCCGTAATTCCACAATTGTCGGTAGATCCTCCATGTATTGTTGAAATACGTCTTTTATATAAACAAGTTTATAATGTTGCGGACTCGATTGAGTTGTGTAAGGCGGGCTACGTGACCACGCTTCTCTCTAAAAGAAAAGTATCCATTCATTCACGTATCAGATGACCTTAGGGTGAGCGATTGTTCTCAATGAAATGTAATCGTGTTTGTTTTGTTGCAATGACTGGCCTGGGATGTGGCTAAACGTTGAATGTAATTCAAAAGCTGTTGGATTGCATGCAGTCGGAAGTTTGTATTCTGTGAGGGAGTATTTTTGGCGGGCGACAAGTCTCTGCAGGTCGGCATGGACCCAAACAAGAAAAGGTCTGAGGAGATGCTGCATGATTGGCAGCCTGATCACGTGGTCCTCGAGGCTGCTGCCACTTCCTGTGCGGTGTCGAGCAGCGGAGCGCACCATGCGCACAGAACTGCATTATTATTTATTTATTTTACGAACTAAAGAAAATTCTTGTTGTTATTTTTAACCAGACATAAACTACACATGTGAGTATGTCTAAGATCTTGTGGTAGTTCACAGTGCCCGCCTCTTATGCAGGGTTGCCACACGTACGACTATAGTCGTACGCATACGACTATTTTGACTAATTGTACGAGGTACTACCGCACTCTATGTTGTACGCAGTTTTGTACGACTATTTACTGAAGGGAAAAAATAATTGGGAACTTATAATATTGGTTTATAATGCTTTTAAGGGGGGTGCTTTGAAAACAGATCTGGTAACTATGCTTGCCATGCAAGTCATAATTTGCCGTCTTGAGCTCTATATAAGTTTCACGTATACGGCGCGGTTGTATCAAAGTAATACAGATTTCATTTTATGTTTAACGGTACGATAAATACGCGTGCAGTTCGAAAATATTTTGAGTGCACCTTATACTTCCTTTCTTAGTTAGATTATCGGAAATAATTTCATAATTCTGAATAAAACAAATCTGCACTTACAGTTAGATCGAGTTCACCGTTTTGATTTTCATTCTGTTTCGCAATGAAGTTTTCGTGACATTTAACGGGTTTATTGCTTTTCTACGTCGACATTTGGCTAGGGTAAAACTAACAACATCAGAATCATATCCGAAAGTTCTTGAAAAGGATTTATACTATTATAAAGAAATAACGTCCTTCTCTGCATTGCTTGTATTTTTCCACTGGGCAGTCGTCAGCTCTGACCATTAGAAATCAATTATAATCGATTTTTGTGAAACTTAAAATTTTGTTCGAGTTAATAGATTGTCAATTTTTCGGTGGGGGGGGGGAGAAGTAGTCTAAAATGTCATATAAAACCCGATTAATTCTACGTAAAGATTAATTTTTGGTCCTACAGAATATATCTGTTATGATTAAAATTGAATAACAAAGGGAAAAAACAATGTAGGAGAGGGGTTCGATCTGGTGCTGTGGATTGAACTTCGCCGTAGCTCAATGGTTAGAGCGCTTGGTACGTAGAACCAAGGACCCGGGTTCGATCCCCGGCGCCGTAGCAAATTTCTCTCCTCTAATACCGATTAATTCTGCCGTGGCCAACAAAATTGTATGTAGGGTATGTATGTATGTATGTATGTATGTATGTATGTATGTATGTATGCATGTATGTATGTATGTATTTATTCACACTGCAAATGGGTATATACCCGGTGGCAGTGGTAACTAATTACACTCAATAATGGCAATTAATAATAAACGCAACTAATAAAAAACAATAATTAATAATAATAATAATAATAATAATAAAATAATAATAATAATAATAACAAGGAGCATCCTAAAATTAAAGTGAAGCATGGTCACTTAAAATAACATTTAAAGTAAATCTAATTTGCATCTTAACCCTAAGCTCGAACTAAGACCCACGAGTCTGACAGGTTCATATCTGCACAAGTACCTTTCGGCACTACACTTATTTCGCTGTCAACTCACTCACTGCACTGATTCTACCTGATTTCACTAACACTTCTAACCATTTTACTGTTCGAATACTTTGCACAGCCACTTCACTGACACCAACACACTTCACTTACACAATAGACTTCACTGACACTACACACTTCACTGACACAACACACTTCCTCACTGATAGAACACTTCAAATAACAAGATATCAATTACATCCTTTAACTAGTATGTCTAATATACTACCGTCTATTAGTAAAGTCCTTAAGCCTATTTTAAATACATTTTTGGTTATTGGTGAAGCCTTTAGTAAGTCTGCAGGTAAAGCATTCCAGTCCTTGATAGTACGATTGAGAAAAGAAAACTTTCCAGTGTCCGTCCTCTGTCTTCTTTCCCTCAATTTATATGAGTGGGTGTTCCTTGAAGAGTAATTTGGCGGCTGCAACCTATTTTTTATTTCGCTCCAGGCAGGCTCACCTCTGTATGTTTTGAACATTGCGCATAATCGAATTCGCGTTCTCCGGTCCTTGAGTGTGTCCCATTTTAATGGTGAATTATTACGACAACACTTGAGAGCCCGTTTTTGAATCTTTTCCAATGTCTTAATATGTTCTAATCTGTAAGGATCCCAACATGCAGCATCATATTCCATTACTGGACGAACTAGTGATTTATATGCAATCTCTTTGGATTTATCAGAGCCTTTCCTTAGTACCCTCATCACAAAGTGTAACGCCCTCCATGCCTTTCCCGCTGTGTCAAAATTCGTAAGAGATTAAAAATTATGCTATCCGTATGTAAAATTTTCCTCCATAACAGATTTATGATTCCGTCAAATTTAGCGGAAATTACGTTGATATGGCAACACTGCTACTAAAGTACAAAACTCGACTGTTAACGAGAAAACTCGTCTGCTTCAATACGTAATACTCACGAACGAATCAGAATCACAGAGCTTCTATCTAAAAACAGGTAATTTGTAAACTCGTACTTCTTTCCCTTGGGGATATTAAAAAAATGTCGAGCTCATGTTTCATTGTGTGGAGAATGTAATGAAGTGGAACATGGAATGTACCATTTAGAAGGGCATGTCGGGAAAATATGTTTTTGAAACTAATAACGCATATGGGATTGATTAGTACTGCTCCCCTTGTTCATCAAAGTTTTGGTTCTGTCCCCTAATTAGAGAATATTTTATTGTGTCATGACGGACCACTGGCTCCAGGATAAAAGAAAGAGGTTTTAAATAGTTGATGACTGATGAAGAAATGACCTCTACTAAATTGTACGCGCTGTTTGTTTCAAATTAATGATAATGCACAGCGGGTGACGCACCTAATTTCTAACCCCCATCACTCTGAGCTGTATTCGTTCCTATATCGATTTTCACATAAACGTGCCTCCTGAGTCATAGCAACTTCTCTTGTAGGGGAGACAGATCACAGAACTAAGGCGCTGTCTATGCTTGTGTAGATATCTTCCCTATCGTCATTAATGTCGTGTTTCTGATTAGTGGAACCCGGAGAAATGTCACTGATATGCGAATCGCTTCCCTGTATCATCCTTAGTATTGGATTCCAGGGGTTTCATCAAATGGGAAATTTATCAGAAGTGTCAAAAGTCGGCACCATTATCGAGCAACTAACATAGTTCAATGTTTTCGCCAAATAAGTGATTCGGATAAAATAACATACAGCTATTTTATTATCTATATCCAAAAATGAGAACATGACAGAATTCACGAACTGTACAACGCTGATGCCCTTGTTTCAGAATGTTGAATAAAAGCTAAATAATATAGAATTTAAAAGACATCCTTTAGTATCCCTGACTGTTCATCATTTGCTTATGTTATACATAAGACTTCATTAAGTCCTTTAGTATCCCTGACTGTTCATCATTACGCTTATGTTATACATAAGACTTCATTAAGTCCTTTAGTATCCCTGACTATTCATCATTATGCGTATGTTATACATAAGACTTCATTAAGTCATTTAGTATCCCTGACTTCATCATTACGCTATGTTATACATAAGACTTCATTAAGTCCTTTAGTATCCCTGACTTCATCATTACGCTTATGTTATACATAAGACTTCATTAAGTCCTTTAGTATCCCTGACTGTTCATCATTACGCTTATGTTATGCATAAGACTTCATTAAGTCCTTTAGTATCCCTGACTGTTCATCAATACGATTATGTTATAAATAAGACTTCATTAAGTCCTTTAGTATCCCTGACTATTCATCATTATGCTTATGTTATACATAAGACTTCATTAAGTCCTTTAGTATTCCTGACTGTTCATCATTATGCTTATACATAAGACTTCATCAAGTCCTTTAGTATCCCTGTCTATTCATCATTACGCTTATGTTATACATAAGACTTCATTAAGTCCTTTAGTATTCCTGACTGTTCATCATTACGCTTATGTTATACATAAGACTTCATTAAGTCCTTTAGTATCCCTGACTGTTCATCAATACGATTATGTTATAAATAAGACTTCATTAAGTCCTTTAGTATCCCTGACTGTTCATCATTACGGTTATGTTATACATAAGACTTCATTAAGTCCTTTAGTATCCCTGACTGTTCATCATTACGCTTATGTTATAAATAAGACTTCACTAAGTCTTTTAGTATCCCTGACTGTTCATCATTTGCTTATGTTATACATAAGACTTCAATAAGTCCTTTAATATCCCTGACTGTTCATCATTACGCTTATGTTATACATAAGACTTCATTAAGTGCTTTAGTATACCTGACTGTTTATAATTATGCTTATGTTATACATGAGACTTCATTAAGTCCTTTAGTATCCCTAACTGTTCATCATTACGCTTCTGTTATACATAAGACTTCATTAAGTCCTTTAGTATCCCTGACTGTTCATCATTTGCTTATGTTATACATAAGAATTCATTAAGTCCTTTAGTACCCCTGACTGTTCATCATTACGCTTATGTTATAAATAAGACTTCATTAAGTCCTTTACTATTCCTGACTGTTCATCATTACGCTTATGTTATACATAAGACTTCATTAAGTCCTTTAGTATCCCTGACTGTTCATCATTACACTTATGTTATAAATAAGGCTTCATTAAGTCCTTTAGTATCCCTGACTGTTCATCATTACGGTTATGTTATACATAAAACTTCATTAAGTCTTTTAGTATCCCTGACTGTTCATCATTTGCTTATGTTATACATAAGACTTCAATAAGTCCTTTAGTACCCTGACTGTTCATCAGTACGCTTATGTTATACATAAGACTTCATTAAGTCCTTTAGTATACCTGACTGTTTATAATTATGCTTATGTTATACATGAGACTTCATTAAGTCCTTTAGTATCCCTGACTCTTCATCATTACGCTTCTGTTATACATAAGACTTCATTAAGTCCTTTAGTATCCCTGACTGTTCATCATTTGCTTATGTTATACATAAGAATTCATTAAGTCCTTTAGCATCCCTGACTATTCATCATTATGCTTATGTTGTACATAAGACTTCATTAAGTCCTTTAGTATCCCTGACTCTTCATCATTATGCTTATGTTATACATAAGACTTCATTAAGTCCTTTAGTATCCATGACTGTTCATCATTACGCTTATGTTATAAATAAGACTTCATTAAGTCTTTTAGTATCCCTGACTGTTCATCATTTGCTTATGTTATACATAGACTTCATTAAGTCCTTTAGTATCCCTGACTGTTCATCATTACGCTTATGTTATACATAAGACTTCATTAAGTCCTTTAGTATCCCTGACTGTTCATCATTACGCTTATGTTATAAATAAGACTTCATTAAGTCTTTTAGTATCCCTGACTGTTCATCATTTGCTTATGTTATACATAAGACTTCATTAAGTCCTTTAGTATCCCTGACTGTTCATCATTACGCTTATGTTATACATAAGACTTCATTAAGTCCTTTAGTATCCCTGACTGTTCATCATTATGCTTATGTTATACATGAGACTTCATTAAGTCCTTTAGTATCCCTGACTGTTCATTATAAATAAGACTTCATTAAGTCCTTTAGTATCCCTGACTGTTCATCATTACGGTTATGTTATACATAACACTTCATTAAGTCCTTTAGTATCCCTGACTGTTCATCATTACGCTTATGTTATAAATAAGACTTCATTAAGTCTTTTAGTATCCCTGACTGTTCATCATTTGCTTATGTTATACATAAGACTTCATTAAGACCTTTAGTATACCTGACTGTTTATAATTATGCTTATGTTATACATGAGACTCCATTAAGTCCTTTAGTATCCCTGACTGTTCATCATTACGCTTCTGTTATACATAAGACTTCATTAAGTCCTTTAGTATCCCTGACTGTTCATCATTTGCTTATGTTATACATAAGACTTCATTAAGTCCTTTAGTATCCCTGACTGTTCATCATTACGCTTCTGTTATACATAAGACTTCATTAAGTCCTTTAGTATCCCTGACTGTTCATCATTTGCTTATGTTATACATAAGAATTCATTAAGTCCTTTAGTATCCCTGACTATTCATCATTATGCTTATGTTGTACATAAGACTTCATTAAGTCCTTTAGTATCCCTGACTCTTCATCATTATGCTTATGTTATACATAAGACTTCATTAAGTCCTTTAGTATCCATGACTGTTCATCATTACGCTTATGTTATAAATAAGACTTCATTAAGTCTTTTAGTATCCCTGACTGTTCATCATTTGCTTATGTTATACATAGACTGCATTAAGTCCTTTAGTATCCCTGACTGTTCATCATTACGCTTATGTTATAAATAAGACTTCATTAAGTCTTTTAGTATCCCTGACTGTTCATCATTACGCTTATGTTATAAATAAGGCTTCATTAAATCTTTTAGTATCCCTGACTGTTCATCATTTGCTTATGTTATACATAAGACTTCATTAAGTTCTTTAGTATCCCTGACTGTTCATCATTACGCTTATGTTATAAATAAGACTTCATTAAGTCTTTTAGTATCCCTGACTGTTCATCATTTGCTTATGTTATACATAAGACTTCATTAAGTCCTTTAGTATCCCTGACTGTTCATCATTACGGTTATGTTATACATGAGACTTCATTAAGTCCTTTAGTATCCCTGACTGTTCATCATTACGCTTCTGTTATACATAAGACTTCATTAAGTCCTTTAGTATCCCTGACTGTTCATCATTTGCTTATGTTATACATAAGAATTCATTAAGTCCTTTAGTATCCCTGACTATTTATCATTACGCTTATGTTGTACATAAGACTTCATTAAGTCCTTTAGTATCCCTGACTGTTCATCATTACGCTTATGTTATAAATAAGACTTCATTAAGTCCTTTAGTATCCCTGACTGTTCATGATTACGGTTATGTTATACATAACACTTCATTAAGTCCTTTAGTATCCCTGACTGTTCATCATTACGCTTAAGTTATAAATAAGACTTCAATAAGTCTTTTAGTATCCCTGACTGTTCATCATTTGCTTATGTTATACATAAGACTTCATTAAGTCCTTTAGTATCCCTGACTGTTCATCATTACGCTTATGTTATACATGAGACTTCATTAAGTCCTTTAGTATCCCTGACTGTTCATCATTACGCTTCTGTTATACATAAGACTTCATTAAGTCCTTTAGTATCCCTGACTGTTCATCATTTGCTTATGTTATACATAAGAATTCATTAAGTCCTTTAGTATCCCTGACTATTTATCATTACGCTTATGTTGTACATAAGACTTCATTAAGTCCTTTAGTATCCCTGACTGTTCATCATTTGCTTATGTTATAAATAAGACTTCATTAAGTCCTTTAGTATCCCTGACTGTTCATCATTACGGTTATGTTATACATAAGACTTCATTAAGTCCTTTAGTATCCCTGACTGTTCATCTTTACGCTTATGTTATAGATAAGACTTCATTAAGTCTTTTAGTATCCCTGACTGTTCATCATTTGCTTATGTTATACATAAGACTTCATTAAGTCCTTTAGTATCCCTGACTGTTCATCATTACGCTTATGTTATACATGAGACTTCATTAAGTCCTTTAGTATCCCTGACTGTTCATCATTACGCTTCTGTTATACATAAGACTTCAGTAAGTCCTTTAGTATCTCTGACTGTTCATCATTTGCTTATGTTATACATAAGAATTCATTAAGTCCTTTAGTATCCCTAACTATTTATCATTACGCTTATGTTGTACATAAGACTTCATTAAGTCCTTTAGTATCCCTGACTGTTCATCATTTGCTTATGTTATACATAAGACTTCATTAAGTCCTTTAGTATCCCTGACTGTTCATCATTACGCTTATGTTATACATAAGACTTCATTAAGTCCTTTAGTATCCCTGACTGTTCATCATTACGCTTATGTTATACATAAGACTTTCAATAAGTCCTTTAGTATCCCTGACTGTTCATCATTACGCTTATGTTATACATAAGACTTCATTAAGTCCTTTCCTTTACGTTTATTTTCATACACTGTGCAATTAACTGCATCTTGATATTCTGCAGCTCTTATCTCAGAAGCCAGGAGGAAGTAAGTCCAAAATTTCCATTTTGAGATATTTGAGATTTTGATGGTACTGGTTCCTTTGGATTATGTTCAGCACACTTTCGTGCCTTTTGATATAATTGCAGTGTCTTTCAGTGCAAGCAAACGAATAGTAATATGGGTTACAAGAGCGGTATGTTGATGTTTTCATGTTCGAGGAAAAGATTGAAAAAGCGAAACGTAGTTGAGCTTTTTTAATTTCCGAGAACATGAAAACAAACATACTGCTCGTGTATCGTACATTATTTTGTGCGAAGATCGTTTATTACATACCTGAAAGAGGAATTACTAATTATTCGCAATGAAATCTCCATCTTGGTTTCTGTTCAATGACGGCAACTTTTAAAAACAAAAATATCTATCTTCAAATTGTTGCTATAAAATGTTTGCTGTGTTTACTATATTCCAGCAGGCCGTGATATACGTCTGTCTTTTTTTTCCCCAGTCTATAAATGCGAACTTAAAACAAACGGAAAGGTTATGTAATGATTTATTTTTCATTTTAATATTTTAACAATATTATTTATATAACATATTGCAGTAATAACATCGGCATCTGGAATCTTGTTGATTTTTTCACGGCTTCCTTAATGTTACTTGCATTACAAATGCAGTAACTTTTGTGGTGTTGTAGAGTTTACTTAATTTTTGCAAATATTTAAAAACAGCAATTAACAGTGCAATTTAGGTGAAATTGCAGTGGTAAGTTTCCAATTTATAATTATTACTATGTTAAACGTCTCTAAAAATAATATGTTAAAAGCCTAAAGCAGTAAAATGAATATGGCGCTTAAGCGGTAAGAAGAGGGAAATTGTTATGTGTGTTACGTTGGGAATACTGAATGTGGTATTTCACACTTACCGCGTATTGGTTTTGTGCGGAAAGCAAGCAAATACGCACGATCTCGCTCAAAATATATTTTTTTTAACGTTTGAGTGCTTTCGTTATCTACAATAATTATTACCAGCATTTTATTGAGATTTCGAATTCAGAAACTGCGTCTAATGTCTCCAGCGATGGTTTTGCATAATGAAGAACTCCTTTCCACGCCATACCGCGTTATTGGTTTGTATCTGTATAACTTTAACTTACCCACAAAGAGAGTAGTGGAGAGAATCTTTTCGTAAGATAGATTTTCTTTCTAGACTAGAGCGACTCGAGTTTCTTACACTTTTTTTTAATAGTTACTTGGAAAGATATCAACCAATGTATTAAAAAAAACTAATGGCGAGAGACTGACTCAAATTTATATATGATGTTAAAGTGTTAGTTTCGTAATCGACACAAGAGATTCCCATTTTTCCTTTAGGCTCCAGGCTCTTTATTTACTTTCATAAAAGTTTTATAATAATATAATTATTTTATTTTTGTAGACCTTAGGCGAGATGTTAACATGTTGAAAATAAGGAATGAGAAAATATACAGTTAGCCTACAGGTTTGTTTCCGATCTCTGATAACGAATTTAAATGACGTTATGTGCGTCAGGCATCACATCGACAGCTGAATTGCGGCGAGAGATGACAGACCAGCAGTGAGTGATTTCATAATCAGAGAGCACGGTGTATCACAGTAGCAATGCCCAAGAAAATTGAGCCTTTTTGGGAGGGGTACATAACAACACTTTCCGATGCCAAGTACAGTTAAGTGAAAATAAAAGAAGCCTGCAATAAACGAGGTTTCGTTATTTCCAAGAAAGGCATCTTCTGTATACTTAATAAGAATGGTAAAGATCGAATGCAATTAATTTCTATCACCTCGTAGGGTGCGGCGACTTGTGACGGGGAGTGGATTTGCTTGCTTCTTCCACTCTGGAATTAATCCCATCCGAGCTTTGCCAGTCTTATTAGGTTACATGTAGGATGCATTTCTTGGAAATAACGAAACTACGTTTTTTGCAGGCTCCTATGATTTTCACGTAACTGTACTTGGCATCGGAAAGAGTTGTTATGTACTCCTTCCAAAAAGGCTCGATTTTCTTGGGTATTGCTACTGTGATACACCGTGCACTCTGATTATGAAATCACTCACTACTGGTCTGTCATCTCTCGCCGCAATTCAGTTGTCAGTGTGATTCCTGACTCACATGACGTCATTCAAATTCGTTATCAGAGATCGGAAACAACCCTCTGTATATGCAATGTACTAAGACCATGTTCGAAACATTAAAATTTATAATTAGCGTCCATAATAAAATTGTAGGCCTCCCCGAAATAAAGGATGTAACCAACAAATCTATAATACACGTTTCAGGAGGAAGGAAATTAAGTTCAGGGACATATTTTGTTACCCTACATTTGCTAGCAGAACCATTTCACTAATCAAGGATGCAAGTTTATTCAGTTACTGGATTCTGCACCGAAGTCACATATTTCATTAATTTGATGTTACACCCTTATTCTGGATAGATCTTCAATTTATTACCTTATAACTGTAATAATAATAATAATAATAATAATAATAATAATAATAATAATATAATAATAATAATAATATCAGTTATTAATTTAATGTTCTAGTACTTAATCTGTCATTTTGCTTGTATTTTCTAATATGAAAACGCAATTAAAACGTTGTTTAAAATAATACTTCTAGCTGGGTTGCCACATCGTCTGCAAAGCAATAATTTATTTTCGACAGATAATAAGGAAATCGTTTTCGTGCTAATTGTACTTTTTATGTGATAGAAAGCGAAAATGGATAATGCAGTTTTTTCAAGCTTGTAACTAATTATCACTATCTACTACATTTTTTTCAGCCTTCACTTCGTAGCTACGAGTGCTGAGAACAGATGCCACTTGGGTCACAACGAGAGAGAGAGGAAAAAAAAAAAAAAAAAGAAAGAAATGGGGAACATAAACAGGCGATGTAGCGAACAGTTTTTTAATTGAAATTTAAATAATTATTTGTACTGATAACTGTGGCAACATTTTCGGTGCAAGACTGTCGGGAAGTAATTGTAGTGAGATTGTTTTGTGAATCCCTCTAAGTCAGACAACCCATTTGTTTAGTTTTTTTGTATGTTCCCTTCTTCCACCCCCGTAGGGTAGTATTCTAATTTGTCGCATCGCAGCTCCCCACGGTGCTCGGTTGCCCAAGAGAATACTAACATTGCAGTTTTAGAGGAAAAAAATCACAAACGCGTCTGGCGTCAAGTTTTGTTAACGCATCTGGAAGCCGTTGATTGACACAACTAACACACCTTCCCGTTGTAAAGTAATTGAACTAATAGAACAAATGAACGACGACTTATTTAGAATTGCATGCTGTTGGGTAGCCTACATAAACATACAGCATAATTTTAAAAGAATGTCAATGTCACGAAGCCTTTTATTTAGGGTTTGATGAAAACTCAAGAGAGTTTGCACCATACCGATGTTAAGAGAGAGGAATGTTGGTTCGAATACCTAGTTATATCCGTATTCTTAAAATAGTGGGTGACGATACGCTCCCTTATCCACGTCATGCCATTGTATGTTAATATTTATAGGACCAGTACTGTAATTTGCACGAGTAAATTGAGAAAGAATATATCCATGAAATTAATAATGGAGGCTGTTTATTAAATATATCCGTTTTGGAGTTATTTTTTCGTACCGAATGTTACTGATTGTCGTTCAAATAATAAACGTTATGATACACTAAACTTAATATAAAGTATTATTATTGAATGAAATTTTATAACGTGCACAAGATACATGTATGTGAAACAAATAAACTTTTTCAATAAGAGATGGCCTAAGAACAATATTTTATTTTAATGGGAAACATACAGAATTTAGTGGTTTCAATAGTTGTAGGTATAGACATAGATGAGCATATTTTCCCCAAAGAAATTAGTTTATAAACTATGTTGTCACGTTCGCCAGTACAGACCGATTATTTAGTCCTGACAGCTCAGCGACGCGAAAGAAGGGAAGTAATAGGAAGAGTGGGGAGAGTTTCGGAGTAGAGATGAGGTCGAGCGGTCGGCAAAGGAATGCAGAACAGCTCAATTGTACTGGAAACATACCGCTATACCGCACGCATGACATCCGATCGCTTGGAAGGCAAGTGAGTGAATAACCCAAACACCCCTTGGCGTAACTAAATGGACTCGCCTGACCAAGGCGCACATCGCCTGCGACTGTCAGGACTAATTAATCGTACTGTACCGTATTGTAGTTTTTTACTGAATTTCACATAGACCTAATTTCAAACACATTCTCGCATACATCTATTAATCTGTGAGTCTCTTAGGTTGCTGTAGGTGAGGACCGAGATTAAAAATATGTGAAATCGAGTGAGAGGATAGAAACATATTGGACAAAGGGACATTTTCGTTTAGTGTTACAAATTTCTGTGGGTTTTAGCTCTCCCAAATTAATTTTTCCAGACGTACCTGTCTCCAGCAATTTGTTTTTAATTTTTATCGCATAAAATGTTTGGATATTTATAGATGTCACCTGGCCATCTAAATCCCTGCCTTGTTTTAGCAAGTTTCGTTGCTGAAACCTACTTCCCCCCCCCCCCCGGGAATCCATTCTTATCAGATGACCAAGCCATTTATTCTTTCTGCCGTAGTATATCTTGCAAAGGGCGCATCGTTATCCGAACGACTACAGCGTCGACTTTCCACTCTGGTAACCTGGGTTCGAATCCCGGCGCGTTCAAGTAGAATTGAGAACTGAATATAGGCTAATAAACGATCAAAGTGGCACAAACGAAACTTGAAGAAATCTTACCAATAGTATTTACTATAATACCGGCACTTTCATTATAAGACATTTCCACATTTTGTTTTTAAGACACAACTTATGTATTGCACTAAAATCATATGTAATGCCAGCCTTGTACTCATTAACTTTCTATACTTACTTATGCATGTATTGTGCGCGGGCTTGTTTCGCGTTCGTGTCAAAACACAATTGAATAATATTTTTTGAAAATATATTGCAATTCTCCCCCTCCATCATGGATTATGATACACTTTTCCAAGTGGGTTATGCATACAGGATGTATAAAAATTGGTTTCAAATATTTTGAGGTGTGAATATATTGAATAAGCAGTCGCGGACAGCCGATGAGGAGTGGTCCTCCAGCTTGGGGGTTGGGCGAAGGGCTAACAACCCATCACCGTAAAAAACAGCTTGTTACGAAACCTTCAAATAAGCCTCGGAATGGGATTGATTCTCTGGCACGACCACGGCAAAGGAATAAGGTTCTGAGATTTGGTACTTGGAAGAATGAAGGAAGTTACACAACGCAGAACTGCACGCATTGTATTCTTCACCTGACATAATTAGGAACATTAAATCCAGACGTTTGAGATGGGCAGGACATGTAGCACGTATGGGCGAATCCAGAAATGCATATAGAGTGTTAGTTGGGAGGCCGGAGGGAAAAAGACCTTTGAGGAGGCCGAGACGTAGATGGGAAGATAATATTAAAATGGACTTGAGGGAGGTGGGATATGATGATAGAGACTGGACTGATCCTGCTCAAGATAGGGACCTATGGCGGGCTTATGTGAGGGCGGCAATGAACCTTCGGATTCCTTAAAAGCCAGTAAGTAAGTATTCCTACAACAGAACATTGAATACGTTTATATAAACATGCTCCTCAAAATGCTTAATTTCAGAGTTACGCTACTTTATTGGTAAGAAACAAGCTCATAGTATAAGTGATGCTATATTAAAAAACAATAGCAGCTTGCTCAAAGTGACCCCCACCTGCGTCGTTCTGTGTTCTATGCTTCAGCGTGCTCTGTTGAAAACGCCTGGAGTGTTTCATATTTGTTCAAATCCATTTAGGATACGCTCTCTAAGAACATTAACATTAGGTACAGGAGTTGCATAACTATAGACATCGAATATACCCTGAGATTGGATTTAAATCTGGCTATAGGACAGGCTATTCAATGGATCTCTCTCTTTGCGGGAAACGGCGATTCAAATGACGACGAACTCTCAGACTAACGTGCCCTGGAATGTCATCATGCAGATACCACATTTGGCGCATATCGTCCAAAGGTATATCAATTAAGTGGTGGAATTCGTTTCTGAGAAATCGCTAATACCTGGCTCCTCTTATTGTTAGATATAAGAAATAAGGACCAACAAGATGGCAAACAAAATTAAACAAATCTCATGACCTGTTGTAAAGAAAAAGTTACAACAGGAAAGCGATTTTAGTTGACTACTCTTCAGGACCCAATGTAAGGACAAACTCCTTACTAATTCTGAAACTAAGCTTTCTCAGGGCCATATTTATATGAAAGTTTTTTAGTGTTTCGTTGTTAGGAATATGTCCCCATTACATAGGCGGAGTTATGGGGTGGCATGTGGGCACTGCCCCCCCCCCAAAACTTGTCTGAACTCTTTTTTTTTTCTATTAACGTTAGAAAATACTGAATTCAAAAGATCTTTTTTGCTTTTGTTTATGATGAATCGATGAATTAATGTCTTCAGATCATGTATCTGGACTATAATATTTATTTTAAATTTCCGAATGTATAAGAACTCCTATACCTCATTTGAGGAATGGAAGCACTGTAATGTTTCTTTTGTAACAGCCTGTACTTATGTGTTAGAAGTTTGCAGATGTTCAGACCGCCACTTGGAGATGTATGAATAACATACTGCACAACAATGCAGAAAAAAAATGATCCCGGTATAATGTGTGAACTTAAGACGAGATTAAATAAAATAATTAGAATTTTACATTTCATATGATATCTTCAAGAAGGTAAGCTTTATATAAAAAAGTTTCTGTTAGCATTATTACGTAGTTTTATTTATGTGCCAGTTGTTTCTTTACGAGAGAGAAAAAGGGGGAGATTGTTTTAAGTTATGCCCTAATATAATTTGTGGTATACCTACAGTTCAAGCTCTAATCGCTAATATGGCTGTAACACTGTAAGAAACATATCCCCCGAAAATACCTTTATTAAATGATCATATTTCAATATACTGTGCCACGGTCTAGCTATAACGGGGGAGAAGGTAAATGATGTCCCCCATAACCCCGTTATATGGGGATTCTATGGCTATGCTTTGCCCCTCCAAGGAAACGGTTCTCTCTCCGCCTATGGTCCCCAAAATACTTGACACCAATTTCTATTCGTTCTATATAGGGGAGAGTCGGGTAGTATCGGACATCGGGTAATATCGGACAGTGCGTTTCTTTCATCTACCACCATATGGTAGTACCTGAATGACATGGTTACGTTTCTCTATGCGACATCACAGAAACGTAACCATGTCAATCAGGTACTATCATCGTGTGGTAGATGAAAGAAACTCACTGTCCGATATTACCCGATGTCCGATACTACCCGACTCTCCCCTATGCGAATTCTACTTTTTTATAAGAATTCCCTCTTTAACATTTTTCAGTTTATAGGATAATTATGACGTAACCATTTCTATGGAAACCGAAGTCGATTTTCCGTTGCACAAAATCCTTAGATTTTCTGTTAGTGTAGGTCGAATTTAGACGTTACACGTCAAAACGAAATCTCTCAATACGTCTAAAAACAAGCGAAATTTTTAAATAATTTTCCTGAATGTCAGTGTTTATAGCTATAGCCTATACGTATGAACGTACAATACGTAAAGAATTTTCTTTTTATCAGAAATATAGTCACGTACCACATAATTAGTTCAATTTCTTGCTTTCTTAGAGTGAAGGTTCTTTTTCCTCGCGTGGAAACTGTTCCCTGCAGCGGACGGATATCAGCAACAGCTCTTATCTCTATGACCAGTATTTCGTAGTAATGGTGTCACATTTATTAATAAACACTGCTATATCTGGTAGAAGGAGAGAGGAAGTGATTGGAAACACGTGAAGCATATTTACGACCCTCCTTTCATTTTGTTCGCATAATACAAAACTGCTGCGCCCGGTGCGGTTTAAACTCTTTGGATGTTGCTTGGAGACTGATTTGTTGAACAAAAAACCGTCGGGACTCGCAACTGCGGGGGAGATCTTTCAATTTGAATGGGCTGCTTGTACGTTGGCTGGAAGCTTGAAGAAAGCGTTTGTTGGTCATTGTAGAGGTTTGGAATTCGATACGACGTTTAGCCTTGGATCTCAACAGAGCGGAGATTATCAGATCACAGAGTATGTATGTTATTCTGTTTATGTGACTGCTTTCCCCCCATCCCCTCAGCCTGAAGCCATACATCTTCGTCTCTGTATACCGCGTTTCCTCTCTCCAGCGTTCGTATCCTCATCATTTCAAGTTTGTCTACTTCGCCGTTGAAGGAGACGTCTCGTTACTAGAATATACGTGATGTATGTTTCGTGAGACTCATACTTTGCTATCTACTTCTATTGGAAATTTTATGAATGACGTTCCTACAAAGAACCAAATTTTTGTTAACTTTTTTTGCTGGTATATCGCGTTCTTTGTCAAAGCTGTGATACCTGATAACTTCATCGTTAAAAACATGAACACTTTTGGTCACATTATCTGTTATTTAATATCTTATTAATCTATAAAAAAGGATAAATGAATTGAAGTAATCGAGAAGAGTTTTTAATTTCATTTCATTTAACTAGCTAGCTAGTAAGTACAAATTAAAATTATAAAACAAAAATATTTCTAGCCACTACCGTAAGAGCCAGGCTCGTGTACGGTGTAGTCTTAGTCAATAATATAACATAAAATTTACAAGGACAGTTTACTAAATATAGTAAGTAACTTAATTCAAACCAATAAATAACACACAAGAGCAAAAAAGAAGAAGAAGAAGAAGAAGAAGAAAGAGAAAAAGAGAGAAAAGAAACACATTTAATATAAACTGACAATGAGACAGGAACCAGTGATACTGAATAAAAGCATGAATATAGTCGACAGAAATAAAGGGTAAAAAAATACACACATTTGTTAATATTATATATCATGAATAATTTTATAAAATTCTTTTTTAGAAGCTTCAATTTTAAAATATTTCAAATTTGGAAAATGGTTTGTAATTTTATTACAAAGTCTTGGGCCGAAACTAGAACCATGTTTAAGAGCTGCACTTGTATGACATTTAGGCTCAATTAATGGGAAAGTAGACTTTTGTCTTCGAGTACGTTATTCATGTCGATTAGATTTATGTTTTATTTGATTTCTGTGGTAGTAAGTTAGTAAACTATAGTTCCGTCGCTCTTATTTCCGGCAGCCAATCCCGTTGCAGGTCGGCTACATTTAAACGTGTGCGCCTTGTGATTCGCTGATGATGACGTTATGCACTTCCTTAGGCTCTATAAATACTTAATATAATCGCCCGCCATTTTGGCTCTTTCGTTGGCGTTCGCAGAAAGCACACGAGGACGTTATTTGCCGCTCAGTTATTTGCTGAATTGCAGTGCGTTTGATTTATTACCATAGTTTAACGATGTGGCAAATAGATTCCTCGTCTGGTAGCTCGGCAGCGAAAGAACAAAAATGGCGAACGATACTACCTACGTAGACTTTATAGAGCCTTCACTTCCTAAGACGTAAGCAAAGAGGAGGAGTCACGCCGGAAATAACAGGGTCGCGACTATATATTTATAAATTTCTTCAATAGTTAATACTTTAAAATCTGTATAAATTAAATTTGTTGGGTAATCCATATTTTTGGTTAGACAAATTTTTATTAATCTTCTATATAATAAAATTGATGGATTAAGTACAGATGATGCTACTCCACCCCAATTTTCGTGACATTATACGCGTAACATTTCTACGGGCCGGAAAAGAAACGAACAAATGTGTTAAAAATACATATGCAGCCCTAATAGAATTGAGTAAATTATTTTTAAAATCTTCTAGAAAGAAATGGACGAGTGATTTATGTTCAGGGAGTGCACTGTGAACATAAATCGAAGACAAGACGAGAGAAATGTTTCAAAAACCCATCGGAACAATTCAGTAATGGCTGAGTCCATTATTATTATTATTATTATTATTATTATTATTATTATTGTGTGCTGAGCACGGTAGAGTGATGATTTTCATTCCTTCTATTTGGGAGCTTCGGGTTCGATCCCAGGGGTCAACAATCCTGACTTCTTGTATTTGTGTATGCAATGTAATGTAAAGTATCTGTACATCTGTGCACAATATTTTCTTCTAAACCATTACATGTGTTAAAAGTCTAAGATTAATTATAAATTTATTCAGGAAATGCGCACATGAAATAAAATTTAGTATTTTCTAAAACACAATAGCTCTTTAATTTCTAATGCAATATAAGTATAACGCCACTGTCGTAGTCTCTGATAGTGAGACGAGGAATTCGGCGGCTTGGACTCATACCTGATTGAGCTTTTACTAAGTTCTTTCGCAACTATAATACGAACGTTAGAATTCCATGAAGATTTTCGAACTCATCTCACTATCATCAATTCCATGAGAAGCTGAATAACTAACTACGCAATTGATATAGCATTGTTAAATATAACCGATAGGACAGTTTTTTTAGTTGGTTATTTAACGTCGCAGTATCAACTACGAGGCTATTTAGCGTCGATGAGATTGGTGATAGCGAGATGGTATTTGGCGAGATGAGGCCGAGGATTCGCCATAGATTATCTGACATTCAACTTAAGGTTGGAGAAAACCTCGAAAAAAACTCAACCAGGTAATCAGCCCAAACGAGGATCGAACCCGCGCCCGAGCGGAACTTCAGACCGGCAGGCAAGCGTCTTAACCGACTGAGCCACGCTGATGGCTGATAGGACAGTGAATGATAGTAAACCTCGGGTTGCAACCAATCACACTCGGATGCGCAATGAGTGCCTTTCAACAGTTACTATCGCATAAACGTATGCCGAATTATAGACAATTCTCGCTGTGGTTCGTGCAACATTTCAGCGTCTACAGGTACTACTTTTGTTGCGCCTATGGCGACTAACAACCCAAGTGTACTCGAGTACTGGCCTAGTGCTGCAGGCGGGCATGTACGCTCTCTCTCGGACCTCCCGATACACAGCTGGATAGTCGATATTTAGCGCAATGATTCAGCTAACGAAGGGTCGATCTCCATGGTTACGTCAGGGGGATGCTCATAAGGGTGGCATCAACAAACAGCATCCAAAGGATTCCAACTTGTGAGCGGAATAACTAGAATGTTTATTAGGGTAATGCCTGATTTATTACTCCTGTCAGAAGCCGCGGGCACTCCGCTGCACTCAAGTCCGTCGAAATGGCATTTTATCATCCATACTTCGTGGATCATAATTGTGACTTTCACTTGACTTCTGAAATTTAACACACATTTCTTGCGCCAGCAGTTGTGTGTATGTAAACAAAGCTCTCGAGTCGCGTGAAACCGTACGGTCTTGATTTTGACTTCCAGAAATTTATGTTTATATTTTGTCATATATGATGAATTCAGGGCCTGGCTTGAGGGATTTGTTATTTTATGGGAAAATTTTTCGCTCCGGCACTGGGATCGAACCCAAATCTTCAAATCTACGCGCTGAATGCTTTTACCAAGTGAGCTATCCCGGGGACCGTCCATAGTACCGGAGTGAACATTTTTTCCTAAAATAACATATGATAACAGATAAAAATCTGTAGAAATAAAAATATAATGTAACTAGTAAAATATTCAGTCATATGGCAGCATAAACTGCTAAATAGTATGTAAACTGTTGGATTATCCCGGCTATCAGTGTCATTTAATATATAAATTCACTCCTCTACAGTGACGTCTAAAGATGTACTGGTATATACAGTCACGAAGCTTGAGTTGTGAGGGACTATAGACTGTGCTGGTACTATTTCACATTTTCTTTAATGAGGCGATATTAGCGATCCTAGTGGTGAGCAACATCTATGGATGCATTATTGAGCTTCGTGACTGTATATATTAGACTGTGCCGGTACTGTAGACCAATGGTATTCAAACTTTTTTGCTAGCGTACTCCTAAACTGTATTTCAATTATATAAGAATTGACAAAAGACTGTGATATTGTAGTAAAAATGTTGTAGTGAAAGTAAATTATTATTATTATTATTATTATACAATAGTTATTGATGCAGTAATGATAATAGTAATAATAATAATAATAATAATAATAATGATTTACGTAAAATGGTATTCAAGCAAGGAAAAACAAGAGTTGGTATTGCAAAACAAGCTATAATATAACACACTAATTATCAACAAGTATAATAAAATAAGTATGTCAGCATTTTTACATACGTGATCCGTGGGATGCGTACTCCTTGAGACAATCCCACGTACCCCCGGGGGAACGCGTACCATAGACTGAATACCATTGCTGTAGACAGTCCCCGGCATAGTACAGTTGATAAAGCATTCAGCGCATATAGCTGAAGACCTGGGTTCGAGCCCCCGTTCCGAAGAGGAAATTTTATCCTAAAATAACATATGATAACAGATAAAAGTTTTTAGGAATAATATCATGTAACTGATGAAATATTTATGATAACTTTAAAATATATGAGTTCCATCTCTTATTTCCAGTCATATAGTGAGCTGAAACTGGTAAACATAATTACATGTATCCTCATCAAATATCGAGGTATCTAGTATCAAGTATTGAAGCTCTAGAATAGGTAATCGATATCGAGTATCGAGAAATTGTTGTATCAACCGATCTATACTTTTTACACTTATTTAATTTGAGACAGAGTATAACGATGCTTCTCCATGTTGGCGTAAGACAGAGAATTTCGTCATCTTTTCGTGTATTCTCAAACAACAACCCATGCTTTGTCAGAGTTCAAAGGTAGAATGTACACTGTGTAGAATGATGGGTATAATTAATTCCCTTTTCATAATACTCGCTTTGTTGTGGAAACGTTTACTTAAAATTAAACTTCAATTGTCTCTTTATGAATTGAAACTGAAATTAATGACAAGCATAGAATCATCCGATCGCTTGAAAGCTGAAGGCGGACTTTATATCTTCTAATGCTGTAATAAGGGGGCAGAAGACTTCATACGCAGAATGGAGGATGTCGTTAATGTGCCTGAAATTCTGTGCAGTTTGAATGAGAGGAAAAGCAAGAGAATTTCATTAATCACAACATGCTACTTGCATTTTCTGTGATGTTTAGTATTGGGTTTGTGGCACAGAGTTCTATTTCTAAAACGTTTTATTGCTTCGGCAGCCTTTTGATCTCGAAACGAATTGACAGATCGATCCCCATTCTTTATTAAAGATGGCGAAGTGCAGCCATCGTAATGCAAATACTGTTTTAATAAAAATTGTCGATTCACAACTTCATCAACTTGTCAGTTGCTTTCGGTTGTACACATATTACTTTTTAAAGATATCTATGAAATAAAAATGTGTAACCAGAGAGCTGATTCTGTCAGCACATTTTCTAAGGACAAAGCTGCTGTCAAAAAGTTTGATTCAAGGGACTCGCATATGCAGCAAATTATCGTATTATAACAAGTATCCTTGCAATGCTTCAATGTAGACCACAACCACAATGTCATATTCTGTAACATTTCACAACAGAAGTGGAGAAACACTTTCTCTGCGAACCACTGGGAAAGAGGAGTATATGACACGAATAATAATATTCAATTTGATTTTCTTCTGTATCTATTGCCCATATCCAATATCGAGCACTAAAAAAGAGCTTTGGAATAGCAATTACTCTTCGAATCAAGTTCAGAATTTAATTTTCTCATTTTGTTTCCCAATATCCGTATCGTTGAAATCTTTCCATTCTTTCCACGACTGCTAACGTAGTAGATTCGATCCTGCAAAAATTCGTTTAGAAGCAATTCCGAGTAGTTCTCTATCAGCATATCAAGCAAAAGAGCATTTTCTGTTAACTTCATTGTATGTTCGACAATGGAAGTACTTTATCAATGAATAGTACCGCAGTAGGATTAAGAAGTCTAAACGAGCGCCGACATTTTAGCGGTCGAACGCAGGTGGATTAATTTGATGTAATCATCAGCTGCCGCATTGATTGATATTAAATATCTGCCGTCGCGCTGGTCAAAGTTTCTGCTGACTTTCAATATAATGTTGTTTCACCAAGCGTCATCGTGTATGCTTCACGGGGATGACAGTGTCGATGAAGAAATAGTAATTTGAATATTAAATATCATTGTGGATATCAACATTAATTGGTAATATTCTTGATTGGATGAAGAAATGGATGCTGATTTATTTGAATGTCATTGTGGACGTGAACAATAGTTAGTAATATTCCTATTTGGAACTAAAATTTTGTGGTAGAATTATATATATACAGAGTGTTAAAAAAGTATCCAATATTTTAGGAGGTGCTAATAAGCATCAAAACAAGAAAATAATGTCTAATAAACATGGATCCTACAACACATACTTTATGAGATCTGAACACTTGTTCATAGTGGTGCTCAATGTGAAGTCCATTCATGGCAATGCACTCCTCTGCCCTTCGGCGTAAGGAATCACGCATTCGTTGAAATTTGTTTTAGTACGTTAATAAGAAAGTCCTGATAACGATCCCCAGTTAATCTCTGTGGTAGCACGTATGGCCCTATTAATCTATCACCAAGAACGCCTGCCCATTAGTTGATCGAGAATCGGTGCTTATGCCTTGTTTCTTACTCCATGGGGATTTTCAGCAGCCTACACATGCAGATTACGAAAATTCACAACACCATCTCTCTTGAACCCCGCTCATATCCGCAACCAGACTTTTGTTTTCAGTATTCCTTGCGACATATCATTATTCCATGCCAGGGGTGTCAATTATGGTATGATTATCTGGTAGTCTGTTGTACTATAGGGCAGAAGAATGCATTGCCATGAATGGAAGTCACATTGAGCACCTCCTATGAACAAGTGTTCAGATCTCAGAAAGTATGTGTTGTAGGTCCAATGTTTATTAGACATTATTTTCTTGTTTTGATGCATACTATCACCTCCTAAAATATTGGATACTTTTTAACACCCTGTATATAGGCCTATAAACCCCTTTTGGGTGTTATGTGAAATATATTTGTGCGCACTATAAAAATAGTAAAATGATAAATGTAGGCCTACTGTGCGATAATTTTATATTGAAGTACGACATTTTTCTTAAGTTAGTACGACGGTTGCGTTTCCTTTAGCTGGCAAACCTCATTCCTCGTTAAATCTCTTTTTCTACAGTTCTGCTTACGTTGTATGATGCGCAAGTTGGTTGCGCGTAGTATGGAATGCCATCGTAGCTATCGTGTAACAACATTCCCCCACCAGCAGAATCTGATTACTTGCAGACGTTTCAGCAGAGTAGAGAAAAAAAGCGTTTCCGGACCCAAGTTTATAGTTTACAATATGTTTTCGTCCTCTACATGTGAGAAATGCTTTCCTAAAGTTTTTTGACATACCTTTTTTTTTATACACCTTACATTTGGCTGACCAGACGTCTCCGATTTCCGGGGACAGTCCCCGGTTTTGAGTTACTGTCCTCGTTTTTGTCCATAGAAATTAAATTTGTCCCCAGAAGCTTTGATTTTGTTTCAAAAACATTTTACTGAAACTGCTGCGATCCATGCACATTTTTGAACAATTCTCAGTATCAGACAGAAGAACAAGCGAGCACAGTGTGAGATATTCTGCACTCTTCGAGAAGAACACAGCATCTTTATCTTTGGTCATCTTAGCATTCGCGTTGCGCGGAAGCGTTAGAACTGCCGCAGCGTCCATTTTTAAGTAGTTCAAAAAATGAGAAATTTTGTGACAAACCAACAGGTGAAAAGTGGTATGATGTTTTTTAACATTTCAAAAAAGAAATCCATTCCATTTCAAAATCTCCTCAAAATAGTGTCATTAATCATGTATTTTCCAGTCAGTAAATTCATCAGTGAAAGACTTTTCTCCACGATGAACTCAATCTGGACTGATGAAAAGTCAAGAATGAAAGATGACATTTAAAGCTTTGTTACAAGTGAAAACAAACTTTCATTTCTTATGTGAAAAACTTAGTGTGAAGCTGTGTGGGAATGAACAGATCCTTAAAAAGATATATTCTTCAGACAAGTACTTGTAAAATTGTGTGTTAGAGTTCAGTGTATACAATATTATGTGAAAGACTTCCGTGCATATGTCAATACTGAAACTGAATTCTTAGTCACTACAATTATGTTTAAGAGTTACGTATGTTGTCGACCTGGTTGGCGAGTTGGTATAGCGCTGTCCTTCTATGCCCAAGGTTGCGGGTTCGATCCCGGCCCAGGTCGATGGCATTTAAGTATGCATAAATGTGACAGGCTCATGTCAGTAGATTTACTGGCATGTAAAAGAACTCCTGCGGGACAAAATTCCGACACATCCGGCGACGCTGATATAACCTTTGCAGTTGCGAGCGTCGTTAAATAAAACATAACATTTTTAACGTTACGTATGTTTATGCATTTAATTAAAATTTAGTGTGCAAAGGTCTGTCATTGTATGTACTGTTACATGTATTTTCTGCATCATTTTAACGGAGAGTGACTAAGTAAGCGTTTGTGATTTTTCTTGAAATTGCCGCTGTCCCCTGCTGAACCATAAAAAGTCTGGTCAGCCTATCTTGAATAGGCTCTGTAAGGTATTTTGACCCATGCCACATGTCGTTCATAAGTTAAGCGCTCATTCTGTATCCCTTCCTAGTCGAAAATATGATACTCCACTTTGAGTATTATTATTATTATTATTATTATTATTATTATTATTATTATTATTATTATTATTATTATTTATTATCATTATCATTATTACCATCATTATCATCATCACTGTTTCGCTCATATAACCTGAAAGACTGTGAGGTAGTGCGCTGTATTACCGGCAACTGACTGAATGAAATACGGGTGCAAACTCGCTGGAATATTGAATAGAAGAGATGATAAGGTAATCGCGTTGTCAGTAGGTGTTTGATTTCTTTTTTGTGCGGTAATTTGCTGTGACGTTCACTCATTGTGGTGCCCGGCCTTGCGTGATCTCGTGAAACCGTACGCCCGGGTTGATTGTAAGCGACGCCTGGTAAGTGGTGATATCACGGTGTCTGCATTCCGAATATTGTGATGTCATTCCATTTCAAGTCCTCACGGCGGGGAGGTGGGGGACAGTCGCCTCCGGAGTTCGAAGATGAGGACAGTCGTCCACAAAAATTTTGTTAAAGGCGCTAGTTCATTTTGTGAATCGCGGGATAGACTGTTTTTACATAGGATCGCCATATTTTAGGATTGATAAAGTGGGAGAATTCAGAGCAAGTTGCATTATTTATTACACCTATTTTAAATATTACTCGCTGTTCGAACCTTCTTCAAGAAATCAATCAATCAATCAGTCGTTTATTAATGTCATGAGCAACAGTTTGTTGCAATAGACATAAAATATACTAAATTACAAGAGATAATATTTGACATAAAATATAAAAACAGATGAATACAACAATACAAATGAAATACAATACTCGTAGTAATAATAACACTAACCAGTACTAATAATAATCGTAATAATAAAGAACAATGCAGTTTATAAATTTAGAAAACATTTACAGTGGAGTCAAGAAATTCACTAATACTGTAGAATGGATGTTTGATTAACCAGTTATGTAAAACAGATTTAAATTGTCTTCAACTTGCATCATGCGCCTTTTGTGGTAACTTATTAAACATTGTTATAGCAATAGAATTGACCCATTTTTTGGACTTACGTAATCTAACTCCAGGTTCTGAATAAATTGTACCTTGTATTATAGTGGTAAACTTCTGTTTTAGGGTGATAAGTATTAAGGTTTTTGTTAATTTTCATTAGACATTGGAATATTTATGACAGTTAAAATTTTTTCTTGAATAAATAGTGGTCTACAGTGAGCGTCATATGCAGACCCTGTTAAAATGCGTATAGCTTTTTTTGTAGAATGAGAATCTTGGATATGCTACTGCTATTTCTCCAAATATGAATACCATTATGATAATATACTATTGAAGAAGGCGTAATAAGAATTTATGAGGTAGAATTTTGGTATTAAAGGTTTTAAATGTCTTAATAAGTAAATTATTCTTGATAGCCTAATACTTAACAAATTAATATGTTCATCCCGAGCTGGTTTAGAATCCAATACAAGTCTTAACAACCTGCAGACCCTGTTAAAATTCGTATAGCTTTTTTTGTAGAATGAGAATCTTGGATATGCTACTGCTATTTCTCCAAATATGAATACCATTATGATAATATACTATTGAAGAAGGCGTAATAAGAATTTATGAGGTAGAATTTTGGTATTAAAGGTTTTAAATGTCTTAATAAGTAAATTATTCTTGATAGCCTAATACTTAACAAATTAATATGTTCATCCCGAGCTGGTTTAGAATCCAATACAAGTCTTAACAATTTTACCTGTGACTGAGCTTCGGCGTTGGATGCATTTTTCAATGAAAATATTATATTTTGAGTTTTATTTAAATTTAGACTGAAACCATTCACCCGAAAACAATTTACTGCAGTATTATATGATTTTTTCATTGTAGAATTTAAAATTTTTATATCAGTATGTGATGAATAAAGAGTTGTGTCATCTGCAAATAATGCAGATTCACAAGTAACATCTCTCTTTCTACAATACCAATGACATATTTTATGTTGTACAGAATTTATTAACAGTAATTCTTTACAGTTTCAACACTGAACTTATTTCGCTTTCCGTTCATTCAATATATATTAATATTTTGCCGGCGTTTTACCACATGACTGTAGCTTAAGCCTCGTTCACACTTTTCAAGTGGCTTGAATTTAAGTCACTTGATTCGACGAACTTTAAAAGTGTGAACTATGTTTCAAGTTGACTTGAAGTCAAGTAACGGCTTGAATTCAAGGGTCAAGTAAAGTTGAATTCCTTCCTATTTTTTACTTGACTTGAAAGGACACTTGAAATAACTTGAAAAGTGTGAACGTCACTTGATAACTTTAATTGAAGGAGAAAATCGCGGGAATTAAATTAACAGGAGCGTTAAATTAACAGCTGACTGTTTTTCTGTTCTACTGAGAACGTAAAACTAATTGGAAATAATAGTAAGTGAAGTAATGACCAAATATTTGAGTTTCTGAAGTTGTATAAAACTCACGAAGGCCTGTGGATTATAGAAACTGCAAAATTTCGTGACAGAAATGCAAAGGAAGCTGCCAAGGAAGGAAGAATTCATTGAAGAATTTAATAGCAGAGATTTTAACGTGGACACAGGTAAAATATGAAAAAAAAAATTAAAAACCATTAAACTGCAGATGGAGAAGAAGTGAGGAAGATAGGAGGCATTAAGAAGAGTGTTGCTTGAAAGGATGACATTTATCGGCCGAAACTGGCATATTTCAATGTGGCTGATAGATTTTTTTTTTTGAGAACTGTAACAGCTTCAAGATAATCATTATAAATTATGGTAAATCAGACCTGCTTATATTTTATTTAATTTACATTAAGACTTATTAAATCTGCTTGAAGATTTCACTTATTATATTTATAATGGTCAATGGTCGTATATTTCTCTTACTAATCTAATTCTTCACTCATATTGAACAATGCGTCATCAATTTCTTCAATATATTTATCATTTCCTTGGCTTGCTACCACACAAATTCCTAATTGCACAACTTACATTGACGCCATTTTATCCTGCTTGAAAACAAAATAACTTGAATATGTGTGAACTGCGAGTTGAATTCAGGTTACTTCAAATCATGTGACTTGAATTCAAGTTACTTGAAAAGTGTGAACTAGGCTTTACCGTCGTACCCGTCGGACATAGCTTTGTCGAGTGCTCTATTCCGTCGGACAGGTGGCATTCCTATCGCGGGAAGATAATGGGATGATGGATGAGAAATGATCAAGGGGTAATGTCCATTGGAAAGGAGTCGGGTTGCGGCCCTTGAAATGGGTACTTCTGCAGCTGCATCACGTGCGGTTATTGCAGAGTAGTAGGTCCTACTAGCTCAACAATTTATTACACACACGCAGCAGAACAACTGTGCATGTACTGATACAATATTTTCTTGCAACGTTATGTCCTAGAAACACTGCACTCTGCATCTTCGTATAATTATGCTTTTAAAAAGAACTTATTTCATCAAACAGTACAGAGTAATAACCAGGGAACGGATTTATATGGACTAAAAATATATGAAATATGTAAATATATATGTAGTTATTTTTACCAAAATATGGAATTAAATATGGATTTTTACCAAAATATGGAATTAAATATGGACTTAAAATTATAAAAAAATGACTATGTACGTTAAATATTGGTACATTTTAATCAAACTAAACAAAAAATATAATGGACGTACCTTATCTTCCAATGTAGTTTCAACAAAACACAATTTTTATTGTCTGTTACCATAACAATAGGTTACAAACATTTCTTTCAAGTGCTGAAAAGTGAATCTTCTTCTATTGTCTCTGAGGATAGATTTATACTGACTAAAAGAGCGTTCGACGTCACAAGAAGTAACTGGTACATAATTCAATTTCACAATGTCTGCTGGGGATAAGTCCAAGTTAATCTTCACTGTTGATTCACCACTCATCACAGCAACAACCTTTTGTAGTTCTTCATATCCAGGGTTTTTTGAAAGTACAGTGTCCACCTTAGCTCTTACTGCATCTGCAACTTTACCTCTACCACGATTCAGTTGTTCCACAGTACTATTTATAATTTCAAAACTTTCAGATAGTGAAAGGTGCCTATTTTGGAGACTTTTGAGCGTTTTTATGATGCATGAAAATGTATGCTGAATGTGAGCTAAGTCATTCTTCACACTTATGTCACAGGTAACTGTTTTCGCAGTATCAATTGAGACTGCATCTTCAGAGTCCAATGCAAGGAGAACATTGTTAATAGAGTCTATATGTTCGGCATAATATTCAACTGCTTCTAGCCATGTACCCCATCTAGTTAAAATTGGCTTTGGTGGCAATGGAATTTCAGGGTACATTTCTTTCAACACGTTAACTCTACTGGGAGCTTTGAGAAATACTTTTTTCACTGATGAAATCAACAAATCTACTTTAGGGAAATTGTCTCTGACCACTTCTGCCACACGATGAAATGCATGCGCCACACAAGTAAAATGAGTCAATTTAGGATATACAACAGATAATGCTTGTCCAGCTTTGACCATATAAGGGGCAGCATCGCTAATAAAGAATAACACATTATCGTACATAATACCCTTTGGCCACAGGATACCCATAGCTTCGTTGAACAGTTTAACTATAGTTTTGTTATTGCACTTTTCTAGAACATCACAATGTAAAAGAATTCGTTCAGAATATTGTTCACTTAACAAACCGATAACTACATTACCAACAAGTCTACCTTCTTTGTCGGGAGTCTCATCAATGGAAACCCAAATTGAACTATCTTTAATTTCATCTCTTATCTTCTGTATTGTCTCATCGTAGATGGATGGAGCATACGTCTTCCTAAGTGTTGACTCATCCGGGATTGTATGTTGAGTATATTTTTCAAGGAATTCCCTGAAGACCTTATTCTTTAGTTTGTAGAGAGGAATATCAGCAGAGATGAGAGAACGGCACAGGTCGATGTTAAACTCAGATCTTACATTCGATGTTGTTGGTTGTGTTAAAAACAATTGTCTCTGCTTGGAAGTTAGTTGTTTGTTGGCCTGATGTTTACTAGTTGTAATGTGTTGTTGCACCAGGAACTTTTGTGTAGATGATACTGCACACTGACACAAATTACAAAATAATATTTTATTGTCAGTTGATAAACCATCTTCTTTAAATTCTGAAATGTAACTTGTTAGTTTTGATTTTAAATTGACTGAATGACGTACTTTTGGCATATTTACCGTCTTTATAGTATGATTTACAAAACTGAACCTATGTGTACTCTGACTGGCATTTAACTGTTGAGCTGCACAACTGAAGTCTGTTAAAAATTTTAAATTAAATTAATACAGTTTTGTAACTTACTTTCCCATTGTTGATAGGACTGCTAATTTTCAAATAACTCTGATGTTAAAGGGATTACTGAACATGTGTTTAAATCTCTATTGTTGAAATGTATTTTTAAAAGTTAATGGAATTTTGTTTTGTTTTATTGTTAAACCTAATATAATATGGACTGTTTTATATGAAATATGGAAAATATATGGAAATTAACGAAAATATGTACTAAACTCTAAAATATGGAAAAATATGGAAAATAAAAGTAGGGTTTTTCAACCCTACACATTGTGAAACATAAAGATAATGCAAAATATAAATTATATTAGCTTTATAAGTAAATATGTATTTACATATAAATCCTTTCCCTGGTAATAACAATAATATTTATGACCGTGTGCACCATTCTTGATCATCTAGCCCGTTTATCAGCAATCACGGAAACATGGTTAATTCTTGACAATGATCAAGTTACAGATGCGGTGCACCGACATTTTCCCTCGATCAACTCAGTACCGTCAGCTGACGGTACGCTCGCTTGAGAAGAATCATCTGAGCGCTAGGTTACCGCGTATAAAACAGCGATCGAACGCACTCTGTCAATTATCGCTTCGTTTTTGTTTGTCGGGCTGTTTCAAACATCCTCGCAGTTTTCAAATAACAAGTTTCAATAATCATGGAAGAAAAAAAGAAAAGAGCACCCAACTTCTCACAGTTCGAAGTGGGAATTCTTGTAGAACTCGTCAGCAATTCTGCATCCATATTAGAGAATAAAAGTACTGACGGAAGTTCTCTAAGAGAAAAGCAGGCTACCTGGTTGGATTTAACCTCACAATTCAACATGAGTTATACGTGTTTACATAATCCCACACAATTTGTAACGTAATTTATACAGTGGTTATTTCATATTACTTATTGATAATAATTGGGAAAATTTCAGTATACGGATACCTCGCTAACAATTATTTTAAAATAAAAAAAAAAAGCAATTCGTCTGTGTATGTCGAATACGCATCGTCATGCATACAAAAAGGAAGTTTTTAGTGCCAATTTATTTTGTGTGCACAAGGTTGGAATTTTGGAGTAAGAGGGAAAGGAAAGTATCCTTGTTCTGAATTTTATCCATTTATTTTGTGTTCACAAGGTTGGAATTTTGGAGTAAGAGGGAAAGGAAGGTATCCGTGTAATTTCTCTTAAATTCAAGCGTAAATAGCCTAATTGTCCAAAACGTCATGTAGGTCCTAATAGTTTCAAACGGCAAATCTATAGCTAATAAGTGATAATCTCGCATTCTACAAAATGGTCATTTAGTTTTACTATATTATTACCGGCATAGAGTAACTACTTTATTACTATGTTAACAAAATTGGACAGTTAGGCCTACATAATATTTTGTCCTCAAGTAAAGTCCCGATCTTCCAAAGCAGAAACATATAGGCCAATAAAACATTAGTCTATTTTGAGAAAAAAACATTTTTATTATTCATCTACGAACTTACTCTTTCTACAATAACACCAATTCTGTTATTTCCGCAATGATTTGCGTGTTCAAGATACATAATATCATCTTCAATTCCATCAAGTACGTCAAATCGTGCCGCCATTTTGGTTTTCTCGACTTGACCATGTTCAATTCAAGATAATCGGTCCCACACCGTGATCAAATTTGATCATCCTCAACTCGCTTGTTTAACTTTGATCGAGATTGATACTCCGCAAATTGGCGTTGAAGATGGTCAAGTGCCGATTTAACCATCGTCAAATTTTAATCGAGAATGGTGCACACGGGCATTAGTGTTAAAAATAGCACACCTTTCCTACTACTTGCCATTCCTGCTCCTTTCCCAGTGAAATACAGCCATTTCATTGTATTGTGACATTCACTTACTAATGCAAACACAGCGAGGAGTATAAAAGCATGCGTGTCTTTCTGAAATACATAAAACAAATGCTCATCACATTTTTAGTGGGCTATTTTACGACGCTGTATCAACATCTCAGGTTATTTAGCGTCTGAATGCAATGGAAGTGATAATGCCGGTGAAATTGAGTCCGGGGTCCAGCACCGATAGTTACCCAGCATTTGTTCATATTGGGTTGAAGGAAAACCCCGGAAAAACCTAAACCAGGTAACTTGCCCCAACCGGGATTCGAACTCAATCCACCTGGTTTCGCGGTCAAACGCGCTAACCGCTACTCCATAGGTGTGGACCTCATCACGTTTTTACTTTAAGGAAGCACAGTAGTTTTCCGTTCTTTCTTTCAAGCTTGTGGTACTTCTCTTCAAAACAGAGTATAATACACTGTCCTACAATTTCTACATATGCGTTTCTTTATAGGCCTATACGCTTTAATATCAATGGTCATATTGCGTGTGTATAATCTTTGAGTATATCTGTAGGTCGTTGACTACTGTTGATTTTCAGTTTCTGTTGTCGTGTGTTACAGATGGCTTGTGTTTATGTAACTGGTTTAATTTTTGTTTTAATGCTTATGATATTGGTGATTAAGGCTATAATGAATCATGTTATGTAAATTTTCAATTCGGTATTTGCTTTTGTGACTGAGGGAAACCATGAAAATCCCCGGTCAGATTGGTCAGCCACAGATTTTAAACCCGGGACCTTCCGAACGCGAGTCTCAGACGTTGCCATCTGAGCCACCTCGCTAGGTACTATTGTTTTGTTTTCTCTTTCAAATTAAATTAAATTAAATTGTGGCTTATTTAACTGCCGAGGTTATATCAGCATCGCCGGTGTGCCGGAATTTTGTCCCGCTGGAGTTCTTTTACTTGCCAATAAATCTATTCACATGAGCCTGTTGCATTTAAGCATACTTAAATGCCATCGACCTGGGCCGGGATCAAACCCTCAACCTCGAGCACAGAAGGCCAGCGCTATACCGACTAGCTACCCATGCCGACTTCTCTTTCAATGCACTATATTGTTTATGCAAGAACCTCATTAAAAATATATAAATAACCTTCTCCCAAAGGGTTTAAAAAAGAGTCTAATGATTATAGGGCAGTTAACTTTAGACAAGAAGTAAACTTAGAGAATCATACTGTATATCTGCATTATGCTTTCATTACAGGTGCAAGTGACAACCATCTCGTTTTTTAGTGTGACAGAATAGTCTTGTATTCAGTACCTTCAAACTTGCAAAACTCCATTAACTTCCGCTTGACTGCTCTCAAAAACACCCCATTTTACTGGAAATCCCCCTCGCTAGATGCCCGACAGCTTAGTTAACTAAAGAGTATAAAGAGGCCGATAACTAGAAATAAATGCTGTGAAATTTGTTCTGTGCCTACTAGCGCTGAAAATAAAATAAACTAATTTTATCGTAGTCGTAAAAACGAGAAAGATTCCGCTATTGTACTGCTGTAATGAAAACATTTCATTCATCAGTGATACGCTATAACTGTACAATAGCGAAGAATCACAGAGCTAAGATTTTCGTCAGATATTACACAACTTTGGTAGTCGGATGGCTCAGTGTATGAAGCAATTGTTTATGGGCAGGAAAGTCTCGGGTTTTAATTCCAGATGGTGTTGAAATCTTTCTTTTTTTTTCAGTAGGTTATTTTACGACGCTTTATCAACATCTTTGGTTATTTAGCGTCTGAATGAGATGAAGGTGATAATGCCGGTGAAATGAGTCCGGGGTCCAGCACCGAAAGTTACCCAGCATTTGCTCATATTGGGTTGAGGGAAAACCCCGGAAAAAACCTCAACCAGGTAACTTGCCCCGACCGGGAATCGAACCCGGGCCTTGAAATCTTTCTCGTTCCCAAAATCGTCAATAACAATAATAATAATAATAATAATAATAATAATAATAATAATAATAATAATAAATGTTCCGCTAATGTGATTTTGATGGCAAATTAAACTAACCTTGAATTTATGTCTTATAATTAGGGGACGGATGTTGGTGAAAAGTCGTCTCATTTTTCACGTTAGGACGATGCCTTTTAATATAGAAATCCTGTCTATGTTAATATCAACGTAAAAAAGTAATTTCTTATATTGCATTTTTTGCATTTTTTGAACCAATAGGTCATTTTTATGTTTTTCGGCATTTTTTGGTTATTTTTAACACTTTGAAGAACTTTTAGATCATTTGGAATGCATTTTACTTTTTTCTTTACCGTAGGCCTGTTAAATAATTTTCTAACCAAATAGATCAGTAGCAATTACCTAATGAATAAGTGAATAACAGTGAAGTTTGAGTTTTATAGTTTGGAACAGACTCTAAAGTCCATCCCTCATTCCACTGAAGGCTTCACTTCACACAACGGAAGTAATATAAAATGCTTGACAGCAGCTTAGTTTAAGTGAGGACTTTGACCGCTACTGTTCTTTTGTCGGTACAACAGTGACTTCAGAATTTTTTGTTTGGACCATGTCCTGGCCAGGACGTTGTGTCCTCAGCATGGTTGGGAAGGGATGTCTACTGTAGTAGACAGTATTTTTAACACAAAGATTGCAAGAATGCACCCTGCGCCCACAATTTGTTTTGTCATTCTCACTCCCTCATCTGGAAGATCTGGTGACAAAAGTGAAGTGCGGAAGGAGGACACGGAGAATGAAGGCACTGACATGGACCACCCCTGATTGAAACACATTGTAAACCCACATTAAAATCTATAGTTTTCCCTTAAAACCTTCATTTTTGTTGCATGTTCTTTTCCTTTATCTTAGCCAAATTCCAGGAAGTTGCCTCCTCTCTCCGAGATTTGCAGGGCAGTCATTGAAAGAAGGTGACTAATTTTTTAGAAGTTGTGGTGGGAGTACAGTGAATAATATTTAAATGTCATTTTTTTAATTTTACGTCATTTTTCCATTAGTTTAAGGGTATTTTAATGATCATTTTAAGTAGATTTTTAGGTCAACAACATCCGCCCCGTACTTATAATTGTCTTCAACCACTAGTACAACTGGTAACGATCTCAGAGATGATGGTAGACCATTGATGAAATCGTTTTCCTTTCCACAACCTCCATAACGCTTCTTTGTCTCGTAGAATTGCTTAACAGATTCGTACTGACATTTCTTCACTTGTGGATAATAAATTATAGGTGGAGCGTGATAGCACTACTTATTCTCAGTCTAAATGTTAACAAAACGTGTGCACTGTTTACGTTCACGTCCCTTCTACGCCTTTATTTTTCGAAGACGAAGAAATGTCCGTTACTTTCACTCCTTATCGCCGTAATAGCACGTTAAATGTATCGCTTTGTGAAAGTTGGATACGGTATTGTAATAGAAATTACATTGTACGCTGCTTTGATTACGAAACTATATGATTTACCTGACTCATTAGCTGTAAATTTTCAATTTTCAATAAAGTGGAGCATGTTCATTTTATCGCGACTAACCGTGTGCGTTCTGTTTCCATTCAGCAGATATTCATTGGTTGCACGCGTGTAGCTATCCTACATTAGTGCATTGAGCTGAATATTTCGGTTCGCTGGCTAAATTCTAAGTCTTAATTGCTTTCCCACCAAAAGCTGCAGTGGTTCAGATACAGTCAACAGTGCACGTTAAAGCAACATCTATACATGATTCCCTTACGTTTACTGTTGCGTCAGTTGAAGTTCATATGACCTTCATAAGTACCGCTCCTCTCTTCTTGAATAATAGTGTCTTCTGACACATTTTGTTTCGACTCTTTGTTCAAATTCTTAACCGACATATTCATAAAGCACCGAAACTTCCGTAGTGCTAGGGCACCGACATATTTGGCGAATTCGTGTTAGATCCACGCCATTTGATTGAAGTCCTATTTCTGGTGGACAAAATCATCTCTCAACATTGCAAATTTCATTCCATCATCCTATATTTCTCTTCATTAATTCATGTAATTTCCTATCATTTCAAATTTCATTCAATCATCCTATTCTTCTTTTCATTTCATGTAATTTCCCATCATTTCAAATTTCATTCAATCATCCTATTCTCTTCATTTCATGTAATTTCCTATCATTTCAAATTTCATTCAATCATCCTATTCTTCTCTTCATTTCATGTAAATTCCTATCATTTCAAATTTCATTCAATCATCATATTCTTCTCTTCGTTTCATGTAATTTCCTATCATTTCAAATTTCATTAAATCATCCTATTCTTCTCTTCATTTCATGTAATTTCCTATCATTTTAAATTTCATTCAATCATCATATTCTTCTCTTCATTTCATGTAATTTCCTATCATTTCAAATTTCACTCCATCATCCTATTCTTCTCTTCATTTTATGTAATTTCCTATCATTTTAAATTTCATTCAATCATCATATTCTTCTCTTCATTTCATATAATTTCCTATCATTTCAAATTTCACTCCATCATCCTATTCTTCTCTTCATTTTATGTAATTTTCTATCATTTCAAATTTCATTCAATCATCCTATTCTCCTCTTCATTTCATGTAATTTCGTATCATCAAAACATGTGACGGCGGTGATGATTCATTCATTCATACATAGTGTTTTGAGTGTAAAGATATTAACACAAGGCACATAAGATATTAAGGTCATGAATTTACCATGATTACAATAGAAATTAGAGGAGTTGAAAAGAATCACTACACTAACAGTAACTTTCTATTGTTGCAGGATTCATTGTTAGCAGATCTGCTTTATTTCACTGTAATTAAATCAGTGCTGATAAATGTTCTATGTGGTACAATTTAAAAAATACGTATAAGGTCATACTTCTATTGGAGATTCTCAAGTGTCGAGTCATACCTTAACGACAGTTTCAACTGCTAAGGTTTTTTAGCACTAAAATTCAACGTGAGCGAGAAATAGCCGACGAAATTTGCTGAGAGTCTTCTGTCAGCGACAGTTGATTTGCGTGCCGTAAATTTACTACACGAGATCCCAGCTTTACTTCCTGCTGCAGGAAGCCATGTAAGGGTTTTGTCGCTCTTTAAAATTCAATGCTCTCTGCCGGATTTGAACTCGTCATCCTCGAATCCAACGATCAGTATTAAAAAGTACAGTTTCAGGGAAAGGTGCACGAGCTTCGGTGATGACTACTGTTTCTCTGCAAAACACTCACGTTTGTGCATCGGTGCCAGATGGAGAGGTTCAGTGGGCGATATCTGTTGGCATAGAAGATATTCCCTGTGATGAAGGAGGCCTTGCAGAGAGATTCGCTTCTATCGGTAGGATGATCATGCTTGAAGGCCGCCTAAATATTGTCTCGTAGGTGATTCTGTAATCTTCTTTAATCATTTGACGTACAGTGTCGAGGTTGAGTCACAGTCTAGTATATACAGTCACGAAGCTTGAGTTGTGAGGGTGCTAGAAACAATAGACTGTGCCGGTACTATTTCGCATTGTCTGTAATGAGGCGATTTTAGCGATCCTAGTGGTTAGCAACTATCTATGGATGCATATACACTACGTATTGAGCTTTGTGACTGTATATACTAGACTATGGTTGAGTCTCGTGCAGATCGTTGCTGATGTAAATACGTTCATGTTTAAATTCCGAAAACCAATCATAAAGATTGCTTGCTAATGGTACTTCGTCTCCAAAAGCCTTTTGAAGTCGTTGGATGCATTGTTCCGACATCAGTGACGGTTTGAAGTCATAAAAAATCATGGCCCGAAAATCTTGTGGGCTTAAATCCATTAATTTGATAGACAGTAACTTCAACATATCTAGCAGCGAAATTAGTAAATATTTTTTTGGATTAAATCTATATTTTGTAAACTAAATTGCATTCATTAACGAACAAAAGACAATGTAATTTATTGCTATACGTATCAGTTTGCAGAAATTTTCAATGTAATCCCTTATGACATATTACACGACGCAGTTATATCGCGAAACTGATCTAAAATGATATTAAATGATCAGATTTAAAATTAATTTTTATATTAATAATTGCACTATAACGCTTTTTATGCAAATAATCCGTCGAGCATGTAGCCATCATGGCGCAAGAACACCTCTTAAAATAACATAAAAAACGACACGTCACACAATCGGTATATACTGAAGGAGATAAATCTCCACATGCCTCGCGGTATTCGAAACCGAGGCCATTGGACGTGTGACCGGACACTCTCCCACTTCAGCAACAGCAGGGGTCTCAACAAGAACATAATGCAAGTGTATTGTTAGCTGGTTTGTGAAACAGTTGTTACGGCCGCAAATAATAATGGTAGTCTTTTACAGAAAAGAGGCCTTCATTGTAGTAAATACCACGATTAAGCACTAAATTTGATCTATGGAAATGAAATATTAATTGAGATGACGACACAGCTGTCTAGTTGTCAATGTATAGTAGGTCATACTTATCACGCAAGATATTTTCTGTCGCCCACGAAAATGACTTGAGGTTAAAAAGAGAACTTAAGTTTTTAGTAGAGCATGTGAATGAAATATTCAGAAATTGTTCAGCAGTAATGAAACTTAATGTCATTTTGTCTGTCAGAACGTGTACGTATTCTATCGTCACAACGTTATATGACATTACTTAAGGAAATTTTATTTATTTATGTAGTTTTTGCCTGTCTTAGGGCCGTATTCATAAACGAGATTTTGGATGTAGACTTCACAAAGTCGACTTTCGTAGTAAAGTTTAACTTTGTTAAAAGTTCTATTCATAGACAATACTTATGAGACTTTGACTTTGATAAGTCGAGATTTGACGATCTTGTTCTAATGTTGGCAATCACAATCACTGCCTTCAAAAGGAATTAAATTAATAGATAGTTGAAATAGAGTAGGCATTGCCACAATCAAAGCCATCTTTTGAGTCATAAATGAATGAAACAATTGAACATTGGTACATGTTAAGCGATTGTTAACCGTTCTTGCAGCTTTACATAAGAATAAATTATTCGAGGGCTTAGTGTGAAACCCTAGATCATATATGTAACCAGATAGGTCATCGCTATGTTAAAATCGTTTGCACTTTGAAGAGAACAACCGCCAGGATCGCCACCCGTCCGCCGTAAACGAACACGAGATGGCAGTACAGTCGCTAATGCAATTCAAATGGGAATTATGACGTGGCTCCTTATGTAGTAACTAGATGGCAGCATAGTAAACCTGATAAAAGTTGTTAACATCAAAGCCTGTAAGGCCGACCTATCTGGGGTATACTGTATATGATCTAGAGCAACCATGGGGAAAAATGGCTCCGAAGGGCCATTGCAATCAAAGCCTCCTTACCTCACTCCACCGACCATCCCCTCCGACGACCATCCCCTCCGCCTGGTGCTTCGTACAGACACGCTTCATTCAGCGGCGGGTATGGCTTCGATCTCGGGACGTCAGTTTCAGAAAGAGTGACAGAAAGAATTTTTTGTTACTTACAAAAAAAAAATGTCTGCTGCTTAATATGTGGGTTTAAAATTGCGCATATAAAACGCTTTAATATTAAAGCCACTTTGATCGGAAGCATAAAGCGGACTTCGATGATCTTACAAGTATTTATTTATTTACAATTTTGAAAGCTATTTTCGTAATATTTGTGAAAAGATACAAAACAAGATATGTTTATGGTATTTCCGGGGTTTAGTTACTTATTATTTTATTAAGTATCTGGAACTGAACTTGCTTATTTAAAACTTTGAGTGCATATTAGGCCTACTTGATGCGTTCTCTTTCCAAGAAAGATTTTCAGAAGTAACTGCAATGGACAAGGTGATGTGTCTGTTCAATAATCCATTTGTATTTGATGTTACTCAAGCAGCAGAGCCACTATAGAACCGCAAACGAGCACGCCAGTAAAGTATTTAGGAAAAAATGGATTAGATCTTTTTAAATACCTACCAGAGGAGCGAGTCCCTAATCTGCGCACATTTGCAATGCGTATTGTATATATGCTTGGCTCAACTTACTGTTGTGAGCAGTTTTTTCTCACAATGAATATGACCAAAATTATCTCCAGGTCTAGGATCACAGACATGCATTTTATTTTCATTATTACTGTTTAGTTCTACTTCAGAGCTTTAGTTGAACGTTCTAATTTAGAGCCAAATATATCCTTTTTAGTTAATAACAAATAACTCCGAGAGCCATAAAAAAAAAACGAAATTTAGCAGTATAGGCCTACAATAGTATTTGGTTTCGTTCATATCTCATATATTTCGTTTAATATGTTTTAAAGTTAAATGACAATGGAGTTTAGTTACTTTTAGTGTTTTTACAAAGAAACAATTGATTATGTTAATCAGTATATTGTGTTTAATATGTTTTAAAGTTAAATGACAATGGAGTTTAGTTACTTTTAGTATTTTTACAAAGAAACAATTGATTATGTTGATCATTATATTATGTTTAATATGTTTTCAAGTTAAATGACAATGGAGCTTAGTTACTTTTTAATTGGTTAAAAAACAATTTATTATATTGATCATTATATTTTTTAATATATTGTACAGTTAAATGACAATGGAGCTTTGTTTTTTCTGTATAGTTTTCAAACAGAAACAATTTATTATGTCGATCACAAGGCAGTTCAAGAATTTTTCGTGCACATGTAAAGAAATGGTTATACAATTGAAGAATATATAATTTGCCTAATGACAGTAGTTGGCTGTAATAATATTGTATGATATATGTACTTCATATAAACAAAAGACTGTAAAGATTTTGAAACAAGAAATAGCAGCGAAGAAATTACTGATGCGCAAAGTGTGTCGAACCCACCACTGCACTTGACTTAGCAAAACAACTGCTTTACCCCTCGCCTGCCAATCAAACGAATGTGGGGTGAGTAGGAAACTTCCCTCCCTACTTTGCTGATAGTCCCCATAGCTGATCTAGAGTGAAACGAACGTAAGTATAATAATTGACATTTTTAGGTATATATAATTGCCTGCTGGATCGCATCTTATGGCAGCCATAAGATGCGATCCAGTAGGCAGTGATCTATATACACCAGTCGATAATAATTTGTTCATCTACTTGGTCACAAAAATCGTAACTACAAGACATGATGGTAGAGTTCATCTGAAATAGTATTGTCTGTTAAGAATTTTCTTGTGAATAAAACATCGATTGTAGTTACTTTAGTTTCACATTAAGCCTTCAAATTGTTTCATTATAAAATAATTTTATTCTGAAGATATCAAAGATAAGAAGATGCCACCAATAACAGATTATGAAAGAGACATATTATCCTGCTGACAGTCGGCAAAGTTATTCTCTGCATGTTTGTAGAAACTACTTAAAATTATCTGAAATCAATATTCAGAAAACATTTTTGTGACGACCGCAAGGATTATAAATTAACTGCATTTCCAACTGTATAAACTATCCTCTACAGAATTGAACAGTCAAAATCAATATTAAGCTATCAATCCTTACCTATAGCGTAAGATCGCGATGAAATTCATGGAACACTGTTATTCATCAATGAAAGTTGAAACACGACGATGATATCTAATATGGTATGTTTATAAAATTTGTACCTTGATTTGAATTTATAAACTATAATAGGCCTAATATGCCAAGAAACATGAGAAGCTTAATCTCCTAGACATCCTCAATATTCTCGGCAAATTCAACAATTTTCCTTATGTCTACGAACGAAATTCAAAGTCAAAGTGTAGATTTTCGGCGACTTCGAAGTAAAGTCACGATTGAAGTTTACTTTCATCAAAGTGTTGACTGTGAATAGGAAAATGGTGACTTTGTACTTTCCAAAGTCTAAAGTCTCGTCTATGAATACGACCCTTAATCAGAAAATACGGTTTTATTTAAATTTCGTTAACTTAAATTAGAGCAATATGATAGTAAAATGATTCAACTAATAGATTATTTAGCGTCGATGAATTGTTGATAGTGTGATGGTATTTGGTGAGATGAATCTGATTCGTTATGAATTACCTGACATTAACCTTGCAGTTGTTAATAATAATAATAATAATAATAATAATAATAATAATAATAATAATAATGTCCTCTCTGTTGTCGCTTATTTGGTAGAATTTCTGGCTACGAAAACAGCAGACATGAGTTCTATTTCCGACAAGAATGTGGAGGTGTAATAGTATGCTGTAGGTTCGAAGTCCTGACAAGACTGAAGACGAAACGAGCCGAAGGTCCCAGTAATAATAATAATAATAATAATAATAATAATAATAATAATAATAATAACTACCGTCTGTCTGTGAGGCAACCTAAAAACAAGACAGTCGTTGAAACAACTGTTCGTTTGTCGATAATAAGTAAGGATGGAAGTTCAGAACCTATGAAGTTAACTACGTTGTGTATAATATTTGTATAAGTCTTGTTGTTTAGGCCTACATCAACTGAGGGTAGTACAGGGAATTGTACAGAACAATGCTATGTTTGAATAAAACATTGCTCGGTATAATCAGGTGACTAAAACTAATGGAGTATAACACATATTTAAGAAAGCGACTTACCTCATTCTTTTCTTTGTAGAAAATGGTGATGCATTTTAAATAAAAATGTACATTTAGTGTCACTAATTTTGTTGCAATATACAACTATCTACATTCGTAAATTGTAAATATAAACCTGTTTCGATTGTCACTCAAATAAGGAAATTTTCTTTCGAAATTACACTATGTTATTAGTGCGACATTTTCAAATAGTTTATATTTATTATGATGTTGTAAATATGCAGTATTTATTTTTCAAGAACAGTCTTCAGTTTCAGTTTAACCCTTCTATTGTTATCAACAGCTGATCGTATAGAATTTAAAGTTATTTCTTAACATGAGAGTAAGTATTGCATACGCGTGGTTGTTGGAATCGGCAATTTCCTAGACGTATACTTTTCAATGAAGTGTTTAAAATGGCGATTCGCAAGTTTATGAAATTGAATATTCGAACATATCATCTTCGGACACAAGTCATAACAAAAAATGGACTGATAATTTTCGATGTGTTTTTATAATCACTATGGTTTTATAAATCACGATGCTTATTAACTTATAAACTTTACAACATAATACATTTTCCTCCTTGATTGAAAAATAATAATCTCCGAAGTCTTTTATTCGCATAGACAGAGTTGCAGATTTTATTGGCGACATTTTAATACATCCTCACAGTACCTTCACTAGATCACAACTGAACTCCTTACGAAATGTTTGCTTTTCAAACAGAAAACAGGCATGTTGTGTCGGAACAACCTATTAGAATGCAGTAAACAATACAAAACTCGCACCTATTTAACTTCGAATGACTTCACGCGACGTCTTCCATTTTGCGTACGAACCTGAATGTACATCAGTAAACAGCTAACGTCATCCTATAGTCAATGTTCGTTAAATCTGTATGCAATGTTTTGGTATCCAAACTTCGTTCCCTAATAATAAAACATTACATCTTTCCTTAGCCACAAACATTTCTATTGCACTTATAATGAAAGCCTACCTATATACCAAGAGGCACACACACTCTCACATAAATAGGATGTTGTAATTAAACTGCATCTCCTTGACTAGCTCTCGAAAGAGAACTGTTGGCCTCAGGAGTATCTAAGTCGGCATAAGGTAGGTCAGACTGTGCGCTTCATCTTATGGTTGTTGCCGCCGATTGTTCAGTTCACCACCAGTCGTTTTTGTCCCGGAAAGGGAGGGCTTGAAGAATTTATGATTTGGGTATTGCTCCTCGAAGAGTAAGTCGACCAATCGAGCCAGACAATGTCAGAGAAGTTGCTGTGACTGATAATGCCGTCTGAAACTAACACTCTTCAGCTAGCTTACGACCTGTGTCACGGCAGCTGAACATCACTTGGTCTGCTGTTCGTAAGGTGCATCGAACCTTCTTGAAGTGGTATTTATACGAGATAATGGCGTTTTCTGATCATCATTTCCCTTCCGCATGCCATCGAAAATGTTGACATGAAGTTTTGCGTTGCCCCGTTCAATAGTTTTCCTTCCTGAGCTAGTTAAATGACACAGTTTAATTATAACCATCTTGTGTGTATACACGTGTATCAAATAACTATCAAAATAACGAAGCAAAATATTATGTCTAGAATCTACACTCTACATAATAAGTTCTGATTCCCATCTTAGAATGTCAAAATCTGAGCACCATTCATAGCTCTGCAGACACAAAGGCGATACTCGACTTCCTTCCGGGTAGGCCTATACGCTGTATCATGTCAGATGTATTGATTGCTGTCGCGTCTCTGATCTTCTCTTTCAAGTGATGCAGGTAACGGATTTGTTCTGAGTAAATACCGTTTTTACATACCCCCACGTGAAGAACGTCATAGGTATGAAGTTAGAACTGTTTGGAGGCCAGAGAGTGGGTAAAATTGTATGCATTAAAGCATAAAAAAGGTTGAAGGTCATCCCAGAAGCGCAGAATTTAGGAACATGCTAAATAAAATTAGCAATGATAAAGACTACTTAAGGGGACTGGGTAGTGAATAAGAGTCAAAAATTCTATTTTTCATTTTGTGTTTTTAAAAAAAGTGCAAAACTTTCTCTTTAAAACTATGCAAATATATTGTGGGGGATATTTCAGTAGATAAGCCCTTTAAATGGCTTCTTAAATTTGGCGTCGCATATAATTCATAGTTCCTTCTTTTTTTTTAATGTAGTTTTTCGTAAGTTGATATTTTTTCAAGCTTAAGTGCATTTTTCTTTGAAACTACTGAATCAATTTACATAAAATGTTTACAGTATTTTCTGCAGCCTATGTTCTACAAAGTAGACCTACTGGTTTAAGAATAAACACACAATACAAGGAAAAAAATATACATATGCATTGAAAAAATGGCAAAATTTGTTAATCAAAGTTCAGTATTTTTTTTCAATTTCACTAAGGGTGAAATATTTAACTAAATTTTGCTTTAGAATTTATAATATAAATTACTTGGTGACTTGAAAGAGTACAAGGTAAACGAGTGAAGATTGTAGCATGTAATTTGCACCTTAAGAATGAGGTACATTTAGCAAATTGGTAAAACAGGTTATCAATTTGGGCCTTTTTTTTTTGCACTTGGATATGAAACTAATTAGTTGTATTTTACACCACTGAATTCAGAATAATTGATTGTATAACCATGGAAACTTTTATTCCACTCTGAACATTAAAAGACTAGAAATATTGAACTAAACTTTTGTACTGAAATTCTTTAATCACAAAGCATCACTACCTACTCCCCTTAAATACCTCATTTTCACGGGCGAAGCTACGTTCTTCCACATCTATGGCTTCGATACTCGCTGCAGTTACAGAATATGGGACTCACAGCAAACAAGCAATATTATGAGTACCGGTATGTTCATGTTACTTCGAAAGTGAATATGTGGTGTGGGTTAATCGTGTGTTACGACCATTCACACCTATGGATCTCTTCATGTGGGCACATGTAAAGAACATCGTAAAGTGTCTCACCTGAAAGGGAATATGAACGACGCGATAGTAACCATCACGTCTGGAATAATTCAGATTGTTTTGAAGGGAATGGACTATCGTCTCGATATCTACGGATGATGCCCGCATTACGATTTAGTAATAAGAGCCAAGAAGGAGTTTATACTTATTTTAAAATAAAAATCGGCTATTTACTGTATTACTTATTCGCTGTCCCTGTACATGGACAATCTATGCAGTAATAATGGATTTTGGTGACTTGTATTTTGTGAACTGGCGAGGATCATAATTGACTAATGATGAGATAAATAGTTCGTCACTTGATTGCGTTTCCTGTTAGAACTTTCTTGTTACTTCAAGTACATTAGGATAAATAAGATAATCAGCATTTAGGTCTTCATAAACTTGTGTGTTTCGTGTATGCCAATCACAATCATGTATTATACTTATGTGTACGTATTTATTCACACTGCAAATGGGAATTATACCCGGCGGCAGTGGTAACTAATTACACTCAATAATGACAATAATAAACACAATTAATAAAAATACAATTAATAATAAATTAATAATACTAATAATAATAACAGGGAGCATCCTAAATTAAATGAAGCACGATCACTTAAAATGACATTTAAAGTAAATCTATTTTGTATCTTAACTCTAAGTTCGAACTAAAACCCACGAGTATGATATGTTCATACATGCACAAGTACCTTTCAGCACTACACTCATTTCGCTGACAACTCACTCACTGCACTGGAACTACTGCACATTTCACTGATACTATCCTGATTTCACTAACACTTCAAAAACATTTCACTGTTCAAATACTTTGCACTGCCACTATAAACTATAAAACTTCAATGACAGAAACACACTTCACTTACACAAACCACTAACACAACAGACTTCACTGACACAACACACTTCTTCACTGATACAACACTTCAAATAACAAAATATCAATTACACCCTTTAAATAATGTGTATAATATACTACCGTCTATTAGTAAAGTCCTTAAGCCTATTTTAAACACATTTTTTGTAATTGGTAAAGCCTTTAGTAAGTCTGTAGGTAAAGCATTCCAGTCCCTGATAGTACGATTGCGAAAAGAAAACTTTTCAGTGTCCGTTCTCTGTCTTCTTTCCCTCAATTTATGTCAGTGGTCGTTCCAGGTATTATACGGAGAACTCTATTTTGTGTCGTGTTGTCCGAGGTGCATAGAACGAAACAAGGTATGCATGATGACTGGAAGAATTTATTTTCTGTAAAGACTGACCTGCTTTAAGGTGAGGACTGGAGATCAGAGTAATGAATAAATTTGAACAGTACCGGCAATGGTTTCGGTAGCAGTAGATTACATGTGAAAGCAGCATCGAAATACTTAACCTGATCAGCGTACTGTAGTTGTTGTCCAAATAGAGTAATTTTCTTGCCTGGTATTATCGTCCACTTAGTGAAAATTCTGGCTTCGCACTTCTCAGTACAGTATTAAGCAATTTCACGCTGCGTTGCTGACACGGACGTTGTGCGACTGTAGGTTGCCCCTGAGATCACTGCAACCCAACTAACGCAGAAGTAAAACGGGTTCCATATGTTTAAAACATGTGTTTGTTTGAATGTGAGACGTCTGTTTTATGTGAATGAGCCACAGAGAGTTAAGTAAAACAGTTGATACAGAGAACGGTGTCAGATGTCGGCTCTTTCATCATACCCGTGATATCGGTTAGGCCTACAGTCATCTTGTAATACAAGGATTTCAAACACTGTCACTGACTTTTTACTTTTAGATGTTTAAAGAATTAAGAGTATATGTAGGCTACGTGAACGACCACAAATATTATCAGAAAATGCAGGCTTTAAATTTCTAAAATTTTATAAGGAAATGAACTCACAATTGGACAAAAATTACAAGGTACTACAACAAGACTTATTAGAACTTAAATATCTGATAAAAGTATAAAAAAAGGCTACTAATACATTTTTTTAGAATTCATTTTTTACTTTAAATTGAATTTTCCAAAATTTGAAAATTTTCACATATATTATTTCATAACTCTACAACCATTAGAGATAGATTTCAGAAATTTTGTACACTGATTTAACAAGCATTGATGCTAAAGGTAGACTACAAAAATGCCCATTTCTTTGAAAACAGAAAGATTAGATCACAACACATATGTAAATTTTAATATATTCTGTATATGACAAATAAAAAATTAATTGTATTAAAATAAACAACTCTACATGTCTGAGAGTAGTCTGCTTTACAGAAATAAGTGTTTATTACATGCAGGTAAAATATTAAAGATGTCAGAGAGACCATAATAATGTTATGTTTGCCAAAATATGTAACTGCAGATTTTTTTTTCTTTTTTCCATACTTTGATAAAACTGGTTTGAAAAATATTATTAGTAACCTTTTTTATACTTTTATCAGTTATTTAAGTTCTAATAAGTCTTGTTGCGGTGCCTTGTAATTTTTGTCCAATTGTGAGTGCATTTTCTTATAAAATTTTAGAAATTTAGAGCCTGCAATTTCTGATAATATTTGTGATCGTTCACGTACTTATACCCTTAAGTTTCTTCACGATATAAATGTTACATTATTATTATTATTATTATTATTATTATTATTATTATTAGTATTAGTATTATTATTATTACAATTTCAATTGATTTATATAACTATCCCGTTTTATTCAATTAGTTTGGCAAAAACAGGATACTTGCACAACTTTCAATAAACATTATTTGCCTCTTAAGCATTGTGGTACAGAGCAAATTTCCAAATCACTTATTAAAATATATTCCTTAAGGGACTCATAAACAATAATTGTTTCTTATTCCTCTCAATGATCTCGAAGACACTAGCTATTTCGTGCTAGGTATCTTGTTTTGGCGAACTCTCCCCTATTCGGTTTTCGAAATTTGTAATACTAATGGAGCCTATACGGAGCTCAAATGTTGAGTACTTTTGCACCTACAACACGGTGCAAGAATTCAAATATCTATTATCACGCTGAAAGTCTTAAAACATAGCTACATTCCTTCATTTTTGTCTTCGGGAAACGAAAGTCATATTCACAAACTTTAACAGTACAAATAATATCTGTAAAAACTAAAAATAGCAGGCCTATGTAATGTACCTGTAGTTTTAAGAAAACTGACCAATTGCAAAAATAAATTAGTAATTTTAAAACGGTTTATTTGCACGTTTATTCGAATTAGTCAATATCGGATTAACCAATCTCTACTATACTACCACTTACTATTCCTGCTTGTGCTGCTGTACCTATTACCACAACCATTACCACTGCTACTACTATTAGTACTACTAGTTCTAATATTACTCTTGCCTCTATTACCACCACCGTAATTGCTGCTTCTATTGCTCTTACCATCACCACTACCACTACATACTGGCATAGCTCGGCGGTAGCGCTATTCCTGCTGATACGGTCTACGTTCGGGCGTGGGTTCGATTCCCGCTTGATCTAATTACCTAGTTGGGTTTTTCCTAGATTTCCTCAACTGTAAGTCAAATGTCACGTAACCCCATGGCGAATTCTCGATCTCATTTCGCCAAATACCATATCGCAATCACCGATTCAATCGACGCGAAATAATCTACACCTTTTCCAGTTATATTTCAGAAAATATCAATTGTATTTCAGATTTGTCATTTGTATTTCAGATTAGTCAATTCAATTTCAGATAGTATCAATTGTGTTTCAGAAAACATCAATTGTATTTCAGATTTGTCAATTGATTTCGGAAGCTATCATTTGTATTTCAAAAGTTACGGTTGGCACCTTATTCTCCAATGTTAAATCCAGTCGAGATCATTTGGTGTAAAGTGAAGACATAAAAACCCATCTTGGAATTCCTGACGTCAAAGCTCCTGGTGTTGTAGGCTAATTTACCTACTGTACTGTAGAGAGTAAAATTGATGAAGCAACACACACAATATTGTTGGTGGTGATTGTGCTCGTGCAGTACAACACAGTACAATTCATCAAGCTGCAGCTTTAGCTATGGAGAATACTGGATGTTCATTTAAAAGTGTGTCATGACGTCACTGTTGATAAGTCAGCGATTTGAAGCGAGTTTCAGCTTTTGTGTCAGAGAAGTTGCCTATTAATCAAGGCGTTCAATCTGAACTTGAGAACGTGTACGGTATAACTTGAACGTCGTAGCAACAGATGGCGGTCTGTACGGTCTGTCTGCTACCATAACCTCTTTCGAACTGTGTTTTGCGCGGGCAAGTCATACGCAGGGTATTTGTTGTCATCGGTTGCGTACGGAAACATTCCACAACACAAATCAAATGCTCCGTGTCCATGTTGACCGTCGAAATTAATGTCAACAAATACGTAAATAATCGTCTTAACCCTCTCCACATATCCCGACAGTAAGAAAAAACTCACCTCAGTACATGTTTCGAAACAGTTCACATTCCTGCCACTACCGGCGTTACCGTACGTATCAGTAAGTACTCTTCTGAATGAACGCCGTACTTGCTAGGCAGCTTCTCTAGCACATAAGTAATACACTTCTGCGGAAGTGTAGGAAGATTGAATTCTCTAGGCTCATCGACTAGCCACATGAAGGCATACAGCGAGCCAGGACACACTTTGAACTGAACACCCAGTATGCCTGTCGGACGCTAAACTGCAATAAAGTTGTGGATTTTTTAAATCCATTTTCCACTTTTAAAATATATGTTAATATCTCAAGTAGGCCTAATTTGTTATTTTGTGAAACAAAAGTGAATATGTAATCTTAAATACATTGCTTATTTTCTGAAATACATTTGACACCATCTGAAATATAATTGACAAATCTGAAATACAATTGATAATTTCTGAAATTAAATTGACTAATCTGAAATACATTTGATAATTTCTGAAATACAATTGATATTTTCTGAAATACAACTGGAAAAGGTGTAGTTGAGGTGATACAGTTAGCTTTGTTTCGTTGTATGTCTGATCATGCGCACTACCTCCTTTCTGGGACTTAAAGTATCTGTGCGACAAAACTTGTTTCTGAGACTGTACGTCCTCAGACAACTCGCAGTAGGTATGCCTGTCTGGTTTTTATTGTACAGTAGTGTGGCTTTTTAAAATTAATAATTTATTACCTTGAAAGTTTCTGTTTTCAGTTGACCGATGCAAGAAAGTAGGAAGACATTCTGGTTTGTCAGAGAACTTTTAAATTATCGACCGTCACGAAATCTTCCTGTTCCTCCCCAGCTCAAACGCTTTCTTTCATTGTCTCTTTGCGTCCACTTTGCTCATCGACTCCTCCTCGTTTTCCCAGAGCGCCTACCGTACGCTTTATTCCATTGTGAACGTTATCATCAAAGGAGACAAGAGCCACTAATTCTTCACTAAAGTACCATGAATGCTTGCAAAGCTGCTATAGCATCCAGTAAAATTCCTTCATTATGGTGCGGTATTTCACAAGAGACTCATAATTTAGATAATATGCGGGAGCAGCAGTTGGATTACGACTTCCAGGCCCCGTCTATACTTGAGGGGGCAGATACGCTGAGGCCTCTGTCAACAGAGACATAAAAAATCGGTATCGTGTAGGCTACATGACACACACTCTGTCATTATACATTTTAACAGTAACTAATGACACTGCTGTTTTACGTTATCTCGTATGAAATGAATTGTACGCAACCACTGTCTGACATAAATTTCTCATAAAAAATACAGAAGCCTCCTAAAATTTTAACAGTTACGCCAAAATTATCATTTCAGTTCAAAAGTACATTTACACATTTTACGCGTTCCTCGACAATTCAGTTATAAACTCGTTGGGAATGATATTACCGTTTATAGCTTATTTTCTCGAACTGCTATTCAAAAGACATTACGGCCCGATTGTATAAACCATTTAATCTTAGATCAGAGGTTAAATTGATCCTTGTTTCTGCTGAACTTGGAATTTTGTGTTGTATAAAGTCTAATCTGAGATTAATTTGTCTCAAACTAAAGTCAACTTTGACTGAAGAAATTTCTCCGATTAAGTTAGATGATCCAAGTTCAGTTATTTCTTTTCTGTTTGAAATATACGAGTGACAGATTGTGCAAATAAAATTTCCATTATTATTAATATTAATAGATATGATAGGCACATTTATATATATTTCTTTCAATTTCTTGCCTTAATACACAAACATTCTTATATTTTATAAGGCTTTATCGTGTTCAGCAGTATCAAATAACATAACCTATAATTATATTATGTTTATAACAACCATTAATTATTAATGGATATGATAGGTACATTCATAAATTTTCAATTAACTGTATTACTAAACGAAAATTGTCGTTTTATAAAGCTTTATTATGTTTAGCAGTATCAAACACCATAACATAACAACTCGGAGAACAGTCAACATTCTTCTTATTGTCCGCCATTATTTACATTACACAAAAAACCAGTGTCTCCAACAGAGTGTACGGAAAGTCGCCAAAAAGTAGTTGTAAAGTCGCTAGATTTCTCATTATCAACAAAGAAAGATTAAATTTTGTCACTATGGGGTGCTAAAAAGGTCACTAACTCCCTATTTAAGCAATATAAAAGTTAAAAGAAATTGTTGTTGAAAAAGAGTTAAAGTCGCTGGATTGGCGACACTGAACAAACCTGTCCGCGCATCACGTATTTCACCTGTTTTTGCGATGTTGCCAAATCCTTTTCACGTGAACTTAGATTGCATTTGAACCAAGGTAATTTGATCGCAGAAAAGTTTTATACAATAGAAGAAGTGTCTGAACTCGGTTCACTTTTCGATCTTCGATCAAAGTTGATCTTTGGTCAGGGAGTTTTATACAATTGGGCCTACATAAATTAAATCATTTAGTAAGCACCTATACAAGAAATATGCCTACCGCTTTCATTGCTGTCACGACCAGCACGTGAAACTGTCATGCAAGCGAGCTCCCTTCATTCCCTGCCTCCGGTGAGCAAGACATTCGTGGTGGACGAAGCCAAAGTTTTGAGGGGTTTCCTCTAGGTTCTCCCATTTTCCCGCCTTTAACCCACCAATATCCTACACTATCCTCCTTCTCAATATCGTTTCCGGTTAATGCGATACATTTCCTTTTGTGTTGTCTGGCGCTAGCTCGTCTTCTTGCTGTGTTATGTTCTAGATCATATATGTAACAGATAGCTCATCCCTATGTTAAAATCAGTAGCACTTTGAAGAGAACAACCGCCAGGATCGCCACCCGTCCGCCGTAAACGAACACGAGATGGCAGTACAGTCGCTAATGCAATTCAAATGGGAATTATGACGTGACTCCTTATGTAACAACTAGATGGCAGCATAGTAAACCTGACAAAAGTTGTTACCGTCATAGCCTATAAGGCCAAGCTATCTGGGTATATTTATGATCTAGGGTTATGTCCAGAGACTGATCGATAAAAGTCGTTTCGGTTCTAGACGAATCGGATATCAGCGACGGATCTTTCGTTAGCGGGTTTCGACGACTCAGAGATAAAAAAGAATCTTCAATATTTTACGTAGATAACGGTAGAATTGTAGGAAAATTAATTAGGAAGTAGTACCAGAGCTAAAGGCAAATAATTTAATTTTAGGATTGTCTTAATATTTTTTTCCTAATTGTATTCTCAACGTTGCAAGAAGACATATGGTCTGATAAATTCAACTGTAAGAAGAGCCATTGCTCAAACACTTTGTAATACTGGGTTTACTGTTTTCGAAGAGGTTCATGGTCTATCAACTACCGGCAGCACTCCTAGGATAGATATGATCGCTTTCCAGGACCATCGGAGAGGTTTTATAATTGACCCTACAGTTCGTTTCGAGACTTGCAAAAGCCTACCGCAAGATGTCCATAAAGAAAAAACCAATTCATCTACGAACCAACAATCCCGTATTATCAAGAGAAACATCAAATACAATAGATAGAAGTAATAGGCTTGATGGTCGGAGCAAGAGGATCCATCCCGAAGCAGTTTGTTGATTTTTGCAAGGCTTTTCATTTGCCACCATCTGTAATTACCAATGTTTGTTTACTTGTGTTGAAAGATTCGATTGCATTGTTAAGAAATCACCTCAGATAAGACATTGCACTGTAATTTCTTTCTTGCATTGGTTTTATATTCATAACAAATTATCCATGTATTATGTAATATTCAAAAGTTTGTTTTGTAAATGGTATACTTTATCTTCTAGGCAATCCTTGTTTAGGAAAAATGTTAAATAAATAAATTGCGGTTCCTTATTTTGCATCCTTAATTTCAGTAAACATCTATTTTATCAGGCAGTACATCTCACTTGTCGATATGTGTCACAGGAGTCACAGGAAGAACAATAATTATTTGTATGCATCTAAAGTCTGGTTAATGTAATGTTACTAGTCAGCAGCGATGTATGCGCAATGGAGGGGGAAAGGAACTGGCCAACCTACACCATTATCTCCTGGCTTAGTTGCCTCATGAGTGATGCTTTATTGGTGAGGTTCTAACCTGTCTTCGGAGAGTTGACCAAACAATTCCAGTACTAGCCTATCGTAATCCGTCTAGCATACGTAGGGGAGATTCAAAGAAACCCACTAAAATCAACAGTTTATTAGTATTAAGTTCCAATTGAAACGTTGATTTTATTTTTCACATGAAATTTTTCAGACTGTAACGTATGGGAATAAACTTAAATTTGACGTAAAACGCATTGCGTAGTGTAGACTATCTTACGAAATAGAGAGGTTTATGAAATTAATATTTAATTTAAATATTTGTTAAGTACTTATCGTTTATGATTAGAATTGAAGAAGATGTTCGACATTTTTAACCAATGCTTTTGGGCGCGGTTTTGGTTCAGTACACCGACTCTAGACCGTTGCAGAACGTTTTCCCCAATTGTATGGGTTTTCCCAGAGCGGTCAATGGTATTGATATCTTGCCGGGTCGGTCTGGCTTGACTGTCTCGATGTCGTTAATCTTACAGAAGTAGTTTCTCCTTAGTAAGAGAAGTAATCCTGTATATCCCCTCGTATTTTATATCATCAGTAAATTGTAAATATTGTAAAACCTTGTTTTTATCTAAACGAGAAAATGTTAATTTCATAAACGTAGGCTACATTTTGTTAACTAGAATTGGATCAGTCTGAGAATTTCTCCGTGTAATACAGCAACAACGTATTGATTGACATAAATTGTGAAATCTTATTTTCATTAGGCCTACGTGAAAATATAAATTTTAATAATGATTCCCGTTTTATTACGTAGAATTTGGTTAGATTGCGGATTTCCTTTTGCATAATATTGTCAGTGCTACACAACACAGAACTGCATGCATTGTATTCTTCACCTGACATAATTAGGAACATTAAATCCAGACGTTTATGATGGGCAGGGCATGTAGCAAGTATGGGCGAATCCAGAAATGCATATAGAGTGTTAGTTGGGAGGCCGAGGGGAAAAAGACCTTTAGGGAGGCCGAGACGTAAATGGGAAGATAATATTAAAATGGATTTGAGGGAGGTGGGATATGATGATAGAGAATGGATTAATCTTGCTCAGGATAGGGACCAATGGCGGGCTTATGTGAGGGCGACAATGAACCTCCGGGTTCCTTAAAAGCCAGTAAGGAAGTAAGTAAGTATAATATTGTCAGTTAAATACAATAAAACAGTTATATTACCGGTTGCTGTGTATGGTTGTGAAACTTAGACTTTCACTTTGAGAGATGAACAGAGGTTAAGGGTGTTTGAGAATAAGGTGCTTAGGAAAACATTTGGGGCTAAGAGGGATGACGTTACAGGAGAGTGGAGAAAGTTACACAATGCAGAACTGCACGCATTGTATTCTTCACCTGACATAATTAGAAACATTAAATCCAGACATTTGAGATGAGCAGGGCATGTAGCACGTATGGGTGAATGCAGAAATGCATATAGAGTGTTAGTTGGGAAGTCGGATGGAAAAAGACCTTTGGGCAGGCCGAGACGTATAGATGGGAGGATAATGTTAAAATGGATTTGAGGGAGGTGGGATATGATTGTAGAGACTGGATTAGGCCTAATCTTTGTCAGGATAGGGACCGATGGTGGGCTTATGTGAGGGCAGCAATGAACCTAAAAATCATAAGTGAGTAGGGGAGAGTCGGGTAGTATCGGACATCGGGTAATATCGGACAGTGCGTTTCTTTCATCTACCACCATATGGTAGTACCTGAATGACATGGTTATGTTTCTCTATGCGACATCACAGAAACGTAACCATGTCAATCAGGTACTATCATCGTGTGGTAGATGAAAGAAACTCACTGTCCGATATTACCCGATGTCCGATACTACCCGACTCTCCCCTATAATATTGTCAATGTTTTTATTATGATCAAAATAAGTTGTAAAATCTTATTTTTATTTAATATCGGTACGTCAAAATAAAAAGAAAAATCAAAATTTCTTACTTTGTTACCTGGACTTTATGGATTTTCGAATCATAACATCATTTACTTTATGAAAATCGTTTTTCAAAATCATTCGCTGATTTATTATTTAAAACGTAACTAAAGTGATAGAAATCTAAAACAACGATATTGTCCTTATCATTTCCTAACCATTTTATGTTGGCAGTAATCCCACATGTTGTGGATAGAAATTGTATGCTAATGAAAGTCGTCCTTAGTAGACGTACTGTGCATTTTTATTTCATCAAACAAAAGGAGTACGTTGGGGGAGTTTAAAATCCTTTACTCACATTGAAAGATGACTATGAACACAGAAACAGTGAAGCAAGCGATCTCTAAAAAAATTTCACTCAGCAACGGAGTGTTTGTTCTTAACATAAAGTACTTGCTAGTGTTTAATCACTTCACCCCTTTTCGTTTGCCTTTTTTTGGGGGGTGGGGGAGAAGGGTACGATATAAGTAGGTAATTTTCTGACTGCATTTCGTATTAGGCCAATTCCGTGTATTGTAATGCATTATACACAGATATATATACGTAGGTCTGTGCGTGCGTGCTGCACGCAACGTTCTACGCACTAGATCAATACGGAGCCACGCCCAGTCTCCATTGTTGCGTGTATTGTAGCAACATTGCGTTCTGCTCGAGCGCGCGCTTTTTACACCTGAGTCCGTGACTTCAATCCCCGTAGAAAATTTGTCCTTGCTACTGGATCACACACATAGTAAACATTCTGTTAATGAAATTGTTTCTATGACCCAATTCTAACGTTTAAGCAAATATTTTGTTCTCTGAGTGTATGCAGGTCGTTGGCTGTTATAATATCTAAAAATTAAACTATGTTATTTTTATATAGTACTTACATTAGGCTATTTGTAGGAACTTTATAAATTCCAGCAACCCTCACTTTTTCAAAAGAAGTTGTCCCATGTTTAGAATCGATTTTAAAAGCACGTCTTTTTAATGTTAATGCAAAAACATTTCCTGACAATGTTTGAGACAAAGAACAAGGCACGGAGATAAAATATGTCGTCATAATTTATTAAAATGTAGTTTTGGGATATGCAAAGTGATGTATTCAGGGGATAGCCCGGGAGAAATCTCCGCCCCGTATAAAATTTATTTCCTCCCAAGAGGGAAAATTTATTACATGCTGCTGTGTGAAGTTCGAAGTTGCTGTTATAAGTGTTGGTCACTTCCCCTCCTTGGAGTTCATATTCCTTCCACACTAGACGAATGTGTGTATTTAACTGTAGATGTAAAATACATTCCTTACATAAATTAACCACTGTTGAAACACAGGCAGACCTTAATAAAAATATTATTTTTAATTAAGGTGTTTAATATTAAGGAATTTTAGCAGTTCTAAAGAAAGGCAAGACCAAATGTTTTTACCGTTATCACTTTTCATTATTGTTTAAGTACAAATGCCGCGAAGTATTTTTGAACCCAAATGTAATTTTTGACATATTTGAATTCGAATGTGAGACGTGAAGTTACAAATCGCAAGATAAAAACTTTTCTTTACCTCAAGTGTTTAGGCTTACCCATTTTTTTCCGGCTTTCTCCACATTGACGTGGTTTGCCGTCATGTCCACAGAGAGCACGTTTTGCTAAATGCAGTACTTCGACAGATTAGGTGGTAGGCCTACCGCAGTAGATGACAGGATAATAGATGACAAGTGATTGTGAAGGGATAAAGAGTATTGAGAAGGAGTTGAATTGTGGCCCTTGAAATTGGTACTATCCCAGCATTCGCCTCGAGGGACTTGGGGGAATCACGAAAAACGTAAGTCAAGCTACCCGGACTTTGGCCTATCGAATACAAGGCGGGAATGATAATCTTTCTTCGCCATGCTCGATCAAGTTAGTTATTTGACGTAGGCCTATTTAGATTAAAATATTTGTCTCACCACAGTAATAAATCTAAACTAACTAATTTAATAATATACAAGACGATTTAAATTAATGTCATAAAGAATGCAAAAAAAAAATGAAATTCAATATAAAATGTACGTTAGCCTACGTTTCAAACTATGTTCATGCAATGGAACAGACATCTTTTATTTCAGAGACACTCAGTGTAAATACTACCTGAAATTTAGTCCGTTTTTTTAAGTAACAACGTCGAATAATGGTCAACGTAATATGGACTGTACAGTGAATAGAAATAGGCATTTCAGTTGCTAGTGGCTGAAGGCTGAAAAGCCACAATTTCAATTTCAAAGAAAAAATGTGTTGCCTTTTCACCGACATCGTTCTTTTCCGTGTATGAATATAGTCTTTGTAATCTAGAAGGCTAAAAACTTACTCTTTTTACTAGACTTTTTGAAACCAATCAGTGTATTGTAATAGAACAATTCACTCCTGATCTATTCTTCTATCCTAGATAGGTCTTCTACTGTTGTTTGTTAGTTCTTCAAAAGATAATATGGAATGTTCAAAGTTTTATAGAAAGAAAAATAAGAAATTGTATGCATATCACTAAATTATAAACCATTACATGTTTCTAACAAGTTGTGTTAAACTTTGTCCGTTTCTGTGGCTTCTGTACGCGCTTCCCAGCATAGAGGTTAGTAGTTCAATCCCCGACGTGGACAGAGATTGTTTGTCCCTTGACTTGTGATTGTCCTGTGTTGCCTTCGAGGGCATGCGTCATGCCGATTTCATGACCAGGTTGGCCCACAATGTGAGTATGATAAAGTTGCCTATTTCCGTGATACCCCCAATCCCGTGATACTTTTTAAAAATTGAATGTCAGTCAAAGCTTTGCCGTTCGACCATAGCGCCAGACATATTTCGCCTACTTTTGAGAAATCGGTGAACTTTTTAGCAAGGTACCTAATCCCGTGACATTCAGTGAAAAAAAAAAAAACGTATCACGGAATTAGGTAACTTTACCCTATGTCTAGTGTTTATCAAATCCCTTTTACGCCGTAGTGGCTTGTAAGACGGCATAGCAGAGGAGATAAGATATTGAAAGAAAGAAAGAAAGAAAGAAAGAAAGAAAGAAAGAAAGGAAGGAAGGAAGGAAGGAAGAAAGGAAGAAAGAAAGAAAGAAAGAAAGAAAGAGACAAACAAAGAAGTTGCTACATTTTTCAAACTCTTTGTATCTACTTTCACAATGAAACTTTTTTTCCCCACATTTAGATGTGTATCTTTTGTAATGAACATTTTGCATTATTTAGTCTAAAAGTAATGAAAATTATCGTATTTTTATGAAAATTGGATGATCTTAAGAGAAAAATAAACTGGTATTAATCGGAGTTCACTAACGCGTAGTTCGTTATAGCAAGCGATTTTATTTCTGAAAGCCCCTGATCGAAAGCCATGACACTCCAAGGAGCATCGCCGCAGAGTCTGAAAATCAGTACTTCACATGATAAATTCGATTAATCTAACTTTAAGCTGGGTTGAACATAACTCCACTGTCAACAGTTACTGCCACACTCTTGCGTTTATAATTTTACACACATCATACAACACTTTTGTCAATTTTTCCTTCTGAATGAACTTCAGAGTGGATAGTTCATTACTTTACTAATGCTTGCAGTGTCCATTGATCCAGTCCTAAACTGACAAGCAAACATTCTGATGGGGACAGATAAAAGTTATTTTTTTCTTTCACCATGTTAATAACGTCAAAAGAAGTGCTTAAACAAATTTTGGCAATTACGAGGGCCGTAAAAATAAGTTCGTCATGGGTCGTTAACAAAAAGAAAACACAATTTCATTGGAAAAATTTATTGAAACAGACACAGCTATTTTTCAACATATTCCCCACCGGAATTGAGACATTTGTCATATCATGGGATCGACAGAGAGGTGCAGACGGCTGTCAAATGCTGGTTTCGATTCCAGGCGGCTGACTTCTATGACACAGGGATACAAAAATTGATCCCATGGTATGACAAATGCCTCAATTCCAGTGAGAGATATGTTGACAAATAGCGCAACAGTTGTTTCTGTTTCAATAAATCTTTCCATGCGATTGTTTTTTTTCTGTAAACGGCGCCACTTTCTGGACGGCCTTGTAATTGCGATCGAGTGGCCAAAATTTGTGTAAGTACTTCTTTTGGGCTCGAGGTTGCGGGTTCGATCCCGGCCCAGGTCGATGGCATTTAAGTGTGTTTAAATACGACAGGCTCTTGTCAGTAGATTTACTGGCATGTAAAAGAACTCCTGTGGGACAAAATTCCGGCACACCGGCGACGCTGATATAACCTCTGTAGTTGCGAGCGTCGATAAATAAACCATATTTTTTTTTTTTACTTCTTTTGTCATTATTGACACGGCAGAAGGAAAAAATTTAACTTTTTTATCTGCCTTCATCAGAATGTTTGCTTGTGAGTTCTGCTTCATTTTCGAGATAAATTTGGAACTCTACAACCGATTATACTCTACGTTTCTATTTTCAAGCCTCTGCAAACATATATATCTGATTAGTATGTCCAAATAAGACTTCTGCCAGTCATTTTTATTGAATAATTTCAACAGTCTGATGCTAAATAAAATGCTTATTCGTTAAATGAAAATAGAAACCGATAATCCGTTTCTCTGAATTGGAAATGCGTTTCTTGATGGCAGGAATACAGCTGCCGACACGGTTATTATTGTATAAGACATCCTCGGTCGTAAAAGAAACCGAAGCAAATCTTCTAACGGCGGCTGCTACCATATCGCTCCTCCAGGTGTCGGAAACAGGCGGGGGAGGAGTGTTGGAACACTCGCGTTTCCAGAGGGACGGCGAGAAACCACATTTGCTGCTGAAGGTGATTGATGACAAGGTCAAAGCCCTTTGTGTTCTGGCTCCGTCCCAATATTCTCCCGCAGTAAGTGAGATCGATCCCTGGACCTCCAGGACGTTAGACAGACATAACGACATTCAGCTGTCGCGAGTCAAACCGGCGCCTCCCAAAAGAGGTCAGTTTCAGGGTCTGGCTTGATTCGAGTTTATATTGTTTTTTTGAGAGCTATGTTTCACTTGTCTTTCAAAGAGTATTTAATTTGGACCGCAGTTGTTCGGCAAACACGCATATATTTTACTACAGTTAGGCAGGTTCCATGCTTTGAAATTTATTGTTGTTTAGTTTTTATTTAATGGTGCTTTTATACATAGCTGAATTTAACCTCCTGCCGCCCGTTAGCCTGTCGATAAAATGTCGTCCCTATAATGCGAGATTTAACTGTCTTTATACAACATATTTATTTTACACCCAAATGAATGAGCTATAAATGAAACCTGTGGTGTATTACATTTCGTTTATTTCGCATCAGAACAATGTAATAAATTTATAATATAGGATATTACATGCCCTGATTTTGTATTTTTAAATTTCAGTAGGATAACGAATGCAGTTTCTTCTATAATGATACATTGTACTTTTTTTAAATAAGAAACTGAAACCATATAAAATAATCGTTGTCGTGGAGATGACACATCTTCATTATACGTGTCACTCACTGCGTTTCGTAACATTGTACTTCTTTATCATGTTTCCAATTCTGCTTCTGTTTACATAATTTACGGTGACCCAAATAAGAAGATAAAACTTTCATTTCTCGCATTGCACGCAAAATGCACTTATGTAAAAGACACGTGACTTCAGTTATGGATTATAAGTACTATTTAAGTAAATGTATCTATTTAATGAGTAGCTGACAAATCTTAACAGTACTATATTTTTTATATTACATTGTACACCCAATAACAATATCAAGTAATAATAGCACAAGAATTTGATAATGCAGAATGTGATTGAAGAGTATGACAAATGGGGATTAAAAATAAATTTTGAAAATACATTCTATACGGGATGCGGTGAAAATACAAGAGATTTGGTTTTGCGAGATGGAATAGGCATCATAAAAGGGTGCAATGAATTTGAATAATTATAATAATAGGCTAATAACCAGTGGCGCTACAGCCCATGAAGAGCCTAGACCGATCAGCCGACTGCTGGCCTCACGCCCACATGCCGAAGCAGAGATGGACGATCATCGAACCAGAATGGAGGTATCGTGTGGTTAGCACGATGATCCTCCCAGCTATAATCTAAGTTAAATAATAGATAGTAACTTCTGGGCCACTCTGTATATAGGTCTATAATATATGGAGACAACAGTATTACCTCACAGTTATTACTTTACAGGACGGGAGGCAGAAGAAGAATAGGACGCCCGAGGAAGAGATGGATATGCATTAGACAAAAATTTATGTACAGTCGGAACAGGCCAAATCGGCCTAAATCGTGTTGATAATGATGGTGGTGATTATTATTATTATTAGTATTATTATTATTATTATTATTATTATTATTATTATTATTATTATAAATAAAATCATTGGCGCAACAGCTTGTGCAGGGCCTCACGTCCACATATCTCAGCAGAAGTGGACGATAATCTAATCAGTATTATCAGCATAATGAAACCCTCGCTTACGATACTAGATTACGCTACATACTATAGCTTCTCACATCCTTCATGATGCTGAGGCTGGGTGGGCACCGGTCCCTTACACGCCGAAATTTCATTATATCCTTATCCCATGAAGATTCGGTCGGCGCTCATTTCGGGTCGTTAATCCAAGGCATAACGTCTTAGACTACTCGACTGCAATATCATATTATAGGCTATATTGTAATCCTTTGTAATATTACTGTACTATTTACGAAAATCTGTATTTAAAATTATAGCAATGCTATTTTTTATTTTTATGAGATTCTAACTACATTACTTAATTACTTACTTGACAAACAGTCAACAATATTATGAAAATAGATAGTTTAAAAGCAGAAAATAAATATATTTTATGGACATTCACTTGCGATTGCAAGATACGTAGGTCTTTACAAGTGACAGTAGAAATAATTTATTGTGAAGAGTGGCATATTCTGGCCGTCTGGCTTTTAAATTAGTTGTGTTGATAAAGGAATTATGATTGTCCAGTACAAACTTAGCAGTTTTGATCTGGAACGGCTTTGTTGTTAATTATATGGTAATTATTTGTGTTTTTTCGTCGCCTAATGTGATTTTTCTTTTTCAGCTATTGCCGACGATGACACTGCCGGACCAGTCTATATCAGGGAACCTCCAAACAGGGTCGATTTTTCCAACACGACGGGAGCTGTGGTAGAATGTTCAGCACGAGGAAATCCTGTACCTGAAATTATCTGGGTTCGAGCTGACGGAACAGCGGTAGGGGACGTACCTGGCCTTAGACAGGTAGGTTTAATTAAATGTAATAGAGCTTACATAGTATTAACAAAGGTTTACATGAACTTCATAAACTATTCGTATGTCAGAACAAGTACAATTTTCAATGTTTTTCATAGGCTTCACACAGTTTACACACATCTTATTAGACATTTAGATATTAGTTATTTTATCCTATTGAATACTTGGCCAAAGTGTAGTTTATAATATACAAATACGTATTATATGAACAAGTTATAGTTATAAAAAGGCAATATGTATCTTTGTTCTGGAAATGAAGTATTATTATTATTATTATTATTATTATTATTATTATTATTATTATATACAGTTATCTATATTTAAGACTTTTAGGATCCATACTACACTTGGCAGAACGCATTCCATATTCATTCATTCATTCATTCATTCATTCATTCATGGTGTTCAGCTCAAGAACAGGTCTTTCACTGCAAATCCAGCATTATCCAGTCTTTCCTATTTTCTGCCTTCCTCCCCCTCACTCTCTCTCTCTCACACACACACACACACACACACACACATATATATATATATATATATATATATATATATATATATATATATATATATACAGAGACAGAGAGAGAGACACTAAATACCAATTTCTTAAGTACAAATCGTAGCACCTCACACACACACATATATATGTGTGTATATATATATATATATATATATATATATATATATATATACAGGGTTGTTTCCGATCTCTGATAACGAATTTGAATGACGTAATGTGAGTCAGGAATCACACCGACAGCTGAATTTCGGCGAGAGGTGACAGATCAGTAGTGAGTGATTTCATAATCAGAGTGCACGGTGTATCATAGTAGCAATGTTCAAGAAAATCGAGCCTTTTTGGGATGGGTACATAACAACCCTTTCAGATTCCAAGTACAGTTACGAAAATCATAGGATCCTGCAAAAAACGTGATTTCGTTATTTCCAAGAAAGGCCTACCTAATAAGACTGGCAAAGCTCGGATGAGATTAATTCCAGAGTGGAAAAGCAAGCAAATCCACCCCTCTTCACAAGTCGCCGCACCCCACTAGATGATACAAATTAATTCCATTCGAGCTTTACCAATCTTATGAAGTACATAGAAAATGCCTTTCATGGAAATAACGAAACCTCGCTTATTGTAGGCTTCTTTTATTTTCACTTAACTGTACTTGGCATCGGAAAGGGTTGTTATGTTTCCCAAAAAGGCTCGATTTTCTTGGGAATTTCTGCTGTGAGTCGCCGTGCACTTTGAGAGATCACTCACTACTGGTCTGTCACCTCGCGCCACAGTTCATCTGTCGTGTGACTCCTAACGCACATGATGTCATTTAAATTCGTTATCAGAGATCGGAAACAATCCTGTATTTATAGAGAGAGAGAGAGAGACTAAATACCAATTTCTTAAGTGTACATATCGTAGCACCTGTTCTATCTGAACATTAGTGCCAATTTTCTCAGCTTTATTTTTAGAAGAAGTTAATCAGTGTGGTTTCTGAATAACTCTTTTATGCGAGGAGTAGATTATGCATTCTGAAAAAAATAAATAAGAAATATGCTCACGAAGAGAAAAAAGAACATGGATAAAACTTGGGCAAGGAAATGTAGGCCTACTGTATGTTGATAGAAATTTTACAAGTGTCGCAATTTCTTTATTACCCGGGTGTCCGAGACAACGAAAATCAAATTTTCATCGATGTTTTAAAAAATCACGAGAAATAAAAAGTATTATGAAAATTTTTGTCTGTGAAAAGTGCAATATCGTCTGTTATATATACTATTAGTACTACTGCTACTATTATGTGAATTTTACGACCTTTAATCTTGTCCGAAACTCAACTGCTCATGTTCTATCTTCTCCTTAAGTCATCTCAAATCTTGTTCTCGACTCCACTTATATTTGAGGGCAAGCAAAACTCTAGAAAGGCCAGATTAATTTCGGTATCCAAGTGTGGATTAATCTAGATATTAGACACTATGTAACTTGTGTGCCCTATACGTATATAATATATGAAGGGTCCAGGGGAAAAACACGTTTAGTCCAAATTTAGTAATTTTTATATTTTAATTGAATCTGACAGCTAAAATTGGGATCTTTAAGATCCCATAGTCATACAGGTGAAAAACTAGCTTGGTTCCATGCTATAAGCATATTAAGAAAAGGTTTACACTGAAGAAACTGTCAGTTTTGCAGTCTACAAAAGCGCTCCTGAAAAATTTGCAAAATGTGACCAAACGTGTTTTTCCCCTGAACCCTTCATATATATATATATATATATATATATATATATATATATATATATAATAATAATAATAATAATAATAATAATAATAATAACAATAACAATAACAATAATAATAATTACAGCTAACAGTACAGTGTTTGTGTATATTCCTTAATCTTTAGAAAATTCAAAAGAAGGACATAGAATTATTATTTCTTTCCTTAGATCTACCCATTACTTTAGAGGATTCAAGAAGAAGAATACAAACGCATTAAAATGTACTTACTATACTTATTTACAAATAAATGAAACATTTTGATAACGTTGACTCTGTGTGCCTGGTGGTATCACGAGATATGTTAAAAAGGAATATATGAATTAAAATGACTGTTCTACGTAATTACATATCTTCTCTTGTATATACAAGTGAAGACCTAAAATCACAATTCTTATAATTTTAAGACTATAATAATGATGTACTATGTTTATATGGAATGACTGTATAATAAAAGTGATAACGATGTTCTGAATTTCATATTCTGTATAAATGTTGTGGTTGTCAAGCTGTTCACACAAATGTATTGGCTTGATATTAATGAATACTATTATAGCGTGAGTGTGCTCCATTACTGAATAGTGGCAGCGAAAGACCAATTAGTGTGATACTTGATGAAGAATTGATATGAAGAATAATTAAAAATTTATTGAATGCGTGTGTAAACGCGAGAACTGTTTAAAGCATAAATTTTAATTTAACGAAACCATTAAAAACAACATTACCCTGTTTTATAAAATGTAACAATGCATTAATACTTTATTTAATATTATTTTCCTCCCAATAAGGACCTAGGAAACGATAAAAACAAGTATTTTGATGTAGTTGTTCTTTTTTGTTACGTGTTGTAAATTATTTGTTTTCTTAAAAAACATGAAGGCCTAATATATCATAATATACCATATAGATCTACTCTGCGATATGTTAATATGATTCAGGCTTTTTAAGTATGATTTTACTCTCACTTTCTACCTCTGCAATAAGAACAGACCTTATAATACAGTCAATTACCTTGGTTCTACGGATATGTACGCGTTTTTCATCCAAAGCGGTCCGTGGTTTGATTCCCGGCTTGGGAAATGGAAGTGATTATCCACGGGGCTGGGCATTTGTTCCTTGCCGTGTGCCACTCTGTGTTACCTCAAGGATAGCTCTGTGCCGTGTTGACCACACGGCCAGGGAGGCCTGCAATGTATGCCTGTCTAATATTGGTACAAAAATATACCCTCTTCTACATTGTATTGAATTGTAAGTCGATATCAAAGGAGGAGGTAAAATACGAGGAATAAAGAAAGAAAGAAAGAAATTGTTATACTCCAAGACTATTAATACATTATAATATAATTTATATTATAAAGTTCATATTTCATATTGTCACTGTGCCTCCAAAATACGCCATGCATTTTTGAAAAGATTTTGCAGGACAAAGAAAAAAGCATTGCCACTTTTAATTCTCTTGATTTTCAAAGTTACTTCCGGTATAGTTTCATCATTTTCCTTGTAATAATAATAATAATAATAATAATAATAATAATAATAATAATAATAATAATAATCCGTGGCGCCACAGCCCTTGAAGGGCCCAGACCGACCAGCCGGCTGCTGGCCTCACGGCCACATGTCGAAGCAGAGGTGGACGATCATCCATCCAGAATGGCGGTATCGTGTGGTTAGCACGATGATCCCTCCAGCCGTTATAGCCGGCTTTCACAACCGAATTTCGCTACCTATCGCAGCTTCCCAAGTGCATCACGATACTGGGTGGGCACCAGTCCCATACACTAGTCGACATTTCATGAGAAAATTTCTTCCCCCATGAGGACTCGAACTAGCGCGCATTTCGTAACGCGAGTCCTAGGCAGGATGCCTTAGACTACGACGCCACGGTGTGGTAATGATTGAAATTATACCGAAAGTAGCGTTGACATTCAAGAGAATTAAAAGTAGCAATGCTTTTTTTCTTTGTCTTGCAGTTTTTTTTAAACACATAGCGGATTTTGGAGGCACAGTGACAGTATATAGGTAGTATACAGTTAAACTTTTAGGTACCGTACATAAAGTTTCAACCTACAGTATCACAAAAACTGGAGACATATGTACAATAGCTGCTAATTGTAGCTCAGTTTACATACTTTATAGATATTTGCTTCAGTCTTCTCATAGCTACAACTCTGAATTTTCTAAATTCTTTCTTTCATAATGTTTCAGGTTTTGGCAAATGGAAACCTAGTATTTCCTCCATTCCGTGCAGAAGATTACCGTCAAGAAGTTCATGCTCAAGTTTATGTATGTCTAGCAAAGAATTCCGTCGGCTCAATTCACTCCAGGGATGTCAACGTTAGGGCAGGTGAGTTCGAATCCCGACGAATTCAAACTGATCAGATTAAAGTCTGGTTGATTTTCTGTTAATAGTGACACAATAATTCCGTTACGGTATTATTCAATTGAGAATTCAACGCAACTGTTAATAGAAAAACAACCGTGTTTTCAGCTGTTTTCTAATGTGGTATACTCATTGTTTTCTAACCCATGAGGCACGCGTTTACTTCTTCAGAGAGATTAATTTACAAAACAAACACTGAGAACTCAGTTACTTAGCAGTGGTATGTACGTTATTGAAAGATATTTAATTCACGGTCAAAAGTAGAGTACATATCATGAATTAAAATGAACTTTGGAACAGTATTCATATTTATGAAAATAATGTAATTTGTGAGCATAGTAGTGCCGCTTCTAGTACACGTGACATTCAAAATGTTCAGAGTGAGAAGCATTACAAGTTGAAACGACCGAAAGTTACCGATATGTAAAGCGTTTGTGGTTAGTAGTGGAACAATAAGCAAACAAAAGAAACTTCGTTACTGCTTTGTGAATGAATATTGTTAAGTAGTTGTAAATTATTTTGTCCTACTTTTTAAGTTGATTAACTAGCTATAATGAAAGTCGTTTCAGAATACAAGTAAATCAGTAGTTAAAATGAAAAACCAATGAACAAAGAGTAATGAAATGGCATTTTCATCACTTAATTATCAAGCTTTTATAAACAAGTTACGAAAATTAAGCTTTTATTTTATATTTCTTTACATTTTATTACTTTTCACATATAAATTTTAACTTTTATCACAAAATTTAAGGTGTGTGTTGACTTATCCAAATTTTGTATATTCCCACAGATTACAGTTAAAATTAAATATATGAGTTCCGGGTAATTAAACAGAGAAAGCTTCCATTTTCTTCAATTGTTCTGATGTTTTACAAAAATGCCTAACTTTTTTGTTCCATGCTGCTTATCGTTAAATAATAACCACAGTATTAGTACTGTCTTCGCGCTACGGGGAGTAGATAGGCGGGACGGGGGAACTTTACGCTACACTCTGACCTGAAAACTTCGTCCACTTACTTGGCTACACGGGAACGGAGTCAGACATAAAAGATTCCGCATCTTCGGTGCTGTTGCTATGACTATCATTATCACATTTTTCAAAATTTCTGGAGTATGATCTGTCCATGATAATCGTCTGTTTATGTTCCAGCCGTGTATATTAATTCGAATCTCTCAACAAAGCCATTAGCCCTACCGCCCCCATCCTGATGGACAACAATGAGTGTTCTGGACACATTTACGGTAGTCAAAACTCCCGTAACATTTTTATCGTGCCAGAACTTGGGAAACGTTAAATTGGTAGGCCTATCTATCCGCATTTCGTCCAGATACAAAATCGGTTTTTCCACTTTCCTAAGCTTTCTTATTTGCTGTAGATATCTTCACGTAATCTAATTTACAGTGTTTTCCTCAAATTTTTTTTTTTTTTTTTTTTTTTTTTTTTTTTTTTTTTTTTTTTTTTTTTGCTGCACACTTCTTCCACCTGAAATCCTTTTTCTTCAGTATTCATCTTAATGTTGTCTTTCATTTCAAATCAATTTTCTCTTGTAAAAGGGTAGACGTTTGTTGCAGCTTGGTACTATTTTTTTACTTGTTATTTAACGACACTGTAATAACTACTAGCTTCTTCAGTGTCGATTGAATTGATGATGGCGAGATGGTATTTGGCGAAATGAAACCAAGGATTTGCCATAGATTACCTAACATTCGCCTTCCGCTTGGCAAAACCTCGGAAAAAACCCAACCAGGTAGTTAGCGCAAACGGGAATCGAACTCACTCCCGAGCACAACTGCAGATCAGCAGGCAAACGCGCTACGTCCTGAGCTACGCCGGTGGCCCTCTTTCTTTTTCAAATAAAAATTCTCAATTATATCTTTTTTTGTCAATATCCCGTCGAAGTCATCTACATTTGTGTTTCGGTAGTCTGGACGTTTACATTTTTTTTTCTCCCTCAGGTGTCGACAACGCACTTTCTTCTGTGCAGTCTTTCATTTCATTCCTTACACGCTGTATTGTTCTTGTGGATAGATTAGAGTACTTTTCTACCTTTGCTGTAGGTTTCGTAAGAGGAATGCAAAGGCACTGTTGTTGTTTTTCTTCATCACAAAATTATTTTGCACTTCTAATAATATTCCTTTCTTCGCTATAGATTGTCAATCCTTGTTTCCTCTTTGTCGACATATTTACAATAAACAAAAAACTGCTATAAACCTAAATAACAGTATACAATAACATATATTCTATTAACTATATTATTATCAACACTATTAACACGAAAAGCAAAGGAAAACTAAATCAATACAAGAATTGTGGTATACTGAAAACAATTGTCTTGTTGAAACTAATAAAACACTACAGTAAAAACCCCACTATTATTTTCACAAAGTCGCAAAGATTCATAGACACGTGCAGTAGATGTTTGTGAAACAGGAATATTGCAGTGAACAGCGCGGTGCGCATGCGCGACTGTTTCCCCTCCGCCCCGTCTAAGTACTTCAGCCGCCTTCTCCTGGCGTGACAACAGTAGCTACCATGCTGCATGAAGTTGCACTTGACTATTGAAACCGTAAGAATAGTGAAAGGGGGGATTTATATTACGACATTATAAGGTTAATGGTTTAAGATGGAAAATAATTATGTGCCTCTTCTTTCCATTTCCATTTAAGGGAACGAGAATACCACATTAGAGACAGCTTTAGTAACATTTGAAGTAGTAAACATTCATTTAGTTCAAACACAAGGCAATAAATACATATATTTTGTATTGTTAAGATTATGTCTTGCAAATTTTGTTATTAATAAAATTCGTTTGCTGAATTATGCAAAATTAAAATTATTAATGCTTTTTAATTTTTCGTTATCAATACAAATTTGATACCCACTGTATGATTTTATTGTACAAACTCTTCTTGTGTGATTTGATTACAGTCATGCAGCATTTTTTAATAACTTTCAATAGTTAATTATTATTACTAACTTTATTTTTCATGAAGTGAAACATATGAAAGTGCAGTTAAAACCTCCAAATATTATGTTTAATTATTATTACGTTTATTTACCTTATGCTACTTCCACTTAATTTGAGTCTCGTTAACCTTATTCATTAAAACTTTGGACTAGAAGGGTAATGTTGGACCTCAGGTAGAATAGAGAGACTTTTTATATATTTTTCCCTCGCCATAACTCCCAGACTTGCTCTGAAGCCTAATCCCTTCAGTAAAGAGTACTTATCTCTAGAGAGTGCCCCTCTGACGTCAACGAGAGCAAGATCACATGCCAAGCTTAAAAACATAGTGCGCGTTCGTTAAGTTCGCATTATAATTATGTATAATGTGGTATGGAATGCAAAGAGTAATGTAAAGTGATTCTAATACCGCTATATAAAACCTTCCTAAGATCCATTTAATCTTTTAAAAAAAATCTATACTTTAAGCACGAATACAATACACTGAATATTTAGTGTTTGCAGATTACAACTGTATAACAACATTATGGGACATTGTGGCAACAATAAGAAAGACTGCTCTGAAATTCTAAAATTTTCCTAAGTCCTTTCATTATCATGACTCCATTGGTTATGACTTCTTACACGATCTTTTAGTTTTTCCCGCGCATATTCAGTGCAGTTCAATTCACACATGTGTAGAAATGATCTTAAGAGATGTATCCATGAGTTTCCAGAAGCTTTAAATATATTGTCTTTTGGCTTGATTGCTGTTGTGACCCTCTTGTCTATTAAAATTCAATCACATTCCTTTAAATATTACACATATTACATGAAAACTGCTGTTGGAAGTTATTGTTGAACTTTATCATAACCAGAGACTGGAACATTGGCAGAATGCCGTTTTAAATGTGTTAAATCTATCTTCATTTTGAAAGTAGGCCTAAATCTGTACGAATTATACCTTTGTGATTGAAACGTCACAGTTTTATGTTGCCCTTTTCTGCCTTTTTTAATATAAATTCCTAATTTACAAAATAAATGTTTTTTTGCCGTTATTTGATTATTTATCTATTATTTATTAATGTATTATTAAAAATTGCCTGCAGGTATATTTTAATTTATTTCTAGAACCGCTACAATGAAAGTGACTTCACCGAATGTATATTATTGTCTTTCAGTCAGTTCATATTCTCTTTGCAACAATGAGTACTGCCGTGCAAAAGTGTATAACAGTAAGCGTTTTAATTATCGCTTGTGTTTATTTGACAAGGCAACAATGAGTGAGGGTCTAACGTTATTTTTAACGGTTTTTTTTTTCTTTTCAGTTTTCATTGCGACACGTTGTTGTAGCTAGCTAAATATTTCATATCGCAATATATCAGTACAACCAAACACAAAAATGCACTTTCCAAGGCTACTGGGAAGAAGATTTCTTTGCTTCCATCAGTAATTGCAACATGGAATCGAAAATCTCAATTTGCATTCGACTTATGTAAAGCTTTTGTTGCTGCCGAAATCCCTTTGTGGAAAGTACAAGGTTTTTGTAATTGCCTTTTATTTCGTATTTTAGCTATTTATAATGCCTTTTTACCTGCCTATTTTAGCTGTTTTATGATGCCTTTTTGCCTGCCTATTTTAATTATTCATAATGCCTAAACTTCCGGTCTCTGTTCATAATAGTAACTTTATTAGAAACCCTCATGTTGTATTTTATATTTAATTATTTCTTGGAAATATAAAAATGAACTGTTGGGAAATATTTTGTTTCCCAACATAAATGTTTTGGTATATTTTAATTGAACACAGAATTTAAAGCAAGACATAATTCTTGATAATGATTTATCTTGTAATATTCACAGCAAAGCTCAGTTGCCTTGTGCTAATTAAAATGTATTGCTCTCGTAATGAATAAGGTTGTTGATCAAATCGTTCATAAGTGTTTTAACTGTCTTAACAGATTGTATTTCTAATTGACATCTGACATTAACTTGTTTGAGAGAAAGTCTGTTTGTATCTGACATTGGGAAGTTTTTTCTTTCATCTTCAAAGTACAATGTTTATGAGTTCTAAATGTTTCATTTGGCAAATATATATTAGTTTGTTGAGTTTGAATGCCATGTTTGAGATCTTTTGAGTGTTTAGATAAAGGTCAACTGTTCTGTTTCGTTGAGATTCTCTTTTGAAGTCATCTGTTGTGTTTAGTATAACTTTTTCATAGAGTCGCCTGCCAAAGATAGCAGCACTGTTTAATAGTGAGTCACAGTGTTTATACCAAACTTTCCAAGTTTGAAACAGCTTTTCAATGCGTTACTGTTAAAACAGGAAACTCGGCTTCCAGGTGCCAACAAGCTGAAGAATCTCAGCTCTACAACTTTGTAGGAACTTTTTTTCGTATTCTGATTATGTCATTAGATCCTATCCAACAGTTGTCAATCTTCCGCCATCTGTTCTTTAATTTCTTCCTTTTGCAGTGCAGCTCATTTTCTTTTCAAATCATGAAGTTTCCAAAGATGGCATAATGAAGTGGACATATGCAGAATCTGTAAAGTTTAAAGGATTAGTCAGCAATGATGCTGCAGGGATTTTGGTTTCGAAGACTGTCATCATAGTTTAGTCTTTAACTTTTATCTTGGGCAAAGTGAATAAATATTTTACTGTAATAAATATGGATTATGTAAGATTAGATATTGACAACTATAGGTTAAAAACTGGCAAAACTCCGCTATGGGAGGTTACCAAATCTAACCGCTGCACTGGAGGCAGAGTCGGAGTTTCCCTCCATTAATCTGAACCATTGTCGCTACTGATTGACAAGTCATCTGATGCATCAGTGCTATTGGTTAAACATTCTTCTAACGAAATTATTATTCTGCCAGTTTCACTGTCCATTACATTAGCACTAAAAAAATATTGTTCTTCGTTATTTTTAACTTGCTCAACACATTTCTTCCACTTGTCTTTTCCGTATTCTGTGAAAAGGCGGCAACAGCGACACAATGACACAAACGTTCCTTTACGTTAAGTGTGGGACCCAATTTCTGTTACAAAAATCCAATTGAAAAGATTGGAGATAACTGATTAAACATTTTAGTCTGCCCCTATAAGTAAATGAAACCAATCAAAACAATAAATGCTTATTTTTAAAGCATGGTTGGGTTTTGAAGATAAATGTTTATGTACCCAGACCATAAGCAGTCAGATATAAACTTAACAAGTGATGACATCTTGTTGACTCATTCTATTAAGATAGGGTTTTTTTCAACATAAAGTAAGGTAGAATCTACAGTAGCGTGCAAATTAATCCGAACACGACATATTTTTACATTTTCTGCAACTACCCACTTATCTCTTCAAGAAAATAAGTTTATCGCTGATCGAGTTTTCAAAACATATTTTTCCACACTACACTAGTATAAAACAAACCTCAATTAAGAAGTCTTACATTTGTTATATTGTGGTGACTCAAACATCTTAAAAATCTGAAAATAATACTCTTCAACATGTTTTTTCCTTATTAGAATCTGACTACTACTTTTTTAGTTATTATCAAGTATAAAAAATGCAAAACTATTCTGGTTCATTGAAAGTCTACGTAAGTAACGCCTTCTTCCGTTATTAGCTGACACTTAGGAAGGAGAAAGTGAATAGTAGCCTATATTGTGTCGCTCTTTAAGACTGATGCATGCACAGACCAACAGAGTTTACTAAGTTGTTCCCCTATAACTATTTAATGTTGTAAATTATATTTCGTTTCAAGCTTCTTCTCGAAAATGGGTTAATTTAAAAATAGGTTAGGCAAAGATCAGTAAAGAACCATAATCAAATATGCGTCTCTGTATTAAGTGATATTGTGACTAACTGAATTCCCGTAATTTGTTCTGTTGCTCTCATTTGAGGAATTGTTTCTGTCTTAGATATTTATCCATCACTGATCGAATAAAACGTATAATTGATCTTTGGTTATTAAAACCTGTTGTCAAGAAATTTGTTATTTAATTTTCATTATCCTCTTCTCATTTGAGGAATCATATCTGTCTTAGATGGTTATCCATCACTGATTGAATAAAATGTATAATTGATCATTGATTATTAAAACCTATTGTCAAGAAATTTGTCATTTAATTTTCATTATCCTCTTCATTTTATAATAAACCCAGACTATGGTTTATGATGAACGTGTTTCTCTCATTTGAGGAATCGTATCTGTCTTAGATAGTTATCCATCACTGATTGAATCAAATGTATAATTTATTGATCTTTGATTATTAAAACCTATTGTCAAGAAATTTGTCATTTAATTTTCATTATCCTCTTCATTTTATAATAAACCCGGACTAGGGTTTATGATGAACGTGTTTCTCTCATTTGAGGAATCCTATCTGTCTTAGATAGTTATCCATCACTGATTGAATAAAATGTATAATTGATCTTTGATTATTAAAACCTTCCAACACTGCCAAGAAATTTGTCATTCAATTTTCATTATTCTCTTTATTTTATGATAAACCCAGACCATGATTTATGATAAACGTGTTGCTCTCATTTGAGGAATCGTTTCTGTCTTAGATAGTTATTCATCACTGATTGAATAAAACGTATAATTGATCTTTGATTATTAAAACCTTCCAACACTGCCAAGAAATTTGTCATTCAATTTTCATTATCCTCTTCATTTTATGATAAACCCAGACTATGATTTATGATAAACGTGTTGCTCTCATTTGAGGAATCGTTTCTGTCTTACATAGTTATTCATCACTGATTGAATAAAACGTATAATTGATCTTTGATTATTAAAACCTTCCAACATTGTCAAGAAATTTGTCATTCAAGTTTCATTATCCTCTTCATTTTATAATAAACCCAGACTATGATTCATGATAATTTGACACGATTATCTTCAAAGAGTGAGTGGGAGTCCATTTTCAAACAGAAATAGTGGCAATGTTGTGATTGGTTGCAGTGGTGCAGCAGTTCTATGACACCGATGTGAACAAGGAGTACGCCATCCGCGGTAATTCTGCTGTTCTCAAGTGCCAAGTGCCATCATTTGTAGCAGACTTTGTTAGTGTTGTTTCTTGGCACACGGATCAAGGAGATGATTTCTATCCTTCGACTTCCGACTATGGTAATTCACCGCACAGATATAACCTGTCTCTGTATTCCAGTTGTACAGCAGTTTTACCAGACGGAGGTGAACAATGAGTATGTGATTCGGGGCAACTCTGCAGTCATCAAGTGCAGTATTCCATCATTTGTTGCTGATTTTGTGAGCGTGGTGTCATGGCAGGATGATTCAGGCAACTTGTACGCAGGGACTGGTGCATCCTCCAATCAGGGTAATGTGTTCCCCCATCCTTAATTGCTTTCAGCCTCCAGGTGTGCCCGCCTCACATGGGGATGGTTGGAGCAAAACCGAATAGGAGAAAGTTTCAATTTACTACATATTTTTTCCACTCAGTTAATATCTTCTGTCTCAACATAGTTTATTTCACTTTTAAATAAAATTATTGTAAAACTATATTGAGAAAAAGGGCTGAAACAAAGCGCCAAAGTAATGAATTTTTAGGCTTTCTTGGCGATTTTGTTTAGAAGAAAATTTTATGGTGTTACCCCGTGTGTTTGGGCTTAATATATGCAATATGTAGGAAATACTCACAGATTCCTTCACCAAAGTTGATGAATCATTCCGTTATCTCTTGCTAATCCAGTTGGATTAGTTAGGTATAATGATCTCACGCCGTGACGTCGTGGTCTAAGGCATCCTACCTAGGACTCGCATTACGGAATGTGTGCTGGTATGAGTTCTCATGGGTGAAGAAATTTTATCATGAAATTTCAGCCATTGTATGTGATTGGTGCCCACCTAGCATCGTGATGCACTTGGGGAGCTACGATAAGTAGTAAAATCCAGTTGCGAAAGTCAGCTATAACAGCTGTGGAGATCATCATGCTAACCACACGATACATCCATTCTGGTTGGATGATCGTTCACCTGTGCTTCGGCATGTGGGTGTGAGGCCAGCAGCTGGCTGGTTGGTCTAGGCCCTTCAAGGGCTGTAGTGCCACGGATTATTACTTAGGTATAACGAACCCAACAGAATAGGCGACTTATCAGATTTGGTGCTATATTATCCTCATTGTGGAACCTGTAAGAAGTTCTGATATGTAGAAAATATTAAGTTCAAATACATGATGTAACACCCAAATCTTTTTTTCCAAAATGTACAAGATTTTCCTATAAGAATGTAAACATTGGTTTAGAAACGAACATAGTGAAATTTTAAAAATATAATATTTTTTATAATGTGAGAAATTAAGTCTTGTCATTTTCATACCGGTATGTATTTATATTGAAACTTCCACCAAAACCAATTGCTCTGGCCAGCCCTGTGACGTCATTGTTATCGTGTTGGTAACTGATACTCTCACACTTCCTCAGTTGTTAACCAGTACTATGAAGCAGAAGTGGTCTCGGAGTATGTGATACGTGGGAATACTGCTGTCCTCAAGTGTAACATTCCATCATTTGTGGCCGACTTTGTGAAAGTGGAATCATGGGTGGGCAGCGAGGGAACTGTGTACCTACCATCAGCAGATTATGGTAAAGTAATAACCTCGTTGTGCCCCCTGATCTGTTGCTTCTTTCTTTTCAGGAACGGTTGTGTCTATTTCTTGTAGTTGATTTTTGAGTCTGTTTACTCCACAGTTGTGAATCAGTTTTACGAAGCAGAGATTCTAACAGAGTACGTTATTCGTGGCAACACGGCCGTGCTAAAATGCAGTATTCCTTCATTTGTCGCCGACTTCGTTCGAGTTGAGGCATGGATAGCCGATGATGGCGAGGTGCATATGCCATCTTCTGACAACTATGGTACGCTCGCACAACTATGCTAATGCCCCATCCACTTCTCTTCCTTTCCATCACCATCGTTTTGACATTGTTTTTCCAGTGGTAGCTCAGTACTATGTCACGGAAGCTGAGAATGAATATGTGATACGTGGCAACAGTGCGGTGATGAAATGCAAGATTCCAAGTTTCGTGGCAGATTTCGTCTCTGTTGAGTCGTGGGTTGCAGACGACGGGGAGATCCATACTTACTCCACAACATCTGGCAATTATGGTAATGATCCATGCTGTAACTGATACCGAAGCCATTCCGTCAAATTTCAGTTGTGTCACAGTCGTACGAAGCGGAAGCAGACAACGAGTACGTGATTCGAGGGAACAGCGCTGTCATGAAGTGCGAGGTCCCGAGCTTCGTCGCCGACTTTGTAGTTGTGGAGATGTGGCTGGACAGTGCAGGCAACACTTATCTCCCAGGCTCCGACTACGGTAATGAATCCTTTGCCCCATATTCCGCACAGTGCCTGCAAGAAGCAGTGACAGTTTATACTTGTGATTCTACAGTGGTTCACCAGTTCTACCAGAGCCGGGTCATAGATGAATTTGTTCTCCGGGGAAACACAGCTACTCTGAAATGTTTGATTCCGAGCTTCGTCGCAGATTTTGTGCAAGTCGTTGAGTGGATCACAGACGATGGCTCATTCTCTGCGACTCCAACATCTGACACCAATTATGGTAATACCATATGTTGATCTTTCCCTTTCAGTACTAACAAGATCTTTACTTACAGGTGAAGGGCAACAGAAAGCAATATTGTTGACGACTTTAATGAGGTGTAACGTGTTGTTGCAGTGGTGAACCAGTATTATGAGGCCCAGGTGTATGATGTGTTTGTGATAAAGGGTAATGCAGCAGTCTTCAAGTGCAACGTGCCATCATTTGTATCTGACCACGTGGAGATAATCGGTTGGGAAGACACTCAAGGGAATCGCTATCTTCCACCTGCCGATTATGGTAAACATTTTGTTCTTTTATTGATTGATTGTTAATTTCTTACAGTGGTGACACAGCGATATGAGGTGAACGTAATGGATGAGCATGTGCTACGAGGAAACACAGCCATTATTAAATGTCACATTCCAAGTTTTGTAGCTGATTACGTGTTTGTATCATCATGGTTGGAGAATGAACACAAGGAGATCTTCCTGGATGGCAGCCATTATGGTACATGGTCTTATTTTTTTGCAGGATATGTATGGCAGATGTTGATCACCTCATTCCATTTTGAAGATGTTTTGTTCTTCATGAACCATTGTCATCTCCCTGCAGCAATTTGTTCTTATTTAGAATATTTGCAATCTGTGAATTTCTTCGGTTCAATTAACAGACACAAAAGCATTTTTATAATATTGTCTAAAATAATAAATTTTATAAATAAATGATTTCTAAGTTTGGAATTAATAAAATTGCTACCATGAAGAACCATAATAATTCTTGGGAAAAATGCTCGCCCTTTTTAATTTCTTTTTTAACTAATGGCGGACACTTGACTTGCATCATTCACCCAAGCATCCCCATGTAATGGGCGATGAGCCAAAGCTTTAGTTCTTTTAGCCACCATGAAGACGTTGTCCTTAGTGCACCATAGGATGTGAACTACTTAGCATCGCATGATGATGAATGATTTATGGAACAATGCCAGAAGGAGAAACGGGAGTACCCGCAAAAACCTACCACCAAACACCATCTTTGTCTGCCACAAATTCCAGTGGTCCCGGGTTACCAGTGTGGAAAGCTGACGCTCTAATGGTGCACCTCCCTTTTTAATTTAAAAATTATCAATGAATAAGAAATGTTTTTTACAATATTTTTTCGTAACCGAAAGTAATAATCATTTCCATATTTACTGGTAACTGTTATTTCTTATTTATATTATAATATGCTTTTGGTCTTTAAAAAAATCCTAACATTTCTAGGACTTTTTAAGTTACATAGTTGTTATTTTAAGATCAACTTTTTTTTAGTAGCAAACACATCACATGTGTATCATCGTATTTATTTTTTTTTTTTGGTATTTTTTTCTTATCTTCGTAGAATTTCTGGGAATGTTTGTTATCCTTACAGGAAACCATTAGGACGTGTTGTTAGATTTCATTAACCATAATCCGCTGTTTCAACTAAATACATTTATTAATTACAACCATAAATTCACAGACTGCAGTTTCTTATTATTTTGTGGTGGAGTTGCAAGAAGGCTTTGGAAGTTTTCCACAAAACTGTGTCCATCTATACACAGCTTGTGGATAATAAGTACCTGTACTTAATGGACATAATTTGAATTGCTTCCACAGGCTTTATGAACTCTTCATGTGTGTGTAGAATTAATAAATGACCAATTGTTACTTAATCACTTTCATATAATGCATGCTTTACTATAATTAGAATATAATTTAACTCATATAAATATAAATAAACTTGTAAATATGATTAAATCTTAAAATCGAATAATTTCAAGATTAATAAAACTTAATGCATGAATGTTCTAAAGAAATATATTTGATTATATTAGCAGTCATTTCTGGCAAGTTTATAACTTTAAGCCGAACTCTTTGATCTGTTCTGCATGTTGTAAATATAATGCTGTGAGTGCTCAGGTCTGATTTGTTTGCTAATGTTTTCAGTCACCAGATGTTTTAATTATTCATTACGTGTCATTCTTACTTGTTTGACATTTCTCTTAGACTGTTATACTGTCATGAACCTGATGTCAGTATCTGTGTTTAACTGTTTTACATATGGTACATTATTTAGTTTTAAAATAAGTGAATCAGTGCACTTGTGGAAGGAAAGCAAATTGAAACGTTTATGATATTCAGAGCTTCTATCACTTCTCATTAGTATGACTCATCATACAATAGAGGTTAAAAGTCTTGTTATGTGTCTGTTAGACATGCAGCCCATAAATCATTTAATAATAGTACTGATAGGTTAATTGACTGAAGAACATAGAATGTCTCGGCAGCATAATTTTTTATCAACAAATGATGCATGTAATTGAATAAGTTCATGGCACTGTGTAGTGAATTAAATTGATTATCTTGTATGTGACTCGTAAATTTCACGAATAAAGCGTTAAATATTGGTCTCTATATTGAAATGTTACAGTATGTTAGTGTAATTTTAAGTTCAATTTAAAATTAAAAGTAATATCACGCATTCGTCATTCAATTTATACTATTATTATTATTATTATTATTATTATTATTATTATTATTATCATTATCATCATCATCATCATCATCATTTATACGTAACTCATTTTTATTTTGTATTTTAAACATCTCACTTTTTTATACTATAAAGCAAATAATTTTCTGCGACAATTTCAAGTTACTGCATAATATTACTTAAATTCGTTTCGCACATTTTAAGACATTTAGTAGTTCCAGAGAAGTTTTTAAACATCTTTTGAGTCTCTCTCTTTCAATCCTAAAATAATATAATGGTATTAATTATGTGCAGTATTTTACAAGTGTATATACGACAAAAAAAAGGAAGGTAATGTCTCACGTGAAAAGAATTTACATCACCCCTTGAAATAAATATAAGATGCTTTCTGAGTCTCCAAATTATTAATTATGTATCAATAAAAATGTCTCAATTGGTAGTACACTCTTTTTTTATAGATACCTATGTTGAGATGTGCAATTGTTTAATTAAAGCAAAGTCTGAAGGAATTGGTTCTTAATTAGAATTACAAATTAATTTATTTGCTATTGTTATCATCTCTAATTTAAACCATTTGAAACATTTCAGTGCCGGTATTTATCTACATTGCATAAAAACAATGACTGCTGCAATTAATTATTATTTTGATTGAGTGAACTAACAGCAAATTATTCTCATGCTTTAATAGCATATCAACAGCGAGTTGCGATCTCTGTCTATTGACTTTATAAATACCGGTATTAAAATAATATTGAAATTGTTCTCGAAATGTGTAATATTTATAATACGTTTTTTTCTTTCTTACGACCTGTTATTGTCCAATTTTAGTGTTTTAAAGGATGGAAAAAAAAGCTAAGAAATTCTAATATACAACGTACCCCATTGAATAATAATGTAATAAATGAGAAATGATAGAAACAGGCTAAGTGAAAGGTGCACTGGTACAATAGCTTTTGTACATTTTTTAAAACAAACTTGAATATAGTGGTAAAAGAGTGAAACATTAGCAGACAATGCGAGAATAGTACTCAGCAATTTTTTAAGCAGAAAGTAGGACTACAATAGTTTTGTATGTTCACAGATGGAAAATATTTGGTACTCCCATCTGGAGAATTACATATCCGAGATGTTGGACCTGAAGATGGATACAAATCTTACCAATGTCGAACAAAGCATCGCCTCACAGGAGAGACAAGACTGAGTGCCACAAAGGGTCGGTTGGTCATCACTGGTGAGTACAGATTTAATTTGTTTTACTGATATAAACACAATGCCCATCAACTCAACAGGGTTACAATTGTTTGGATTCTTGGAACATTTACTCAAGTCAGATTTAAATTAAGATATAGATTGATAATACCACTACATTAAAACTTAGATCTTGTTGATAAAGCGTCATAAAATAACCTACTAAAAAATAGATCTTGTTATATTCTAATGTTTTATAAAACTATCCTCTAATATGCTTACTGGCGATATGTATTTTTATAAAGAAAAGGACAAGACTTGTGCTAAGAATTTCTAGAATCAACTAGATCGAATCCATCAAGGACAGTAATCCTAAATTAGCACTCCAGGTGTCAGACTGACTCTTGAAACTAATTTCCTAAATACTGGCCATAAGGGGAAATGTTCAGTTACTGTAGTTCTGTAGATGGTTTCCATTGTTGAGGACGTGGCAAATATGGCATTAGTTTTTTTCGATTCGTCTATTTCCATTGTGTCATTACACATAGAAGGTTAGAAGAAATATTCTGGTACTAGAATTCGAACATTTCCTTTGTTCTTAGTTACAGGTCAGTGATTTATGAAATCCTGTTTGATTGTGACTTAAGAAAAAATATACGAAACTAATTGTTGACAAAATTTGTAAAATAGCGAAAAAAAAAAAATAGAAAAAATATACCTATATGTTTCCTATTTTTTGCATGGTTTAATGCAGTGCAGTTTCCCTATATAGGTTTAATACAATGCATACATAATAGGAATCTTCATTGAGGATAAATAGTTTCTATTTTATTATGTGACAAAAGATTTATAGACTGGTAGTTCCATATTTTCTTGGAAATATTTTTTGTGAAGTTTTATTTGAAACAGTTTCCTGCTAATATAAAGTAAATAGCTTCACTTACTTACGTGTCCAGAAACTTCTCTTAACAACCACCAATATTGAATGGTCTCAATTAAAGGCGTAATTTTTCTGCAGTGATATTTAGTATCCATTAGACAAATTCATTCTGTACTCTTGCTAAAAGACACCCTTTTCCCAATGAAACTATGGAAAACTCAAGTCAGTTCAGTTTTGAAGTGTAAGAAACGAATTCTTATAGAATAGCATGAGAACAAAAGTCGAGGAATTAAGAAAAATTTGCAGAGGAAGGTTGTCAGTTGGATGGCTTTTTATTAGAATATTTTGAAAATGAGTGATTGAAAATATTCAAGTCAGTAGATCAATGATAATAGAAAATATTTTATAAATGGCCGAAACAAATTATATGAACAGTTTTTATGTCAGTAATGATGGCAGAATCAATTTAGAATGTGGCACAATTATAGCCTAGTGTTATCAGTTGGGAAGTACAGGGAGATCCGATGAAAAGTGGAGTTCTGCCATTACCGGTCTAGTTTTGTCACTGCTCGTACTATTATAACATGTATAATATTATATTAAGTTAATAAATTAAAAAATGACAATAGTTTGTCTTCGTTATTATAAATTTAAAACTATTTTTGTCTAAAAAAGTAGGAAATGTTTCGTACAAGGAAGAGTATTATAATAAGGGTATGAGGAAATTCATATTTTCTTAGCAAAATCAACAGTTTTAAGGGCTTTAAAACTAACTTGTTATTTTAAATTTTCTCTGTTACGTACTTCTGATGATATTAACATAGGTCATCAGATGATACATATCATTGAGGTTTTAAAAATTTAGCTTCGAAATATTAAGGCACTTCAATTCAATATGAGTTTATTTAATATTACTTTGATTATTTAAATTTTGGTGATAATATCCGTTTTCATGAAATGATTTCTGTAAACATTACCACTAATCAAACTTTATATTGAAAGGAACACTAATATATCTAAAAAGAAGTTAATCGTAATAATTTGTAAGGAAAAAGTACATACATGATGTTTCTTTTTATGTTTAGTCTATCTACTGCCCCATTGTTGTGAAGTAGTGTGCTGTTAACCAATAAATTGCACACAAATTCTGTAAACATAAACAATTTTACTACACTTTATTTTAATTTAAAATTCCGAACTGGCAACTCCTTTTAGACGATTGCCTTGTACCAGTATCTTATAAAATGTTTCCAGTCTATCTTATTCATTTCTAATATTTAAGTTGAACACGGTTGCGATGTCCTGCATGAAATAGCTACTGAAGAGTGGAGTCAGTAGGCCTATATCATTAACATATCGCCTCTGTTATGTAAAAAGAGTCCAAGTGATTTTTCTAAAAAAAAAAATTAGATGTACTAAAAACTATTAGTAAACTTTAAAATCTGAAAGATGTCATTGTTGCAACTAAGAATAGTCGTTATTTTGTATTATGTAATTTTGATAGCTCGAATGGTTCATTTGCAATAAAGAGAGAAATTCGGCTAAAATAAGTTTTTTGCTTGTACTGTAAAAATTAATGATTTGTTGGTTGTCCCCTTTTTAAAAAAGAGTGTGATATCTGTACAATTCGCTATCTCCTTCCTTACACTTGTTACCATATGAAACTCAGAGAAGAGAATCATTACCCCTAATTCGTAAGTAATGTATTATGATATTCGGATCTTGGACTAAATACTGAATGAGTCATGCCAGTTGTGTGGCTTACATTTTATGCTATTCCGTTTCCAGATATTGAGTACATCTTTTAAAAGTGATGGAGGTTAACTTACTTGGTGCGATTAAAAATGCATCTGCAGTGTAAAAACAGTCAACCATAAAACTCCACTAATACCCTAGAATTAACGAAATATGCATTTTTTAAATATTGCTAATCCCAGATCTATTTAGCTAACTTTCCCTATGAGTATATCAAGTGTTAGTTGTTTTGGGCATTGTGTTTATTGTCACGTTGTTTCAAGTTGGCCAAAATTTATTTTTATATTACACATAAAAACAATATGTGAGTATTAAAACACAAACATAATAGCCAATTACAAAAACCAAAAGGACAATTTGAAATAACAAAGCATTATATTGTGGTGATAAAGAGGTGCTCCTTTAGCATTATATGTAATTAATAAATAATAATTGTGTATAACAGAGAAGCTTTTAAGGTGTGCTAATTGATATACCATATTTCATATAGGCAGAAATGTATGACATACACACAATTGAAATATGGGCTATAATTTTGTTGGAATAGGAAAATGTTCTCACTTATCTAATCTCGAAATTGACCTTAAGAACAGTAGATAGAGAAGAAAATATTAAAAGAGATTGTAGTTGTTAAATTTATAAAAAAAGAAATATCGCGTATTTGAAATTACAGCATACTCAGCAAAGCAATAGTTACAGATTACAATAGTACCTTTAATGAGAACTATAATTATAGCAATGTAAAAGTAATATTATCTTTATAAGTGACTAGAAAGTACTGTACCAAAGATAAGGTACTATGGAGTAGGCCTACCATTAGCATAAAAAATGCATGATATGGTACTCTGTTATTATATTCAAAATTAAATTGATACATTAGAGAGAGATTTACAAGTTACATCTTTGTTTTTGTCTGGAATCCAGGATGTAGTGAAACGGTTTTAGCTTTTTTTTTATTTTGAAGGAAGAATCTCATCTCATCTGATTAGTAAACATTTCAGGATTGGAGGAAAATAAAATGGGAGTTTTATATTTCAACAGTAATATTATTACGCATGAAGTGAATGATTGTAACTGTAGAAGGAAGATCTCTTTATTACCATGCATGTATCACTTAGGATCACACAAAGAAACAAGAAACAAATAATTTTAAATTAATTAATTTCTCGAAGATTGTTTTTACAAAAAACGCATGTTTCCTAGTGATCCTCAGTGATGTAGTATAAGCACATAACATTATTATATATAAATTTAATAGAAGTTGCAAATAATTTGGTGTAAAGTTAATATAATGGTTGAATATGTTCTGAATAAAACTTCAGGACATGTTCAGCTTTGAAAATGTTGCCTGAATGTTGGGATAGGGTACCCCTGCTAAGCGGATGGGCACTTTTCAAAATTTCAAAATTTATTGTTGCTAGTTATTTTTCTGTGGCAACAGTGGCTATGTTACTTGAAATTGCTCCAAAAACACATTCCACTTTCCAAACCTGGCCCTAACTCTAGTCAAGCAAGGTAAGTCAAGTCTGTGCATGACACTATAGTATGACTCGGCCTTCACAGTTCTCAACAAATAAGCATTTGTACGTACAGATTACTTTGTTATACTCATAAACTTTAGTAGATGACAAATATAAGTCTATAAAAAATTGACGAGGAAAAGAGAATTCTAACATCGAAGATGGAAAGTACATGTACATGAAGCTGCAGATTGTGTACATTGTTGTCAGATGTTATTTCAAAAATACATTAGTAATAGGTCGTTCGACTTAGTTCAATCCTTCGTACTTAAGTATGTTCATTGATTTGATTACCAAAGGATGAGCTTATTAAATTTAAACATTTAGAGTTGAAAATAATTAATTTAAATGCAATAGCTTAAAATTATGTTTCCAAATATTTTATAAAATATATAGGTATAATAAGTAACTCTCACATGTAAGTTCTGAATATAAAACTGTATATAAATAAGAGCCTGATTTAATTTTTGACGTTGTACTTCAGTTATCTCACATCAGAGATCATTTGTGTTACACTTCATATATGTAGTATTATATTTTAATCATAATCAATGTCTGACTTCAAAACCAGCCAGTAAACATTATTATTAATAGTAGGTACGACAATTAATTGAGAATTTATTTTTGTATCTTTTTTTTTCCGACGATCTGTGTTCGATATTACAACTAATTATTCGTAATCTAAATAGAAAAATTATTTTATCTGTATTAAGAGCTTTTAGCGTAATTAGCATAAATGTACCTACACTACTGTAGCTTTGTTTTACTGTCCACAATGTGATTTGAGATTATCTGTAAATATAAATAGCATTTATTGTGGAATGCTTTCTCACATATATGAATCTTGTTTTTGTACGAAATCTTTCTTTTTTAAATATCATAAGTCAATATCAGAATAAGACGTCTTGCTTATCAGCAAGGCCATTTCCCATCATGATTGAAATATGTAGGTATAGTTTCAACGCAATATCTTTCTTTTATGTGATAGCTTTTGTTAAAGAAATTATAATTTAATACTAGGCACCGGTATGTATAATATTATTGCTGCATTTATGTTTTATGTGTAATTTTAAATGAAAATACCAAAACATGCCCTGTATGTTTCACCAAGTAACCATATCAAAAGGTACCTACATTTTTTTTATTCAAATAAGCAGAAAAGTTGAAGCAAATAAGATCCTTCTTCTACGAAGGAATGAAATGTTGTATACATTTATACAAGCTTTATCATTTTGTTTTATTAGCAGATGACAATAATTTCTTAATACAATAGCTCTCAATTCCTTTTCTGAGTTCCTGATGATATTGGCCTAAAATAGAATCTGTGGTTGATATGTCTCCTTTAAAACATAAAGATCTGATACACTACTTCCATTATCGTCATTTTCATCTATAATTGTTTTCTTATCTACATTAGCATTTCTATTAAAAATTATCCCAATCCAAAATTACATACGAAATATTGCTTTGGCATTAAGTGAGATGATGTAAGACCACATTTAGATTGCATATCAAATTCTTGATTTTAGAAATCCACACTTGAGGATGATGTAATCGCTTTAATGTGTGTTAGTTTAAGTTTTTGAAAATTTGCATAACACTGTTAAATGTTATCAGTTTTCATCACTTCACAGCAACTTCTAAGTTTTGATGTGCACATTTCTTATTTGCAAACTACAATAATAATTTCGATATATAGACTTCTAATACAGCCGCATTATTCTACATTTTAAAGATAGCTCAGTGGATTGTACCAATTAGTTTTACATTGAGAGTGAATTTAATTTCTGCAATGTTCACAAGTAAACACTTTTTTTTTTTTTTTGTGGTTTTGTGTTTAGTTATTTTTTTTAGTGGTTTTGTGTTTAGTTTTTTTTAATTCTATCACAATTTTTTTAATATAGTATTTAAGTCTGATGTTATAAGACATGTGCTAAATAAAGATATTACTACCTCCTATTTTTATATTGGATGGCAAAATTCGACAACTTTTAAGTTCTCATGTGCATATTCATCATCTGCAAATTACAATAATAATGTTAGAACGCAGTTTTTCATTACGGTATCTTGGAGAAGCTTCTGTGAGCATCCTGATTCTAATCTATTGGTTGAATATAATAAAAATAAAATGCTACTGCATTCCTAAGCGATGATGTGTATAAAAATGCAGCGGTGGTGAATATTTCATGAAGGAAACATTTATTTCAATTGTATTGACTTACAAACGACGATAATATTGTGAGATTTGCATTTGCTCACATTGCTCCTTTGTTTTCTGCTTTAAATAAACTTGGCAGAAACCAATGTGCTATATTTTATCATTCCCACCAGAACCAATTGGTAGCACTGCTCCAAAGTTTCCTTCTTCCAACAAGATCAACGCTTTTGAGAAGCTTATTGGTGAAACGATGGTTGTGTTCTGTCCTGCTCAAGGGTTCCCACTCCCAGCGTTCAGGTATGTTAGCTGTATGTTGGTCCACTCTTTGTATTTTTTCTACTCACTCACAGAGTTGCATTCGTCTGATTTATATTTTGTATTATCTGCATCAGGCTCTGCGGAAATTATATTTTTAAACCACAGAAATAAAAGGACTACATGGGTTGTATTAGATTCCTAGAGCACTATTAAATAAATTGACCAAAGACCATTGATTTCACATGAAAAGTTGGGGAATTTGTGAAGCTAAATGGATGGCTAGGGTGAATTGAATTGTTATTCTGTATAACGGGAGATTTCCAAATGGGGATTTCATAGAGAATATATTCTGATAGTTTTTGAATCAAAGAGGTTTTACTGTTGAATTTTTTTGAAATGGTGTGTATTTGTTAATATGCTTTGAAAGACACTGCAACGAAAAAAAAAATTAATGATGTGAATAACAGACTAATAATTATAATATTTAGATTCTGGATCCTGCCATACTCTGTAAATACCGGTATTGTAGTATGTACTGCAATAAATTCGTTCAAAATTAAGCATTATTAATATGTAGGTATCTTTTTAAAATGATGAATTATGAATTATGGTAATAATAGTATTTTCACTTGAATAGTTAAAACTTACAACATGTAAATTTACTTACTGTTTTCTTTTTTTTTTTTCCCATTTGAAGATTTTCACTTTATTATAAATACCGGTAACCTCCTTGATTTAATGACGCAAGAAACTCAGAAATTGTTTTTTTGATTGCTTTTTATCTTAATAGCAGTTGTACATTTTAGTATTTCATATACTTTTTTTAATATTCTCAAAATTGGGATAATGTTCCAGAAAATACGATCTGAAATACTATCTGTTTTACATACTATATAATAGCAACTTTTAGGTTATTATACCAATTCTGAACTTCTTTCGCATTGGATAGTACCGGTACTTAAACTTCTATCAGCTTCACACTGTAGGACTATATCCCTAGTTAGTACTAGACACGTAACTATGTGTCTCACAGAGCCGGTGGGGAGTTCCAGACCAAAGTTTCCTACAGGAGATAAGAGTCGTACCATTGAGACACAATTTGGATACAGCTTTACTCTGCTTTGTCCTGCACAAGGGTTCCCTGTTCCTGCATATCGGTAGGTACAGAACTGGCCATGGCCGAATGTACTGGATGAATTTTCATTAAAATTTGGTAAATTCGTTGGCCTACTCTGGAAGTACCCGCATAGAAATATCTTTGAATTTAAGTCTCATCACTTGATTAAAGTATGTCATAGTACTCATAGTTAACAAGTGTGGTAGCAAGCCATTCATTCACACATTTATTTTGTTTTTAATACTTTCATTAATATTCAATAAAATTATTTATGAATAACACATAACTTTAAAAAGTGCTGTTATTAAGTTAGATGTCCCATATCTGCATACCGAAAATCATGATTAATTATGGGATAGTTTTTATTTCAAATGTAATGAGACTTAACATGCACATGAATAACGGGATATTTGAAGTTTAAAATAATATAATTCACAGGTACTTAGTCTTAAATATTATTATTCACAGGGGCTTAGCCTTAAATAATATCATTTACAGGGGCTTAGTCTAAAATATTTGCACCCCTGCTTTTGGAGGTACATTACCTTTTTTGCTCATTAATATAACCTCTTCGTTTTCTAATCAAGAATATTCTCATACTTAGGATTATTAAAATACAGGCACAAAATTAAACTACAGTGGAACTTCAATTATTGTCGTCATTAATTCATTCCACAGAACTGCAACAGTAGTTATCAAAGCGACAACAATAAAATCATTTAAACCCATCTTATAGCGACAATTCATTCTAAAAATAAAACCTAGCCATGTGTAAACAGCTTTTAGTTTATAACTTGCAGAACTATGTAAAGTAAAGATATTCCTATTAGATGCCATGGAAGCGTGTGGGGAACATGGGGTAGAGCTCCATGCTTTCATTATCTTGGCAGTACAATGAGATATTGTGGTTGGTATTATGTTTGACTGCCATTACTCCGAGAGAGACCCAGCACTCAATTTAACAGGAGGCTGTGTGGACCCCAGAGTAGTTTTGGAAATTTTGGCAATGAGAAAATTTCAGCCATCATCTAGGATTGAATACAGAAGTTCCCAGTCCGTAGTCAGTTGCTCTACCAATTGATCAAGCCAGTTCTACAAAATTAAGTAGCCTATTACAAGAAGTACTAACAGATTGATTTTTATTGATTTAATTTAATTAAGAATGTAATTCATTACATTTATTTTGTGGTAGAACTTCAAAATAAAAATTTACCAATGCTATACCGGTAAATAACTACTGAATCTCGTGTTTCGATGGTTAAATACTTTTCACAATAATATGATCCGGAGCTTTCATAACTTTAATTTCCGACTGCTAATTCTGCCAAGTTTTTATTTCTATTAATTTTCTTTTTCGTCAGTGATTGTTATAATTATTGTGTGTGGAATTTTTGTACACACGGGTTATGTCCACAATTTGTTTTCCTGCCTCAGAAATGCTTATAATATTTCATTTCATTTCTGATGAAGTAACACCTCTAAATTCCTTTTCTGTTTTCTTACAATCATAACATTTCTTTTCTTTGCGGAGAAAGGGAGCCATTTTGCGTAAAATAAAACCATCACTTTTGCTGTAAACAATCAACAAACACCACTGATAGTTAGAATTCAACTTGTCAGTAAATAAATTTTGTTGACCCTGAAGTCCAGACCTAGTTGCGAGATTCACAACATTAGGAAATACTCGGGTGTATGCAAATGTTAGTCACCCAGGATAAATGTATCAGTAGCTATATGATGTGGTAAGAAAACGCTATTACTGTAATTTCGACAATTATCGAACTTAATGGTGTAAATAGTGAATGACATCGAACTTAATGGTGTAAATAGTGAATGACGGTTAATAGAAATGACAATAAATAATCGAAGCTCCATTGTTTAGGAAATTAATTCCTTGTCTTTCTGTAATCAACGAATATTCAGCTTCATAATATTTCAGACACTGAGATTTTGAATATTCAACCCATATAGAATTTCGTCACTATCATAAATATCATAATACTAAATTCTTACGTTTTCAAGTATCAGTACTGTATTTGTTCTGTATGGAAAAGCAATAGTGATGTATCTTCAGTTTAACGAGAATAATCCTACTATGAATACTAGGCGATTAATTATTATGCCTGTTTATAAATCCATAAAAAAACAATCCTCACATTCGCATTTGTCTTCCAACCTATTTGCAAGAGGATTTAAATATGTTAAATTGAAAAAGAATTTTGAAATTAATTCTTACCTTGTTTCCCCATCAGAACCAGTGGGCAGTTCTGCTCCAAAATTTCCCACCATCGACAAAAGTCGAGGCTTTGAAGCAAAAGTGAATCAGAGTTCAACATTACTCTGTCCTGCTCAGGGATTCCCTGTTCCAGTGTTCAGGTGAGGCAGTATTACTGTTCTAAAAGGCGTGTCTTTGATTTCGTAGAGCCAGTAGGCAGTTCCATACCAAAATTTCCAACTATGGACAATGTCCGAGGTTTCCAAGTTATGAGAGGTCGAAACCTCACATTGCTGTGCCCTGCTCAGGGCTTTCCTGTTCCTTCATACAGGTAAGCTCCTTGCACTTTACAAGCCAAATTTCATTGTTCGTTTCATGTTATAGAACCTGTTGGAAGTTCGGTTCCAAAATTTCCTTCTACGGATAAAATTCAAGGAATTGAAACCAAGTTGAATCAGAGCTTTCCCATGCTCTGCCCTGTACAAGGCTTCCCTGTCCCAACATACAGGTAAGCCATCCAGTGGCACATCCCCATACTTCACTAGGCATTTCAATTTCAATTCTTAGAGCCTGTTGGAAGTTCAGTTCCTAAATTCCCATCAGTGGATAGATTACAAGGCCTTGAAGCTAAGTCATACCTGGGCTATGCATTGCTCTGTCCAGCACAGGGATTTCCTGTCCCAGTTTACAGGTCAGTATGCCGTTTATATATATGTGAAATTATAATTTTATGGGACAAATAAAATCAGTTTAACACAGTACATAGTTCAGAGGAAGGAAAAATAAATATCACGAGTGTGATATTGTATTACAGAATAATGCAGCACTGTTATCATAAAAAGAAATTATATTTATTCGTTTCACTCTAGACCATGATTATAATAAACATTATTTAATTAATTAATTAGGTTCACTGATTTAAATTTTACAAGAATTGGGAGGAGCAGAAAATGTTTAATTATTCATATTTTTTACACAATTCACGCATCTCCAGTTGCAAGATTATGACATCCGAACTTAAAATTTGTGGACGGAAATTTGCATGCCTTTATCGAACATAACTGACGTTTTTGGTGTGATTGTACAGAAATTAAGTGACAGTCCACAGTTGTAGGCTGAGACAATAATTGGGAGTCTTTTTATAAATCATTCACAGTCGGTATGTAAGCATATGAAAGTCTGATCAGTTGTGTTGCTATGATAATACGAGTATTACACATTGGAACAGAAGATTTTCCTTATGGAACAAGAATTTTATAAGTAGGTCTAATGCAGAAATAAATTTAGACGAAAATAACTCGAAACATTTGATCATACATCTTCAAAAATATTATATATTTGTTAAGTGGTTGAAATTAATTTGCCTGATCCCTAGAAAGAAGTTTTCATATTTTAAAAGTGAAAGTTTTCTACGCAAGGTATTCTTGTCCCAACATACAGATTTCTGTATTTATCGCAGTAAACGCCATTTTGACAAATTAAATTATGCTATTTGTCATTCTGTGATAAATCTCGTATTTCTTACAAGGTCTTTACAATTGAAACATCACTTTTAAATGACTATATTTAAACTACTACATTACTTAAATCGATAGTTGTTGTATTGTGCAACTTCTGAAGGCTGGGAATTGGGATGTAACAATTGCTGCCACCTACCACTTCATTAAACAGTACAACAAAAATGAACGAACGGAGTATACGACTGTGAATCCACACGAATTCTGCATCCTCAGAAGTGTCTTGTGTTGGAACTATTGGACTTATATCTTCTTCGATGGTACAGTTAAAACTGTACATTAGCTACAGCTTCTGCAACACCATTTTGTTCCATCTCTGCAAGGCATGGGGGTAAACATGGATGAGGCATGCTTCCAACAAGGTGGTGCAAGACCGCACACAGCAAAAATGCTGTCCTTGATTTGCTGGGTAACTATTTCCATGGTAGAGTAATCTCTGATCGGTATCAGGAACGATTTCATAGTTTTGGATGGATTGGGCCTACCTGTTCACCGGACTTAAATCCTGTAATTTTCATTTATGTAGATTTCTGAAGAACAAAGTCTGTCAGGAAAACACTCACATAATTTTATTAAGGAACTGAATGCCAACATTCAAACTGTTATGCAGGGAATTAGTGATTAAACTGTCGCAAAAGTAGTGGGTAGCTTACATTAACAAATTGAATATGGTGGTAGTTGAAAATCTTTTTACGTAGTATCAAATTCCCAGCTTTCAGGAATATTTTAATACCAAAGTCACTGATATATCTAATGTAACAGCTGAACTGTAATCATTTAAAAGTGTTGCGTTTTTTATAAACACCCTGTATATATATATATATATATATATAGTGGGCTGAGATTAAGTTTACACTTTTTTATGAGCAGGAATTGAACTTATTGTCTGACCACTATAAGTATTTGCATTTTTATAAATATTTATTTGATCTTGGATTAGTCTAACAAAGTTAGAGAAAATTACACATTGTTTCCAATTCCATTCCGTAGAGCCTGTTGGAAGTTCGGTTCCAAAATTCTCGTCTGTGGCTAAAACACAAGGGCTTGAGGCTAAGTCAAACCAGAATTTTACTTTGCTCTGTCCTGCTCAGGGCTTTCCCGTCCCATCTTTCAGGTCAGTATTCTGTAATTTACTGACTTTACTCATGTAATTGTGCTTCCATTTTAGTTGGAACATAAATTAATTGAATTAGCACGTTCCAAATTGATGACATAAAGTTAAAAATATGAATTATTACTTAAGTAAGATTTAATATAGTGCAAGTGTTCTGTATGTAGCCTATACACTGTGGATAGATATGGAGACATTGAACATTTTCGAGTTATGTATTAGCTCCATCAGCATGGAAGGCAGGGAAATGATTATGATTAATAGAGCAATAGTGGAGTGCTGGTAGGGGAACAGGAGTATCCAGCGAAAACCTAGCCGGAATTTGAACCCGGGTTACTAACCTGGAAAGGCGACACACTATCTGTCTAGCTACTATCCGACTGAATGGTTATATTGCACAGTTGTCAAAACGGGGGTAAATCACGTGACAGATACTTACTTAACGGGACCCTTTTCTTTAAATTATTTTAAGCAGTTGTATAATATTATGTACATTTCTAATTCCGTACAGCAAATATTTTCAGGAAAGAGCCTAACAGCTCAGTCGCTAGCCTTTACAGAGAGGCCAGCAGAAACGAGTGGGGAAAAACGAGATGCGACATAAGTACTCATCCAGATAGTAATGAAATAATGTGCTATAAATTACAGAAAACTAAGACCTTTTCTTTTTTTTATATTTTACTATCTTTCAGTCCACACCTGTAGAGTAACGGTCAGCGCGTCTGGCCGCGAAACCAGGTGGCCCAGGTTCGAATCCCGGTCGGGGCAAGTTACCTGGTTGAGGTTTTTTCCGGGGTTTTCCCTCAACCCACTACGAGCAAATGCTGGGTAACTTTCGGTGCTGGACCCAGACTCATCTCACCGGCATTATCATCTTCATTTCATTCAGACGCTAAATGACCTAGATGTTGATACAGCATCGTAAAATAACCCAATAAAAAAAACTATCTTTCAGTATTAAAGTGTTGCTGTGAGACACTTGTATAAAACTTTAGAAGGATGATAATTATATAATTACTAATAATAATAATAATAATAATAATAATAATAATAATAATAATTTTGTCAGAAAATACTATGTGAAAGTCTGCTGTAGCACAATGCGAAATAAAGAATTCAATAGGTCTATATATACTCGCACATGAATTTTAAGAACTATTAATTAATTAAAGTAATTACATCAGGAAGTTACCTCTGATTGAGGTTCTGGTTAATACATATATTATCAGGCAGTATATCTCACTTACAATACATGTCAGAGGAAGAAAAATGCTTGCATACATCTTAAGTCTGATTAGTGAACTGTGTTACTAATCAGCAATGTATGCAATGGAGGAGGAAAGGAATTGGCCATCCTATCCCATTATCTCCTGACTTACTTGTCTCATGAATGATGATGACTTCTTGATGCCGCTTAGGTTCCAACCAGTGTTTGGAGTGGTCAGGGAACCTACGAATATTATTTACTGTAATAAAATTATATGTCATGTGCATTAAGATTGCTCTAATATTGAAGAAATATTGTAGTATATTTGACGTGTGCTTCAATATGTCATGGTCTAGTCTGTCTTTAAACAGAAGAGCAGGGGATAATTGGATGATGTTTGGGTAAAGACAGATAAGTCATAAAAATGAGTTTTGACATAAATGAAAATAAACTTCGGACCATTATTGCAAATAATTTTCTACACAAATAAAACACGTTAAATGCTAGTATTATTTTGTTTTTGCACATCAACTTACAGAATTTAACTTGTGTATATACTGGGGAACAAAACTCCATTGCACAAAAAATGATTTAATCCCCTTTACCCGAACACCATCCAATTTCAAGTGACTATTAACAATGGCTTTCCTATGAAATATTACAAAGCTTTACCTGTCTTCTTTCTTACATGCTGAGTAAACGACTTTACTTGATGCTTAAATGGTGTCTTATTACTGAATTGTAAAGCAGGATTTGAGAAAAGCATTTTCTACATTTTTAACGAAAGTTTAATAATATATTATGTGTTACTAATATTTAAAAAAATATATATGTAAATTATTTTAACATAGGGTATATATTCTAAATTTGCTAATTAGACTGGTGAATATGTACATTTTAACAAAACCTCTATCATAACTGTTGCACTAAAAAGTGCATATATATGTGCAGTCTGTACTGGAAACATACACCATATGCTTACAGAACCGGTGGGCACAGCTGCACCCAAAGTTCCTCCCCTCACCAAAATATATACTACAGAACAGTCGTTAGGGGCTAAATTATCACTTGCCTGTCCAGCTCAGGGCTTCCCCCGTCCAACATTCAGGTAAGACTCTATTCTGCATTGACATTGATATCTGAAAGAGCTATGTATCCCTACTCAGCCCACTAAGCAAATATTGAACTTAGGAGAAAAATCAGCCTATGACACATTTTTAAAAGCCATGAAAGTTAAGAAGTTATTTTTAGTTAATATTTATTGTGTCATGAAATCTTACATAGAACATTTTTCTCTTCATGACATAACTTTGGCTTCGAGTTACTTTAATTCTGAGAAAAAAAAATATTCATTCATTCATTTGTTCTGTCATTCATTCATTCATTCATTTACTCACTCACTCAATCTTTAATAAAATTAATTCATTCAAAGCAATGGTCACATAAATGTTTAGATTCAAAATTAAAATTGAAATTAATACTCTGACTAGAAGAAGATTTCGAAAATGGTATACTTCAGAGACAAATGATGTTTTGCCACTGTTAATTTTTTATGAGGAAAATTAATGAAATATTGAACTGTAAATTTTAACTATAGTTTTATATTAAAGCTCTTGTATGTGCAAAGAAATTAAATAAAACCATAAATATTATTTTTACATTTTGTAAAATTATCACAATAATCAAATTTTTGTACATAATTTAGACCATAATTCCCACTCCCCATTTTCTACCCCCTTATGACGAAAAGAGAAATAAAAACACTCATTCACAGGCTCTTCTGGAAGACAGTATCATTCTTTGAAAAATGGAATGATAATTTTCTGCATTGTAGGACATAAGAATGTGAAATAATACATATTTTTTTGTGTTGATATACAGCATATAGAAGTGTAACAGCAGACTTTTTGCATTTAAATCTGCAAAGAGATAATTGCACAGACTGCTTATTCTTTGTAATTTAGTGTCCTGCAAATGCAAGTTGTGATGAAATTTTGCTTGATTTCATTAACAGAACCTGTTAGTAGTACTGTCCCTCGAATTCCATCCATGGCCAAGTTTGATATGATTGAGAGGCATGTTGGCAAAGAGCTGTCCCTGCTGTGTCAGGCACAGGGACATCCTGTTCCTAATTTTAGGTAATTATTATCTTCTTAAATATCCTGTCCCTACTTTTAATAGCAATATTTCAAATTATGAGTTTGCAGTAGGCAATGATGTTAAGGCTCATTGTACCTATCAATAATGCATTCACATGTGCATAAATGTATTTTTCTTTTATCTTGAAGAAAATGTAGGTTTATTTTGCTTTTAAAAATACGGAAATCAACCTGTGGAAAGGGATAGGACATGAATGGTTACTGTAGCTGTTATAGGTCTGTAGTTCGCTCTTTTATGTCCGATTTAAAAATGTAGGTCATCCCATATTATTTGAAGATGACACAAGTATAGTAATTACAGCCAATGACTCCAACACATTTCAATCTTCAACAGAGGCAATTCTCTTCACAATATGTGATCGGTTCTCAGTTAATAATTAGCATTAAATTATAACAAAACTAACATAATTCAATTTAAATCCTGTCCAAATTCAACCTCACAAATTTTAAGCGCAATAATTAACAATAGGTCCCTAATTGGAACAACAACCAAATTTCTTGGTTTACAAATCGATAATGTGTTAAATTGGAAAAATCGAATTAAAGAAATTACTCCTAAGCTAAATTTAGCATGTTTTGCTATTAGATTTATGCAAGAGATAGTTAATATCAATACCTTAAAAATAATATACTTTGCATACTTCCGCACGGTAATGAGTTTTGGAATAATATTCTGGGGAAATTCCACAGATAGTAACAAAAAAAAAAGTAATTAGAATAATAGTGAGTGCCAAATCTAGGGAATCATGTAGGACCATTAAAAAAAAAACTACACATAATGCCCATGGCTTGTCAGTATATTTTTTCATTAATAATCTTCCTCGTATGTAATAGTGAAAACTTTGTAACTAATTCAAAGTTCATAGCATAAATACGCGTCAAAAATGACTTTCATACTCCATCAGCAAGTCTATCTGCTATCAAAAAGAAGTGCATTATATGGAAATAAAAATTTATAATAACCTCCCTATGGGCATAAAAAGTCAAACTCAAAACATAAGATTATTTAGGGCCAAATTGAAGAAGTACCTAATTTCTCACACCTTCTATTCTGTAGGTGAATTCATGACATTCAGCAACTCTTCATGAATATTTCTGTGTTGTATTAAGATTGATACTAAGCCTTTGTGTTGTACTAGTAGACTATATTGTAAAACTCTTCTGTATATATTTTAACTAGACTGACTATAATGAAGACTTTATAGCACCTATTATTAAGGTTTTTTTTTTTTTTTCGTTTGACACATTCCATATTCTACCTGTGAAGCGATGTACGGATACCATGGAATGTAAATAAATACAATATGATACAAAGAGTCTACTTAGTTAGGAGAAAACGGTGTCATAACAATATAGCAGTGGTGAAATGAGAATGGTACGAGCAGGACCATAGCATAACAAAATGGTGCTCCTGGTAATAAACATTCGTCTGTTGCTATCTCCTTCCTTCTTTCTTCGTCAAGGTACAGCAATATGATAAATGTATATTTATAAAAAATAGTTTTATTTTAAATAGTACAAGGCATGTTCTCAAAGTAAGTTCCAAAAGGGTGTAGTAAGTAAACGGGAAGATATTTACAAACCATTTTTGTTGCATTGTATTCAATTACTTCTCAACATAATCTCCACCATTATTGAGGCATTTATTGAGTCGTGGCACAAGTCTTTCTATCCCCTCATTGTAGAATTTGCCCGCCTGCGATGCGAACCACTCCCGCACTGCTGTTTTCACTTCATCGTCACTATCAAAACGTTGACCACCGAGGAACTTCTTGAGGTGCAGGAAGAGATGAAAGTCACTCGGAGTCAAATCCGGGCTATAGGGGGGGTTTGTCAATTTGTTCCCAGCCAAATTTCGAGATGAGATTTTGGGTGTCACAAGCTGTGTGTGGCCGAGCATTGTCATGAAGCAACACAACTCCGTTGGTCAGCATCCCACGTCTCTTTTTCTGAATTGTGCGATGGAGCTTCTTCAAGGTCTGACAATAGGTTTCTCTATTAATGGTTTCACCCCAAGGCAAGAATTCGATGAGTAGGACTCCTTTTCTGTCCCAAAAAACAGTGCACATGATCTTGCGTGTTGACATGGTTTGTTTGAATTTCTTTTTCCTTGGCGATGCAGTGTGCCTCCATTCCATGGGCTGCTGCTTCGATTCAGGTGTCATGTGAGACACCCAAGTCTCGTCACCTGTCACGATATGGTCAAGAAACTCATCGTCTTGCTCACTGTAACGTGTGAGAAAGCTCAATGCACTGGAAGCTCGTTTGATTTTGTGTTCCTCGGTGAGCATCTTGGGTACCCACCGTGAGCACAATTTTCGATATCGTAATTGATCTGTCACAATTTTGTAGAGAACACTCCGCGACATTTCTGGAAAATTCAAGGAGAGTGAAGAAATTGTGAACCTCCTGTCCTCATGAATTTTTTCATCAACAGCATGCACCAAATCGTCATTGATCAAAGATGACCGACCGGTACGCTGCTTGTCGTGCACAGAGACATGGCCCTCGTTCAACTTCCTAACCCATCTCCTGACCATTCCATCACTAATGGCATCATCACCATACACCTCACAAAGTTGACGATGAAGTTTCTCGCATTCAATAAATGGATAACAGACCGCATCTCACAGTTGGCGGGGTGCTCAATCACTTTAAACATTTCAACTGATCAAAACTAACCACACACACGGACTGAAGCTCTGAAACTGCATACACAACTTACCTGAGGACTGAAGAAGAAAACACGCATGCGCAAAATAACGATTGCAGTGATGCGACAGCTATAATTGAAAACGGAACTTACTTTAAGAACACACTTCGCATGTACCATGATATCTCTTACATTGCAGAGAAATAGCAGTCAGATTCCAAGCAAACATTGATATGTTGTTACTCGTTAGTCGAGTAAAATATTAATTACCTGTAAGAAAAGATGTATAATAATTTATAGTAGGCCTATACTTTCTTGTCGTGATATGTGCGATTAATTTTCTTAATGTTAATAACACGAGCTGTTTTGACTTCCATTAAACCTAGTGCCGATGGTGTCTTCCCAGTTTGTCAGCCTCTTGCTATGATCCCAAGCAGGAGATCCGAAATACTAGGAAAAGCTACTTATAGCTACTTTGGCCATCACAGATATCACATAGTTTGTGGAAACCGAGTTGTGGTCCCTTTGATAATAAGCCACTGCCTGATTGAGATATGGCTGGACATTTATAATTCTTATGGTATCAAACTGTTATCATTCACTGGTGGCTCGTAGTAATATAACAAGTCGATGGTTGCAGTTTTCTAACAGTAAAGAGTTACGAATTTTTTAATTTTTGGGGGAATGTCTGGAGTAAGAGGTATGAAAGCACAAAATAAATTTCTGTATGTGGATTCAAATAATAATAATAATAATAATAATAATATAATAAATGTTCCCCATTACAAAGACATACTACATCTCTCTTCTCCTCTTCCACTGTTAATCCCATTAGAGATGATGACAATCCTCCCAATCCTATTGCCTTTACTTCCAAACGAATTTGTAATGTATATACTTTTAGACAAAATTTTATAGTTACATGTAATTGAATATCTTATTTTTTGAGAGATTACAATTTTTCGTCTTAACATCTGTACGATATTAAAGAAAAATCAGTAATATGCACTGATGACAGAGTTTACATTTTGAGTAATATGTTAGCCAACAGTCCGAACACTGGTTGGAGCCTCATAAATGACACCAGTAGAGCATCACTCATGAGGCAACAAAGCCAGGAGATAATATTTAAAATTCATATTCCTTTTAAGAATGTATACAGTCCATTGCTATGGAGTAATAGTTAGCACATCTGACTGTGAAACAAGCAGACCTGGATTCCAATTCTGGTTGGGGTTTGTTCCGGGATTTATCCTCAACCAATTGAAAGAGAATTGCTGGGTAACTTTCGGCGTTGGACCTCAGATTCATTTCGCCATCATCAATTCACATATCATCATCATCATCATCATCATCATCATCATCATCATCATCATCAATACCATAGCCTGGGTTAAGTTCACATTGCAACGTACTGTACTTGTACAAGAACACGGCCATTCAGCTACTCAATCTTTCACAGAATAGGAGTGGTAAGCACAATAAGCTTTAGGCTGCAGTGCAAGTCTTCGGGTCTTTCATGCAAGAAAAAAAATGGTATATGTATCCAGTACTCAGTATTTTACAAAGATATCGTTCTCTCTTTTGTTCTCCAATATTTAATAATAAAGTACGAATTTAAGAACGTTACATACAGCTTCTCTATGTGGGCAGTACGAACGAAAGGGAGGGAAAAATACAGAGCAAGGCATAATAACAATAATAATAATAATAATAATAATGGTCAATCTTTGTAACGAATATGAAGCTTTTACCCTTGCTATTTTCTAGTTGAGAAACTTACAAGTATAATAATGTTTTAATAGTGAAGGTATTGTATACTGATAAAAACCTAATATCCCTTCTCTCTCCTCTCCTCAAGTAGGGGGATATTAAATAGAAATCAGCTGTTGTTCTTGGGTTTTTTTGCCTTCCCAAAAAAAAAAAAAAATCAAGTCAGCTTGAAGGGATGCTTGTCCCAACTTTCAGCAGCAAAATTTAGGTATGTCGAGTACGTGCGGTGCATTTTTTTCCCCCCTTAGAGCCTGTTGGCGCTAAAGCTCCGACATTTTCAACTGATTTGAAAAGTGGATCATATGTGCGCAAAGCCAGTCAAAGTTTTGGACTCCTATGCCAAGCTCAAGCTTATCCTGTTCCTGTGTTTAGGTAAGCAACGTGTAGGTACGTGAAGTTGCACCATTTTACGTTGTTTTATTTGAAGAAAAACACAATTACTTTGACCAGTGCCGTATGTACTGAATTTGTGACAAGTTCATTAAATGAGAATGAGTACTGGTATGCATTGTGTTACCCTATTGAAGTATGATTTAGTAATTATGTAAAATCTTGAAGTTGTGAATTTTATTGGCGAAAAAAAATTACCTGTGTTAATGAAGAAAGGAATGAATTGCTTTAATTGAAAGAGCAAACGCAAAAGTCCTCAAAATCGGAAATTTTTTACCATTCACATTTTTAGGGTGATTACGAAAAGATTTTCTTGTATTTAATTTCTTCTGTTTCAGCATTTTAATTTGAAAACCTCAGTTTTATATATATGGCTCTGCGTATTCTGTGTATTACTGCTTTTTTTTTTTTCAACTGTAGTTATTATGCCTATCATTATTAATGATTATCTCAAGTTATTTAGACTTTCGACTTATCATGTTCATTCAGTGGATCGTTATTTCATTACTTTTACATTTCGTTACTCTAATTTTTTGTGATGTTAATATGGTAAGTTATACAATATGCCATTAAAAATGTAGTAATTTTATATTTAACTTTTCATATTCGCATAAAAACATTTTATTCCTCACATTTAATATCAATTATAAAAAAAAAAGTGGCTTGCACACATCTTTATGAATACCTAATTGTTAGCAGTGAAAATGTTTAAAAATCTAGCATTTCACTTAGAATCTTTACAAGTTACTTATGTTTCTAGATCGTTTATAGATGTAGAAATGAAATATTTAGTGAACAAGGTTGCAGTTAAAAAGAGTTAATGTTGATTTACCTCTTCTCAGATTTAACATAATGTTAATCTCAATGCAGAACCAGTTGGTGCAAAAGCTCCCACATTTTCTGGTGATGCCAAAGGCAGTTGGTTTGTCAAATTGATGGGGCAAAGTTTTGGACTACTTTGTCAAGCTCAGGGTTTTCCAGTCCCAGCATTTAGGTAAGAAAAGACTCTAGTGTACATCCTTTCCTTTTTTTTTAATCCAATCTAATAGAACCAGTTGGTGCAAAAGCTCCCACATTCTCAGGCGATTCCAAGAGCAGCTGGTTTGTCAAAGCTATTGGACAAAGTTTTGGTCTCCTCTGTCAAGCTCAGGCTTTCCCAGTCCCAGCCTTTAGGTAAGATAGCAATTGAATACCATTTGAACTTACCATTTATCTCAAAAGGTCAATATGAATTTCTGAAGACTCGACCTTAATAAACGATCGTAACATATTTTGTGTTTGTATATACCAGTACACCATTAAATTATAGCATTATTAAAAGTCCAGAAATATACCTTAATAACTCAGACAAGTGTCTAATTCAGTGTACTCAGGAAATGAAAGGAACAAACAAATTTGGCAATACATATCCTATAAATGTAGATGAAATTATTGGGGATCATCAGTGTGGTTTTAGGCGTAATAGATCGACTATTGATCAGATTTTTTGTATTCGACAGATATTGGAGAAAAAATGGGAGTATAAGGGTACAGTACATCAGCTATTCATAGATTTCAAAAAGGCGTATGACTCAGTTAAGAGAGAAGTTTTATATAATATTCTTATTGAATTTGGTATTCCCAAGAAACTAGTTCGATTAATTAAAATGTGTCTTAGTGAAACTTACAGCAGAGTTCATATAGGCCAGTTTCTATCTGATGTTTTTCCAATTCACTGCGGGCTGAAGCAGGGAGATGCACTATCACCTTTACTTTTTAACTTTGCTGTAGAATATGCCATTAGAAAAGTTCAGGATAATAGACAGGGTTTGGAGTTGAATGGGTTACATCAGCTTCTTGTCTATGTGGATGACGTGAATATGCTAGGAGAAAATCCACAAACGATTAGGGAAAACGCGGAAATTCTAGTTGAAGCAAGTAAAGCGATAGGGTTGGAAGTAAATCCCGAAAAGACTAAGTATATGATTCTGTCTCGTGACCAGAATATTGTACGAAATGAAATTATAAAAATTGGAGTTTTATCTTTCGAAGAGGTGGAAAAATTCAAATATCTTGGAGCAACAGTAACAAATATAAATGACACTTGGGAGGAAATTAAACGCAGAATAAATATGGGAAATGCGTGTTATTATTCGGTTGAGAAGCTTTTGTCATCTAGTCTTCTGTTAAAAAATCTGAAAGTTAGAATTTATAAAACAGTTATATTACCGGTTGTTCTGTATGATTGTGAAACTTGGACTTTCACTTTGAGAGAGGAACAAAGATTAAGGGTGTTTGAGAATAAGGTTCTTAGGAAAATATTTGGGGCTAAGAGGGATGAAGTTACAGGAGAATGGAGAAAGTTACACAACGCAGAGCTGCACACATTGTATTCTTCACCTGACATAATTAGGAACATTAAATCCAGACGTTTATGATGGGCAGGACATGTAGCACGTATGGGCGAATCCAGAAATGCATATAGAGTGTTAGTTGGGAGGCCGGAGGGAAAAAGACCTTTGGGGAGGCCGAGACGTAGATGGGAAGATAATATTAAAATGGATTTGAGAGAGGTGGGATATGATGGTAGAGACTGGATTAATCTTGCTCAGGATAGGGACCAATGGCGGGCTTATGTGAGAGTGGCAATGAACCTCCGGGTTCCTTAAAAGCCAGTAAGTAAGTAAGTAATAAGTATATCCTATAAATGCTGTTGCAGTTGCGAAAAACTGGATGATTGCCCCTACTGTTAAGCACATTATTTGTAATTGAAAATTATGAGTAAATTGATTTGCCTGCATCTTTAAATTTTAAAATATGATGAAACGTAATACATGATGTTCCTACAGTCAAATTTATATAGATATCAGAACATTTCAAGTATTAGTCATAATTGATAATCCTGAACATTAAGAGTACCTAGTGATGACCCTGACAAGGAAAGAGAACAGACCACAGTATCTAAATTCATCATCGTTGGAACTAGGTATATTAGAAATTGAATTCCTTTCTCCAAACATTAGATCTGCATCGTGTATACCATATACCTTTTGCAATTGATGTTCAGCCCATCTCTTCTTAAAAAAAGTGCATTTTATATATTACTATCTATTTAATGTTATTTAAAATTTTCAGCTGTAGTCATCTTTATATGCCATCAGTTTATGGTTTTCAACCTCAGTCTCATTTAGTATATTTCCATATTATTTTTCATCTCTTACCTTATGAGATGGGATAATGATATTTCTTCCCCAAACTAAGCAGAATTATTTTCCATCCCAACATTGAGGTTTAATGTAAGTAAGGAATATATTGTAATACTATAACTTACTATTTAGAACCAGTGGGAGCAAAAGCACCGTCATTTTCTAGTAGCAACGTGCGAGGCAGTTGGGTTGTGAGGTCATTTGGTGAGGGATTTGCCCTTCTCTGCCAGGCTCAAAGTTTTCCCGTCCCAACATTTAGGTAAGTTAATTTTCTAAAAGAAGATTACCAAATTGGTAAAACTTGGAAAGAAATCAATTAGGCAGGTGTTTATACGACAAAGATTCGTAATCGTACAACTTCTGGCCCTAATGATCACTGTTTATATTTTAAGTGTTATGTATGTAGAATTCTGCTGTTGTCAGACTCCACCTAGCCAGCAATGACCCAGCTCTGCTGGACAGAAGGTTGAATGAATTCACTGTACATTTAGATGATCCTTCAATACAATTTCAAATTCTGTGACTGTAAGACCTCATTCACAACGCAATCTTAAATAATTGATTAAATGGCGATCTTACCCGTGTTAATTATGTAAGCATGTGTGGCTTACAGCTGTTTCGGTGCTACTTGACACCATCCTCAGAGCCTTCTGTGTCTCGGCATCATCTCAACTTCACTGCCTGTTGTGTGGGTGTGTTCGTGTGATGAAGAGTTGAGTCAAATAACTATTTCCAACTAAAGATTTAAGTAGACGTAAACAAAACCGAAATGTATTACCCCGCAATCGCAAGCTAGCTACCAAAGCAGCCACTAGGGCGCATTATTTTCAGCAAGTGAGCACGCAGGGCAGCCATCGTCTGATATATTGCAGACATTTCAACACATTCATTGAACTAACCTGTAAAATGCTCACAGAGGGTTAATATTTATTATTTCTCTACTGGGAATAGTGGATTTTTTTTTCTGTAGATTCGTGATTAAATGTATTCTTTCAAGAGTGGAAAATTTCTTTAATTCTACAGAAATTTGAGGTTGGCAACACTGAATCTCGCACTTCGTTATACCAACTGTGCTGATGTGCTCTGTGAAGCTGCAAGTCACCTTGGGAGGGATTTAATGCCTATTACGCATGCGCGTTGCCATAATACACGTTACAATGATTTAACATGCAATGTCTGAAACTACTAATATAAAAGTGTTTGGTAAATCGTAAGAAAGTGTTCTTTTAAGCATGTTTAATTCACTCGTATTCCATGTATATTATAAATTTTATTATTTTAGAAGGAACTATTTTAATGTGAGGAAGAAGATGACAAGCATGAGTTTGGAGGCATTGTGCGTCCAATAGCCGATCGGGAACAATTATGCCACGTGTACTTATTTACATTTACTTCAATCTTTAGCTGGAAAGAGAGTAGTGTGTGTGTTCTGAAATTTATCTGTATAACAACTCTTTATCACACGAACGCACCCACACAACAGGCAACGAAGTTGAGATGACGCCGAGGCCTGAGGATGGTGTCAAGTAGCACCGAAACAACTGTAAACCATACATGCTTATATAATTAACACGAGTAAGATCGCCATTTAATCAATTATTTATATTCAAGTGTTAAAAGTAGTGTACAAAAGATTCAACACGGACAATCTTAAATGTAGATATAATATTGACATGAAAGCTAGGAACTATTTCATTAAATGCGACCATTCACAGTATGTTCATGTAGACACAAACATTACAGTATAAATTTGGAATCTTCAGCCTTAAAATTTTTTTTTTTACATTAAAGTGAATAATTCAGCCAATCATGAGACAAGGGTACAGTAATGAAAGAGAATCGAAAGTAGAGAATAAACTTACCAGCTTATTTTTCAGCATGTTTCTGATATCAGTTACTGCACACTCTGTCAACTGCGTGATTATCTAGCATCAGAGGAGTTCGTGATAGCGAGGTGGTATTTCGTAAGATGAGTCCGAGGATTCGCACAGTATTACTTGATATTTGTTTTACATTGGGAAATCCCGATCAAGTTATAAGCCCAAGTGGGATTCAGGCTCATGCCCGAGTAAAACAACCTCAGAGAACAAGGCCAACACACTAAACCTCTGAGCTGTATTAATGAATATTGTTAGATGTGTTCTTTATCATGCTTGTATTATCAGAATTAGTGACCAAATTCCATAAAACAGGATGTTAACTGAAGTTATTGTCTTGATAACAAATCACAATTGACTCCTTCCTACAATCGATTTCATTAATTGACAATACTATCCGAGAACCAATGGAATTGCGTATTCCTTATGTATACATTCCTCATTCTGAACGCTGATATCTTTTTTATTATATTTCTGTTAATGTCAGACAGTTTCGTTTACTTTTAAGTTACATTGTGAATGTGGCCATACAGTCACTGAATTTAAACTCGTACAGAAAGATCAACTAAATGTGTACCATAAGTTAACTTATATGAACACCACATGAAACAATCCGTACTGCTGACATATCACTGCTTTATTGGTTCGCTATGGAAGTCTTAGAGGAAGAATTTTAACACTAACAAATGTAACAATATTAATCTTTAAAACTGTATCATGTAACATGTTTGGCATTCCATACATCTCCTCTACTTTAAAGGCATAATGACGTGATATACTCGAAAAGCTTGCAAGGCATTTCTGGTTTATCATATTTGCTGGTGTGTAAGATGCACGCCCAGAAACTAAAGCAGTTTTTCCGGTAAAACTCAAATTAAAAAAAAAGAAAAACAGTACAGTATGTTGATGACGATGATGACGATGATAATAGTACACTCTCCTTCCAAAAGCCTACAAATTCGCTCACAAAGACATTGGAAAGGAGCATATGGAATGTGCATGGCTATGCCTTCATTTTATAGGACACATCTTAATTTTAAGCCCTATTTTGAGGGCAAAACACTGTGTCTTATACACCGACAAATACTGTAGGTTTAGTGTATACTATAAAACATCATTATTCTCAGCTTGAGAATAGGTCAGTGAGGACAGAATTTAAAAAAATTAGAAATCCGAAGGTATTAATATGTATAAAATTAGAAATCAGAAGATATTAATGTGGCTAAAAGACATTTTTTCCAGAATTAAATTAATTTCCTAAATTTTTTGGGAAGAACAGTGACCTCTTGTGCCATGTTTCTTCCTGACAATTAGAATCTTGTTTCTGAGTGGGTGGGTTGTGGCTCTGTTTTGATCATTCAGAACCTGTAGGAGCAAAAGCACCAACATTCTCTAGTGGCAACATGAAGGGCAGCTGGTTTGTCAGGTCCACTGGTGAGGGGTTTGCTCTTCTTTGTCAAGCTCAAAGTTTCCCCGTCCCAACATTTCGGTAAGTTAGTAGACAAATTTATTGAGAATAAGAGTGAAGACTTTAAAAATGAAGTCATTTTTACAGTTCATGTTTATATGAGATGTCTGAAAAGTTTCTTTTATTTTTGTAAAGTGACAGTGGTGTGAATGTTGAGAAGGCTCCACTATATCCTTGTAAATATACTAAGTCTATTGAATATGCCCTTTTTTTGTATTGAAAACAGAAGTTCCAATCCATTAATCTCTAGCTGTACTTTCTATTTTGGATTGGCAGTTGAAAATTAATCAATTTAAGAATGCGAAAAGTTATGTTTATATAAATTTTTAAATCGTTATATACTGGGTGAGCGAATTATGTGCTGACTGCAAAGGTACTATTTTGACCATCAATGGGCACGCTTCCACAGGCTGTTAATGGACATGGCATAATATCAGTGATTTGACTATTAATTTACAATACAGTATTAATATAGGCAATCAAAATGTAATTTACCCATCCAAATTAAGGGTAGGCCTACATGTAGGTAAAAATGGTCAAAAGCCACACTTTTTATTGCTTCATTTAATGGTAGCCTACTTTCCTTCAAGAATCTTCCCTCAAAATTTGACATTCGAATTCTATCTGTAAGTGTGCTTTAAAAATTAAATGCTCCTTACTGTTCATGTTATGTTCCCTTGCAGAGGAATCTTTTCCCCCATTTCCCCCCTAACTTACATTTTTAAAAGCTTATGCTTCTTTTTATCAGGAACTATATGAGATAATTGCATGCTTATTTTTATTGAGTACATGCACTTTATCTTAAATTAGGTTTGTGAAATATGCCAATTTAAAATACAAACTTTAGAATCGAAACTCAAAATTTTATTTAAAAATGCAGCGAAGTAAACAAAACTTTTTATATAATATTTTATGTTTGTGTTCTGTTAAGCATAAAAAAATTTCAAACTGTCTCATGAAACTGTTTCCATAGAAAAAGGTACTTAAATGTTGTAATGCATTATTTTTTAACCCGAAAATCAAAAACTAGATGTATAAAAAATCTGAAAAAAAAAAAAATCGCAAATCATTATCATGCAAGTACAAAAATTAGTATGCAAACTTTTATAGTCCTAAGGTGCAGTGCTTTAGGGGGTATTCATGATTATTAATGATTTTCTGAAACATTGCATTTCGACCTACATCTACCCTTAATAAAAGAGACTCTGAAACTGTTTGCCTGCTTGTTCCAAAAGTTTCTGACACCTGCTTAGAAATGACGAACTTCATACAGTGTTTGAGATTATAGCTATCAATAAGAATGTGTGGCCCTCTTGATCCTGCGATTTAACGCTTGGTGACTTTTGTCTTTGGTGAACTTTAAAAGATAAAGTATGTAAAATGTAATCCCCATACCCGAGAGAAGAACTGGAAAATAACGTCCAGAGAAACATAGCCTCTATTTCTCAAAGGGAACTGCAGCAAGTGCAAAAATATTTGGAACAAGAATATAGTTAGTTTCAGGATCTCCTTTCGTAATTTGGGCGATCAAATGATGCTTTATCTGTTTACATTAAAATGAATCATATTTTATTTTAATAGTTCGTGGTATGTCGAAACACTGATACTGTACTGTCACTGTAACCAGAATGTAGGAACACATCCACTGATAGCCGAAGTTGCTGCTTTCCAGCTTGGAGATAGTTTGCTCACCCAGTAGTTGATGTTATGAGTTGTCTGAAAAGTTCCTAATACAGTAAAATGCCAGTATAACGAAATTCTGGGGATCTCTAAAATTACTTTGTTATAGTGACATTTTGTTATATCAAAATACTTCATTCTTCCTTTAAAAAAAATGCTTGTTCATTTACTTCTACTTATGCCAAAAATTCCGCATATTTTGCATTTAGGTCTGGAAAATAGAAGGCTATTGCAATTGGAAAGGAAAAGTTTAAAGAAAGGCAGGGGAAAAGTACAAAAATCAATTTTCGTGAAGCACTTTGTAGGACAAAAGGTGCCATATTGCTCAGTAAGCCATGTTACGAGATTAGTGACTTGTGTCTTGTGAATGGAGGCACCATGTTGTGAGATTAATGAGCTGTGATTGGTAGAAAAAAATTAAATGGAGAGAACAAGGGAACAACTGCATGAAAAAAAACTAACATAAAATTCAGAGACATTTGCATCATAGTAGACATAGGCCTATTACATAAGCTTGACCACGTGGCAATTATTGCAGTATTGCAAATATTATTATAAAATATGTTCCTACTCGCTAACGAATTGTTCCTACCCTATATTATTTAAAATATTTTTCGTTGAAAAGTAGATTTTTTTCGGCAAGAAAGCTAAATTTTAATTTTGTTATACCATACTGATTTTTTTAAACGAAATTCGTTAAATTGAAATATTTTTAAATTATACGGTAAAAACATAGGAGAGAAAAAAATAATGTCCTAATACTGAATATTTCGTTATACTGGCGTTCGTTATAACGACATTTTACTGTACTTTCATGAAGAAGCACCTGTGTTGAATGCTGGAAAGGTTCACACTATATTTTTATAAAAATTGTGCAACTGTTGAAAACGTCCTTTTTTCTTTAATTTTGGGAACAGAAGTGCCAAGCCATTGATCTCTTGCTGTACTCAAGTTTTGAGTTGGCATTTTAAAAATAGTAAAGCGAAGTCATACAAAATTGTATGTTCTTTTATGAATCTGTAAAACTTAAAAAAAATAATACAAAAGATAAAATTATATAAGCATGAACTTCTAATAAAACGAATTGTGTCCAAGTTCGCAATTGTACGAAATAATATCCTGCTGATTTAACAAAATAGGATTTAACTACATCTTGGTAGCATCCACAACATCGATTCTGCACACTAATTGCATTGTTTTGTGCACAGAACCTGTTGGAGCCAAAGCACCAACATTTGCAAGCGATACAAAAATAGTTTCTTTTGTGAGACACACAGGCCAGGGGTTTGGTCTGCTGTGCCAAGCTCAAGGCCACCCTGTGCCTGCATTTAGGTAAGCAGGTTACTATTGCAAGTAATTTATTTTAAAAAAGTATGTAGGGCTTGTATATATTTCTCTAACAAATTACATTGCCCTATTCCATTTTAGTTTGAGGTGAGAAATGTAGAATTTGTCTTTCGTATCTCCATGGCGTATTTAGTATGAAACTTTGTAACTGCAAGCATACATACATACATAGCATTCTGCCCAAGGTAGGTCTTCGACTGCAAACCCAGCATTCTCGAATCTTTCCTATTTCCTGCCTTTCTGTTTGTCTCCGCATATGATCCATATATCTTATATAGGTGCAAGCAATAAAATTAAATTCGATTATTTTGCTTGTCATCGAAATCTATTATTTATATGAAAAATACAAGTTATATTACAATGAATTTCGTCAGATTTACAGCACATCAATTCCGTGTATTTGAATGGAACAATGTAAAGGAATCTTTCTAAACAATATGTTTAATTTTATCTTTCTGATTTTAATTTACTATATCTCATTCATGTTTGGAGATCACTGAAATGTTATTCAGTTATTGACTTCAGATCTACCTGGACATCTTACACAACTTAGAATGAAAGTAATATAATTTCTCGTGGAACTTCATACAAAATGAAATATTCATCTGGATTTAATTATTTCAGAATAGTAACTTAAATGTGTGAATGTTTCTCTTCTCATATTCGTCAGTCCAGTATGTGGCCATTGTCACACACTTTATGCAGTTATTAAAATGTAACTACTGAACTGTATGGAACTTTTGATGAATTTAGCTCATTTATAAAAACTATATTTTAAGTCCTTTGTTTCTTTTATTAAATCTTCATATAGATATATCATATTAGATGTTACACTGTTCTTACCCATTTTGTAGTAATTTCATTCCCTTGTTCATAATATGTCACCATGCTTCCTTTTATCTCAAATACGCTCAGATCTGTCTATTATAACTGTTTCAAGATGATATCATCATAAGTTCAAGGGAATGTTCCCAGTGTTTCTATTGGCCAACCAGCAGCAGATCCTTCCCACTACTGTCACTGCTTGCATCCCCAAACTCACAGCTCTTCACCAGATTAAAAAAAAACTTACATACGATGTTATATTAACCACATTTGGTTCTCATCCTACCCTCACAGTAGCTGCTGGAAGTGTTGCCTATCTTGTATGATACACAGTTCACATCACATATGTAGTTTACAGAACCTATTCCATTAAACCTATTCACTAAATTTATAGTATTGTATTTTCTACAAAGAAATTAACTTTTAAAGTTTTCCCGTGTCCTTCCACATGATTTCTTTTCCTGTATGCACGTTTTCAAAATTGGATATCCCTGTTTACGACTAACCACTAAAGATGCCGATTCCACTATTCTCACGAGTTCATCTCACGGCTGCTAAATTCTGTAATACTTAACTCATTTCATCACTCCTGACTGGTGTTTATGTTATCCTTCAGGCATCAGATTTTTGTATACGTGCAAAGAGACAGTGAATGAGAGAAACAGAGATAGAGATCACTATGTGAAAACTGAATGATTAGTGAATTCTTCTCACCCGAAATTAGCTGTACCAGTGTGTAGTCTGTCCTTGACAGCCATTAATGAAAGTATGCAGTGAGTCAGCTAAGAATAAGTGCAGTTTATTACGTTGTATTGTGTTTTGTAGTGATTGCATATTCATTGTATCAATATGTACACATTTTGAAAGCGTTCATATGGAAAAAGTAATTCTGTGGCAGAACAAAGGAAAACTTTAGACGTAAATTCCCTAGTTATCCAGTTCCATGTATAAAAAAGAATATTGATTAAATTTAGTGACTAGGTTAATGAAAAAAGTTCTGTGAATAATGTGGACGTGAATTATGTATCTCACAAGATGGACAACTTCCAGCAGCTACTATAAGGAGGGTGAGTACCGAATGTTATTACATATACATAGTACATAAGTTTTAATCCAGCGAAGTGTCATAAATTCACGGATGCAAGTAGCTGGTTGGCCGAAAGAAACACTGGGAATATTCTCTCAGAATCACTATAATATCGTGTACTACTCTTAGTTTCCCAAAAAAGCAGCTTTCAAGCTTGGTGAATTGTTAGAAAATCTGTAAATTTAGAATGCGAGACTTTCCCCTTACGTTTCACGGGATTAAATTAATTGGATGTCTTAATGACGAATGGTGAGAAATTGTTAGTTTATTGCAGAAACATCCAAGGTTTCAGAACTATGTATCAGCTTTTTACTGCCATCTTTTATAAGATCGTCAAATGGATATTTGACAGAAATCATTGCCATCTATCTTAATAATAATAATAATAATAATAATAATAATAATAATAATAATCTTCCTCGCAAGTATTAGCCTTTTGTCCTGTTATGATCTCAACGGAGAATTTTCCTTCCATCTTTTTTTATCAGCTGGTTGCTAGTAGTACATGACCTTTGGTATTCTACTCGAGGACATTCGATGTAAGTATTATTATTATTATTATTATTATTATTATTATTATTATTATTATTATTATTATTATTATTAAAGATATATGTCAATATGATTTGTGACCGATATCCATTTGACGACCTGTACTGGATATCAGCTCCCCATAAATGGATCCAATATATAGGTTCACACTTTCTGTCTCCCTTTATGGTGGAGTTGGTGCATAGCTCCAAAACGTTGGATGTTGCTACATCTATCACAGTGCAAAAACTCTCTGAACACTGCAAAATTACCAACCTATAGGCTACCCAGTGATGAACCATTGCAGTGAGCTAAAATTCCTGTGCTCAGATAAATGTTCCTAACTGGCATTTATGAAGATCAGTTCATTTTTATTGTCCGGACCATTATGTCCAATTTATAATTATTATTCTTCGTAATAAATATTAGTTAATATAGCTTTGTTTCCGGTCATTATGGCTCCTCAGTTTTGTGTTGGGTACCCTTGCCTACGTTCAGGTGAGTACACACATTCGTTTTATTCATTCTTGTATCCAATTCTAAACAGAACCTGTTGGAGCAAAAGCACCTAAATTCTCAATTGAAGCAACAAGTAGCTCATTTGTAAAGTTTCTGGGTCAAGGCTTCTCGCTGCTGTGTCCAGCTCAGGGGTTCCCTGTTCCAGCATTCAGGTAAGAGACTGACGTACCTCCAATCGTTCACAGATCCTGTTGGAGCCAGAGCCCCTAAGTTCTCAACCAATGATAAGAGTAGTTCGTTTATAATATCTTCTGGTGAGGGATTTGGACTGTTGTGTCCAGCTCAGGGGTTTCCTATCCCTGCATTCAGGTATGCTGTCTTGTGGAACGTAATTCAAGTTTAAATGGATGATTACCTAGTTAAACTTTATAAATGCTTGCGTTATTTTTTCTGGCTTTTTGTGCAGTCTAATTGCGATTTTAGGATGCCAAATAATCAGTAGTTTGTGCAGATAGCTGTAATTCTTTCAGCAATGAAAATCGGAAGAAATAAATTCACATAATGAAAGCTGTGCATTTTTAATAGCAAAACTGAAAGATATTAGGTGCTGATAAATAATGTAATTCATAGAATATCGTGAACTAATATTTGAGTTCTTGAAGAAATGTATGTAGACTGCTATAGTTTTTATCATATGATATTCAACATATTATGTAAGCAGTAATATAGCAAGTAAAAAAGAACATCATATAATGTAATGAAAAAATGATAAGCTGTACTTGAAAACAATGTATAATATGTTACCGATACCGGTACCTAAAACATGAATATAATCCATATGTAAACAAAGCACTACTTATTAACTGAAAGTTATAATATTCCATCTAAGTAGTAAATCTCTTACAATCGGTAATTTTTTATTTCGTTAGATTATTGTAAAATAAACGTCTGCTTTTTAATTTTGTACACATAATCACAACATGATTTTATCATAGCTGCTAAAATCTATTTAAGTTACGAAGTTTAATAAAACACTAAGAAGAAAAAGTAGAATAGAACTGTATTAGGAACGTTCTTAAATAATTAGTATCTCCTTCAACCATCTCGAATTGTTCTGTGAATTTAGGTGAACTATGAAATTAAATTAGATTATGATTTATTTAACGATGCTCGCAACTGTCGAGGTTTATATCAGCGTCACCGGTGTGCTGGAATTTTGTGTCCTGCATGAGTTATTTTACATGCCACTAAATCTAGTGATATGAGCCTGTCACATTTAAGCACACTTAAATGCCATCGATCTGGGCCGGGATCAAATCCACAACCTCGGGCACAGAAGGCCAGCACTATACAGCCTGCGTCACCCAGGGCGACTTAAACTATGAATGTTCTATATGGCAGCCTAAGGATTTTATGTATGTTTGACAGAATTTACTGGAAATTATTACAAGAATCATTTTGAGACACAACATTATGCATTAATGTTAATTTTTATAACTGAGAAGTGTACAATACCAGATATATACTTTTGGATGTTCCACCATGTCTTGGAACTTAACAATTTTCAATGTTTCGGAACTACACACAGGTTCCAACATCAGAGCAGTTTGGAGTAGTTGGATGTAATGAGCCCAACAAAGTAAGTGACCCCTCTGGTTATACCTGTCTGCCCTAATGATAGAACCTGTATGAAATTCCGAAACTGTGAACATTGTTAAGTTACAGGACACTGTAGAATTTCCGAAAGTCTATTTCTGATCTCATTCTCTATGAAAGCACAAAAATGCATAGATACTGGTAATACTAGGAATGTAATATATATTTTTTTCAATAAGTAAAGAGTTAAATAATGATCCACACTGGAGCGTACAATGTGGCTGTTCTACTGACACACATATTCTTTGAAGGAGGCTCTTAATCTACAGTGTGTTCCAGAGATCATTCCTGGTGTTTCTGTCAGCCAACCAGCGCAGGTTCCCCCACTTCTGTCACTGCTTTCATCTGCAAACTCACGGCACTTCACCACATTAAAACTTATATATTATGTAGGATTATTATTATTATTATTATTATTATTATTATTATTATTATTATTATTATTATTAACATTCGGTACTCATCGTCCTCACAGTAGCTGCTGGAAGTATTGCCCATCTTGAGTTGTACATAATTCACATACATCAATTCCGCTGCTCTAATAGAACAAATTTCTGTTGAAATATTTTAAACTCCTCCAGTTTATGAGGATTAGTTACATAAACTTTATTTTTCAGTGTTTCCCAGAAATAAAAGTCACACATTGTTAGATCTGGGGAACGAGCAGGCCATATGCTCTGGCTAATAATTTTGTGGCCAAATATACGAATGTTATTAGCACAGCAGAGTATGTAAGTTTCAATCCAGCGAAACGCTGTGACTTCACAGATCAAGCAGCAGCTGTAGCAGGAGGATCTGCTGGTCAGGTGACAGAAACACTAGAACGTTCACTGGGACTTGCTTATTTATTTAGTTATTCTGTATAATGACAGTAGCAAGTGTAGGACTCCATATTTATCAACTGCGTGTCTCCCAACAGAACCTGTTGGTGCCAAATCACCAACCTTTTCAACAGATGACAAAAGTAGTTCATTTGTGAGGTTTGCTGGTCAAGGCTTCACTTTGTTGTGCCCAGCACAGGGCTACCCTGTCCCTGTTTTCAGGTAAGCCCTTTGTAGCAGTTTCAGTACAGTGGTATGGTCCACGTTGTATTAATGATTACGCAGCAATAAAATTCAATCTGTTCGGAGCTATCAGAGTGCAACTAGTATTTATCAAGTTAGTACTTTTAAATTGAATGCCATTTAAAAGCAGATAAAACTTGATATTTGTGAAATTTAAGTTCACCTGTCAAGGACTTCCTTCCTTCCCCATTGAGGTTTGATAATCAAAGATTTGATGTAGTATTATAACAAAATCCCTTTGGAGACTATTTTAGGATGCCATTTTGACATACTGCACATCTCCCAACAGAGCCTGTTGGTGCCAAGTCACCAACCTTTGCGATGGATGATAAAAGTAGAACATACGTGAGATTTGTACGTCAAGCCTTTACATTGTTGTGCCCAGCCCAAGGCTATCCTGTCCCTGTATTCAGGTAAGGCTTTAGGAAAATTAAATAGTAGGTATTTTGCCTAAAAACTGTGCCCCCTTCAATTGTACATTCTCCCTGATCTTACTTTTGAAGCCTTCAAATATAATTTACTTATCATGGCAGGATCAAATCTCTGTAGCAAATAAATTCTTAATTGGAGACTTATTATGTACTTGAACAGGATTTCCATTAATTAACATATTTTAGATTATAATCTTTAAATATATAGGGTGATTTATAAAAACACCGACAGCTTTCAGGAATAACTTAAGTAAACTTGTACAAGTATTTTTGAGATGGGGAGCCTCTATCTACTGTTTTTGAAGCTGTAGAGCGGTAAAGGTATTCATATGCCACTTCCATAATAAGTCAAAGGAAACCAGATCTTCAGGGGCTGTTCATGTGCAGTATGCCCTCTGAAATGGCAGGAATAATATACTATTTGCACAAACGTAGAGAAATGCCAGAGAAACATGTGTCATGCTGCTTTTTTGTCATGCATCAATGACAAGGAAGTCGGGAACTTTCTGTAAAAATGCACAGCTTTCAGGTGTGCTAGAATAGTGCAGGATGAGGTACCTGAACACATCAATGAGTCTTTACAATTACTGGAGTTGTAGTAGTACATGGCATGAATACGAATAACAATTTGCATGATCCCAATTATCCATATCATTTTTAAAATGTCCAAGCAATGCTGTATTGCTTATTGAGCAACCATGTTTCACTGCTCTTATAATGTTACAGAACGAAGCATACTTTACTCCAGATGGCATAATGTAATGTTCGAAACAGCCACATTTTGATTGAGGTTAATCCAGATTCTATTTATATTCTAAATCATCACAAAGATTTTCGAATAAACTTTTAGGTAGGAATAATTGTTAATTGTTGATTCCAACTACATTTGTTATTTCTGTGGTTAACTGCATTGGTCTGCAGACAGTCTTTTTAAGCACACTTTACCAACATTACTGGAGGATATTCCACTGTTAATGCGTTAAGAAATATGTTTCCATCTCAGTACAGCACATGAATATCAAGCAAAACATTATCTAAACACAACTTATCATGGTCACTGGCTTGGTAGAGGTTGTCCTGCCATCTGACTGACACATTCGCCGGATTTAATGCCTCTTGATTTTTCTATTGGGAAATATTAAGAATATTTACATGAGACTAACTTGAAGACGTGCCAGGTATTTTTAAACAACTTGCCAGTCATAGTAATCGCTATTTCACCTACTGAAGTCAGCACTCGACATTTTGAGCAGATTTTATGGACGTTTTTGTTGTTCTACATTATTATAAAATTGCAGATCATGTAAATATATAAATTAAAGTTTATAAATCATAATGACAATGCGTTTTAAATTCAATGATTTAGTGCTTCGCAGCACAAAAAAAAAGACATTAGAAGGTGGGGTTTCCATATTTGCAAATACTTGTACAAGTTCGCTAAGTCATTTTTGAAAATTCGTATGTGTTTTTCTGAATCACACTGTGTTAACATACCAATTCAAGATTTTATATGAATCATATTTTTATATGGAGATTAGTGGAGCATATATTTAGCAACATGGGAAGCAAGTGACTGTTATTACTCGTATTAATAATTATTGCAAAGAACACAGAATTGGGACATAAGTGGATCCAATGTAAGTTACCATATTCATTAAAATGCATGTCTCCCAACAGAACCCGTTGGTGCCAAAAAACCAACCTTCTCAACAGATGATAAAAGTAGATCATTCGAAAGATTTGCTGGTCAAGGCTTCACTTTATTATGTCCAGCGCAAGGTTATCCTGTCCCTATGTTCAGGTAAGCCCTTATAAACGTAGTTAGAAAATTGAACACTTTTGAACTTACAGTAGGACACCACGTTCACAAATGCATGTCTTCCAACAGAACCTGTTGGTACCAAGTCACCAACCTTTGCAACTGATGACAAAACACATTCATTTATGAGATATGCGGGCCAAGGCATGACATTGCTGTGCCCAGCACAGGGCTACCCTGTTCCAGTGTTCAGGTAAGCCTTTCTTGTTTGACACGCTTCTGAACATGGAGCTCTATCTTGAATGATGAAATGTCTTAGTGTTGTATGTAATACCTTTTTTTTTATAGCGTAAAGATATTTTAAGTTATATTTTTTTTTCATATTATTGTCTCTTGTTATTTCACCTGTTCAACTCGGCAACCATACATGTTATGTAAGTATAATATATCATTGTGAATAATTTGCTCCAATATTTTGTAAATACAATTGAATACAATTAATGTCTTTTTTACTCCGTTTATATATATACTATACCATAATTTTGTATGTTGAACATTATGTTATAGACATTATTTTTCTTAAAAATCTTATACTGTACTTCGATTTTCAAATAGAGTGCTAGACAGCAGAATTACTCCATTGTAGGCCCTCCTCAATATTAGCAACATTATTTTCTACAAAAGAAGTAATAGTTCTACATACTATTAAAATAGTATCACAATGAAGACTATTGCATATTATGTAATACGATTTAGTGATTTCCTTAATCTGTTTTATTACTATAGATCCAAAGTAATTATGGGATAATTAATTGAAAAAAATTATTAGGTATATTGTCGATTTTCAATGAAAAACCGCGCATTTTCATTTTATTTTTCCTATACTAATGTCTGCCTTCCAAGTTTTTTTTTCTTTTTTTATGTTCGGGTATGATTGTTTCCCCCCTCCTCTCTCTCAGGAGAAACACGTGCATTTAGACTCTTTGTCTCAGAGCAATGCTCTTGGTGCATCATGGAAGATGGTCTACAACATACCTGTATGATGATTAATGAAGCAATAGTAAAATTCCGGTGGGGGAAATCTAACACTGTCTTTGTCCACCATAAATTCCACATGTCGCCATTGGGATTCGCATCCAGGTTACCAGTGTGGAAAGCCGATGCTGTAACCGTTTGGCTATTAGTGTGCTTGTGTATGATTGTATGAAGATAATGTGGAAACATGAACTTTTCTTGCATTAAAAACTTTACCTTCTGTTATATTTTTGGAATAAATAATGTCAGTAAATAACACGGGAATATGTGCAAGGTTTGCACATAAGACGAAGGAAATAAGTTGATTTTCTCACTATTCATTCATAACATGCCACTGTTTGTATTTGCCACATAGATACTTTCTTCTCTATTACGTACATTAAGTGTTTGTAATAGAGTAAGTTACGAACCTATAACAAATTCTTTCTGATATGCGTGTAACTTGTCTCTTTAGAACCCGTTGGAAGAGTATCTCCGAAAATTCCCAAGTCAGCCAAATCAGATTCCTTTGAGGTGATGTCAGGAAGCATGTACAGTCTGTTATGTGAAGCACAAGCATTTCCTGTCCCAATATTCAGGTGAGCATTTCCAGAAGCCACATTGTTTCATTTCATGGCAAGGGATGGAAATTTTTCTTATTCTCAATTGCAAACTCCTCTGGCAACTAATTCATTTGGCGATAATTTATAATTTCACTCTGTATTAAGACTTGATGGGATTCGGAGTAGTTACCCTATAAAATAAGTGCTGATAGATAGTACCGTATATTAATTTGGCAGCAAGAGAGTTGGATATGTTTTGTGTTCAGAACCGGTCAGCAGCTCGGCCCCAAGGGTTCCACCCACCTCGAAAGTAACTATTCTCCAGAAGCCAAGAACTTCAGCTGTTTCATTGCTCTGCCAAGCACAAGCTCATCCAGTGCCACACTCTAGGTTTGTAGCAAAGCAATAAAACAGATTTGGCAACAAGAGTACAAATGATAAAACAAATTATTTAAACTAAAGGATTTTTTAAAAGCCTGTATTAATTATATATACGTAGTTCAAGTTTTCTATTAGCTTTATGCTTAAATTATTACACTTAAAGTAATAACAAAAATAAATAAATCCTAATTTCCCCTAAAAAATAATAAATAATTTAATGACAAAGGTAAAACTCCTTTCCAAGCTAAATATATCAACTTGTCATATCGAAAACGTGGTATTGTACTTACACTTTAACCATTTACACAGTCCTTTCAACTTCAATACGTCCTGACATGTGACAGACTAAAGGCGTTGATCTCTATAGCTTATTATTTGATTCTTATAGTATTCAGATATATTATTTATACATATTCATGTTGTACTGTCACTCGATGTATGGTACATGCATCTTACCATCAGTGTATTCATGTCATTGCAAACTGTATTTATGTAACACGATATTTCCATAAACATACAGTAGCCTATATCCTGATTATAGGAGATATGCAAAAGCCCAATTATAATCTCAATAATCACATTTGCCATGAAGGCTCATGCATACCAGTACAACCTTAGTGAATTATTTGGTTATGAACTAACACACATTCAAATGATATTCGGTCTTAGTCCATGTATCTGAAGCATATTTTGAGTTATTATAGCAATGTTTCTCTCACGTAGACTTTAAAACGTGTAAGATAATTTTTGATCTTGAAGTGACAAAACAGATTTGTTTAACCCTGAAGGAAAAGGATCCTCTGTAACATTAGGAACCCTCAACACACTTAAAAACGCATGGGTTGAAATCCTGTACTATCTAAATATTTGTCTTGCCACCATGGAAATCATATTCAAATTTATTTATGTTATTGTACTCAGAAAAAAATTCTTTGTAAAAAGATTTTCGTTTTACTAGTTGCGGGTATTTGACTGTTCGTCATTCCCTCATATGAAGCCAGCTGAGTAGACCAATTGAAGGGCTCAGAGCCAAAGGCGACCAACCCACAATTTTGTATTGTTCATTATTAAGCCTTTTTTCAAAACTATACATTGTTGTTATAGATTCATGATATTTTTTTGTATTTATTCAATGTAGACCAATTAAAATAAATTATCAAGCCAATCATTTTTGTCAGGATCCTCTTAATATCAACTCTTATTTACTCATTTTGTAATTATGGGTTAGTCACCTTTGGCTCTGAGCCCTTCAATTTACTGGCAGAGTCGTTGCCCAGGGTGCACTACAGGAGGCTGGTCTACGCTACACCTGCGTTGAGATAAAATGATTATGGAAATTTGTTCAGATTCCACCTAGGAACTGTAGCTCCTGGAGAAAACTCCTATGTTACCTGGACCATGGGCTTGCCCAACACAAATTATAATCAGGGTTACACCAGAGATCAAACCTGGGGCCACAGGATTATAAATCCAGTCCTCTAGCCATTACACCACCACACTATGGCGGTTTCCTTTGTAAAAGTATAAATCGGATTTATGTATAATAGAACCCCTGTGGAGCCACCGGCGTGGCTCAGTCGGTTAAGACACTTGCCTGCTGGTCTGAAGTTGCGCTCGGGCTTGGGTTCAATCTCTGCTTGGGCTGATTACCTGGCTGGGTTTTTTTCCGAGGTTTTCCCCAACAATAAGATGAATGCCAGGTAATCTATGGCGAATCCTCGGCCTCACCTCGCCAAATACCATCTTGCTATCACCAATCTCATCGATGCTAAATAACCACGTAGTTGATACAGCGTCGTTAAATAACCAACTAAAAAAAAAAAGAATCCCTGTGGTGGCTGAGTGGTCAGACCTTTGGTTTGTCACGCAGGCACACTGGGTTCGAGTCCCGGTCAGGTCTGGGATTTTTCATTGAAAAATCCATAGTGGCACTTGTGGCGGACAAGGTCGCAATTAGGGTTTTTCTCGGGGTTCTCCCGTTTTTCCCTACATCATTCCATCACCATTTCTCCATTTCATCATCATTCCATAGGATTCCTCGATTGCCTGCTGACGATGCATGGAGGGGAGTGGTTTGTCACGCAGGCACACTGGGTTCGAGTCCCGGTCAGGTCTGGGATTTTTCATTGAAAAATCCATTGTGGCACTTGTGGCGGACAAGGTCGCAATTAGGGTTTTTCTCGGGGTTCTCCCGTTTTTCCCTACATCATTCCATCACCATTTCTCCATTTCATCATTCCATAGGATTCCTCGATTGCCTGCTGACGATGCATGGAGGGGACTGGCCATGGGAGAGGGGATTGTCTGCTCGAAACCCGTGTATGCAGTGAATCTTAGTGTAGTCAGTCGGTGTGGGTTTGGGAATGCGCCTAGCTTGAGTGTTAGTGCAATAGATTGTAATAGGTCGCACTGCTGAGCCATAGTTTCCCCTCCCATAAATTCCATTCCATTCCATTTATAATAGAGTTTTGAGATATGAATTTTTCTTTTGTGTGACTCATGGTGGTCAGGCCCGGATTTACCAATGGGCTAAATATAAATAAGCTACAGTCTAGAGAGGCAAATTTTAGGAATGGTGATTTTTAAGAGCGTTTTATCTGTGTTACAATAGATACATTTGCATATATGAATGATTGTCAAAATTATTATGAAGCCCAACTAATGGAATGATCTATAGAAAGGAACTCATTATTGCCTGACACTTCTCTATGTGAATGCAGGAATCATAAAATTAGTCTGGTGAACTTAGATGTCTTGTTTATGGGTAGTTAAGTACTATTTATCCTAAAAAATGAATGAGGGAGACCTAATGCTCTTGCTATTCTTAACATTGAGTCAGAATTGTTGGGATCAGTGAATATAACAATCTACTAAATCAGTTTGCTAGTGAAACGTTAAGAAGACGTAAAAAAGTGATAATTTATGTATTTTAGCCATAGCATAAATATTCTAAGCCAATTTAACTGACCTGGTACTCATTCATTATAGTTCTCTGTCCAAGGCAGGTCTTTCACTGCAATCCCAGCATTCTCCAATCTTTCCTATTTTCCGTCTTCCTCTTAGTATCTGCATACAATCCATATTTGGTATCTTAATGTTGTCTATCATCTGATATCTTCTGCCCTGAACTTTTCTCCCATTCAACATTCCTTCCAGTGCAGCCTTCAGTAGGGAGTTTCTTCTTAGCCAGAGGTGGTTGTTTATTTTTTAATTATGTAATGCAATACTTGTTTATCTGCATAATGTTTAAATGCATCAATAAAACAGCTTAAAAAGATCTTACTGAATTAAAAAGTACCAGTTCTTTTATTTTCTCCACTTTATCGATGATGTCAAGTTCAGGAACAAGTTTATCTTCCATTTGTTATTAAATAAATGTATTAAAGTAGTAAATATAATTACAAATTAATCATTTTAAGTTGTCATAGCTCTCAAGAAGAAAATTTCAGTTTAGACTGTGGTTACTTCGGAAAGAGTGATATACACTTTTTAACTTTATAGACTATAGTCAAAGCTTTAAATTCGCCTTTGCATGTGGACAGTATTTTATAAATTCATTTCTTGATATTCACTGGACACTATCATTTATAATTTAATCTGAATTCCATGCTTGAGATCTCTGTGGGGTGTGCATAGGTATATATACGTTCTTTTACATACACACACACACACACACACACACTCTCTCTCTCTCTCTCTCTCTCTCTCTCTCTTTCTTTCTCATTTGCCTGTAGGTTCTATTTCCTGATGTTCTAAGAGGATAACAATACTTATGACAGCAAATTTATAAGTTTCAATGAACATGCAAACTGGTCATTTTGACCACCTTCTATGAAGTTAAGCAAGAAGACAAAGTTCATTATAACTTTAAAATTAAATTGAAATCGTATTAGTTATTATTATCGTTTTTATGTGCTGAAATCACCCCTGAAATTGATTCCATATATTAAGTTACATCCTACATATAATAATCGTATATGTGTGTGTTTCTAGCAAAAGGAAATATATTTATGTTTCCAAGCAGACGTTTTTCTTAATTCTTGAGAATATACATATTGAGTGTCATATCTCTGCTTTGTGTCTAGATGTCGTGAAAATAGATCAGTGACTTTTTGTGGCCTATATTCTCTTTAAATATTATTATAACGTGATTCTTTAAATGATTAAATTTCATACATTAGGCAAGAATACTTGATATGCTTAAATATTCCATTTATGACTTTCATTTGTCCCTGTATAACATCACAATATCTCGAAACAGTAAATGAAGTTCATTCTTTGATTATATATACATAGTGTTCTGCCCAAGGAAAGATCTTTCACTGCAAACCCAGCGTTCTCCAATCTTTCCTATTTTCTGCCTTCTCCTTAGTCTCCACATGTGATACATATAATCTTAATGTCGTCTGTCATCTGATATCTTCTTTTACCCCGAACTCTTCTCCTGTTCACCATTCCTTCCAAGCTTTGATAAATGTAGGATTTATTCTTCTTCTTAATGCTGCTGATTTTTGCAAATTGGGTTTCAGATGAACTAAGAATTTTCTCTTAAATATGTATATGTATTACACTGTATCTGATACAATCATAATAATTTACGTTCAAAATTTTTTGTTTTGATAACTGTCTTGTACATTTCTGCTGCTAGTCATGTGGATTCATATATTGCTCTTATTTTATGCTTTCCTGTTCTGTCCAGAACCTTCGGGTGGTTCTCCTCCAAAAATTCCGGGTTCAAGAACATCAGAATCTTATAGAGCATATGAACATCTGAGTTTTGTCCTGTTCTGTGAGGCTCAAGGGTATCCTGCCCCATCATTCAGGTACATTGATGCCTTCGAGTGAACCCTGCTTAATTTTTGCATGATTTTATGTACAGATGGACCAAAAAAAAATAATAATGGATACTATTTCTATTTTCTTTCGAATTTCTGATAGGCTATTTTAATCGTAGGATGTTAAGTGTAAAGTTATTAATTCTTTTTGTTTTTTGTGTTTTTTTTTTTTTAAATTTATTTTAAAGAATTTATAATACATTTGCTAAGCAGTTGAAGAATTAATAAAATTGTCTATTTGTTATTTAAGGCCTTTATGTTATAAAAGCTGCTGTATTTTACTGCATTTTGGTGATAGGGAAGCAATGCTTCAAATATTAATTGCTTGTTTTGTTCTGAAGTTGTAGATTTTTTTATTTTAATATTTCAATTAAATCAATATAGTCTTTTAAAGCACTTCATTTGTTAGTCACGAAAATACGCGGAAGTGACTGTGGCAACCAAATAACGGGGATATCATAGAATTACGTGTCTTATAGACATACTAAACCTCGACAATGGCTGTGAAATTTAAAGGAAATAAAATGGCATTAGTACGTTTTAATAATTGCCTTAATATTGATATAGAGAGAAAGGTTTGTTAAATCATAAGCTCTCCAGTAGGGTGACCACAAGGATCCTGAATACAGAACAGTTATTTTTTTAAGTCGTTAATTATAAAAAGAAACTAAATTTTGAATTTGGGATTCACTTGATACCATAATGTCTTAATGACAAAATTCAGGACCTCCCTCGAAAAAAAGTGTAACATCAAATTAATCAAATATGTGACTTCGGTGGAAAAACTAATTTCGAAGCATTTATTTATAACAATAAATGAATGCATCCAATAGCTGAATAAACTTGTATTCTTGATTAATGAAATGGTTCTGCTAGTAAATATAGGCGTAAAGAAATATGCCCCTGAAATTATTTTCTTTTCTCCTGAAACAGCTATTATAGATTTGTTGGTTACACCCTTATTCGAGAAAGGTCTTCAATCATCTTTCTTGAAAATATAAATGATATTGGATAATATGTAAAGAGTCCGTAAGAATTTGTAATAAGATGTTTTGTATTTGAAAGACTTTGAATTTTAGTTTCAATAATACGTAGTTGGTATATAGACTGTGAAAGGGAACCTCTCGCTCCAAATAACATACCTCTGATGACCCACTGATTAATAGATATGTTGTATTTAGAAGACAGGAAAGGTTGGCATGTTTCGTATATTTGTTTCTCATTGTTGACCTCGTCCACTTGTGAGAGCTTTCTCTCAAAGCAGATGATTGGACTTTTGGAGAACTAACAAATAGTTACATATCAGTGGATGATACGATTTTTTTTTATTCTAGACAGGAATAGTGATGGAGCATAATATATTATTGTGAGATAACTTGTTGCTCAGATCTTTATCCGAAGGTGATATTGTTTGCATAACCCTTTGACCAGTTTTGGGAACACTTGTTTTCAAATGATTGTCTTCTTTGTGAGGTTATTGATTACAATTAAATATGATAATACAGAATTATCATTTAGAGTAACTTGCATTTTTTTCTGGTGAACACACATTTAAAATGTTAAAGTGATGAATAACAAAGAACAATTTATATAAAATTATGTACCGGTAGTTCATGTAATGTAAACGAAAATATTATGTTAATTTATGTAGCTAAATATAATCAGACGACCTAAAAATGAATATTTTAAAGGTTGAGATTGTATTATTACTTTTGATTATAAGTGACTGCTGCAGAAAAATTGTTTTTTTATTATTGCGTGTAATATTTGCGCCATGTGACGTAGTTAATAAAACTATTGGCTTAGATAGGAACAATGCGGATTTACTTCGAGCAGATAAGTTATTTTTTTCTTTGCTATACTGCCCAGAACTCTGAGTCCACTTAGTCTACACTCATATGAGCACCATGATCTTCCCAGAAGATACGAGATAGAGCATAATGCTAACTATTCTGTTTCCGTTATCGTCGAAGTTAAGAAACGATAGAATTTTTACGTTACCACTATAATGTGTCTTATTGACATGTATACGAAAAATTTACTATAGAATGTTATTAGTCCCTAAAGATTTAAATAGGTTTGTGGTTACTACAGAGTTATATGGAAACAATTAACATGAAGTTTCAAAAATTAAAATTGTCATATAAATTAATGTAACTATAGAGCAATGAAAATTATTAACAGTTTTGTAACCGTAAAATTAGGTTTATTTCCACTTATAGTAGTTGTTCTGTTGCATACAGAACCTGTGGGAAGGGCTGCACCAAATGTTCCTAAAACTTCAAAGGCAAACTCTTTCGCAGTGGAGGCTGGTAGAGGTTTTGGTTTTCTTTGTGAAGCCCAAGCATTCCCTGTCCCTCTGTTCAGGTAAGCTAAGGTACTGGGTTTGTGTCTTTGTACAGAACATGTGGGAGGTGTTGCACCCAAGTTCCCTCCCCTCACCAAACCACATGTGATACAGCGGATTGGTAGTAGTTTCGGTCTCTTTTGTGAAGGCCAAGGGTCTCCTGTCCCAACATTCAGGTAAGCCTAGAGGCTCAGTGCAATTCTATTACAATGATTTTTTACGATTGGAAACATAATTGAGATTGTTCATCTTTGTCTCCATTATGGTACCGGTACTATGAATAAAAAAATAATTGTCTAAATTTAATAAATGTGGCAGAAGTTATGCTGAAATTCTGCTTGCTATGTTTGAGAAGTAAAATTATTTAATTTAGTGTTTGTATTAGTAAAATTTAAAAGTAAAATTTTCATTTCATTTTTCAATCCACTTAACTAACGTATGGATACAAGGTTTCTGTAGTCATAGAATTTTTTATAGCTTTTGCTTCTTCATATTAATACATATTCATACTTATTGTAGTGTTAAATATTTGTGGAGGATAGAATATGAAACCAAGAACTTGCATCAATTTAAAAAGAAATGTTACAAAATCTCAGTGTCACCCGAAATTATCCTGCTGGAATAATTTTATTGTAATTTAAAGAGTTAAAATGCATTTAAAGAGGTTATAAATTATGAAAACGTCATCTTTCGACGTTGTTTATTTTCAGTCATGCTTTGAGTGTGAAATGTTTTTATTTAACTAGCATATCGCGTCTGAAACTTCAGATATGTTTTATATGAAATGATTGAGTTTCTTAAGAAGAAGCTAATTTACCAACATTGAAAGAAATTTGTTATTATTTAAGGGATATAGGCCTATCCAAAAACTTGAACAGCTGAAATCCGCCCCTCTTTTTCGTTTTAACTAATGATATTTATATGAATTCCACTCAGTGTTTCATAGACTTTTATGTTGAGATTATAGAATATACATCCTTTATTGGAAAAATAAACGTAGAGCTTCCTTCATAATGCAGATCAGTTCTGTTAAAATGAATCATTGGTTTGGAAATTGAATTTATTTTACTTAGATGTTATGCGTTCTGCTAAAACATTAATGAACTTTTACTTTGTTAAGAATATGCGTTTTTGGATAATCCAAGATATTTCTGTGTGTTTTTTAATTATAATGTAGTAATGAAAATGGAATGAAGGCTTTTTTTGTGTCGATAGTTGTCTTTTTTTTTCGAGTAGGTGATCTGTGTTCAAAATATTTTGAAATTAATTTTTTCTTAGATATAATTGATGCCCTAATTCCCTGATAGTTTTTTTTATGTATTTTTATCCTAATTTTCCATTTCGTCTCCTTAATTGTTTACCCTGAAAAAGGATAGGATTACTCGAGTCCTTAGCTTTCACTTTTGTATGTATCAGAGTCTGTAGGCAGTGAGCCTCCTAGATTGCCCCCACGAGGGAAATCAGATATTCTGATCAAGAAAGAGAGGATGCAAGTTGTTCTTCTGTGTGAGGCTCAAGGGCAGCCTGTGCCTTCATTCAGGTGAGGTTCCATTTATTCACACACACATTAGCATCCTTCGGAAAATACAAATTCTGACGTTTTGGAAAGTACTTGTAAGTCTGCTTCTATGACCAGGAAACTTGGAGAGCATTGAATGTTTAGTTCTCCTCAAAGATAATAATAGGTAACGTTATGAATAAATACTGTTATTATAGCAAATTACATGTTATAATTTCAATATTCGTTAAATAATCATTAGGATATTATGTTCCCTCCCAACATTGTGCAACATTTTCTTTTAAGAAGTAGATTAACTCACTATCCCGAATTCTTACTGAGTCCAGTATATGATTTTGTTTCGTGTTGTATGCTGTAAGTTCGATAATAACAGGACACTATTGAAAATTAATAGAGAGTTTTTAGTTCTCCTTCAGTGATGTTAGTATTTTGTCTTTGTTAAGAGTCTGCGGGGAGTGAACCCCCCAGATTACCCCCACATCGGAAATCAGATATTCTGCTAAAACAAGAGAAGACACAAGTTGTTCTGCTTTGTGAAGCCCAAGGGAAGCCCGTTCCTATTTTCAGGTGAGGTTTAGCCTCGTTTGTGTTCAGCACACTACTCACTTTTAATATTTGTCTACTTTACATCCTGAAATCTTCGTCTTTATAATTTCGCTATAATTTCACAAGTTAATAATTAGAGATGCCATTTATTTTTAAACCTGAAATAATTTAATAAAGTAAAACTCCAAATAACAGAGCCCTTATAGGAAATAAATGATTTCCAATATTGGTAAAATCAGGGGATAGGCCTATTAATATATTTTGGTGCATTTTATATTACATGAATCATAGAAGATATGTGATATAGTTTTACATTCATTCATTCATTCATTCATTCATTCATTCATTCAGTCGACCTGGTTGGCGAGTTGGTATAGTGCTGGCCTTCTATGCCCAAGGTTGCGGGTTCGATCCCGGGCCAGGTCGATGGCATTTAAGTGTGCTTAAATGCGACAGGCTCATGTCAGTAGATTTACTGGCATGTAAAAAAACTCCTGCGGGATAAAATTCCGGCACATCTGGTGACGCTGATATAACCTCTGCAGTTGCGAGCATCGTTAAATAAAACATAACATTTTTAACATTTCATTCATTCATTCATTTACTCATTCCTTCATTCATTCATTCATTCATTCATTCATTCAATCATTTATTTTTACTCATTGCATTAAGTTGTGCACCTTTCTAATTTTTTTTATATAATTCTGAAATATATTTTAAAGATATATGTGGGTTACTGGAAGGAATAATGAACGGGAGAAGAGTTCGGGGTAGAAGAAGATATCAGATGATAGACGACATTAAGATATATGGATCATATGAGGAAACAAAGAGGAAGGCAGAAAATAGGAAAGACTGGAGAAAGCTGGGTTTGCAGTGAAAAACCTGCCCTTGGGCAGAACACTAAATGAATGAATGAATATCTAGTACATATAAATATCCATTCTTTGATTAAATTCAGAGTGAAAAATTTAACATAAATATAGTCATACAGAAAAACATATTTTTATATATTTACAAAATAAAATTATATTTGATTTTGGACACATCTTGGTGCATTTCTACTTAAAAACAATTAATGAACGTAACTCTTGACACTATAATATTGTACTACATAATAGTTATTAGGAATAAATGTCGTCCTCAATGGTTTTATGGTTATCATGCTAGCTATTGGATCCGAAGTTGACAGGTTCAAACCTGTCCAGGGATGAGGAATTTTAAAAGACAATAACATTTTTAGCATGGCTTCTCCTGGGGAGAGAGGGGAGGGAGAGAGGTAAAGTTGATTAAAGTTGCAACACTTGCTTCCAAGCTGACGATATCTAACATGTTTCATTATTTTCTTTCATTAATAACTAAAAAACTAAGGATTTTCGGACATATGTTTATATGAACTTTTTTTCTTGTTTTGGTGTGAGGAACATGCCCTCAAGGTTTGTCGAAGTATTTCTGAAACACCCTTTATGGTTTTTTTTTTTTTTTTTTTTTTTTTTTTTTGGCAGAGAAATTTTTTTTCTTCTTAATAACTAAGGTACCGGTAATTGATTTTCTATAGAATTTTTAATAATTTCTGAATTAAATGTTTAATTTCACAATGAGAATTGTAAAAATTTACGAAATATTGGAACATTTGTAACTTTTGGATATTTTGGGTTCTAGAGCCTATTGGCAGCACCCCTCCTTGGCTTCCTCCCAAATCAAAGCTGGGAGCTGTGGTTGCGATTTCTGACCATCCTGCCGTTCTTCCTTGTGACGCACAGGCTAATCCCATTCCTATGTTCAGGTGGGGAGCTTGTTATCATCATAGCTTGTATTACATATTATGCGGAGTAGTGACTTGAATGTTAGACAAATATCATGGCTTTCTGTATAGCAAGATGTTTGTGATATGTCCACTTCTGCATTTATGTCTAATAAATTTGCAATAATTACTTCTTTTGTTTAAAAGTCATGTTTTTCCTTCATACTTTAACACAGATTGCAGTAGTAGTTAGCAAAGGAGCACCTATTGTCTTCGCTCATGTATATTTGTACATATGTATACAAAACTGATTCAACCAAAATTCTACATAAGTAGTAATGTATGTGGAAAAGTATCCTGCAAATGTTACTCGTTAAATTCCCATGTATAAAGAAAAACATCAAACTTGCCAACTTTGTATACAGAATGATTCACAAAGTATGACCCGTACTTAAGAATGAGTTCTATAGGTACTTTTTAGAAAAAAATATCATATTAACATTGGTCCGATGATCAGTATTTGAAGGGTTCAGAGCCATAGCGGGCCAAATGCCATTTATTAAAAACGGAGAAAGTAAGGGTTAAAGTTATGTGAATACCATAGTTTAATAAAGATTGACATATCATTTAGTTTTATTGTGCATACTTTATATTACTTGCTATATGTTTAATTAAATATTGGTAATCACTTAATTTTAACCCTTGTTTTTCTCCATTTTTAATAAATGGCGCTTGGCCCACTATGGTTCTAAACCCTTCATTTAAGGGGCTACATCTGTTCGAATTGTGAAGAAATAGAAGTAATTGTGAGCAAAATTAGAGGGAATCAATAAAAAAAATACACAGAAAGATTATTAATAAATATTTTATTCAACAAAAAATAAGCGGTAACTCAGTTTGAAAGGAGATTTTCAAATATTCCCACACTTCAATGCACTTGGCCGCACGAATGTAAATAACTCATGTACTTGTAGCATTTCATAGCTCGGCAGAGCTGATGAGTGCAGCAACTCACCTATTCCACCCCCCCCCCCCTTCCTGTATCACATAAGCTTCGAGCCCCACACCCCTTAGTGCAGGCGCCACTCTTTCTATTAAGATGGAAACAATTTATAAGCTTGGTTCACAGTATGACATGGATTTTTACAAATAAAAAAACTAATAATATTTGGGTCCGTGTTCAGATGACTTTTTTGCTCAAATTTGCCTGTAGAAATCATTCCTGAAGCATGAGTCATACTTCGTAAATCACTCCATATATGTAGCATTGAGTTAGAGCTTCTTCATCTGAACTGTGGGAATAGGTATGTTTTGTTTCACTCTAAGAATCATTGCTAGGTTTATACTTTTTATGTAAGACTAAGTGGACTTCAACTTTTCTGAAGGTGTTACCCATAATTACAATAAAAGAGACTCCTTTATCTTAATGGTAAATAGATTCCATAACTTTCCAGCCTACACACTGCGAATTAGTATACTAGACTTAGAGAGTCACTTTGTTTTTACATTATCTTAAAAATTGTTTGTCAGTGATTCGTAGAGCATTAACAACAATGCAGTAAATGGTTATCCAAGAGATTGTATGATTTTACAGATCTTGATTTTCTATTGACTTTCCATTTCGTGAATGTGAGTTACATTTACATTTTTTTTTCGCGGCATAATGTTATTTGATATAACTACACTGTATAACGAAGGAAATTCTTATATTTATACAGGGTGTATCTAACTAAAAGGTATGTCAAAACTTAGGAAACTGTTCCTCACATGTAGAGGATGAAAATATGTTATATAAATATTGGTTCAAAAACACTTTATTTCCTTGTTAAAGTTCTTTTTCTAAACTCTGCTTACATTGTATTATGTGCAAGCTATTTTGTTTTTGTGTAGAATTCCGTCACATCTATCATGTACATTACACCCTATACCAGAACACTGAACACCACAACTGTGGCAAACATACAGAATCAGAATGTACATTACATCACCCTCACCCCAACTCCTTTTGTAATTGCATTCTAACAGAGGTAAACAAGAGCGTCTACATGTAATCAGACTGTTCTGGTGTGGGGTTGTCATTACACGATAACTATGATACATATTCCACACCAATTAGCTTGCACATCATACAATGTAAGCAGAGTTGTAGAAAAATAGCTCTAACAAGAAAACAAAGCATTTCTGGACCCATGTTGAAATAACATATTTTCATCCTCTGCATGTGAGAAATCCTAAAGTGTTGACATGCCTTTTCGTTACACCCTATATAACCATGATTTTGTATAAATATTTCTTATAAAATATTGGTTATTATTAATGACATTTGTAAATGTTACCATTTTCAAACATTTAAGGTAATATATATTTCTCAGGGCATTCGCTTTTCAAATCTGTTATTGTAAGGTGCAAGGAGGAATACAGATTCAACATTGTTATGACTAAGCATATGATTATTTTTGGATTCTAGAGCCTATAGGAAGCACCCCACCTCGTCTTCCCCCTAAGTCAAAACTGGACGCAGTGGTAGGAATTTATGGTCGTCCTGCTGTTCTTCCTTGTGATGCACAGGCCAACCCAATCCCTCTGTTCAGGTGGGGAGCGTTTTCTCTCTCTTGATTGTTAATTCATAAATAACTTTCAGGTTTTTTTTAGAGACTGTGGATATTTTCGTTTGTTTATACATGTTTGTAAATATATCCACAGTCAGAATTTTTTAATTCACCAAAATCTTGAGAGTTGAGGTCGTACAAAGCCTTGGATATTAAAATTAAGTAGTTAATTTTCTTTTTCAAAAGAACATTCATAAGCTTTTTAAATTTGTATTTCGTTTTCTCTTTTTTCCCTTCAAGAATAAAAGATGGATACTCTTTGGGATCTATCCCCTGTACAAGTAAGAGATTCTAACTTCATTACGAATGTTTTGCAATTTGTCTGTAGAACAGAAGTGGGATAACAATTTTTTATATTGGAAGGTATAGAAAGAGTGAAGTGGCTAATTTACTGGTACATGAAATATTAAAACCTTCATCCCCAGTTTTAATAACTGTTTAATAATAACATGCACACAATTATATTTTTATTTCACTTTAGTGTCACTTACGAGGTTCAAACCTGTCTTCGAACAGTTGATTAAACAACAACAAACAATGAGTACTAACTTGTGTTATATAGGTAGTTGTTCAGACTGGTGTCCATATGCATTCACACATTCTTGATATCTTTTGAGGAAACTGTTATTCACACCCTTAAAAACCTTAAAAGCAGAATGTATAGGAATAACTTCCACACTACAGACGAACTTAGAGACAATTTAAGAAGAGAAATTGCAAACACCACAATGTAGAACTTTTACACACAAATAACAGTTTCATGAAAAGATGTGAATATGTAAATGTAGGCAGATATCACTTTGAGCAACACCTATAACACAGGTTAGTACTTATTATGAAATAAAAATATAACTGTGTGCATGCTATCATTAATTAAAGTTACATGAGTAAATATACAGTATGTGGGAGGTTACAGATCGATAACTGGTAGTTTATGCCAGATATGCAAGTAGTAGTATGTCTGGATGAACTGAATGCTCTGTATTGCTAAAGCAATAAAATAATAATAATAATAATAATAATAATAATAATAATAATAATAATAATAAACGTAAAATTATTTCTATAACTTATTACTTTTTATAATCCTATAAATTTTAAAATGACAAGTGTCCTTCTGTTAAATATTAATAACAGGAGGAGAGGTTAATCATCCGCGATATTATAAGTAGGCCTACATCTTTGTTTATCAACTTACTTAAATGGACTCAGTGGAATATTAACATTTATTTTTTACAGTTGTTCCTTGAAAGTAAATTTCCATTTCATCCCTACCAATTTGCACAGCAGTGGTAAACGTTGCCAGAAACAATATATTTTATGTCCTGATAAAATTTGCGTTGCTTTATACTGGTGCTATAGATTATTAAATAATAGTGTTTGGAACTTAATACTCTGTTTTTTGCTTTGAGTAACTAATTTTGAGCGTAAGAATGGTCAATAAAGTGTTTAAAGATTGTGATAGGGAAAAATGTTGTCATTCATACAATGCCCAGATCTTGAACCAATAAAAAATGTCACCATAGTATTCGTATATAGTTATTAAGTTAGCTAAACTTAATACTAAATACTGTACCTACTGTCTATAATTTCTCACTCAGCATAAGAAGTGGTTAAGTTTATATTACTATCGTAAGTAGCTAATCAGTGATGTATGCATTGGAGAGGGAAAGGAACTGGCCACCCTACTCCATTATCTCCTGGCCTAGTTGCCTCATAAGTGGTGTCATGTTTGTATCACATGTGAAGTTCAGATCTGTCTTTGTACAGCTGACTAAACAACAACAATAGTTGTTAGAACTTTATATCCAGTAATGAAAATTGATTTGTACAAAAGTTAAAATAGAACTATAAATATGTATTTCGTTATTAATTATCAACTTTTCTTCAAATCATTTGTTGTAAATGTGATATTTCTGCAAAAACTGTGTTGCATAAATTGGTACTGGTACATAAAAGTTCTTCAAGAAAGATACAAGTTTATCAAATTTAGTTCTGTATTCTGTGCGTTTATTTGAAGTCTGACTGCAGTGTAAATTTGGATAAAATATTATATTATTTAACTCTGGAAAATTATGGAAGTAAGCCTGTGCCCAACAACAGATTGAGGAAACTGTTTTTTTCTTATGAGCTAGCTTAAATATTTTGCTTATTAGTTTAAAATCTAAACCAAACAGCGCTAAAAACATACCTAGAATCATTTCAGAATTTTTAACATTCATTAATATTTTCCTTCATTGAAAACTGGATTTTCGTTTTGTGACTAATTTTGTAATATTATGAATGATGATAGGAGCAATTATTACAATACACCAGGGTTTGACTGCATACATTTCATGCTGTTCAGGCCTTCCATACATGACTATACTAAATTCTAGAATTACTCTTCACTTCACAGCAATCTTCTTTTTCTTTCACACTGCATGAGTATTAGCAGTTCGTTTACCAACAGTGTGTGAACAAGTAGTTTATTTTCCAGACATTGATGAATTTTTTTAAATTTTGAAAGTCATTCAATGCAAAACTTCTATCGCCTTGCATTTAATTCTTGATTACGCACTTGTAACACTTAACTAATAATGATTTAAACTTGTAAAAATAACAACTTTTATAATTTCACTGTGTTAGATATAAATAATTAAACTATTATGGTACCAGTACTTTACCATAGTTTGAAAATGGCGTGAAGTCTTGCCGAAACTAGTCACTAAGTTAAAAGTACCATAATAGTTTCATTATTTAACACAGTGAAGTTATGAAAGTTTTTAATTTGACAAGTTTAACATCGTTAGTGAAACTTTTATCGATGTATTTCTCAGTAAAGTGACTCTTATTTAGATTGGTGCCTTGCTTCATTCGAAGTGTTGGTCGATTTTGTTATTTAAATTTACTTAAGTTTCCTATTTTTCTAATGAAAGCTGGAATAGATTGTGGTATTATATGGATATTAATTTTTATATTAGAAACTCTATATTTATGTACTGCTATTTGACATAATAAATTTTCCTGCTTTACGTTTTGGATACATGGATTTTATAGGCATATTTCAATTCAGAAATGTCTGGAAAATATAGTAACTAATTTTGCTATTAATGTGTAGTCAGTCTGCATCGTATATGCTGGTTTACTCCAGGTAAGTACAAAAGATTTTATTTTATTTTCAGAACCTCAAACCAGTGTAGCTCCAAGGGTGAAAAACGTTTTTTCTATTGGAGTACGACTGGTGATAGTGGAGGGTCAGGATGTGTTTCTAGTATGTAATGTACAAAGTTATCCCCTTCCAACATTCAGGTGAGGATTTGTTCTGGCAACACTGCATGCTCATTTTATAAATGCTAGTACAGAACTGAGAAAACAGCACAAATAGAAGACTAAAAACTGTTGTCATTTTTGTATCATTAAAGATCTATGCATTTATTGTTACCTGATGCCACATTTAATAGGCTACTTTTCTAAATAGTAATTTTTTCGGGAAAGATTGATTGAATATCCTGTGCAAATGTTTAAATTCTCTTAAGTACTAAGAATTTTGTGGCAGCCAGGTAACTCAGTTGGTAGAGCAGCTGGCTACGGACTGGAAGGTCCGGGGTTCGATCTCGAGTGGTGATGGGATTTTTTCTCGTTGCCGAACTTTCAGAACGGCCCTGAGGTTCACTCAACCTCCTATAAATTTGAGTACCGGGGCTTTCCCAGGAGTAAAAGGCAGTCAGAGTGTGGTGCCGACCACACCACCTCATTCTAGTGCCGAGGTCATGGAAAGCATGGGGCTTTACCTCCATGCCCCCCAACTGCCTTCATGGCATGTGACGGGGATACCTTTACCTCTTTTACTAAGAATTTTGTTATTTTGTTCCCATCATATTACCATTAAAGGTTAAACGACTTTAAGATAATTTTTTGATAATAAAGGTTTAGACAGATTGTCAGTTTTGGGAGGAGGGGGAATTTTTTTCCTGTTATAAAAAGTCTTTATGTGAGCCCTAACTGTTGGTATTTGGAGTGTAATCTATATTTCAATGCCTTTGTCGAATATATTCCATTAATAATTTTACCTTCTAAAATCACTAATTTCCTGTGAAGTTATTCTTTCACCTATTCACTCATTCATTATCATGAAGAAACTTAAGCACATTGTACAGTAATATAATATTTGTAGAAATTTTAAACCTGGCAAATTTATGAAAATTATCATGTTATTTAAATATTTATATTTATTAGGTAATTTCAAAATCTAATCTACATTCGCAGTAAAAGAACAAGGTCAGAGGTTTTAGAAATATATATATATATATTCTATTAAATTTTAGGCTTTCTCGGTAATTGTGTTTAGAAGCAGAAGATTGGATATTCCACAGTGTGTTGGAACTTTACATCTATAGCTGAACTTTGTGCGGAACTGCATACAGGTTCCATCTTCAGGACACTTACTCTGTTCAGGCTCATTATGTCTGTCTATACTAAACTCCAGGTCGTAGTGTATTGCCCCGAAGATGAACCTGTATCCAGTTCCAAAACATTGGAGACATTAAGTTTCAGTGCACAATGGAATACCTAAAAGTCTGTTTTTGAATTACATTATTTCACTATACCTCTATGTGACGTGATAATCTAAACCTGAGAAATACGAGTAATAGTAATACATTCTTTTACATTCCATTGTCTGTATTACTAGCAGCATTTTCATACTGGATTGGGATGAGTGGGGTCATATCTTTCAGAGCCACAAGCCAGCGTTGCCCCAAAAGCTAAGGACAAAGATATCTCTGGACATAAGAAGTCTATTACTGTTTCTTCTACAATACCACTACTGTGTGCAGTTCAGGGTTTTCCACAACCTATCTTCAGGTAATTGTTCTGTTCCAAACTCCGTGGGGTGTTTCTTGTATCTGAGACAGGTAGTGAATTTATTCTGAGAGATTAGACATTTTTCCTGTGTAACTTCTGAGATTTGTGGACAGTAAAATCGGAAATATTGTTATTTTGCTTGCATGTAAGTATGGAGTAAAAACAGTTTACTGAATGCATCATTCCTTATCTTGCTGGTAATCGAAGACCACATTTTGCAAGTAATACAATACATTGCATGCAGGAAAAAAATTATAGCTTGAATACAGTCATGGTTGCATAGGAAACATCAATTTCCTTACATGGGTCTTAAATAGTGGCCTATATAGTCCATAGCTTTCCTTTTATATCCTTTTTCCATCTGTAAACATAGCTACAATTTATTCAGATCTAAGAAACTAGACTTCGTGTGCATACGTATATGAACTGAAATTACTACATGAAAGTGCATATTCGCAGAGTTATTAGTTATTACAAATGTATAATTTGATTGCAGTCACATACAGTTTCATTCTCTTAAAGGAACATACCGTTCTCTAAGAGTTCAACAGCTGATTTGTGCAAAAGTGAACATTCTCTATAATAAATCTATTATCAGGCAGTACATCTCACTTGACAATATGTATCAGAAGAAAAACAATTATATATGTATACATCTTAAGTCTGATTAATAGAATATGTTACTAGTAAGCGATGTATGCAATGGAGGGGAAAGGAACTAGCCACCCTATCCCATTATTTACTGGCTTAGTTACCTCACGAGTGATGCCTTATTGGTGTCACTTATAAGGTACTGGTACCAACCTGTCCTTGGGCAGTTGTCTAAACAATGTAGACAAAATAAATTGTAGCCTATATGAGTGATTCGTTAATCTGTGAAGTCAGAATACAGAGAAGGAATTAGAGTAATAAATAATGCAGTAATCTGTCTTTAATATTAGAGCAGATCATAAAACTTATTGAAGAATATCTCCAATTATGAAAGTAGAGACAGACAATTGACTCCCGGAAACTGTTGTATCCAGGTGGGTATTGGGACATGAAACCTTCACGGAATTTGAGTAATAGCATAAAAACACATTATGTGAATGTCTTATTTATATCTGTGGGTTCAAGTCCCACTGTAAATTATTTCTTATGTTCCTTGCAGAACCACAGACGAGCATGTCTCCTCAAGTGAAGGACAAGGAAGTGGGAAGTGTAAGAAAGAATGTAGGTGTGAGAGGTACTGCCCCTCTTGTTTGTGCAGCACAGGGACACCCTGCCCCTATATTCAGGTATATTTAAGAGCCTTCTTCAAACTACGCATTGTGGACAAAATGTACAGTGTGCCAAACTAGCAACGAATGGACTACTTCTTCTTCTCTCGACATCTTTCTGCATTCTAAAGGAATTTATAAACAAATATATTGTTGTTATCTTACACAAAGCAACAATTTAAGCTATGTTTCTTATTGTTTCGATATCCATAATGTAGACCTAACATTTTTGTTTTATTGACATTGATATGAACATCATTTTAATCAATTGATAACAGATGTCCATAAATCTGAGTTCGTGATAGGCCTATTTCTTAATTTAAAGAGTTTCTCTAGATTATTCGTTTCAAAATTTCAGACATGTTATTTCTGTTATTAAAAAGAAAACACTTTAAAAATAAAGTAATCAATAAATACAGACTATGTTGATTCATTTTAAGTTTCACAAAATTGATAAATAATTAATATTAGATGAGAAAAATTTGCTCCAGCACCAGGGATCAAACTCGGGTCCTTGGTTCTATGTACCAAACGCTCTAACCATTGAGCTACGCCAAAGTTCAATCCACAGCACCGGATCGAATCCCTCTCCTCCAGTGTCTTTTTGTCTTTGTGGCTTGACTCCAAGTTCGACATATATGTTGACATTTTTATGTTGAGTCAACTGCCGTTACAAAAGGAGCACACTCAGTTGAGTGACTTGGTGGCCGGGATTCCACAGTAATATGCACTGTTGCTCCTCTAATATTAATTGTTAACGTAACAGACGTATTCTGTAGGACCAAAAAATTAATCCTTACGTAAAATTGACAAAGGTATGCAATTACCTACATTGTTTTGCCCTTGCAGAACCTCAAACAAGCGTGGCTCCCAAAGTTAAAGAAGGTCATATCACAGGTGTGAAAATGCATGTTGCAATCCACAAGACAGGTGTAATGACATGTTCTGTTCAGGGATTTCCAATTCCAGCATTCAGGTAGTGTATTAGTTACAAATTTCATTGTTATGATTAAAGTAAATCCGCCTGTAGTATACTTAGGTACATCAGAATCTCATTTTTGTCCAGTATGTTTTTTCGGTTTACAGTGTGTTTAAATATAATAGAAAGGAAACCATTTCAACCTCTTTTTATAATTTAAACAATAAAATAACAGTTTGACCCACAGGCACCTGAACCACCATAAACAGGCTGTGCTGGTGAGAATTCATTACTTCGTGGAATTATAGCTGGGTCAGTATATTTGTTAGTGACTTTTCTGTCTTGCAGTTTCAAATTTTTGCTTATGAGTAACATACATAAAACGAAGATTCTGAAGCCTACTGCTGTTGGCCTGTTTTTGTAACACTTTTGTACGCACGAACCATTCTACCCCAGATAGCAGAGGTACCCCACAGTGAGACTATTTTGTCGTGTCCTTGACAGTAACTGTTTATAGGATTCGCTTGATGAGAATTTCCTTAAAATTACAGATTAATAGTTTCGGTTAAAATGTGTTTTCAGAACATACACGTGTACGCAATTTGCAGTGCCATGTTCATTAAGAACAATTTCCTTTAGTGTCTTTCTAACGAAGAATTTAGTTTGATTCATATGTTATGTTGTATTTGAATCATTTCACTTTCTTCCAGTCCCAACACTGTGTTTTGGAGTACTTCTATTTGTTACTCACTTTTCAGAGCCATCTGCCAGTGTTGCTCCAAAACTGAAAGATGGCCAGTTTACTGGGGTAAAGGCTCAGGCATTGATTGGTGGGAAGATTGTTATGACATGCATGGTGCAGGGGTTTCCAATACCAGTGTTCAGGTAACTGACCACAAGAACAAATATCTCGAGATCTTTATAAACCAAATTGACAATTTGTAATTTTGTGTAGCATTTTAATTAACAATACTCCTTCTTTATGGCTGCTGAAAATGTGTAAGTCAAGAGATCCGTTAATTTGTTTACTTGAACACTTGGGATCGTGCATTGTATTTTAAAACAAATTATATAAGGGGTACAAAAAGACAACATCTTGCAAATTCGAACAAGCTCATTTTCACAAGTGAAACTCCACAAAATTAGGTCACAAAAAACTAATAATATATTAGCTGATTAGAATTAACACATTATATATATCAATATTTATATATGTATTTATTTACACTGCAAGTGGGCAAGCACCCGGTGGCAATGAACAAAATTTGGATGATTTCAGAAGTTCATTATCAATAAATATTAATATTAAAATATTATGTAGCGTTCTCTTGCTTGTGTAGCAAGAGAATGTATGCAATCAAACGATAGGAATATTATATTGAAAGAAAACTATAAAATTTAACTGATACCTCCATGTAAAACCAGTCCTTTAGAGGAGTAGTTGCTCAATTGGGAATTTTTTTTTCTTTACACAAATAATGAGTTAAACTACATTCGATATATAAAATAAAAGAACTTGGAATGTGTTGTTAATTATAATAATTTTTGCACAGAATTTAATTCTGTATAAGTAATTTCCTGTTTAGAAAATCATAAATTGAATTCTGAATAATTTCAAGGGAAAAAATTGTTCTCATGCCGGGTATCGATCCCAGGACCTTTGACTTAGTGCACTAACGCTCTACCGACTGAGCTACCCAGGAACTACACCCGACACCATCTAAATTTTTCCTTTTATATCCACACACCTCAAGTGGGCTGATAAGACACCAGAAACCTAATTTTGAGTGCATATAAACTCTGTGCGACTAGAATTGTGGTTTTTTGTTAATGTACCTACAGTGACGTATATATTATGCAAATTTGAATACTTTTTTTATTACAGTTTCATTTTCTAAACCAGTGCTATTCAATCTTTTTTTGCTAGTGTACCCCAATTATACAGTAGTTGCAAAAAAAAAAAAAACTGGACCGGCCCTTGTAGCTGATTTCAGAGCCTTGTTCACTCAGAGCACGATAGACTGGTAACCAAGACTTTCGTGGTTCGAATCCTGTCTGGGAAGGAAACTTTTTTTGTTCCTTATTCAAATTTATTCCCAACACTTTTTGATTATTGGTAAAATTCATGTTCTGGAAATAATAAGTTAATTAAGTAGTAAAATATCGCTGCAATCAAAAAGTACTGGGAATAAATTTGAATAAGGAACAAAAAAGTTTCCTTCCCAGGCAGGATTCGAAACACGAAAGTCTTGGTTACCAGTCTATTGTGCTCTGACTGAACAAGCTCTGAAATCAGCTACAAGGGTTGGTCCGTTTTTTTTTTTTGCCACTACTGTACTTTTTTTTTTTTACTTTCGCATTCCAAACTGCATTGTAATTATATGAGAAATAACAAAAAATAATAAAAATATGTAAACTGCAAAAATTACCAACAAATATAATAAAATATGTCAGCATTTTTACATACGTAATCAGTGGGTCAGTGGGATGCGTACCTCTTGAGACAACCCTGCATACCCGGGGTACTCTCATCAAATGCTCAGAATTTATTCAATGTTTTAAACTGCTGCAAAATTACAATACTGCACTTTAATTTTTAAATCTGGTCTCTTAAAAGGGGTAAAACTAAGAAAAAGGCTATTCAATGGTTTGTTATTGGTCGGGGAGAGGCGTTGTCCTTAAATGGAGATAAAAAATATAATTGTTTTATGGATTTTTAGTCGGTTCTAAGAAAAATTGGTCTCTAAGAGCAGTGATTTTTTAATAAGAGTGGTCTTTCAAAGAGGTTCCATTATTTTTACAGTATTACTAAAACTCTCTTCAGCTGCAGTAAGATGAAGTAATAATGTAAATACCAAAACACAAAGTTTGCTTGACCAGGAAGCACAGCAAAAGTGACAGTTTTTCTGTAATTTGACTATTTATTGAAGACCCAACATTCAAGTTTAGTATGAAATTAAATATGTCTCGTTTGGCATTGCTATAATATTGTTATGACACGACAGTCATACCTAATAATTAATAAAGTTTACGTATCGTCAACACACTTTTGACAAGCACATACAATTTTATCATACCTAAAAGATCTGAACAGATTTGTCTGTGAACTTACCTTCCCAGACATGCTTATTTTCTTCTGATTTTATCATAACTTAGTGGCATACCCATTACATCATAAGTTCACTACACACTAATATTTTTTCAAACCAAAATTATAACTTATATGCAAGATATCTTGGAATGAGACCAATCAACATATATTATTTAGACCTATTAACTTGAAGTAATATGTTGTTTATAATTGGATTTTTGTGTACCGGTATCCAATTTTTTTTTATTAAATTCTCATTATGTGAAAGACATTTCAAAATTTAATGTCGTGGTAGAGAAATAATTTTATGATAACAGATTTTTATAAGAAAAAATACAAAGATGGCAACAGCATTAGTCTGTTATGAAATGTAGTTCTTAGAAAATGTACTTAAAATACATAACTTGTGTACAGTAATAAAGTAAATATTAGAATTATTAAGTTTATACAAATGAAATTAATCTCTTATCATAATACAACGTTAATATTAAAGCTTGAGCTACAAACTTCCCCCAAGATATGATGCTGTGAGTTTTTCCCTACCTGTTTTATGTTTTGTGAACTCACAGAGCCTCAGACTAGTGTAGCTCCAACACTGAGAGACAGTAAGATCGGCTTAAAGAGAGAAGTGACGTTGCAAAACTCCACTATATCCCTGTTGTGCCTTGCTCAAGCATCGCCAGTTCCTGTGTTCAGGTAATGAGCACTCAATTAAGCCGGACTGTTAAATAAATACTTGTATAAAATAATTGTGACCATTGCATGCGCACGCTCATACCAGAGACACACCATACAGGAAGTAGTCTTTGGAATAAATGTATTGATTATAATAATTCTTCACTAAACAGTATAAAATTGATGAGCGAGTAAAGCTTCGCTTTCTTCCAACATCAGACTGAACTAGAACTTAAATCTGAACTGATGTATTAAGTTAAGGTATTCTAAGTTCAGTTTTCAGTTATGCTTTCCTAGAAAACTTAAAACTGAACTGAACTGAAAGGTCCATTTTGCGCTGATGGCTGAACAGTGGTTGACAAAGATGCATGAAAATGAAGAAATTGAGTTAGAATTGGATACTTTGGTATTCTTTTTGGTGGACGAATTAATGGATAATGCAGATCTTGCACATCATTCTGCAAGAAGTTCTAAAGTACATTTCATGTTTGTTAATTGTGGTTCAGAGGGAGCTTATATTGTTTTAAATTATAACATACGTGAGATAGGGTTTGTTTGGTGTTATATTATCAGCAGCATTATACGTAAAAAATAACAAGCAATAATAAAAATACTCTTTACTATGGGGTTATGTTGGCTTTAATCAGTAGGCCTACAGTTATACTAGCCATTTAGTCATGCTACCATATTGCATTTGTTCAAAAAATGAACTCTTTCTGTCAAAGAGAGAATTAAGATAATTTTAAAAACATTAATCTTATTTATATAATTCCTCACTGAACTCCTTCCAGTAACATTGTTCCTTCTACATTTTTAACACTTTTAAAGTTTTAATTTTTAAGGAATATTTATAATAAGTGTTAAAGTGAACATCAAAGATTAATTTAAAAATATTCCTTGTTTTGAATGTTATATAAAAATTAGTTTTGGCAAACAAAATCGATTATTCCTTCTTCATCAATAATGAAAATTTTCGTTTTACACTCATACTGTTGGAAAAAAACACAAAACTTCTATAAAAACTACTATGTATAATAACCTTACTAAAATCACACTGAAATTGAGAACTGAACTGAAAAAACGATTGCCTCTGTAATTTTTCTCGCCTAGATTTCTGGTGGAAAACTTAAAAGTTCTAGTGACAAACAGAAAAGTATAGGTTCAGGTGTCAGTTACGTTCAGATTACCTTAGTTCAGTTAAGTTCTAGTCTAGAGGAAAGTGCTCTTGTAAAAAGTAATGGGCTCGTTCATGGTCACGTGACCTTCAACCTAAAAATACTCAGTTCTGGTTTAATTTCTACATTCACATTGGAGGAAAGCGAGACTTTACTCCTACAATGAAAACGTTTTCTAGAAAGTTCCTCTCTCTCTCTCCATAAACGATCATGAAGTGGCTAATGCTTTGAATTTTTTACTTCAATATTCATTTTATAAATGCAATAAAACCCATCATTTTCAGACATCTAAATCCAGCCACTTAGTTCTGCTGATCATGTGAAAAGATGAAACATTACCAAGTTATGCTATGAATAAAGTTAAAAAAAAAAGAAAAAGATATCGGTACATATAATAATGTTTGCTTACGTATAATTCATGAAATTGTTCTAAGAATTTCCGTAATATAAATATGGTTGACAGTGTAGTACGAGTCTTTGAAATGTGCAGTGTAACTGCAGAAGACATACAGTACACGTGTTTAATAACAATAAAATTTAAGTAATTGTTAAGTATCGTAAATTTCAGCATTTTTTATGTATGCAATTCAGAAATGTTGATCTCTCAATACAGTTTCGAGATTGACATTACAATTCTTTTTGGTGCTTCCTTTGAAATAATTCTGTTGCTTTTCTTTGGACTTTCTTACCGTATTCCAAGTCAGAGGAGCTCATTATTCTCTATGGGATTTATGGGCATAGTATGTGATGCTAATTACTAGCACATATTTATGACCGTGGAGCTCAGTTTATCTCAGTGTTTTGTTTGTCACATTTACTGAAGAAAGCAACAAAAAAATGTTGAATGCAATTTTGTTCTATTTAATCGTATGAAACTTTTATTCCTAAATTATGTAACAAGTCATATGGATGAAATGTTGGGTTCATGATTTTCCTTGATCTCTCTAGGAAAATTCATGTGATGCGATTTTCATAAAAGAAAGTAACAGAGCAAGTAAAATAGTGATGATGAAGCTTGATACATTTGAAGCAATTCGATGGATTTAAAGCTGAAGTTACATGCAACTGTCGACACAACAAGGACTTTAACCAAAGCCAAAGTTGAATGTTAAGACTTGCATAAAGTTTGTAGTGACATTTCTTCTTCACCAGCTGGAATGGTAGTTTCACCATGACTTCAATACCTTGAGGTAGGTGAACCAATGCAGTGATTATAACATGAGGTTACGAGAACGGTATGTGAGTTGCAACATAAGATGTTAGGTTGGTATGCTGTATAACTATCCGTCCTTTTCCACTCATAACCCTCGCCATTTGTTCTGAAGTCTATCCCATTATTTCAATTTTTATTCTACAAGAATTGAAACCGAGGCTTCACAATTCATATTAATTATAATGCTTAGCATTAGCATCACATGATGACCATGGCTGTATGCCAATGAACAAGGTTTGTATGTATTGCAGAGCCCACAAGTAACATAGCCCCCAAAACACCTGGCAAGAAGTATGAAGGCGGAGAAATCATGTATACTCCCATCAGAGAAAAAGCTTTTTTGAGCTGCCAAGTCATGGGGTTTCCTGTCCCAATATTTCGGTAAGTTTCAAAAACTCATTTCAGAGCCTACAAGTAACATAGCACCAAAATCTCCTGGTGGAGGAAAGAAATTTTATGGAGGCGAGATGGTCACCCCACTCGTGGGAGAACCGGCCTTTCTGACGTGCCAAGTTGTGGGGTATCCTGTTCCCGTGTTCCGGTGAGTTCCGTATCTCCACAGAACCAACCAACAATGTTCCGCCACGTCTTGCTGGACGCAGGATGGAGGGCACGTTTGTGTTGGATGTTCTTGAGGCTCACACAGCCATGGTTCTCTGTGAAGTGCCTGGGTATCCAGTCCCAATATTTAGGTATGTTCCCAGTCGTTACATTCATTCCCCAATCACTTCGCCATTCTTAGCGAACTGTTACGTTACTGGACCTAAAAGAGGGTGAAAACAATAATGGATTGTTTAGAAGAGGTATAAATTAGGCTTTTTCCATTGCTGTAGGAAAAAAGGAATTTACAACATTACGAAAATTGGTCTATTATTCAAAATATTGTGAATTCCTTATTCCTAACAACAGTGGAAAAAGTCCAATGTATAGTCTACCTCTTTCATTAGGCCTATGTTACTTAGTGAAATTATGTTCTCCATTATATTTAACCTTCTATAACGAATTTTATAAAATCAGCCTTAGTGAATTTTAAGAAAATTTGCAATATTATGAATTAAAATTAAAAATAGAGTTACATTTGAATTACAGAAATATAAATTATTGGCAAACTGTAGCAGTGTTTTGGTTCTGTAATGCTTCGATCAAGATATTGTGTTTTACGCGATACTATAATTATTGACCTCTTTAATTTAAATTTTAAATGGGCTATTTAATGATGCTATATTCACTCTGCAGTTCTCTAGTGTCAGTGGAATTGGCGATAGCGAGATAGTATTTGGCGAGATGAGTCCTAGGGATCTCCTTAGATTTGGGGAAAATCTCGGAAAAATTCAGCCAAGAAATCGTCCCAAGCAGGATTCAAGTCTAAGTTCAAGAATAGCCTCGGAGAAAAATGTTTCCATGATTATGGGAAGTTATATTCTTATAACATACGTATACAGCATGTTTAAAATGTGAAGTTTGTTCTGTCTTCTACTGTATTCTGTATAATTCAAATGGTAGCCCTGCTGGCTGGAAATTCCGTGGACCTGGGTTCGATTCCCAGTATGGAAGTGGAGATTTGTTTCTCACAGGGACTCCGTGTATGTTTCATGTCTTGTGTTTTCTCTATTTTTTTTAATTGGTAGCAATGAGCCGTACTTAACTGCATAACAAAGAATCCCCCCTTCTCATGCATGTCCTGTCCATCAGAATCCTCATTGAAGGCAGAAAGAGAGTAATGGGCCAAACTGAAAAAAGTTATTATGATTATGATGACGATGAAGAAATTTTCTTTTTTTACAATTTATTTAACGATTCTCATTTCCTAATAAAAGCTATATTTTGTTCCTCTGAGACGTTTGTGTAATTGGTCTTGGTGTAGGGCCAGAGTGCGTGACAGTTGTATGAAATTTACGACCATTTATAGAAATAGAAAGCAATCTCGATCACGTAGTATTGAGCATAACTTTATCTCTGATTACTGTCGCCCATAATTCCTTTATTCCAGAACCAAATGGCAACATTATGCCTAGAGTGTTGAAAGAACGTTTTGAAGGTAATAATGTGGCATGTTACCACCCTGCAGTCCTTCTGTGTCCAGGGCAGGGTTTCCCAGCTCCAACTTTCAGGTGAGCGTATGAAACATGTGACAGCTTCATCCATATCACTGGGTAAACTAGAAATTAAAATTTTAATTTATTTCAATGCTGTTAAAAATAAACCCTTACTGTTATGTTTACATTTCGTTATTAATGATAAACGCAAAACGTTATCTATGATACAAGAAGTATAAATATGTTCCATATGAATTATAAGTGGTCTTTGGTCATATTTTTAACACACATTTTCGTGAATTTGATATATTTTTGTGAATGGCTACCCTTCACACGATAAACGCAAAAATAAAAAGGATATTTTTATAATTCATTTATTTTTATAAATTAAGATTGCATTTGTATATAATTTAAATTGTCCCTGCCACTGATTATGACTCATTCTTTAGGTTTTCTCTGATTCAGGTAGGTAGGGATTTTAACCTGATCATTATGTTATCCTTATAGATCCAGCTTCCTTTTGAAATGAGAGGGATTATATAAGGACATCCAACTGCCTAAGTCTTATGATAACTTGTTCTTCTCCTTAATTTTTAACAATATCATGTTGGAAAATGCATATTCACATACGTATGTACTAACAAACATGGATTGTATTTTCAAAGCAATATTTTGCATGTTCATAATGTTTCTTGTTAACTCTTCTCAAAAACTCAATAGACTGACTGACAAGAATGCATCATTGATAAAGAAAATTGTCACTCTGTAAGTCACATAGCTCCATCTGCAAATCTGGATCTTCATCAGTTGAATGTATTTCCATAGGGTAGTTAAACAGAAGAAATAATATTAGTTGTAGTTCATCAAAATCAGAAAACGTTGCAGTAAATTTTTTCTGAATCTCTGCCACTTATTTAGCAAGTTGAGAAAAATTAGCATCTTCACACTCTAGCTTCATCGTATAGCAGAATTTCAAATGTTTCGTGTCACTTTTAGAAATATCTTCTTTAATGATAATTGGCTTTTTCTTAAATGAAACAATGTGACTCATAAGCTCATAACAAAAGAATATATTATATGGTCTTGCTGCTATGCTATATGACAGGGAGAATGTTGAAAAAAGAGTGATTGTGTATTTACAAGGAAATGCTAAAGGTTTGAAAGAGTTCGGGGGCCAGTTTATTACCAAATGCAGGCTACACCATTATTCTGAGCTTAACTCATGAAAACATATCAATCCGATAATGATGGAGAAGAGTGGGGTTACGCCAACTAGAAATTTCATTAGTCCAGAGCCATCTGTATATTCATCTTGCAGACTTACGAGTACGAAGTGCACAAAGTAAAATTGGTTTTCAATTAACCTGGAACTAATTGAGAAAAACCGTGGCTTCGTTGTTAAGTCCTTGACATTAAAAACCCAACTGCCAATAAAAAATTATGTTGACCATCAATCCGAACAAATTTACACTAATAGTCCCACAATCGATATTATTATCTTTTAAAATAGGTGTTGTAAGGATTTGTGTAAGTTCATTGACTGTACACATGAAAAAGCATTTTTACATGAACAGTGAAGCTTCCTTCCTATAATCGACCTGGTTGGTGAGTTGGTATAGCGCTGGCCTTCTATGCTCAAGGTTGCGGGTTCGATCCCGGACCAGGTCGATGGCATTTAAGTGTTCTTAAATGCGACAGGCTCATGTCAGTAGATTTACTGGCATTTACAAGAACTCCTGCGGGACAAAATTCCAGCACATCCGGCGATGCTGATATAACCTCTGCAGTTGCGAGCATCGTTAAATAAAACATAACATTAAAAACATCATTCCTTCTTATATCATCCTATTCGTCACTTCCCAATTTTTCTCCAATTTTACATACTACAGCATTTTATACAGCATCATTAAAAAGGAACGGCAAAAATACTGCTGTTATATTCAGGCAAGTAGATAGTCGAGGCTTTTGGTTTTCAGAACCTACTGGCCGTACGTCACCTAAGGTAACTGGAGATGGGCTCAACAAACAGAGAACCATGCACAGGAATGACATCGCATTATTGTGTGATGCCCAGGCATTCCCTCCACCAACCATGAGGTGAGAACCTTGCACTCCTGCCCCACATTCCATTATCTTCCTCAGTGAAGCAATAAGAGAGTCAGGTTTTCCTTCCCATGTTGCTTATGTGATGTTGCTGAAATTATTGAATAATATAGAGATTTAGAAGACCTGAATTTGTTTTTCCAGATCGTATATACCGTTTTATTTATTAAAAATTAAATAATGCACTAATTTAAATATATATATATATATATATATATATATATATATATATATATATATATATATATTTAAGAGGCTTGTAATGTTAAGATCAAACGTGGTAAAATTTCAATGATAATGTATGCTAATTAAATCAATATTGTTGTGTAAGGTACTGTATAATAATAAATCAGAGGACAAGGATATAAATTGTATCAATTATTAAGTTCATTCGAATTTTACATTGTAAGAAACTATATTTTCAATGTTGTAAGTTGTTTTCATTGATTCATCAGTTTTTCGAATTTTTCTGCATCAATAAAAGAACGTAGGATAAGTACAAAACCTTTCTTATCGTGACCAAAAGACTGATGGTGAAACTTGTTGGAAAATCAGTTGCTCATTAACCTTAGTGCATACCCCAAAAGGTAAGTACAATTATATTTTTTTATATATATAATTGAAGACTTCAACATATTGAGTGGAAATTGTTGTGGATTACATTTTTAATGGATGCATTCGTCCACAAATTTTGTAAACTTAAATGGAGTGAAATATATTCCAAATAGTTATCTTGTTATAGTTTTCTGTCTTGTAGCTATTTTTTTTTTTTTTTGCAATTATATTTTATTAAATCAAAATTGTTTTAATATGCTCATAGATACCAATGCAACCATTGCCATATCCTTTTTCGAAAATTGTACTTGGAAATCCACAGCAATTGACACTTCCACAACATGATACATTTGACAGGTATGTACTTATACTAACTTCCTATAGCCATCTCTAATTTCGAATTAGCATTGGGTACCGCTATCCCATATTTTTAAATAAATATGTTAGAAAATTTATTTTCTTAATTTTCAAGAACCCACTAATAGTATACCCCCAAAGGTAACTGGTGGTAGGCTTCAAGAAAAAACTTTGGAGTTCGGCCGTGCAGGAACTGTGCTGTGTCTGAGCCAGGGATATCCTGTCCCTAGCATTAGGCGAGTATTTCTCCAAAATAGATCAAATAACGTTGATATAAGTTTTGACTTCGGGTTTTGCTTTGTATGTAGGGATATACATATACAGAACTTAGATTCATACTAAAATGAATTTATACTAAATTAAAAAAAAAAAAAAAAAAACTAAATTTATAACTAAGTTGGAAAATACACCTGTTTCTTTGTCATCGCTTGATTGCTATGTGGTTTTAAATTTGACCCCAAGTAACGGTTTCTAAATATTGTCTTGAAATGGCCACATTATTTACAATGTAGGTTATAATATTATATTAGCTTATTAGTGACTAAATAATCTTTAAGAAACTGTTGCATATTTGTTTGTGTGGTGATAATGCAGAACATAAAGGAGCATATAGTTTTCACTGATTTTGTTGGTTTGAGTTGCTGGGAAAGCTCATAACTGAATTTGAAGTCCTGTTCATTTTATATTATGATTGGTTACTGAGAAAACTCGTAACTAAAGTTGAGGTCTGTTCATTTTATATTATGATTGCTTTTATGACGCTATTGATTTAATATCGTGTGTGCACAAAATAAACAGGTGCAAAACTGATTTTTATTCAACATCAGACTTGAATATAATACGTGATATAGGAAGTTAGGTGTAATTTTATTAAGAAGTCCTGGTATCTCCAAAATTATGTTTAATCCGTACTAAAATATTCCACTGAAGATTGATTACGTATATACCTTATATAACAAAAACCCTTATTAAGACTTATAATTAGAAAACTACCCGATTACGAGTTATCAAGGATAGGAAATTATGGTGACTCAGTCAGGGAGTTTTGCTGCAGAATAGTTATCCCACAGAAAAAAATCCGAAAGCTTCTGTTTTGTGACTGGAAAAGGCCTACATCCTGTATCTTTAAAACAGTAGCAGGATCATGTCAGCAGTTAACCCAACATTCAGGCAACAAGGTAGAAGAAAAAATCTGTTTTCAGAACCAAATGGAGCTGTGCGGCCAAGAGTGACAAGTAAAACGATTGATGTTAAGGAGATCGTGGCAGGGGGGAGGGTAGTCGCATTGTGTCCTGGTCAAGGTTTTCCTGTCCCTTTGTATAGGTAAGATTTAGGAAATTCTGCCTGTGACATGCAATTATAAATATATAAAATGTTGTATGTTTAGGGAGAAATATGAAGTTGTCATTTCTCACTAATTGTTGATGTAAAAAAAAAAATACTTAATTTTATACTACAGAGCCAAGTTAGACATCCATTTAAATTCGTGAATATTTGGTACGAATTGATGACATTGACTTCAATAAGCATAGCAAATTTTCTTGGCTTAATCACAAAAGATTTATGAACTCAGATTATGATTTTTTTTTCGTTTCAGCTATAGCAAGATTATTTCGTGAAGTAGATTATTGTCATTAAATCTAAAAATTCAGATATGCACATTATTATCCATTGCTGATATATAGATTTCATAAGGTATATCCTCTCAGATGTAGAATACTGGTTTATTACATTATTTCCACAGTGTGTCCAATTTTATTCGAAAATTGTCATATATGTGTAGATACATTAGAATGATAACTGTGTTATATAAAGAATATTGTACCATACTATTTATTTCTGTAGTGATACTTCTACTACAAGACTTTATTGTATCTTTCATTTAAGATAATAATGTGAATTAATAACTCGTAAATAGCCATATTGAAGCCTAATCATTGCAGTATTTGTATTGTAATGCTTTACAAACACCTTGACCCGATCTTAGGGATGAGGGAAACTAAATTTATAACTAATGTCTGTTTCATTGCTACATGTTGGTGTCTAAATTTTGCCATGTAAAGACCCTATCAATTTCCATATTAACTTATTCAACATGGTATTAAGACAATTGGTTTAGTTCTTTGTTTCTTGTAGTTATTCCTCACGGATCTCTTCTTTGGCTGACAGATTTTTACTTAATAACTTAATGTTTGATATTCTGATGAAAAGAATTTCCTATTTGCACTCCAAATTTTCCAATGACATTAATTTTACAAATCTGGCAAGGTAGGTCTCATCTATTGCACATCCAAGTATCTACTTACAACGGCTTGCCCTTGAAATTATTTTCTTACTACCGGTATATAAAATTGTTTCTTTTAATTTTGAAATTCTTACTTTTGCCAATAACTAATTCTATATTAATTTTTATTATTATTTACTTAAACTTACGTATATTACAACTTACTTTCACATTTAGATCTGTATCATGCAACACCACGAAATGGTGAGTTTAGTTGTGGAATGTTCATGAATATTTAGAAACTTGAAAATAAATGAAACACTCATACTACCACACTAATGCTCTGTGTAATGTAGAAATATGACAAGTCCTTTTTGTATGTAAATTTGTTTTCATAACATTTCTTGGCTTAATCATACTTTTTTATTCCGTTTTTCATTCAAAAGTAACATAATGAATACCTATTATTGGAGAAAAATTCGTTCCGGCGGTGGGAATCGAACCCAGGACCTCTCAGCTCTGCGATTCAATTCCCGGTGCCAGAACGAATTTTTCTTCAATAATAGATATCTAAGTATGATTACTTATAGTCATTGATTATTCACTGAGGATGGCGAGGAATGTGAATATAAGTATATAACATAATGAATCACATCTTTGTAACACTTTAATCCAGAACTCCTTGAGTTCTAAATTTAAAGTCGTTAATAGTCTTCCCTTTAGCAACACTGCATATCTTGTCCTAAATATTCTTTATCGAAGATTTTGCAATTTCTGTATTCTCTGGAAGCAGAAAATTTCTTACTGATCGAACACTGGGCCAGTCTTTAACTGACGACTTTTTTATAAAATAGACCAAGGTTCAATCCCTGGAAGATAGTTGTGAAAAAACATCCATAATTACGTTTTTTCCGAGAAATCCAGTCTCTCGTCCAATTTTATTCCAACATTTCACTATTATCACTACATTATAATACTATTATCTCCAATCCAGTACAATATTTAATTCTCTCCTATTCTGGCTTGGAATGTCTCTCTAAGGATTTTGAAAAATTTGATTTTCTAAATGCATAATTATAAAATCAATATATATTCCAAAAAATATTATTTATTTATTTATTTATTTATTTATTTATTTCTTCTTGAATAATACAGCTAATTGCTGCCTTTTCTCTACAAATTCAAGCCCTATCATATATTTAAAAAATATCATAGTGAGTCGTATAACACTAAACCTTCAATACCAGTACTCTATTTCAGTTTAATGTGTTACTTTTATATATCCCAGCTAAAATTCCCGACTGTCTTTCCTTTGTAAGAAATGTAGTTGAATCTTTCATTATTACTCATTAGATGTTTATGCAGTCCACTTTAAATGGATGGTTATGTTTGATTGTTGCAGGTGGTACAAGTTTATTGATGGTACAATGCGCAAACAAGCTGTTACATTGGATGACAGAGTGAAGCAAGTGAGTGGCACACTTATCATCAAAGAAGCCAGAGTAGAGGATTCTGGAAAATACCTGTGTGTCGTGAATAATTCAGTGGGAGGAGAGAGTGTCGAGACTGTCCTGACGGTTACAGGTAATTGAACATTTTGAAAATTATTTGTTCCATTTTTAAGAAGAGTTAATGAACTATTCACAAATATGTTTGTACACACTTTTATTTTAGTTACAAAACGAGTCTTGAGTGTAAATGATATAAACTACCAAAATTATATAGATGGTACATATCAGTAGAAATGTAATTATATCTTATAATTTTATTTTTAATCTGTAAAATACCATGTTTTCAAGATTGATAGTAGTTTAATTGTTTGTTTATATTTTGACTGAACGTGTCATTGCCAGTGACTTTGCACCCAACACATACCAATACACAACAGAATAACAATTAACTGGTTCAGCATACATACCAGGCAAAGTAACCTAAATAATAACAGTCTATCCTCTTTTCCAAAAATGTTATACTCACAAAACACTGATAGTTACTGAAAAACAATAGCCTATTTGATTTTTTTTCTTCAGTTATTTATGCTCTAAGACCAATATTTTTTTGACAGTTCATATCGTTTACACCCTGTATAAGCTATTTAACCCTTTTTGTGAAACGAATTGTAAATAAGTATCTACTAAATTTCAATTAATGTCAGGTATTTTAATTAAAAACCAGAGCTATATCCGGACATTTTTAAACACTTGAATCGATTAAAATATTATTAAGCTGTTTGTTTGTAAATTAGAATTATAAATGTAAATATATTAAGTGTTACTGACAATAGGGTTCATGGATTTCTTACGTCTATTTTGCAAAAAGTTAAAATTTTATTTTATTACAGCTCCCCTTTCTGCCACCATCGAACCTACAACACAGACTGTTGATTTTGGACGCCCTGCTGTTTTTACTTGCAACTTTGAAGGCAACCCCATCAAAACTATTAGTTGGTTGAAGGATGGAAAGTCACTAACTCATGAGGAGTCAGTATTGAGGATTGATTCTGTGAAGAAGGAAGATAAGGGCATGTATCAGTGTTTCATTAGAAATGACCAAGAAAGTGCAGAAGCAAGTGCTGAACTGAAGCTTGGTGGACGATGTGAGTAATTTTGTATCTTTTCCTTTAGCATTTCTGTAATGTAGCATTTCTTGTTAGGACTTCTAGGTATTGGATTGCTAATTAAAATATGGGCGACTTTGTAATTGGAAAGTATACATCAAGAATACATGCAGATATTGTTCTATATTTAAAAAAAAAAACATATTAAATAATTAATAAAACGCCACACCATTTAGTATAGCTCAGTTTGGATGAAGTTAGTTTAATTGTTGTTAAGCATTGATTTTGAGATCACGTGTTACTGATATGAGAATTCCCTTTTTTTTTAAAAAAAAAAAAGAATAACTTTTGAGATATCTTCAATGATACTGAATGTTGATAGACATAAATCAATCATAATTAGCCCGAACTTATTCCAGTTGCATGTCAAAAATGATATGTATTTTTTCTGCAGTTGAACCCCCACAGATTCGACAAGCATTCAAAGAAGATACCCTACAGCCAGGACCATCAGTTTTCCTGAAGTGTATAGCATCCGGCAACCCTACACCTGAAATCACATGGGAACTAGATGGAAAGAAGTTGTCTAACAGCGATAGGTAAGTATGAAAATCAGACTTATGTGTGTATATGGAAAGGAATTCTTTGAAAGAAAATAGTAAATTTGAATGTGAATAATATTTACTATGTACTGTATATGTAAAGGTTTCACACAATAAGTAGTCTATATTAACGTTTGTTACTTAAACTCCTTTTTATGTTGAGTTATTTATTAGTTTAAACATATTTTGTTGTATGATCACCTTCCAGCTATTTATATTTTAACTATCTGTACAAAAGTATAAGTTTTCTCTTATGGTACAACATCATTACGAAAAGCTACAATATTTAACTTTAAACTTAATTTCAAATGATTTCGTATACGTAACTGAAAATATTTCAGTAAGGTATATATAAATAAGCTTATTTAAAAAAAAAAGGATAATTATTATTCTGTAAATTTTTTTATTTGCGATCAAAATATTAAAAAATATGGTAATTACTCATATTTCATAGAAATTAAAATTTTAAATTTATATTCATCTAAATTATAAAATAACTTTAAAAAATTTGTAATTGTTGGAAAATACATATATTTAACCTAAGTTGTTTTAGAAATTATGTGAATAAATTTTATTATAAGAAATTTAATGAGTGAGAGATGTGGAGCAATAAAGAAGAGTAGTAGATAAAAAGGTTGGATGCAAATAATTAGAAAGAAAGTGCCTCTGTAGTGCATAATACTGAACAGTGGAAGATGTATTGTGAAGACATTGTAAGCTGGAAATACATATTGATTTTATATAGAGGTATTTCTCTAGATATAAAAATTCTTACGAATATAACATAGTTACCATGTTTATAACACATTTGTCACAATGCGTATTTAAATTAACCATCATCATCGTCACCATCATCATCTCTATAATAGCAATATATTTATGTGTGTATTGTGTACAGACTGCAGGTTGGCCAGTATGTAACGGTGAATGGCGATGTAGTTTCACATCTCAACATCTCAGCAATCCACACCAATGATGGCGGTCTCTACAAATGCATTGCTTCATCCAAAGTAGGCTCAGCAGAACATGCAGCAAAATTGAACGTGTATGGTCTGCCATTCATTCGTCCCATGGAGAAGAAGGCTATTGTTGCAGGAGAGATGCTGATCGTCACATGTCCTGTTGCTGGTTATCCCATCGAAACTATTGTCTGGGAAAGAGGTTAGTCATCATAAAACATATTGGCACTGTTTAATGTTAAATATATTAGAAATGTCCCCCCAATTAATGAAATTAGTTAAAAATGCTCTGGGCATAGAATTCAATCTAATGGAGAAGGATTAAGATTTATCTCCCTGAAGAAAACTGATTTCTCGTTTGTATGATGATATTACTACTGGATAAACAAAACCCATAACAGGATTCCTATAAAATAATTCTCTTAACAATTCATAACACTCAAATGTTATTCTGGGAAATAAAAATGTATGCATGTCGGAAACATGAGGATGCCAAGCCTGATACCCAGTTCGAGTCCATTCGACAATTATTAAATTAATAAGATATGTTCCTGTAATTAATTCCTGTAATCCAGCAGAATTAATACAAGAGGGTGGAAGCGCATTATCTAGTGAAATTTATAAGCTTGTACTTGCTATTTGGGAAAAAGAAATTGTACCAGAACAATGGAAGGAGTCCATAATTGTACCTATTTTTAAGGAGGGGGACAAGACTAACTGTAGTAACTTTCGAGGAATATCACTTTTGTTGACGTCGTACAAAATTTTGGCCAATATTCTTTCCAGAAGATTAATTCCATATGTAGATGAAATTATTGGGCATCATCAGTGTGGTTTTAGGCGTAATAGATCGACTATTGATCAAATTTTTTGAATTCGACAGATATTGGAAAAAAATGGAAGTATAAGGATATAGTACATCAGGTATAAATAAATTTCAAAAAGACATATGATTCTGTTAAGAGATACGTTTTATATAACATTCTTATTGAATTTGGTATTCCTAAGAAACTAGTTCGATTAATTAAAATGTGTCTCAATGAAACTTACAGCAGAGTCCGTATAGGCCGCACTCACGGCAGCTGATTCATACATAATGATGCTACCATATGCGGAGGATTCGTTCCGTGCTTTTGCAATTAGTATTGCATAGTGATGTACGTACCGAATTCACAATTTATGTTCGAAATGATGTCCTTGTGTTATCTGGCAGGCTGCACATCTCCTGAAGACATGTCCAACAACTCACCGCAGTTCGTTCTCCAAAATGGCTCGAATTTCATGCTGGATATTTCGTTTGAGTTCCTCAAGTGAATGTGGGTTATTCGCATAAACTTTACTTTTAACCATTGAAGACCATGCTTCGTCAATATAAAAAATTAAGGTGGGGTCAAGTAGTCCATCATACATTGACTGTTGGAACCACATGCAAAAACTAAGTCTGCTCTGATAATTGGGTTCCATTACGAACTACACGAATTTTGTTAGGTTTTAATTTTAATTGTTTTGTACCTCTTATCACTGAAGACTGTGACACTCCTACCTGCTGAGCTACATGACAGTATGATTCATAGACTTCTCTCTAGTTGGTGTGGCCAATTTCATCTAACATCTCCTCACTGAGAGTACGCTTCACACATGTACTAAATATACAGTACACAGCTGCACCCTCACTGTGTGAACGTATTTACGTAACTAAATACGAAACGTACGTGAACAAGAGGTCTGATCACTGCAGCATCACTATGCATATGACTTCCCTCTGATCCCGGTGTAGCCCTGGCTGACTCAATCTATATTTACGAGTATATGAATGATAACCTTAAGATGTTGAATTAATCTTTGATTCTGAGCCACTGTGTGGCAACAATTTCGGCTTTAGGTGACAGCATATTACTTCTGTTTTAGTTGTTTCAAAACTGAAAACAAGTATATCAGATTATGAGACTTTTTCACTTGAAAATTGTATTCCAGTTTCCTAATAACAATAGAAATAGTGCGTTACTGCATATTAATTGCTTTGTATTTTCATATTTCGTGACTAAGCATTCGAAACCAAAACTTATTACAGTGAAACCTCGGTAAGGCATTCTTCAAGGGCCGCATAAAAATAGTGTATTAAACGGGACCGCATATTAGCAAGAGTGGGTCTTTTTGGATTTTTTAAATTTTAACACAAAGGTATGAATCAGCATAAACATTTGTTGGAGAAATTTAAGGATTAAATACTGCAATTATGCAGGATAAAAGGTTATTTTCTTTCCTTTCAGAAAATGTCAGAACAAATACACTGCCTTATCAATTAAAGTGCTCCTTTATTAAAAAAGTAAAAAATTGTTTTCTGTCTTGCACTTGATCCAGTACTATGAACAATTGCATTTTCCACACGATTTAAATCGGAAGTGACAGTAGTAATTTGCCTACTAGAAACATTAATGAATCTATGAATCACAGACCCATGGCAAGGGCTTCCTTGCAAGAAGACTTTTGGAATGTCTACTGCTTCCAGTTCCTCTTCGTAAAATCTTCACTGACAATGCAATTTAAAACTGCCAGCAAGGACATGCTCTGGATATAGTAGTTTTGCAGGTACTCAAGGGTCGCATTCTATTCTATTGTATTCACCAAATAAAGATTCCTACAAATTCTTAAATATGTGGGCGTTGGCGGTAAATGTAGAAGTCCAGGAAAATTTTCTCAGTATCCTTTAGAAGTATGATATTTTAGAATTTTCAGCAGATGAAAGAGTGTATTAAACGGGATGATAGCGTATTAAGCAGTGGATTTTACATGGTTTTATATAGGGATGTCAAGGGACCAGACGAAAAGAGTGTATAATGTGGGATAGCCATGTATTATCGGGGTTTCATTGCCTATAGTTTATTCCACACTCCTTGGAAAATATTGTCAGTAATCTGTGCGTAAATATTAATTGTAAGATAAAAGTAACATCTGTCATTCTGTAGCACTGTTACAAAATTAATCTCTGTAATTTTCCGCATGTTGTACTTTAATTTCCTTGTCTTTTGAATGCAAATTTAAGAAAGAGAATTTCTTGGGCCACAACACTGAAGATAAGTAAGTTGTTTGTATTTTCAGACTTTCACACTGAATGTGATCAGGATTAGGCTTTTGGGTATTTCACCACATCCTGGAACTTGACATTTATAATGTTTCGGTACTACTTACCTATCTGCTCTAATGATGGAACCTGTATGTAGTTTCGAAAGTTGGAAATCTCAAGTTCCAGAACACTGTGGAATACCCAAAAGCCTACTTTTGAAGGAATTTATTGTTACAACTGGAGTGGAGTTCTTCCCATTGTCATTGTATTAGCTAACTTAACGACAGGTTGGACCTATGTGCACAGATGGACGTGTGCTGCCAATCAATAGGAAGCAGAAAGTTTTCCCTAATGGAACTCTCATCATTGAGAATGTGGAACGACTGTCCGACCAGGCTACATATACCTGTGTTGCTCGAAATGCTCAGGGTTACAGTGCAAGGGGAACTCTCGAAGTCCAAGTTATGGGTGAGTACTTGATTCTATTCTTTCAGTTTTTAGAGCAATGTTCAATGTAGGATGTGTGATCAGAACAAGTGAACATGATTAAAGATGAGTGCTGTATTTTTCGATACTTTATATTTCTTTTACACAAACTTTATAATTTATCTCTTTGAATTTTTAAGAGTCACTTTTGAAAGCAATAACTTTCGCAAGTGATTTAGCATCGAATATGTGCTTGTATAGTTTTAGTAATTGATGGACATACAACAGCCAAATATTAATTGTAAATATTTCCTCTGATTCGTTAACATGTTCATATAATGTTCAATGACAGTTTGATCTGTCTTGTATAAAGGTAATCAAATATCAAGAATTAATGTAAAAATGTATTATTGTAGTCGCTGAAAGATTTTCTATACTGTACAGATAAATCTAACAATACTTTAAATTACATGGTTAATACTCTTTATTAGCTGATAACGCCGAGAAGTATGATTTATTTGTTATTAATGAAAATAATAAATTTTGTACGTAATATGGATAGACAGAGGCTTAAATCAATGAAGTTTAAAAAAAGATATATAAGTTGAAACTAAAATTTATTTGAATATACCCAAATATTTCATTTTTATACAGTAATAAAATATTTAGCATTTCCTAAAATGATTTAGGTTAGCTTTGGACTTCAAATAGGTAGGGCTCCCTTTCTGTCATATTCTCTTGTCTGGTCACCTTCCTGCACATAACTTAAGAAATGTTAGTGTATGCATTATCTTGTGTGCTGATGTTTGAAATGGTGATTCATGAATCTCAATTTTTCAAGAGTGAATTTGTGGACCAAGTAGCTTCGTTTCATATTAAGTTAATATCAGTGAATAACATTAAATACAATTGTAAATGTGTACTTAATTATTTTAAACAAGGAATTTAGAACTATAGACTTTCATCATGTTATTATTTTACCTTTATTACTGTCTGTATTTCCAACAGTAGGTATCAGTTACTGAAGACGTAGTTTTAATTATATTAAAATTAATTGCTCAGCCATTTTTGTAGATAGTGTGAAAATTTGTGAAGACATAAGGTGCACAGATATAGAAGACATTTAACTATTTTATATATTTTTTTCAGTTCATTCACGTTAAAAATAAAAATACCCAGCTCTTCATTGAAAATAATTTTGACATCAAAGAAGAATCTATTGCATTATCTATTTACTAAGTTTGATGATCTGCATACTGCAATAGTTAAAGTTAGAGAATCTCATGATCTCAGATAGCATGATCATGATACAGCCTTCATTTTGAAAGCGTTAATAATTTGATAGGACAGAAATGTTGGATTATTATTTTTTTTAATCCATTGGCGAGTATTTGACTTGCGTCATTCATCCAAGTGTTCTCATCAAGTGCTCCAAAACTATAATTCTTCTTGTCACCGTAGGTATTAACTTTTGTGTTCCATGAAAGGCGAACAACATAGCACTGTATGGTGGTGATTATTAATGAAACAATGGTGGAATGCTGATAGGGGAAATGGGAATCCCCTTGAAAATCTACCCTGGCTTGACTTGGTTATACGAGAGTTGGGCCCAAAACGGGTCCTTACAGTTAGGCTTGCTTTGGGTCATTGTGCGCCCTATAAATGCCATGATTGTCCTATGAGACTGACAGGTGGCCTGGGTGACATTCATGAATCCGATACAGACAGGTGGACCATCCTGTCTCAGCCCTGATAGAACCAGGTTCCATCTGCAGACAAGAAGTCTGATAATCTTCAGGACCCACTGCTCGAAGCCCTTCCTATATCAGCATTGGAAACCTGAACTATCTCCTAGAATTCACTCCAGCCTATTTTTACTATTGGAGATGATAGATGAACGATTGATAGGGGAAAACTGGAGTACCCAGAGAAAAAAAACTCTTTGCAATGCCTCCTTCGTCAACTGCAAATTCCATCATGAACTGATAGGGGATTGAACCCGGAGTCACCTGGATGAAAGACTAACGCGCTAAGACTGAATCACAGATGCAGATCGTGAAAACCTACCACCAAGCAGTGTCTTTTCCACCACAAATTTTACTTGGACCTGCTAGGTTTAGATCCTGGGCTACCAGCATGGAAAGCTGGTAGGTAAACTGAGCTCGAATGAAAGTAAAATATTAGATATTGAGGCTTGAATTAGGGAATGCAGTTCTCTTTTGCAGCAAAACGAAGTCCATAACAAATATATAAAATTGTTCATTACTAAAATTGCATGATCACTTTTATTAAAATGTAATTAATTATATGATGAATCCTGAAATGTTTGTAGCAGTATATCACATCCAAAAATCTACAATAAAACTACTAATACAACGTTCTTCAGCAGTGTCACGTACAGAGAGTCCAAGTAATATCGAACAATTTTCTAACTCTACTGCAACTAATTTGTTATTTCAGTATTATCTGGAAAACTAATGACTGGTTTTCCAGTTAAAATCACACACAAACACACAATCCACATCTTATCTTACAGTAAATTCTCGAAATGACGACTCCCTTCTTGAATACATTTTTTTTACTCTTCCAAAGTAATTCTTAATAACCTGGCATAATTTCAGTTTCGTGGTATTACGTAAATATTTCAAGGCGAATATTGCATGTTTATCGATTTTTTTTTCGGACTAATTTTTTTTTTTTTTTTTACTCAGCACCAAGTCAATTTCACGAAATTTGATACCAATTTTTAAGTTATAAATTTACTTAGGACTATGGAATTAGGATATTTTCTAAGAAATTTTCTATAATCTTTTCTTCATAATAAATATTTATTGATAATATCGCATATAAATCTCTTTTTCGCAATATATATATGTTTACTTCACATCTATAAGAGAACACAACCAGCTGTTATCAGACTCACATTACACTACACATAACTATAGCACACTGTAGATTTTGGAGAAGTCCACACTACCTATGTTTCACAATAATGATAACTGTGCTGAACTTGCTTTACACATATGATGATGAATGTTTCCTATCCATCATCAATTTTAAGTACAGTAAGACCGGACTCAAGCTTGACTCTCTGTACATACTTCAACCGAAATAATTTTTATGTGGTTATAGTTTTCCGTATTTATAATTCAGTGAGCCAATATCAAACAATATAGAAAGTAACACCTCCACTCCCTTTAATCAGTTGTAGTAATTAAGTTTCATATGAGTCATGTAAGGGTACGCAATGATGTAAGGTTATTGAGATCATGAACACCATTTCACTGATCAGAATTGTGTTGCAGTTTCATTGTCTCATATTAAAAGTACTTACACCTGTCAGTGAACAATAAATATTACTACTGTACTTCTAAAAAGAAATATGACAACATGTAAGTTTTATATTCTCTATATTAAATCAACTACTCTTATGCAGAATTTGTTCCCCTATGCTTCAAATGTCAAGAATGTGAAACACCTGTTTCAAATGTCTTCTTTTTTGTTTAATGTGAAATGAAATTGATATGTATCCAAAGATGGCTAATTTTTAGAACATTTGCCTCCAATTGCTTGGCAAGACCTGAGTTACAATTTTCTACGCAGATTAATATTATTGTCTTCATATTGTTGATATTAATATAACTTTGATTATATTAACTTATATCTACTTGTTTCGTCATAACCTCATAACTTTTGACAGAATTCAGCTATAATATTTATATATAATACTTTTGATTCTATTTAAACGATGTCCTTTTGATAGAATAGCTTTTGTTGTTCAGTCTGACAGAATAAGTGCCCCCTCTCACTTGACGACAATCCAGTCTTTGAAATTCAGTATATGTTTTTATGTAATAGTAATAGTGTGTTTAGCTGATTTCACTAATGAAGTAAAAATAGTCCGAAATAAATTTATTTTCAGTAAAAATCTCCCATAACATCTCCCTTTTAAATCGTATATGTACTTTTTTATTTGTTTAGTGCAGGGGCGTATTTTGCGGGCTACCAGCGGTAGCCCAAGGAAATTACGAAAGAAAAAGTTTATAATATAACATAATGTAATAATTTTGTATTATTAGTTTTACCATAGTAATTAAAATTAAAGTAATTGTTAGATATATTTTGTGTAATAATAGGGTCAGTGGTAGCCCAAACCAGTATACGCCACTGGTTTAGTGCAGCAAAATGATAAGAAGCTAGGAAAATTAAATGTTAGTGCAATACAATTATTAAGTTGGTTTGTATGTAAAAACATATGAAAAGCAAGTAAAATCAGCAGTTAATAATTATAGAGCTGTAAAATATCACAATATTAGTTTATATTTTCAAATTGCATATTATTTGTGGTACTGATATTGGCATAAAATTAATTAAAATATGCTCAATTAATAGTTATTCATGCATTATATATATATATATATATATATATATATATATATATATTTTTTTTTTTGTAAATATTTTACGTTTGTTATATTTTCCCACAATTGAGAAGGTTAGATGATAGATGAAGATAACACTCTTTACAGTAACATAAAGAATTAGATAATAGTACTTTCTGACAAGTGAAATGTTTTACAGAATAGCCTAAATACACTGCACATAATGCTCGTTGAAGTGTTAGATTATAATATAAAGTTCATTTCTAACAATACTTCACTAGCAAAAGAGAATTCATAATGTACTGAAGAAGTTAGTATCTGAAAGATCATACAATATAAATATATTTAATTTAACCAGAGTTGTAAGATTTAAGGGCTATTGTTTATAGAATTATCAAAATGTAATTGATTTTCGTCTCTTCAGGATTCACATTTCTCTGAATCTACAGTGAGATTATTTAAAGTGCTAGTGAATGTTCAGCATGTTCTTAAGTCAACATTTTCTTGCTTGCCGGCACAGACTCCAGTGAATTCGTGGCATGGAATCTTTAATAGGTAACAAAATTAATATTAGCCCTAATAAAAGTATGTAACCTAAATAAGCTTAATGTAGGAGCTAATCACAATCATAGGAACCGTTTAAATATTGCCTGTTCACATGTACATTCTTGGTGCAGCTTTAAGAAGTGTCATTAACACTCATAAGTTCTTGTACAGAAATCTTTGCCTTTTCTGCCTCTTATTGCACCTCTTCTGTTGTGCGAGGATTATGCAAATACTTTTAGGCAAATTTTGTACTTCATCATAAATAATAAATCTCGTGCAGCTTCTCCTCTATGAACACGTAGTTTTGTCCAATATGGACGCAGTTTCTGTTAACTTTTTGCTCAATTTTACATTCTTACATACTCTATACGAATCATATAAAAATATATTTGTTCAATAGTATTTCCATCTTATCTTTGCTAACCAGCAGGTAAACGTGTATGGCAGTAGCATGAGACAGTAAATCTTAATGAAAACAGGAATACGACACAGTAAAAATTCTGAAAATAAATTGCAGTGCTGTTCTTTTTTTCTCGTGAAATAGGATCTTAATGTGTTGGGTGGAGAGGATGAAGACGGTCATTAGAACAAATGCGAACATCCATTAACATTTTAATATATGCAGTTAAAGTTACACTAGCATGATGAAACAAGTAAATTATACAACGATGCTAATATGCAGTGTGTTTATATGAGAAACTGCAACACAATTTATTCCATGTATTTTTCTTTCAGGATTCTGAGAAACTTCAATCCATGTCATGAATTTGGACAATGCAATGCTTTAGTTTTACATTGTTTCTGTATTTACATTTCATACAGAATCTCTAAAGACTAATAATATATCATTCAAAAATTTCATTCTAGATTAAATTCCTAAAGTATGCATTATCAATAATACCTTAACACCAACTAGGTGTTACGTAAATAAGTCTAAATTTCAGATATTTTATGTTTTCTTGTCGAGGATGTTTTCTGCATTAGGGAAGCATTTGATTTCCGAAGAAGTCCACCAGTAGATAGTCCAGGTAAGTGACATGGGTTGTTTGTGGACATGAAGACGTGCAGGAGACATCGAGATTGGCTAGGCACTTGCAATAAACAATATATATGACATTTTTTATAACAATATTGTTGTTTTTTGTGGTCAGGTGGTTGAGTTGGGGCAGCATCTTGCCGTTGAGTCAGTGAGTTGCATTTCATGTATGTGGCAGTATTGTAAACTTTTGATTGTTTGAGGCATTGGTTCCCCAGTTGCCCCATACATTAGCCCATTCCAGTTCGATGGACCTGCTAACGCAGGTGATAGTGTGCAGCTCAACTGCTACGTTTCGAAGGGTGACAAACCGTTACGCATCGAATGGCATTTTCATGGACGTGATCTGTCTTCTCATGCTGTTGGTATTCGTACGGCAATGTTTGGTGACAAGGCTAACATACTGACGATAAATTCTGTGGGTCCCGGTCATGGAGGAGCCTATACTTGTACTGCAAGTAATGCAGCAGGGGTTGCCAACTACACAGCAGAATTAGAAGTTAATGGTACATGAACTTTTATGGTGAGCTGAGAAATGATTCAGAGGAAACAGAATGCTGCAAATGAATCACAATATAGCACTTCAAATGCACTTGTGACTTTGGTAGAGTAGTTATAGGTGTTACTTTTATCTATGTGCTAATTACTCACGTTATTTCTTTGTGTCATTTGTGGTATATTGCAGTCATCATATTTTCCACAGTATGATATACAGTGTACTATGTAATATTATTTCATTTGTAGTGGATTTCCAATAATGTACAAACTATTAAGCAATCAAACAATTAAATATTAAATTAGTGTGCCTATCATCCAATGCTAAGATGTCCACTTTATTTGTTTGCTATGGGAAATAGTTATAATTTTTAATCTTGACAGAACAATGGGCTAAAAGAGTATAGATTTTATATATGTAAAACTATTCTTGGATTGACAAGAATTTTTGTCCTTTTATAGTCGACCATATATTATATTAATAAAATTCAAAAGCCTAAATGATGTATATAAAATTCTTTGTATTCATAAATCACTGAGGACTTTATGCAAGATGCATTCTTCCAATAGATTTAATATTCCTGCATTGCCAGAAGGTTTCTCTTCTGTTTCCACAGCCGTATATTTGCTGGACAGAAATTATTAATTCTAATTTTCTGCATAGATTCTTAGATGCTGTTTTCATTACAATATGATCGTACGTGCTGATATTATTATGAAGTATTATATAGCCACTATTAATGGATGAAGAATATCAATGCATGCAGTAATCTTCATTTTGATTCACATGCATCATATCTGTTATAAACTCGGACACATTTGTCAGCTCACCTCATGGAATATAGTTCGTCTTGTAACTTCCTGTGTTGTCTCACTTAGTCCTGCCCCACATCATCCCATTTTCATTCGATGGGGAAGCCAATTCAGGTGATAATGCCCAGTTGACTTGCCACGTGTCAAAGGGCGACCGTCCCTTGCAGCTGTCTTGGAGTTTCCATGGACGCGAACTTTCTTCTCACATGGGCATGACAACAACCAAGATTGGTGACAGTATAAGTGTGTTGGTAATAGCATCAGTGGCGGCTAGCCACAGTGGAAACTATACCTGCACGGCAAGAAATGCAGCTGGAATGACAAATCACACAGCCACTTTGCAGGTGAATGGTACGACAGCCAACCAAGAGCTAAATTCCTCTCTCCTCTCTCTTCTTGTTTACAGGTTTCCTCTGTCATATCTTCCTTTTGTTATTTGCATCTGTTTGGTAGTAGTTTCATTGTTGTCAGTTTGTAGATGTTTACATTTTCGTGATAATTGAGGTTTTCTTCTCTTTAGAGATTTCAACCTTCATTCTTCGGCAAGGATTTCATATAAATATTCGATTTATATGAATTTAATATCGTTTTACTTTTAAAAATTTCCAGGTGTAAATCTTTTGTCTTTTCAGTTTAGATGCGATTCACAATGCATGTATTTTGACTTCTGTTCTAGAATCATATACAATACGTCTTTCAGTGACATAGTAAACACATTCTGTCACTAGTTGTTGTTTGTTCAATTAGTGAGCAGAGTGTACTTCTTCATTGCATTAATCTCATCATATCACTCTAGATGACATCGAACTTTCAATGTGTTCTCTAGTGCCGCCATCAATCTCGCCATTTTCTTTCGGCAACTTGCCACTGAATGCTGGTGTAATTGCACAAATCCAATGCATAGTACCGTATGGTGATTTGCCAATTACTATCTCTTGGGTGAATCCTACCAGCGATCACGTTACTACCATGAAGGTTGCTGATCGCGTCAGTCTGCTCATGATCAGTGAATTGAATGCTAGGCATTCGGGCAACTACACCTGCATCGCCTCAAATGCTGCTGGGAGGACCTCCTTCACGACTCCTCTTGTCATTAATGGTTTGTCAGGAACCCTCAGTGCATGAGCCTCTTTTCATATGTTTGCATTGCTACTCCAAGCCACTCGGATACGAGCTGTTGTCCTGGCAAACCTTTTCCCTGCTGCTCACTTGAATCTCGAACCACAAACTGCTACACTACACATGTGGGACACTTTTGGTGACATACACTTGCATTCATTCCATAAAACCAACACCGATCCATACTTTTTAATTAGTTTTCATGGTGCTGGGAGAAATAAGAGACACATACCCAGAAACTTAATTTAATTTTATCACTCTCCCATCTATAGTTCCTTTTAAATGTTTGTGTTTGATAATGTCTTTCTCAGTGGCAGGAATGATATTGTAAAAATGTTTTTATGATATTTTACCCTTTCTGAAATCAAGATGTTTTTCCAACGATAATTGAAGATAATTGTTACATGTCCCATCTCTTCCTGTCTTGTCATCCTCATTGTATCGAATTCGAAATGAGCAAGTAACTTATTGAAGAGTAGATTTTTTATCATTATAATTAGTCTGCAACATCGATTAACAAGATCAGGCTTCTTTGTATAATTCCATGAGCTTTGTGTTAACACTGGTGAAGTTAAAGAGCTGAAGGAAATGTACTTAAAATTCATCTTTCTTTTGATTTATTCTTTGTATTTTTTATTCTTCGTTGTGCTTTCTCACATGTTACCTTATATGGACTACGGCATAAGCTGACAGTTTTCAAGTATTTTTCATTACATCTAATTGTTGAATTCCTGTGAAATATATTCTTCTTCTGTATGAATTCAGTTCCACCAGAAATAGTTCCTTTCACATTTGGAGACAAGCCTCGATCTCAAGGTCAGTCAGCAACTTTGACATGCTCTGTTGATGGGGATAAACCTATGAAAGTGCATTGGACCCTGGATGACAAAGAAATCGCAGATGGCATGAAGATCACAGTGATACCTCTGGGTGATGCCGGCTCTATCCTGGCTATCCCTCACGTGACTGCTCAGCATGCGGGGCGGTACACATGCACAGCTAAGAATACTGCTGGCGTGACTCGGCACTCTGCTCAACTGCTAGTTACTGGTACACATTATCTCTCATCCTTTTGACGTTGTTTCTTGCAGTTCCCCCAAAAATCATGCCCTTTTCCTTTGGCGAACTACCTCTCAATGAAGGCCAACTCATTACCGTGCCCTGTGCTGTTGTGGAGGGTGATTCACCTGTCTCTCTCAAGTGGTTGTTCAATGGTCAGACAATTCCCAATCGTATGAGAGTCACTGTTGTGCCCCTGGGGGAAAGGAACATGATCCTGAGTGTAGGTTCAGTGCAGGCTATCCATGCGGGACAGTACACTTGTGCCGCCCAAAATGAAGCTGGCACATATGAGTTCACAGCTAACATGACTATCAACGGTAAGAATAATTAGAATCTACGATATTGCCCTGTCATGCATGATCCCACATCTTCATCAGATTGATTGTATTACGTACATCATTATCATTTGGTTGCCTAGATTCTTTTTGAGGTGTGGACATTTTCACTGTGTTTCATTTCTGTTAGATTCCCCATTGTCTTCAGGTTAAACATGATCATCAAATTTATGTACATGTTAATAAAGGTGGTTAGAGCGAAATTTCACTCACTGGACGTAAGACTGCATATTTGCAATTCATTATAGGAAAGGGGACAGTATAGCATTTATAGCAAAAGCCATTAAAAGTATATTTCAAATTAAAATATATTTGCTAGAAACGTGGTCCAGTGTCGTTTTTAGTGACATCTTAATGTTTCCTCTTCCAGTATTATTGAAATAAATAGAGAAATCTATTGCAAATTAAGGCAGAAAGCTAGTGTGAGAATACAAATATCTAGTATGATTTCATTATTAGAAAAAGTTGGTTGAATTTTATATTTCAAAAACTTAGCTTTTCATGTTTGTGTGTCTACCAAAAGTTTCTACATATTTGCCTCTAGTTCAGACTAAATGTTTCTTAATTTCATTCATTTTATATTCATTTTTGGTAAGCAAGTAATGTCAACATTTTATAAATTGACACATTTATTAAATATATATTTTTGAAATTATTAATCTAATAGTATAGCATAATTTGATATACGATATAACATTTATGTTTAATAGTAACCTGACAGTAATCCATAACCAGAACATCCTATACCTAGAAAAAAATAATATCACTTGATCCTGCCGTGCAAAATATAGAATAATTAGTACTTAAATATCAATATAACCTAATTTTTTTGTAGATTTTATTGAGAGTTTTAATTTTAAATATAATCTGCATCACACTTTTTCACGTAATGTATCTTCAGCATGTCGCCTTAAGTGAAGAAAAGTTGAGTTTTACAGGGCATTGGATGATATTAATACTCTTCATTATCGTTATATGCAGATGAATTTTATTAAATCATTACGACTCTTGCTGAGGGATGTGAGGTTCATCAGGTCTTGGATTTAATTGTGGATTGAATGGCATTTTTAACTGCAACTTCGTGTTTGAACTTCAGTCCTGCCACAGATTCTTCCTTTCACATTTGGTGATGAGCCAGCAAATGCAGGTGACATGACAGTGGTTCAGTGTGCCGTGATTAAGGGTGACTCGCCAATAACCATCTCGTGGTTCTTCAATGGTGTGGAGATAACACCAGGCTACCAGGGCATGCTGATTGGAAAGATGAGTCAGCGTATCAGCACACTGAGTATTGAAGCTGTTAGGGCAAGGCACAGTGGGGATTATACGTGTAGAGCGAGCAATGTTGCTGGCAAGACTGATCATACTGCTCATCTGAACGTAAATGGTAACGTTCGAATTTCACTTGCATTTTCTGTTCAAGGTGCTACACACTCACATTGAATGTTTACATTCTGACTGGTACAGAGTATCACTTTCTTAATATTTTTTATTTCATTTTCAATTTAAATGAGCAAAATAATAAATACGGTATATTTTAAATTTAAACATACATAATAATAATTGCAGTATATTTTTAAAGTAACTTCTTCTTTGTTTTCATGAGCATATTTTATAAATTTGCCATAAAGTATGGGTTCGTTTTTAAATGTTTGTCAGATAATATTTTTCATAATGTAAATTGTACCATGTTAAATATATATACCCTTTACTTTTTAATAATACAGTGAAACCTGTTCAAACCGGAACCTGAATAATACGGAATCCTGTCTATTTCGGAACAATTTATTGGTCCTGGCGAAATTCGTATGTACAGTGAAACCTGTTCAAACCGGAACCTGAATAATCCGGAATCCTGTCTATTTCGGAACAATTTATTTGTCCTGGCGAAATTCGTATGTATTATGTGTAATTTTCCCTGAATAAAACGGAAACTGTCTAATGTGGAAACAGAAACTGCCTGCTACTGTTCAAAACGGAAATAATATTTTGGACACACTATATTTTGAGACAGCATGTAATTTCAAGAATATACGAAATATGTAGGTCACTATAATAAAAACAAGTTTTTTTTGCAAAATTTTAGAGGGTGCGAGGGTGTGTTGGCCTGTCGGTAATAAATTTTATTACCCTGTTGACTAGGCAGACAAGTCCCTTCAAAGATATTCAATGCTTCACTCCTGCAAACTGTCGTAGGCTAGACAGAGCGCAAGTGTAGTAATTTCCTGGTAAAAAAAAAATTGCGTAAAATGTGGCATTAACATTAAGTGATGAAGTAAAAGTTATCGAGTTAAAGGAAAATTAGAAACAAAGTGTATGTGAAATAATGTTGAAGTTCAGTTGTGGAAAACTCAGGTGTGACACTTTAACGATAAAGATCATAACGAGTGAGTGGCTTGCAGTCAATATTGATGACATACTGTAAAAGAAACCAAAAAACAACTGTTTATGTGGAAATAAATTAACTGTTGTGGGAGTGAGTTCTTCATGACCTTTCAAAGAACATGCCAATTTCTGGATCTATTCTGCAAAGCAAGCCATTGTACTGGCAAAGAAATTAGATAAACCAGAATTCAAGGCTTCTAATGCATGGCTCCTAATCCTATTAGTTAATAATGTGCAGTGATATACAGAACAGTATTATAGTATAGTGTTAGATATTAAATTGAATAAGATCAGTAAACTTTAGTAGTGTTTAATGACTAATGAGTGTGTTACGATAACATTTATACAGAAAATGAGATTTTAATCAAGATGATTCACAAACAGAATAAGCGACAGAAAGCTGATTTAATGTGAGTAGTGTTAAACGGAATATTTTGTATTTCTTGCACTTTGCGGCATGCCATTTTGTTTTTCATATATACGAATCATAAAATATTCCATTTTAATGTAACACCTGAATAATGCGTAAACTTGTCCACAAAGGAAAAAAAAAAAAATAGGACCATGTCACTTCCGTCTTGAACAGGTTTCACTGTATTACGATTATTCGTGAGATATTGCCATGCTTGAGATGTGATTAGTTACTTTCAGAATACATAACTGAATTCCATATTTCATATTTCATTTCATAGATACTGGTAGACATTAATTGAAAAGTGAAATCTGAATTGTGTAAGGTGTTTCCAAAGTAACTTACTTTCTTTGCAGATGAGCATGACACACTGAAACTGCTTGCCTATGAGTTTTAGCATGCATGCTGTTTATTGTTTCCAGTCCCCCCTACGATCCTCCCCTTCACTTTTGGCGAACGCCCTCTCAATGAAGGAGAACTGGTCACGGTTCCTTGTGCAGTTGTAAAAGGAGATGCTCCTGTCACGCTCAGGTGGTTGTTCAATGGTCAAGCAATAACACCGCGCATGAGGATTAACATAGTTCCTCTCGGTGACAAAAATTCCATCCTGAGTGTCAGTTCAGTGCAAGCCAGTCATGTGGGACAGTACACGTGCATAGCTGAGAACCGTGCTGGAGCGTATGAGTACTCAGCCAACATGACAGTTAACGGTACAGTCTTGCAAGCGCAGAATCAGTGTATCTCTTACTCTTGGGAAGTCTAGTTTATGTGCAGAGTACAACCATTTACTTGGTCTCTCGTCAGTCTAATTGGGCAGTCATAAATTAATTTTCTGACAAGTGTGAAAATTCTGTTTCTTACCCCCATATCTTAAAACAGCACTGATGTCTCTTTCCAGAGATAAAACTGTTTAACATCCAGAATTTAAGAAGTATTGTATTACTTCTTGGATTCCTCCTGCAGTGGGAACTTTCCGAGAAAGTCAAGATCTTTAGCCATTTTCTAATGATTGTAAATCTACTGTTTCTATCATAATTCTTCTATTAATAAGTATAGACTCCCAATGTAAAAACATACAAATTCGTTATGATACTCAAGAGATACCACTGAAACGAAAAATGTATAGTTCCTTACAAATAATTCAGAATAGTAGTTTTCATTTGTTTCTTCTTACTATTTTCTCCCCATTTATTTCTTTTTACTGTTCACTCAATCTGTCCCATTCCTAATCTTTCATTGTTTAACTTTTTAGAATTTGCTTTCTCCGTAAAATACATCTTCATCTTCTCCCTTTCATTCTCTCTAATCATAATCGAAAAAACAGTAGTATTTTGCAGAATGGGTATAGCTTTAGTCTTCTTTTCTCACGGTTGTCGTAGTTGTTTAATAAGGTTGTCTACTTCTTGTGTAGTTGTCGAAACTTTTTAAGGACTTAGGCAAACATTGTTTAAGTGATCTGATATTCTATTACAACGTTAGTTGCATCTTTGTTAAATAATTTGTGCTCAGTTTAGTATGTATGTACATAGTGTACAGTTCTCATAATTTTTGTGCTATGTCTGCATAAGATTCACAATTACTGTTTATTATAACACGTTATTTATTTTGCAATTCATGTACTGTATTAGATTCTGCTCTATCTTGTTAATTTATTTCACATTGCTATCCTGCACAAACGAACTGAGAAATTAATATTTACATATCGAAGCAAGCATGCTTTACGGAATTAGTTAGTTCAATATAATTATGTGGAAAATATTAGTCATTCTTACAGTTAAACCTTTATGACAACATATATATTTAGATGGTTCAAGACATCCAACTTTTTGAGGTTGTGTATCAGCTCTATCATCAGAGAAAGTGGGAAGCTATCTGTTGTAGGATCTGTTGCCTGAAATATATTTAAAAACAAATTCTATGCTGATGATTTAAACAAATAATTGCGCAAAATAAGTAGATTATCAAGATCGTTTATCTTCTCCGTAAATTTGACTGTCAAATAATTAATAGGCAACCGTAATGTAATTATTTCTCGTTCATATTGGAAGGGGAAATAAAAATTCGTCATAATAAGATTACCACATTGTGGAATGATTATGTTATTATAGTTAGGTAATAGTGAATATTGGCGATCTCAATAGCCAGAAGAGAGCTGTATTACAACTTTGAGTAATGGCTTTTTTATAAATGCTCTTTCAAGTCATAACATTTTGTATTTAATTATACAATATAATGTATATCTTACAAGCAGACAATCTGATAGGGGTAGGTAAAAAAGTTAAATTTTTTTCTTCCACCATGTTAATAATGTCAAAAGAAGTGTTTGTACAAATTTTGGCCACTTGAGTCCATCCAGAAAGTGATTTTCCTGGGACTGTTTATAGAAAAAAAGCACAATTGCATAGAAAGATTTACAGCAATTGTTGCGCTATTTGTCAACATATCCCCCACTGGAATTGAGACATTTGTCATACCATGGGATCAATTTTTGTATCCTTGTGCTGTAGAAGTCAGCCGCCTGGGATCGGATCCAGCGTTTGACAGCCGTCTGCACCTTTCTGTCGATCTCAGGATATGACAAATGTCTCAATTCCGGTGGGGAATATGTTGAAAAATAGCTCAACAATTGATGTGTCTGTTCCAATACATTATTCCATTGAAATTGTGTTTTCTTTCTGTTAACAGCCCTGGCGAACTTATTTTTTTACAGCCCTCGTAATTGCGGTCGAGTGGCCAAAATTTGTATAAACACTTCTTTTGACAATATTAACATGGTGAAAGAAAAAAATTAACTTCTTTATCTGCCCATCAGAATGTTTGCTTGTTAGTGTATTCTTACTGTTATTTCTGCCATTGTGTATTTGTGATTGAAGATACATTCATTCTCAGATATATTTCGGATGATTAATGATTTCAGATATTGTACCGGTACATCAACAAATGAAGACACTTTTTCCATCACTCATCATGTTTCATTATGGGTTTCTGTCAGTTTAGTTTCATCTTCTTTAATCAGGTTGTAGTCTATTACATTCACGTGTAACACAACTATAGGTGACCTTCATTGCAGTTATACCTCAGATTCATCCATTCACATTTGGGGATGAACCAGCAAATGCTGGAGACATGTCTTTTATTCAGTGTGCTGTTGTGAAGGGTGACTCGCCCATTACCATTTCCTGGATCTTCAATGGTGTTGAAATCACGCCCGGTTATCAGGGCATATCATTGTCTAAGACAAATCAGCGTATCAGTACTCTAAGCATCGAGGCTGTACGTGCCCGACATAGTGGGGATTATACATGCAGGGCAAAGAATGCCGCTGGAGAAACAAATCACACAGCTCATCTCAATGTCAATGGTACAGTGCGCATGTTTACACTTACATTTACCATTTTCTGCATTTTTCTTTGCACCTTTCCTTACACACATCTTTTTGCCATATTCATTTTAGCTTTAAGAATTGCATGCTTTTATTTTATATTATGGAACTAGGGAATTTCGATATCTCATATTTATCATTCATTATCCTCCACACAAATCCATGTTAACTGAGTATGTGTTACAAAATATGTTTAAAATAATTACATTTCTTCACATCTATATCATATCCATACCTACTTCCGGATAAAAGATTCAATTCTATTGGGAAATGTGATCATTTGTCATCTTTTAGAGAATTTAGTGTCTGTAACTTGTCATTCTTCTATGATTTTCTTGATACTTGTCTTTATATGTATATTATAATCTATGTATAGGAAAACTTGAAAGTATAATACATATAGTACCGGTACATTTCCTTCAATTTTGCTCTTGCAGTACGAAACATCGAAAATTTTTCTTTTTATAATTCGTAATCTTATCAAGTCTTATTGTTTCGTTTTCATATTAGTGTTTCAGTTTTAAAATATTTCTTCAGTGATTTTTAAACAACAAAATTCAGCATCATGAAGATATGTTATTGATGATAGAGTTGTAGTTTAATAAGATTAGCAGAAAAAAAAAAAGAAAGAAAACTTCCTTCACAGTACTTTTTTCACAGTATATCTCACAAAATCTTGTATATTTCAAGTTGATCCGGCTTGGTCACGCCTGCCACAGAGTTTGTATTGTTGTACCATTTTTGTTAGCCTATTATTTCTATGTACTGTAAATGCTCCTTCCAGCTGAATTTGTACTCATCTGTTTTATAATTCAATGAATAAATATTTAACTTCTTTCTAATTTCTTAATGTATGAACTTCTACAGTGGATGGTCATTAAAATTTGGAATTTGTGACATATTAATTTTAAATTCTCTAATCTGATCTTAAATTACTGTATATACAAGGTGTTCCGAAAATTCGTTCAAAATAATACAGGAGGTAGAGAACATCAAAACAAATATATTTTGTAATGGTACATATGGTCCCTGAAGGCAATTTCTGATCCTAGGGACGATTTACACAGAAGGTAGTTTAGCATGCTAATTACATCAGTGGCATTCACAGGAACTGCTCGAATGCGCGACCATTAGCCTGTATGCACGCAGTACATCATCGGACCATTGATTGTCGTGTCCGCTCGAAGATACCTGGCATGTCCGCAATGGCATCAGCAGCAACAGTAATTCTAGCGACAAGGTCTTCTTCTGTTTCCACAACGGTTTCATACACCAGCTGCTTCATATGCCCCCAGAGGAAGAAATCCAGACATGTGAGGTCAGGTGACCTGGGTGGCCAGGCCACGGGGCCACCTCGGCTGATCCATCGATTCCCAAAGGTGGCTCTCAGATGATTCCTCACAGCAATGCTGAAATGGGCTGGCGCCCCATCATGCTGGAAGTACATCCTTTGTCTAACATTCAAAGATACATCCTCCAGCAGTTCCGGCAACACATGTTCGAGGAAGTAGCGATATGTCCGTCCGTTGAGGCGAAATGGAAGAATGTATGGTCCAATCAACCTGTCACTAGGCGGTGCTGCTTTCGAATGAATCGGTATGTATCCAAGCAGACCTCAGAGCCAATCAACTGTACACAGAGCAGTTTTGAATGTCAGTACACATTCCCAGTCAGCGACACCGTCACAACAGCTTACGTCAGCACCACTAACATAATGTTCCATAACATTACAAGTTGACTTCAGAGACCATATATTCCTTATCGAAATATATTTGTTTTCATGTTCTCTACCTTCTGTATTAATTTGAACTAATAGTTTCGGAACACTCTGTATAAGCATTTGAAAATAAGCTAGTATATTGTCTTCTGCTTTGGTAGACTGCCAGGAAAGTAGAATGTTTACACATTTGTAATGTAAATGTTTAATTTTCACTTCAGTTTTACCTCACATAACTCCATTTGCATTTGAGGGCGAAGCAAATTCGGGTGATAGTGTTCAGTTGGGTTGCTACGTTGCGAAGGGTGACACTCCTCTGTCCATCATGTGGAGTTTTCAGGGGAAGAATTTGTCTACCCACATCGGTATAACAACAACAAAGATTGGTGCTCGCACCAGTCTCCTGACTATTGCCTCAGTGGTTGCAGGCCACAGTGGGGAGTACACGTGTACTGCTCAAAATGCAGGAGGAACAGCGAGTCACAGTGCAGTCTTACTTGTTAATGGTAGAGTAGATTCAGTAGTATGTAATTCTCTCATCAGTTTTTAATAACTTTCTATTTTCAGTTAATCAATCCTTCCTGATACCATTTCTGCATTGTTAGTATGGCTGCAGGGGTTGTTTACTACATACATTTATCTAATTTTCCTTAATTTTTGACGTGGTGTAAGAATCATATGAGAAGTTCACTTTTGATACGATAAATATTATTATACGAAGAAAGGAATTTTTGCATATGTATAGCCTGCATATGTATAGCCTACATCTGTCGAAGAAAAGCAAAATGATTGCAAGAAATGTTTAAATACTTGATAAGCTGTAATTTTAACTTAGGTACTTACAGTTTCTCTCTCATTCACATGTAGGCTACTACTTTTTCTATAAGATTCATAGTACACACATAAGATTTCATCAATTCTTATATACATCGCACACATCGTGAAGTAGCCTACACAAACGTTTTAATATTATTTTTTTTATTGTGAGAAAATTACGTAATTAATTTGTAATGATATGAAGATTCCACTCTTTCCAGTTGCTTAAATAAATCATATCTTTTAGACAACATAATTCTTTTTGTGAGACACAGAATAGCTAGCCATTACTATTTATTTTTGTAAACTCAATATTAGACTTGTTTCTCTTCATTAATATAAGAAAATTATATTTATTTGTTTGTTATTTAAATTAATTACCTAACCTTGTCTTCATTCACTTATCAGCTTACTGTAAGCTCACCTTCTTCATCAATATAAGAAAATTATATTTATTTGTTTGTCACTTAATCACCTAATCTTGTCTTCATTCACTTATCAGCTTACTGTAAGCTCACCTTCTGGAATGATAGGAATTTCCTGTCCTGATTAATATTTTGGAATAGGGAGAATTTGAAACCTAGTGATTACAAATTTTATTTTGTTTCCATTATATTCTAGAAACTAATATGTTAAGTTCAGAACATTAATGCATATTGTTATGTTCGTATAATGCTGCTGTTTATTGGTCTTAATTCTTTAGTGTTTCTATAATTACATGGTTGTAATGGTTGTTTATTTCACTTCAGTTGTACCTCACATAACTCCATTTGCATTCGAGGGTGAAGCAAATTCAGGTGACAGTGCTCAGTTGACATGCTACGTTGCGAAGGGTGACATTCCTCTGTCCATCACGTGGAGTTTTCAGGGGAAGAATTTGTCTACTCACATCGGAATAACAACAACAAAGATTGGTAGTCGCACCAGTCTTCTTACAATTGCTCCAGTGGTTGCAGGCCACAGCGGGGAGTACACGTGTACTGCTCAAAATGCAGGAGGAATTGCAAGTCACAGCGCAGTACTCCTTGTTAATGGTAGAGTTACTAGAATAGTAAATTATTTATTTCTGTTTTAAGTTTCTCTGTCTCCCTCTCACCTCTTATGCAGCTTAAATAGTATGCTTCTCGATATTTAATACCTAAAAATTTACCATCGTAATAAAAAATTAAGTAATTTTAGGTACTAGTATAGTTAGAATAGTAATCCAATAAGACTTTGAGACAAGAACAAGTTTCCAGTAGTTCTTCTTGTATAAGTAATCGAAAATTTCGAGATATGATTAGGATAGTAATTCAGAAGTCTTTATGTCAGGAACCAAGTTCGTTCTTTTATAGTATAAAGTAATAGAAATTTCGAGATGTATTAGGATAGTAGGCTAATTCAGAAGCCTTTGAGTCAGGAACAAGTTAGTTCTTTTATAGTAGGCTATCAAGTAATAGAAATTTCGAGATGTAAAGTCTTCGAGTCAGGAACAAGTTAGTTCTTTTATAGTATAAAGTGATAGAAATTTCGAGATGTATTAGGATAGTAGGCTAATTCAGAAGTTTTTGAGTCAGGAACAAGTTAGTTCTTTTATAGTAGGCTATAAAGTAATAGAAATTTCGAGATGTAAAGTCTTTGAGTCAGGAACAAGTTCGTTCTTTTATAGTATAAAGTAATAGAAATTTCGAGATGTATTAGGATAGTAGGCTAATTCAGAAGTTTTTGAGTCAGGAACAAGTTAGTTCTTTTATAGTATAAAGTAATAGAAATTTCGAGATGTATTAGGATAGTAGGCTAATTCAGAAGTTTTTGAGTCAGGAACAAGTTAGTTCTTTTATAGTATAAAGTAATAGAAATTTCGAGATGTATTAGGATAGTAGGCTAATTCAGAAGTTTTTGAGTCAGGAACAAGTTAGTTCTTTTCTGTATAAGTACCGGTAATCAAAATTTTGAGTTACACACATCCAGACTGATAAAAGTGTAATAAATGTAAGTTGATAGTGGGAATAGTTGGCTTTATGTTTACTAAATGACGGAGTAATTTTAATTGTAATTATATTAACAAATTAATATAGCCCAGACTTAAACCTGTGAAAAATAACAACACTTGAATTGTGTCAGACTTCAGTTCATAATATTTTGGCTGTTGGAGTAACATAATTTCAAGAATTTACATAAATGCCTATGAAGATGACGTGATATTATTATTAAAGGAAGCTTGGATTATGAGCCTGTGTTACGTTATTGAATTGAAAGCTGTAAATATTATTGATATCATATCATATCAATAAATCAGAAAAAAATATTTCTTCCAGATATTAATGGTGGTAGTTCCACAGTGCCACAGTTTGGTAAATAAAAAAACTGCCTGATTTGAATACCTAGACTTGTTCATTACTATGTCACAGTCCTTCCCCACATCATTCCGTTCTCTCTGGAAGAAGAGGTGAACACAGGGGACAGCATACAACTCACTTGCCATGTGTCGAAGGGCGACAAACCCTTGCAAATATCGTGGAATTTTCATGGACAGGAATTGTCTTCACATTTGGGGATCTCAACAACTAAGATTGGTGACCGCACCAGCTTCCTGACAATTGCATCTGTAATGGCGGGTCATAGTGGGAACTATACGTGTATGGCACAAAATTCTGCAGGAACTGTCAGTTACACGGCCACTGTTCATGTCAATGGTACTGCTACCAGTTCTCAGAAACAACCTTACGTTCTCTAATGCTTGTTTTTAAAGTTACATTTACATTTAGTAATTAGTACACTTTTTAGTGCATTTGCTTAGTAATATTTTGCCTTTTCTCTCTTAAATAATCTCTGCTTATTTCCTTCGAATCTGAATTCCTACAATTATCACATTCTTACATTTATAATATCTCCTAATATGAGTGACCTTATGAAACTTCTGACATTGCTTTTGTCGTATAATTTTTTAGTAATTTGTTTGCTTAGAAGCTAAGTCATCTGTATAAATGCTTCAGTATTTAAAGCATATTCATAATGGGCGCATAGATAGGAAGATAATTTTAAACAACTATAAGTTTAGAATTATGGTGATATTAAAATTGTTGATGTAAAGGAAGAGGGAAAAGATTATGATAATGATGATGATGATGATGATGATGATGATGATGATGATGATGATGATGATGATGATGATGATGAACATGTTCAGTTACTTCCTATTTTAAAATACGAATGAATGTTGACACACAGAACGTAATTACATATTTTATATTCATTCAAAATAATGTTTGCAATTTGGAGCTGTTACATGTTTAACATAACATGGTATTCTACAACATACACTCATCTTTAAAAACATTCACCTTTTTATTTGACGTCTTTCCATGTTCATGTAATTTCTTAATAAGGGCTTTCATGCTCTGATCTTCACATCAACATTCTTGTTCAGGTCATCTTGTATCATTTCATACTATTTGAAAAGTAAAATATTTCCTTAAAGTGAGAAGAGAATGAGAAACTTACTTCTTCAGTAGTGATATTTAATAAATCATTATTTTAAAAATGTATTTTATAATTTTATAGTACTTCCTCACATCATCCCATTTACGTTGGATGAAGAAGTGAACACAGGGGAGAGCGTGCAGCTGAACTGTCATGTATCTAAAGGAGACAAACCTCTCACAATCACGTGGAATTTTCATGGGGAAGAGTTGTCTTCTCATATGGGAATCGCGACAACAAAAATTGGTGATCGGACAAGCTTACTGACAATTTCATCAGTGATGGCTGGCCACAGCGGAAATTATACTTGCACTGCACAGAATGCTGCAGGCTCTGTCAGTTACACGGCCACAGTCCATGTCAATGGTACCATTTCCACTGTTAGTTACCTCCCCTCTCATTGTATATTATTATGCTTGCCTGTCTTTCTTTCATCAATTCCACACTGACCTATCATACTTGACCTGTTACCCAGTGTTGTTCCGTTTATAGTACTGCGCAGAAAAATTCATGTTCAGTTGTCATGTGCAAAAATTGGAAAATGGGAGTTACAGTGTTTGGATATTTTCATGATTCTGAGCTATGTTGATGTCCTCTCCGAGTACCAAATAGCTTTTTTTCTTTTCAGGTTTATTAGACATAGTAGACAATATTAAAAGTATGTACAAGTTCCTCAGCGTCATTCTACTGTCTACAGATCTGCAGTTTTTTGTCAGTGAACTCTTTCCCTGCTTCGACATTGTTACGCATTTGAATGCATTTATTCTTGATTACTGATTATTTGTAGTATAATATATATACTGCCTATGTCTTCATTCAGATTGTATTATTTCATCATGTGGTTCAATAACTAGAGTTGCCTATTTCTACTGATTGTCATTGCATATTAACAGGTTGGCATAAATGCCTACAGAGATTACCTCTCTTAATGAGCTTAAATTGTTCTTCATAATTTGATCAGTAACATGTGTGAAATATTAACTGAAATTTCTCTGTCACGATAGACCTTGGTGTTCTACATAAATGTTTGTTTTAATATTCAAACTGTGCTTCAGTCCTGCCTCACATCAATCCATTTGTCGTCGAAGAAGATGTAAACACAGGTGACAGTGTACAGTTGAATTGTCATGTATCCAAGGGAGACAAGCCCCTAAAGATCACTTGGAACTTCCATGGGGAGGAACTCTCTTCACATTTGGGTATTACGACCACGAAGATTGGTGACAGGTCCAGTATCCTGACGATTACTTCCGTCATGGCAGCTCATAGTGGAAATTATACCTGCACTGCCCAGAATGCTGCAGGAATAGCCAGCTATACAGCCACAGTTCATGTGAATGGTATAAGCATTGCACCAGTGCTCCATTCCAACCAACTTCCAAACTCCTTCCAACACTTATAACTTAGGTTCTACCACGTCCCATTTTTCTGGTTAACTGGTTTGTTATTATAATCGAAAAATGTATCACATTTTCTTAAGAATGATTGATTCATTATTATTAGTATTACGCAGGTTAGTATAGCATTCGACAGTTCTCTTTGTTAGATGATTTGTTGCACTAAAAGACCAGACTCCAATTTTAACCTTGTTTTAATTCAGTTATTTTTAGTTCGTGTTAATTTATGTCCATATTCAAGATTCAAGATCTTCACTTAGATTTGTAATAGATAGTTTGCTTTATCTTTACATAAATTATCTGGAAGAAATGTAGTAGTAGTAGTAGTAGTAATAATAATAATAATAATAATAATAATAATAATAATAATAATAATAATAATAATAATAATAATAACTAGTTCAAGAATAACACTATAAAATTTTGCTAGATGAAGAAAAGATGTTTCGTCTTCTGTTACAGTGCTATAACTGCAGATCTTACTCGTCTGCTGTAGTCAAATATTGTTGAAAGAATTGATTTACTTTCTGACATGATGTTTCTGATGTGAAGTCGGGAACGTGTTTTTTTATTATTATTTTGTGATTTATTGTTGCAACAGTTAAAGGATTGTAAGTTTTACAGTCACTTTGATGTTTTGCAGTTCTGCCATATATAATGCCTTTTGAATTTGACGGACCAGCTAATGCTGGAGACAATGTACAGTTGACCTGCCATGTTCCAAAAGGAGATAAACCTCTACAAATATCCTGGCTTTTCAATGGAAATCCAATCGCCTCAAATGCAGATGTGTCGACAATGATGGTTGGTGACCGTGCCAACTTCCTATCGATAGCTCACGCAAAGGCTGTGCACAGTGGAGAATTCTCCTGCGTTGCCAGTAATGCTGCTGGCTCGACGTCTCATTCAGCTGAACTTAAAGTTAATGGTAGCTCATGGTATTCACCAACTTTCTGCACATTATGTTATCTGGTGGAACTAGAGTAGAGTGATTGTAAATAATTGTCATTTTCACTCAATATGATGCCATGTTATTTTCTTGTAGCAGGAAACTGATAATAAATGCTTATGGATTCTTAAAAGGAGATAGATTGTAACAGTCTTTGAATATTTAACTTATACAGATACTTGCTTCTGCATGTAAATTGTGTCGTGAAAAGTTGCAAGAACGGTTGATTTTCCTACGAATTTTATTGTTCTTTAAATAACTTAACATAGAATATATTATTAATTTCATTCAGCATCTGAGATTGAAGAAATTCATTAATTTGTATGCAGTTATATTTCCGTACATGAATATGACATTTCTTTATAATCACTCTATGGTAGTTGGAAACCCCATTCTTATAATACTACTGGGATGATTTAATTTGACTTTAATTTATTTTTGTTTCAAAGAAAAAAATTCCAGTAGCCAACATTTTTAGTACATATTAAGCTTCAGTAAACTTACTATATTTTCCTTCTGTTCTGTCAGGAGTTTAATTCTCTCCTAATGGTTCTTGCTGTGCTAATTTTAATGAGTTTGTCCTTGATTTCCCGAACATACCACACAGTCCGCCCCCACATCAACCCCTTCTCGTTCGAGTCCGAGGCTTATTCAGGTGACAGTGTTCAGCTGTACTGTTATGTGGCAAAGGGTGATGTCCCTCTGAAAGTGTCGTGGAGTTTTCATGGAGAGGAATTGTCATCACATATGGGCATAAGCACGTCCAAGATTGGTGACCGGACGAGTTTGTTGACAATAGACTCTGTGGCAGCAGCTCATACTGGCAACTACACTTGTACTGCAGAAAACAGTGCCGGCAGTGCAAGCTACAGTGCCACTTTGCTTGTCAATGGTATGGCACAGATCTACTCGTAGACTTGTAATGTGTTTGGTATTTCACAGTAAAGTATTGGATTTTTGCATGCTTCATTTAAAGTTTGCAGTTCAGAGTGAAGTTCTCTCCTCTACATTTTATAATAGCAGTTATTTATTATTCAGTAATAGAAATTTTGCATTTACAGACTTCTGCCATATAACAGAGCCTTCTTTTGATATTTATACAGATATCCGGTTTTTCTCGAAAATATTTAGATTGCATCTGTATTTTATTATGTATGTAGGCTGCATTGTGAAGAATAAGACCTTTGCAAGTATTGATGTTATATAATTATAATTCGCAAACTACAAACTGGCTAAAGTTCTGTGTTCTCCAAGTTTGATTTATGTTGTAAACAGTTGAAATTAATTGATAGTTGTTTCTGAATTACAAGTGACATTACCTTCCATTGTTCGAATTGTTTGCATTTTGCATTTTCACAGTCGTTACAAGAGATTTTTCTTGTTCTTAAACTTTCATTTTACGTAAAATGAAGTAGTATGCAAATTATAAATTAAATAGTGTTCATTTTTTTGGTAAAGTATTGCATTTTATATTAAATATTCTCTTCAAACAGACATACAATACTACATTAATTAAACCATAAGAAAAAAATTTCTTAACACCATGTCATCATATCTACAGTATTATACCATAAAATACCTTTTAATCAGACAGAACGAATTAATTTGTTTTGGCATAATGCATTGATATTTTTGCCATGACAAAATGTGTTGAAATGTCTAGGCATTTTACATGCTCAATACTTCGGAATTTTCTTTCATGGACACGAGTTTCGAAGGCTCTGTTAATGCTTATTAAACAGTAAAACTAAGGGCATGAGTTGAGTAGCTTTGTAATAATGTGAAGTAGTAGATTTTCACATTGGCTTAAACCAAGTTGGTGCAGGGGGAGGGAACCTTTGATGAGAAGAGACGGCCTACTCTCTTTTACAGTAAAATATAATCGCTTTTTCTTAATGCAAAATAACCAACTACTCCAAATATGTTACTCAGATGTTAATCTGTAAAATTAATAGGTAAACACTGAAATGAAGATATTATGTGGCTTCTGTATTTCCTAGTTGCGCCATCAATATCACCCTTCACATTTGGCGAGAAAGCAGTGAATGCAGGCCAGCTGGTCCAGCAGAATTGTGCCGTGACAGAAGGCGACGAGCCATTGAATATCACGTGGACATTGAACGATGTCAATGCTTCCAGTACAATGGGAATATATGTGTTGAAGATAGGGTCTAGGACCAGCATCTTGACCATAGAATCTGTTCGGGCTTACCATGGGGGCAACTACACATGCACTGCGACCAATGCTGCAGGAAGCACACACTTCACTGCGTACTTGGCTGTCAACGGTATCACATCTTGCTTTTCATGTGTTTCCATGTTGTAGTCACCCCATCCATCTCTCCTTTCACGTTTGGCAAGAAGGCTGTGAATGCAGGGGAACTGGTCCAGCAGAACTGTGCAGTAACAAAAGGCGATGAACCTCTGAATATCACGTGGACGCTAAATGGAGCAGATGCTTCAAGTGTGTCGGGGATTTATGTGTTGAAGATAGGGTCTAGAACCAGCATCTTGACTATAGAATCGGTACGGGCTTACCACGGGGGAAACTACACGTGCACTGCAACCAATGCAGCTGGCGCTGTTCAGTTCACGGCAGACTTGGCTGTTAATGGTACTGTTTTCAGATTCTTCAGTGTCTGTAGTGTTGTCATCAGTAAAGGTTCAAAATCTCTGCATGTTCGGTCTGATTCATATTATTCCCATATTTTCAAAATAATATTACGAAGTTTCTCAACTGATATACAATTTTCTTTTACCTACGTGGCCTATCCAATCCATATTTCATACGCCCCTTGATTAACCATGCACTAACAATGCGAAATCCCTCCTGGATATTTGTCTTCATTTCCCTATCCAATAGAAATTGTTTGGGTTGATGTATTTTCGTATTTTCTCCTTATATGCAGTGTCATTCTAAGTAGAGAACGTAAGTGTCCACACTACACAGTTTTCATAAGCATTGTAAAAGATCACACATTTATTACGATTTCATTTTGTGGTTCATAATTATTATTTTCAATGTTGCCAGATACATACCTAAACATGTATAACAGTAATATGTTTACGTGTGTACAGTTCTGATTATTGAAGTCTTCTTAATTCATGGTTGTCGAGGAGTACCTACTATTTGTTCACAGTTTTACCATCAATAGCTCCATTCTCATTTGGCAACACAGCAGTCAATGCAGGAAAGAGTGTACAGCAAACCTGCTTCGTTATGGATGGGGATGAGCCTCTCAAGATAACATGGACTCTGAATGGGGGGGAAACATCTAGCTCGAATGGGATCAGTGTTTTCAAGTTGGGATCAAAGACAAGCATCCTGACTATTGAGTTAGTTCGTGCCTATCATGCAGGCAATTTTACTTGCACAGCTACGAACTCTGCAGGCAGCTCATCCTTCACAGCAGTGCTTGCTGTTAACGGTATTCATGAGTTATCATACAGATCACCATTACTTTCTGCCCTGTTGCTTGTAACCCTTTTAATTTATATTGACTTCTACTTTATTTAATTATCTCCAATAAAAGCTAATATTATTCGTTTCTTGTTACACAATTTATAGAAATTATACACTATATAGAAAAAAATGTTCTTAACATTGAAATACTATGTGGGAACATTATTTTTGTAAAGTTATCTAATAAATATGGAAATTTAACAGAATATAGTTTTTTTTTTCCCCATTATTGATGTTAATCTATGCAGTATTTTCTTGTTTAACAAATGAAATGATTCCTCAATTATTGCATTACCTTAATTACCTCTGCATGTTCGGTCTTATTTATATTATGTTCATATTTTCAAAATATTATTAGAATTTTCTCAAATGATATTGTTCATATCTTTTTTCTTCTACCTATGTGGCTTATCCACTCCATTACCGGTACCAGTATATCACATTCCCCTTGATTAACCATATGCAAATATTGCAAAATCTCTCTTGAATATTTGTCTTAATTTTGCTGTTCAAGTTGTTTGGGTCGATATATTTTCGTAATCTCTTCAGTATAGTGTTATTCTAACTAAACAGTAACATGTGTCTTGTACATTCGATCCCGTAAGCATACTAAACTCTTATCATGATTTCTGTTTGTACTTTGTAACGAAGTATTGGCAGATACATATATAAATATGTAAAATAGTAACATATTTAACAGTTTTCAACTCTAATCATTCTGCTACGTGGTTGTCGAACACTACCTAATATTTGTTCGAAGTTTTACCATCAGTAGCTCCATTCTCATTTGGCAACACAGCAGTCAATGCGGGAAAGATTGTACAACAAAACTGCGTCGTTATGGATGGTGATGAACCTTTGGAGATCACATGGACTTTGAATGGGGGGGAAACATCTAGCTCGACTGGAGTCAGTGTTTTCAAGTTGGGATCAAGGACAAGCATCCTGACTATTGAGTCAGTTCGAGCCTATCATGCAGGCAACTTTACTTGCACAGCTACAAACTCTGCAGGCAGCTCGTCCTTCACAGCAGTGCTCGCTGTCAATGGTATTCATGTGTTGTCTTAGAAATCACCATTACTGTCTATCCTATTGCTTGTAACCCTCTCAGTTTGCATTTATTTTCTGATTTATTTAAAATATCTTCAGTGAAAGATAGGTGTCATTCTTTTTTGTTAGTTACACAATCTTCTGGACATTATACAAAATCATATGCACAATATATGGAAAGCTGTTTTTAATACTGACTCACTATATGGGAGCGTTACTTTTGCAAGTTTATCAAAATAACTATAAAAAAAATTAATAGAATGTAGTCTTTTTGAGTTAATTTTGTTAAATACAGTATTTCCTTGTTTAACAAATGGATAACATCATTCAAATATTATTATATACCTAATAAATTAATTTTCACACATAGTACACATACAAAATAATGAAGTTTTCAAAATAAAGAAAGATTGCAAGCATATGCATACTAACTCAATGGTTAGCGCGTCTGACTGTGAAATGAGCGGGCCTGGGTTCAAATTCTGGTTGCTGTTTTTCCCGGGGTTTTCCCTCAATCAACTGAAGCAGAATTGCTGAGTAACTTCCGGCATTGTACCTCGGACTCATTTCGTCATCATTAATTCATATATCATCCATCTTCATCATCCATACCATAGCCCAGGTTAAGTTCACAGTGCAGCGTGCTGTAATTGTACAAGAGCGTGGCCATTTGGCTATCCAATCATTCACAGAATAGAAATGGTAAGCATAATAAGCCTCAGGCAGCAGTGTAAGCCTTCGGATCCCTCCTTCGTACAAGAGAGAAAAAAACTCCACTGTAACAAAGTTTTCAAAATCCATTACTCTTCATTATCTTTATTATATGAACGAAATTATTGGTATCCCTTGACGTAATATTAAAAAAAAAAAAGCACTCCAGATATACTTAATTTCCTATGCCGTCTGTGCTTTGCTGTATGTTTAAACCATATGCAGGTGAATTATAACCTTAATTGCATATTGCTATATCCTAAAAATAATTAATGCTCACCTGCATGTTACATTATACAAATACCATACCTAAATTCCTATAACACGTTTAATAAGGAATAGCCAAGGTTTACATTTTGTGAACAGTAAAGGTACACCAGTTCGTAAGCTGAACATAAACATCGTCAAATATTGTTGGAACTTCCCTTTATTTAAGAATACTCCAGTACCTATTTCCTTAACATTGTTACATGAAACTTTTACAGCGTCCAACATTCATGTCACGGTTGGATTTCAGTTGCTCCTTCAATAGCACCGTTCTCCTTTGGTGAAAATGCTGTTAACGCTGGTCAGATCGTGCAGCAGAATTGCATAGTGCTGACAGGGGATGATCCCTTGTCGATTTCCTGGACGTTTAATGGGGCTGATGCATCTAGTTCAGCAGGAATATACGTTTTGAAGATAGGGTCTCGAACCAGCATACTGACCATAGAGTCTGTGAGGTCGTACCATGTGGGCAACTACACATGCATGGCGTCAAATTCTGCTGGCAATACTAGCTTTACTGCACACTTGGCTGTCAATGGTACTTCACTAAAACACTACAAAACCTTATCCCTCCCATTCTTTCTGCAATTCAGTCATGTTGAAAGACATTTGCTGCAGTGTTCCCTTATATATTCGAGAAGTCTTCCTTAGGGTACCGTATATAATTTTTTTTTGTCACATTTGTAATGTTTGAAAAAGTTTTTGTCTTAATGTCAGTATTAAGTTCGGTTTTAAACTTTATTTGCTCTTTTTTCTTTTTCTTTTCCTGTTTTTTAATTTCAAGAATTTGGAAAGCTGCATGATGAATTAGAAGTAAATTTTACCCATTGTCCATGGATTCCTTTTAGTACCACCGAAGATTCTACCATTCACATTTGGGGAGTTTCCCTTAAGCGCTGGTCAGCCAATGACTGTCACGTGTGCTGTGGTGGGAGGTGACAAACCAATGTCAGTGTCTTGGTCGGTGAGTGACTCACCTGGTGTGGTTACGGTTCCTCTTGGTGATGCGGGCTCTATACTTACTATCAGCTCAGTGCAATCGCATCATGCTGGTAATTACACCTGCAAGGTTACCAATGCCGGAGGCACAACATCATACACAGCTGAGCTGCGGGTAAATGGTACATAGCTGCCAATATAATATTTATTTATTTTCCTTCCAACTCTCATGTTTTAGTTTTTGTTGATTACGTGTCTTATTTTTCTCTTATTTTCTGACTTTCTGGCCCTCTTCCTTTACTAAAAGGAGGATTTTGCCTTCTATTTTGTATGTCCTAACCTTGAACAATCATTTCACTCATAGGCCAGCTTTTTATGAATACTATGATTTTAATTATCTGTTCGTACATCTGTTTCAATTTTTCAAATGCAGGATTGTCTTGTTTATTAAGCTGGAAGTCTTTAGCCAATTATTATTTTTGAGACAGCCACGAAATAACATGACCAGGCAGTGCATTTCCGTTCCCAAACATACAGCGGATCTAGTAGTTTCTTCTGGTACATCTATTACGTCACGTGAATGGATAAGCAGAGTAGAATTGCAAGCCGGAATAGATTATGAATCATAGTACAATGCAGGCACTCCATCGTCAATGTTGTTTGTGTAAAACACCAAGTTACGTCTACATTGTGATCTGATTCTAATACTGAGTAAGTTGCATTTTCATTCAGACTTCTGTGTTAATATTATTTTAATTTATCAATCCATGTTATATTGCATTTTATTTTGATCTGTGTTTTTTTTTTTTTATATAATTTTGTAAGTGGCCTCGTCTGAACACAAGTTTGTCCCATTCCGATGATGCTAGACTTAATTTAATTTAACTTAATTTATAAAATATACACTTTCTGACAGCAATATTTCTATATTACTTCCTTTAGTTAAGTGTATCATGTTTACTACTATGTTTTATAATATATTAGTTAGTATTATTAGCAATCTAATTATATATTCTGTCATATGTAGCACTAATATTTTGTAGAGTGCTAGTTTCACAGTGTTAGTGCATTCATGTGGCCAGAAAGTAGCTGGACAGACCATTTTAATTTAGTAGCAATTCCACTTACAGTTCTCATGCTCCATTATTATTATTATTATTTACCGAACTAGGTTATACTATTCGTAGTGTCCTGACGTAAGCATTTGGGGTCAGAGTTTGAACCCTAAAACTTCAGGATATAGGCTACCAACTGATAACTTTTCTATTTGGGAGGGGGAACGAATATGCGCTGCCTGAACATGACACACAGAGAAATATATATCTGCTGAAGTTAATGTCACGTAAACCACACATATTACTCATTTGGTATGATTTTGTACAATAAAAGATAGTAAGATGCCTTAAGTCTTTGCTATAAAAAAGTTCCATTCTTCAGAGGAATAAAGTCTCATATCTTTAAAAATAATGTTAACGAATACTGGACCATTCTGTGTAGAACACTACAAATAAACAGTTACAAAATTATACTAATATGATGAATTCAGAATGCATTAGTAATGTATTTAATGTTATGTAATTGTTTCAGCTGTGAAGCCATTATTAAATTGTCTCAATGAAAACAACCGGACTTTTTCTTCAAAGAACTGTTTTTCTTATTCTTCGATGCTACATTTTATTTTTCTTTCATACTTTGAGCTAACTGGATTATATAGGAAATTGGTTAACAATGTCATCATCTTATTACTTCATGTTCTCAATTGCTATACAGATGCCTTTATGTGGAAGAGGTCAGAGACAGCTTAGTTCTTGTATTGATATTTACAGTACCTCCTGTTCTACTTCCTTTCTCTTTCGGAGATCGACCAATGAACCCTGGTCAAATAATAACAGTACCTTGCGGTGTTATTGAGGGAGATCGTCCAATCTCTCTGCACTGGACATTCAATGATAACCCCATCACTCCAAGGATGGGCGTGACAGTTGTGAATCTGGGTGAGAGGAGCGCGATTCTGAGCATCAGCTCTGTGCAGGCTGCTCATGCAGGGAATTACACTTGCACAGCCAAGAACTCGGCTGGAACGGACCGCCTCTCTGCAGAGCTCATAGTAAAGGGTACACTGTGACGTTAGAGATGAGTTGCAGAGACATAACTCATCTCCTCAGTCCAGTTGTTGTGAATAAATGTACTTAACTACTATGTGCATTTCCAAGCATGCTATATTCCCACAGCTTTGTGTCATATATTGCTCAAATAACCTTTCAGCAATTAGAATTATAGTTGTACAATCTGTACAAGATCTCACTCAGTTTTTTATGGCTATGTAGTTGAACACACCTATTTACGTATTTAAAGTACACTTTGGTTCTGTTATTTTGATTAATCGTCGTAATGAACCTCGTAATAAAAAAGAAATGCTACTGATGTAATGTTCTTCAAGCAGTTCTCTTGTTTCCCCTGATACAAATTATCTCCTTGCATTACTAGTGAAAATCTCGTATGTGCGTTATGTTGGGAGGAAGTCTTAGTTTCGTTAATTTCGTCTGTAGTCGAATAATGTGCTGTTAAATGGAAGGTATTTTACTACATGTATTAATGTTACATGGCTCATAAATCTTGACTCTTTAGGAATGTAATTCAAGAGGTTGCATTGAATTTAATGTAATTTTCTGTGCCTGCAAGAATGTTTGTGTCACTGTTGAATTATGCTTTCATACAATTTTGTTTCTTCATGTTAAGTTCAATAATATCCTTGTCATGTAGATTTTTGTTCGAGGAATATTATTATGAAATTATAATGCACATAATTTTTATTATTTGTATTATTTCCATAATTGAATATCTGTACCAGTACAATCTCAAGACATACTGGTACATTAAATTTAGAATTACCGTGCCTTCAGATTCATAACTCAAGACAATATTAATAATATAATACCAGTTCATAAAGGGATATATAGCATTAAGTTTAGAATTAATGCTAAATACTGTACAACACAGTGCTCTAGTTCCTTCTAGATTACCTTTTTGGACTAATGGATTGCAGTATGCTCTTTTGCTGTTTGAATTAAGAAAACAGATGAAATTTTTACATTGAGCAAGTGATCTAACTTTCAAAATGAAATTCTAAGCTTTTTCGGAATTTTTTAAATTGTATGTATTCTGAGATTGTTAAAATAAAATAATACACATCTGTCGAGATATGAAAAACAGATTAACAAAAATTATTATTTTGTGGTGGAATATGTAAAATTACTTAAGAGAATAGATCTAATAATGTTTGAGTTCAGAATAAGAAATTTATGTTGGATTTCCGTCTTACTAATTTGTTCTATGTTAATGTGTTTCGTAACAGTCATGTCTTAATGTGTTTTCATGGTCATAGTCATATGATTTAGTGACATGTGCTTTGAGATATAGATCTATTCCAGATAATTCATGTGTCCGTTTATTCTTTTATAGTGCAGTATTACATAAACAAACCCCAGAATTTCAGTTTTAGAATCTAGAGACTTCAGCTAGTTGTATGCTTGTTGGGTGATTTTATATTTTAATTTATTGATAAAAATGGATTATGTAATTGTTAAAATTCTACTTTATTTGTAATTTTGTCAGGTTATCCTATGCGACTGTTGGGAGTGACTGTTAGTAACGTGTTATCATTAGATTAAATAAAATTGGAAAAATATACTTTGTGTAAGTGTTAAAACTGTGTAGACAAAGTGAAGGCAGATTGAGCACAGCAATTTTAAATGTATTTTTAAGGTTGGTTCCTACGATTGGGTGGAATAGTCCACTGCTTAACTATGATTTTACTGTCGTTATATGGAAATGATCATTATTTGCATAGGCATGCATACATAGGAGTGAACATGACCATTTAACAATAGAGAGAAAATACTTTAGTAGTCAGAGTATCTCTCCATCTGATCTTAAGAACGAGTCTTAAAAATTTGACGATTTTTTTCTCTTTATCTTATACATTAATAGATTCTGGACATAATTGTTTCATTTTAAGGGCTCGGTAAAATTAGAACATGTAACATTCCTTTCCAGTCGTCCCTCAGATACTACCATTTACATTTGGTAATGAACCTATAAATTCGGATGACTTTGTAATGGTCAACTGTGCTGTGGTGAAAGGGGATTCCCCACTTAAGATTACTTGGCTTTTCTCAAATGGTGATTTGCTGACTTCTGGAGCATCTATCACACAGCCGAGTGAGAGACATAGTACCCTTACTATCAGCTCTGTATCGGCCAGCAACGCTGGAAAGTACACGTGCATTGCCAGAAACATGGCTGGAATAGCGAATTATACAGCAGAATTAAAAGTTAATGGTACTGTTTACTGAAGATTAAAATTTTTAAAATATTTATTTTGATCCTCATGTTAGTGGATGGTTTGCATGTCATCGTGCGTGTTGATTTAAATGTTCCAGTGCCCCCAAAAATGATGCCTTTCACATTTGGTGATGAACCATTTCATGCTGGTCAATCAACAACTCTTCAGTGTACTGTGTCAGATGGCGACTTACCACTGGAAATAGAATGGACTTTTAATGGGGAGGCCATTATGTCAAATATGGAGATTTCAACTTCCAAAATTGGTCGTCGAGTTAGTATTCTTACTATCGAATCTGTGAAGGGCAGCCATGCTGGTAACTACACGTGTCATGGTCAAAACATTGCCGGTTCAGCAAGTTACACAGCACAGTTGGTAGTCAATGGTTTGTTATTCTTCAAGTTACGTCACCCATTCTCTATGTAATAGGGTACCTTTCGTTTAAAACGGAATTGCTGGTGATTTAATAATTGGTGTTAATGTATATTTTTTCCACAAGTACCTTTATTTAATTTTCATATATTTACTACATTTTAAACAATAATTCCAGAAGTTCATACTCCATTTGTACTCATTGTTACATGACTTTCTCTTTCTCCTATCTGCTCTTTTTCCTTACCTGCTTTGAATATTTCCAAACATTGATAACTTAACACTATTGCAAATGATTCAAATCTTCTAAAATTTGAACATGATTACATCTTTTCATTTCATATACATTTCGATATGCAGTTATCTTCTGGAGTAATAGTCTACATTCAAACAGAAACAGTAAATGTTGTGTTACACCTTACAGTGAAGCCAGTGATTGTACCATTTACTTTTGGTGACATTCCCTTCAACCCTGGCGACGTGGTGCAGTTGAATTGTTTCGTGGCAAAGGGCGACTCTCCACTGGATATTGCCTGGGAATTCCGGAGCACACAGCTCGACACATTTGGTAAATTGCCCCAAGGAGCAATGGCCACAAAGCTGGGAGACCGAGCAAGTGTTCTGATGGTGAACCCTGTCACTGCTGCTCATCAGGGGAATTACACATGCATCGTAAAGAATCCTGCTGGCACCACTTCCTATTCAGCAGCGCTCGTAGTCAATGGCACGACTTGTTGATACATTAGTCCAGTAAATATTGTGCATCCACTGAATGTTGTCTATCACTTATCTGGCTTCTCTTCCCATATGCACAGTCGCTTCCTCTAAGAAAAACTGATACTAAGTACCATCATCCGCAACTTTGTTGCATTCATTTGTAGAACTGTGCTTTATGTTGGAAAGGCTCATTTTAAATATAAAAAAAACTTGAAATATTTGTTTTCAGCTTAATGGATATCCAAAAATCCTCACTCTTCTTAGTTTTGCCTCACCCTTGCCTCTATCCTGCACTCTGACCTCTGGGAAAAATTGTGTTGTTTCAGTACTACCCCGGATAGTGCCTTTCCATTTTGATGTCCCTATTTTTGCTGGGCAAGCAACCCAAGTAACCTGCCTGGTGTCAGATGGTGACCCCCCACTCGATATTACTTGGAGTTTTCAAGGCACAGACCTCTCTTCCCAAATGGGCATATCCACAGCTAAATTTGGTCGGAAAACTAGTCTGTTGGTAATAGATCCTGCAAGTTCTGGCCACCGTGGGAACTACACCTGTACAGTTAGGAACCCGGCGGGCTATGTGAACTACACAGCAAGTCTCGATGTCCATGGTACACTAACAGTGTTGAGTGTTGGCATGATACCTCCAATCCCGTCTCCTTGTATCTGTTTGTCGGTACATTGTTCGTTGAGGAATCAACTATTCTGGTTTTCTTTATTTTGTCTAATAAAATGCTGAATAGTACTTTTAATTACTTTCTCAATAGTTTTCGTCATCTGTCATCACAGATTTAGACAATGGAGACTAACCTGGAAAGTCCCACAGTTGATCCAAGTTGACCTGAGTTTTAAACCTGGAAATTCCATCTCTTTCAGTCGCACATGTTATAACAATATTCAGCTTCTAAATAAGTTACTGTTAGCATTCTAGAGACTTGGTCATTTCTCATATTGATTTTTATTCATTTCCTAATGAAGTTCTCAAAATCATGGTCAGTTTCACTGACACGTTCTAATGTCTCTTCCAATAAACATTACATATTATGCAATTGCAAGTGAAATGCTATATCAGAATCTTGAGACAGTACAACATTATTCCTTCAAAACAATAATGTGTCAACAGCAAATAAAAATTAACCTCTTATATATGATTCATAACCCTCGCACATCTCACGTCGCATATCATAATCATTATAACTAGAGCATTGCTATTACAGTCTTTTAAACTGTTACATATATTACAGAGCATAACGATTTAAATTTTGATATAATAATTGTATTAAAATTGATTTCATTATTCGAAAGTGAAAAGAGTATTGATTCTGGAAGAGGAAACGCAATAATTGTAGGACACAGTAATAATAAGCTGTATTAAAAACAGGAGGTGGACTGTGTCATGACAAGATTACGTAAATTGGGATGAAGGTGAAGTTCCTAGCGCAATACAATTAATACTGTACAATAAATATGAAAGATTTAAAAGTGAATCGAGTTCAAACTCCATTAGTTATAAACTTTATGTATATATATTTTTTTTTATTTTAATAGCAGTTAAGTTCTATGATAGAATAATCCTTGTTGTTATTCAGCATTGTAAATTGGGAGAGGTTTGTACACTAGTTTCTTGAGTACAGATTTTGGGAAGAATAAATTTGGTTCTCTCCTTGATACTGTGTATTTCTTTTTTTGATATTGCCACGATGTTGATTTTCTTCTTAATATCTCAGTTGAACCTCAGATTGAGCCGTTCAGTTTCAATCAGAATGGAATCAATGGTGGTGGCTCTGTCAAGATGTTGTGTACTGTTGTGGCTGGAGACAATCCTCTGGATATCACTTGGCTCAAAGATGGATCTCTCTTACCAACCGGACGTGCTCAGAAACTGGATGACTTTACCATGATGCTGTCTTTGACACGCCTGTCTCTTGTTGATTCTGGAAACTACACTTGCATTGCGTCAAATCCTGCCGGCAAAGCCAGTCATTCATCCGTTCTTAAAGTGAAGGGTAGGCATTACTTTTGTGGGATGTTTATTTGTTTCTAGTTTTACCCCGGATCGTCCCTTTCCATTTTGATGTCCCGATTTTTGCTGGACAAGCAACGCAGGTGACATGCCTTGTATCAGAAGGAGACTCCCCATTAGATATTGCATGGAGTTTCCAAGGAACTGAACTCTCCTCACAGATGGGGATATCCACAGTTAAGTTTGGGCGGAAAGCCAGTGCACTTCTCATAGACCCTGCGAGTTCGGGCCACCGTGGGAACTACACTTGCACAGTTAGAAACCCGGCAGGCTCCGTCAACTACTCTACAAGTCTCGAGGTTCATGGTATGCTGAGTGTGGGATGAAGCATGACTCTGTTAATGGTACTTTAACCTTTTGGGTTAGATGAGCCGCAGAGGCTCTCTGTGTTCCAGCCAGCTCCGCTCTGAAGTTGCTATATCCTCTCACTCCATTAGTTGTGACGGTGACACGCCCCCTCGACATTCCGTAGCCCAGAGATGGCCTGTGCATTCAAAAGGGTGACCAGCCATTCGGCGACTTCGTGAAGATCTTCTTGCTGTCCCATTACTTGCTCTGATTCATACAGGCGCAGCATCAAACCCTGCATTCTTCTATTTTGAAAGTAAAGGGTACGTGATAAGATGTTCGATTTATATTGGTTCTAGTTTTACCCCGGATCATCCCCTTCCATTTCGATGTCCCAATCTTTGCCGGGCAGGCGACGCAAGTGACCTGCCTCGTTGCAGAAGGCGATGCCCCCCTTGATATAGCGTGGAGTTTCCAAGGAACAGAACTGTCTTCTCAGATGGGAATTTCCACCACCAAAGTGGGTCGCAAGGCCAGCCTGCTGCTGATAGACCCTGCAAGTTCGGGCCACCGTGGCAACTACACCTGTACTGTTAGAAACCCAGCGGGCTCTGTCAACTACACAGCCAGTCTCGATATCCACGGTACGCAGTAAGTGCATGAGTATCGTCTGTTGCGGGATTCCACTTCTGTCTTCAGTTCTGTCAACATTAAGGCATGTGTAGGCAGCCCACTTTGAAGGTTATAAAAAGAGGAAGTCATCTTGCTCATATCTTCCAGTAACTGAGCTTTGCTCTGCTTGGCTTGGTTCTGCATTTTCAATCTTGGAACAACTTACCTCTCTCTCCTTCATATGGGGCTTGTAAACACTTTGTCTGGAAGCATGTGCAGAATGTTATGTGCAGCTGTCTCCACCAGATTACATTGTCCATGTCTGTTTCTTGTTGTATCTGGAGAGAACCTCAGATCTAGTTGCATGGGAACTCTCATATATGTCGTGCATTTGAGGGAAGAGTTCCACGGAATAGTTCCTTTCCTCTTGGTGTACGTTTAAAGATCAGATGTTGCTGCCCTCCATTAACTTGTTTAACATATTTTGTGCACTGCAGAAACCAGGATAGTTGAGTCCTGGTTCTTTGTGTGGTGGAGGTAATCATTAACACTGCATTTATCATGTCACAATCATCGAATCGCTTCATATCATCAGGTGTTTGTTGTACTGTGCTAGCCAGTCTCTCTTATGGGGCGTGTCATCACAATGTCGGACGAGAATGGATAGTCTTTCATTAATAATTGTGCACACTCTTAAACTATGGGTTGAACTTTTCCATATGTCGTCACCCACTATGGCTGTCAGTAACTATAACATAAAATATAAAATATAATCTAAGTAAACGTTTATGATTGAAACAGCATGCCAGGAATAAATATTGCATTTTGTAACTAAGAGAATAACAAGGAACATTGGAGTCTGGCACACATCTGTCTCTTGTTGTTGTTATAGGAACAATAAGTTATGTAAGGAATTGTGTCCTACAGTTGAACATTATTTGTTTGCATGTCAGCTAGAAGCATCTCGGGATTGTCATCGTTGTTAGTGTGTGGGGATCCAAGGCACAATCCTACCCTTTCCTGTATCCACCCTATGAAATGTGCCTGGATTTAGGTTTGGATAGAACTTAAGGATTCCTTCCTCCTTCCCAACTTCTAGCCTTCTAAGTTGAGTCTATTTATTTCTGTATATTTCTTTGTAAACAAACCACCAGCTTTCTTTTGAGGCTTGTGGTTTGATTTTCTGTCTTGCATGTTATCTTATTTTAGCTTGTTTTATTTATTCTGTTATTTCTTCCTTTGTTACTACCAATAGATCTATATGATTGTGCATGCTTGTATACTAACAAATAGACTTAAGATGTATCAATATTGTACTTACAGATGGTTCAGTTTATCTGAAAATGTCTTGTTAAACTATAATTGATGTTGTGATTTTGTTAATATCTGTATGTTGCAGCAAAGAATATATCATTACTTTTAAGACCAAGTGGTATACTCGAAATGTTCGCTAAGTACCTATAAAATCTCATTGTAGGTTTCAAATATATATTGTCAGAAACCTGTTCTATATAAGAAAGACATGAAGATACTACCTCAGAGTTGTATGCATGCTCAGTGTTTCACAGCTTGTTGAGAATTATTTATAATTTCCCCAAATTTATGCAGTTTGATAATGCAATATTTTGTGCTTTTGGTGTCCATTATTGATGCACATATTCCAGTAAGATCCTGTCCACTGGCTGACAAGACATCTGCCATATGACGTTATAATTTTTATATCTCCCTTGTTCCCTGTAAATATTTTCAAAAACAATGACTCAAGATTTACCATAACCTGTATGTAATAAAGCCTATTGTCACTATATATCGCCACTCAGCTTATTTGATTCTGCATGCCCTCTGCTGCTGACATGCAAACGTAAAATAACTTCGTAAGGAACTATTTTTTTGGAATGTACGCCTCAAAGGACATTTAATTTTGAGTTAGTCGGTATGTTCTCCATCAAACACAAAATAACATGACACTTGCACTGTGTTATCTCCATACTTTAAATTACGTATTTAATTTTTGTGGGTGAATACAGTCATTATGCATGTTTTATATGAAACTATCACCAGTTATGCAAGAATTTCTTTTGAAGTATATTAGACTGTAATTACGTTATTGATAAATTTCATTCCACATAAATAAAGATCTTGATATTGAAGTTATAATTACAGTCACAAAATCGTTTTAAAATAACATATTTTATATTCTTTTACGAAATATAATTAAATTACTTACTTTTCATCTACTTTACTTTATTTTAACCTATATGTAGAATATAAGGTTGTTGTTAGATAGATTGTGGGAAAATAATTCTCTCCTATAAAAGCTTTAGACTACAAAGATTTAAAATTTGAACGTGCAAGAAGTAATTCAAATTATATTCACACTTGTTGTTAAACAAAGTTGTGTAATTATTACGAAATTAATTTTGAAATTTTTGCTTTTTACAAAGTAGTTAATGCTTCATGTGTTGAAACTACAATGGTATGTTGCACACTCTGTTACTTACGAGAACATAAAATTACATTTAATATTTCGAAATTTAATCTTTGCATGTTATTATTTTATTTATTATTTTAATTAAAAGACATAATTGTAGTTTGCATGGATGGTGAATTAATTAAAACTCAATTAAAAGACTTAATTTCAGTAATCATGAAGATGAAGAAAACTTCTAAATAAAATTAAACATTATGCATGTAATTTATTAAAATAACATTTATTATTATTATTATTATTATTATTATTATTATTATTATTATTATTATTATTATTATTATTATTATTTCCTCTATGTTTAAGTGTACAGCAGCAGGGTGATGTCGTTAATTCATGAAACGTGATTGAAACGTGCAATTCCTACTTAATGAATTATCGATTTGCATTTCTTGTTAAATTCATTTAAATGGCAGAGTGTTCTGTTTTTGTTTTCAGTCAGTCTAGCTACCCTCTGTGTTCATTCTTTTAATCCTCAAGTTATGATGGACATCACAACAAAGTGAGGCTGACAGAAAGATGGCTCTCTCCTTCCTGAAGTGAACAGTCTGAATAAGTTTAAAAATTGAAATCAATCTACCTCACAACGTTTTTAGAGGTCACTGTGCTTTGGAGAGCTCTGATTCGACTTCAAAATGTGTTTAATAATAATTATATATAATTTTCGCCATTGTATATTTCTAAACACTTTAAAAAGAAAGTATTGGCGGTCTTGTCAAACAGTTCTTAAAACAGTACTTAGAATATTTAGTAATTTAGAGCTAAAGTATGTTACAGTTAAAGTTATTAAAAGACCCCTTTGTCACTGCACTTTTTCTTTCTTTGCAATTGAAACATTACAGATGAAATTTAAAGCAAGCTGTTCTTACAAATTTTCAAAGTATTCAAGCACTTTCCGGAATTTATATTCTGTCATTTATATCATAGTTACTACTAATCACAATCGGGGAAAAAAATTTCCTCATGAAATTTCTGCTAGTGTATGGGATCTGTGCTTACCCAGAATCATAATGAATTTTGGGAAGCTACAGTAGGTAGCGAACACCTAGATCTGAAAATTAGCTATAACAGCTGATTGGATGATCGTTCACCTCTGCTGAGGCTTGTGGATGTGAGCCAGCAGTTGGCTGATCGGCCTTGGCTCTCTATGGGCTGTCGCACCCAGGTGTTAGTCATTACATACTAATCATAACAGTCAAATTACTATAAGGCATAGTTTTAAGCTGTGTAACATCTGAACTGTATACTATTCTCTGAGATTATTCTAGTTTTTAAAAGTATAGACATTATGTTGTTAATAAATACAACGTGGCATTATTTTTAAACTGAAACATCTGTAGATGTAACATTAATGTTTAGTGTTTGCAGCAAAATTTCTTGTGCATACAAAGATTCCAGAGTTTGTAATGTTAAGACATTATCATTTTGGCTAACATACTAAACTTTGAGTAGTATCTTTCAGCATAGAGATCTTACATTTGAACTCTTTGATAACTTAATAGCATGCAATAAGAATACCAGTAGTAATGCTTTGCTAGTAAAGTTTGATTTATGCTTAAACATTATTTATATTAATAAGTAATGGAGACCAGAGCTTAATATGTTTAGGTGAACATAGTTTTATTTAATCTATATTAATAGCAGTCCACTTCAATGTAATACACTGCACAAAAAGTGCTCCCTTTTAGAAATTCACACATTTACTATAGAATCGTTAAAGTTACATGTTAGCAGTTGATAAAAATCTTCAAACCAAACATTCTCCATTACGAACTAGTTCTTAAACTCTGTTAAACTTTAGTGATCAGAATATTTATAGAAATAAGCTCCTGTAATAAAGACAAACTAACATATCCATTGTTCTTATTAGTACATTGTAGTATATTGTATGGCATATTTGCATAGTTTGTGTGATTTTAATATTGTATTTTAATCCTCTACATGATTATTTGTTATTAAAAATGTGGAAAATGATTACAATATAACAATATTCATGATTACATCAAGTATAAAATGTGTATAACCACAAAACAAGCCTACATTGATGCACACAGTTATATATTTTATTCTCTTATCCAAATTAAAAAATGTATACAGTATATATTAAGCTCTGGATAATTAGCTTAACTTTGTAATATAGAAAAATCACATTTTTTTTCTTGCCATTTATTATTGTAGTCTTACAATGCAAGAGATTTTGCTGCAAAAATATGTGTCTTTTTCCTTGAAAAGGCTCAATTAAAAGATGACATGGTGTCAGTAGAAGTAACATATCAAAATTAGTAGAATTTTTAAACCTTCACGTGTATGTATTCTAGGGGATAAAAGCTCGTCATTTACCTTGCCTGTACTCTCAAAATATTCTCTACAATAGAATGTTAAGAGTATTACAGTTTATTTTTTTATTTATGTTAATTTCTTTTACGTAAAGATTAATTTTTGGCCCTACCTAACATTTGTTAATTTTTTATTTGAAGTAGTAATGTCATTGAAAAGGTTAATCTTATGAATCCCATTATTTTGTTTTATATAAGTATGTATAAAAGTTCATAAGGTGAGTTCGTAGTGTAAATATAATGAAATACAAATTACCACTTACTTACTGGCTTTTAAGGAACCACTTACGGTACAAAAACATAATAAATTATCTAATAAAATTGAAGCATTCCTTGAAAATGTGAGGCATTTGAATAAAAGAGTGAAAACATACTTGAGAAGATATCCCTAAAACAATGTTGGTCTTCAAAACAAATTATCTTAATCAGATTGTCTTTGTTAGTCATGGAATACTCCAGTTATAAAATGATCCTAAATTATTCAGCTATTAAACTTCCATACTTTGAACTTGTTTAAAGATTATTTCTAAAATTAAAATTAATTAATTCTCTCCGCAAATCATATTGTATTTTATTTTAAATTTAACCTCTGCTTTGTTGTATTCTGGTTCCTAGTGGTCAGCCGTAGATGTCAGCCAGATGTCCCAAATTGTGAAATTAGTAGTAATCATGGTTCTTTCTCACAATTCTTCAGACTGTAAAATTACAATTATTTTTGCCTTTTCCCCTTTTTTGGTATCGTTTCTACTCCTTCAAAAATTGAATTTTTATAATTATAGTTGTCAATATAGAATGTCCCAATAAACTAATTTGCAATTTAAACATAGCATGTTATTATTCTTAAGAGTACTTGACGATTTCTGTAGCATTTGCTGCCAGCTTATATTTCAATATGCACATGTACGAGGAGAATTAAATACATACCGTAACAAGATTTTTTGTTGTTAATTTTAAACATTTTGATAACATTTACAGTATTAAAACTAAATACATTAACTTTACTATTTCTGTTGTTACTGCATGTTTTATTTCTTGTTAGTACTTTTTTTTTTTTCTATAAAGTGAAAAACAATATGGAAGACCACAGCAATTACAGTTTCTAAAAGCTGGCACTAAAAGATTCACTGATTTGTATCTTCGTATCTTTTCACTAATTAAACCTGAAGTTTATACAGAGGTCATATTAACTGGATGATATTGTTGATTCTTGTTGGCCTGGTTTGGCACAGTTGGTATAGTGCTGGCCTTCTATGCCTGAGGTTGCGGGTTCGATCCCAGGTCAGGTTGATGGCATTTAAGTGTGCTTAAATGCGATAGGCTCATGTCAGTAGATTTACTGGCATGTAAAAGAATTCCTGTGGGACAAAATTCCAGCACACCGGCAAAGCTGATATAACCTCAGCAGTTGCAAGCATCATTAAATAAAACATAAAATTTAATTTGTTGATTCTTTAAGTTACATAGACCCTAAATGTGATGACCTTAATTGCATATTTATTACAGATACAAAAATACAAATTGCGAAACCTATTGCATGGCAGATGAATTATAATATTCAATTACACATTGATTATGTCTCTATGCTCTTCATTCCTCTTCCAACAGATAAATAATTGTTCATTTCATTATACATTTTATTCAGTGTAGGTGAAAAGAAAGGAACTACTTTTAAAATTATTAACCTTATTCTTGGCCAGTAAACTAACCACTTTCACCCAAGTTTTGTCAGTTTTATAAATTTATTTTAGTCAGTATTTTATAACATTTAAATTTACGTAATCGAGTGTTTCGTCTGCCATGTTGAGTAGGTATAATTTACTGAAAATACTGACACCACAGATTGTGAAAACTCTGAGATTGAGCCTTTTCAGAGTATGATTATGTTGAAAGTCGTGCTAAGTATTGTGAGTTAAAAATACAATTGCAATGTTTAAAAAATGAAAGTTAAATTTGAATAGATGATAATAAAATACATTAGTTAATATTAAAGTCAAGTAAATTTTGTTGATCAAGTTTGTAACAATTCTATTGAAATATAGATTGAAAGAATAATCTTGTTACTTGAAGTAATTAGAAACTTAATTTACAAAACAAATTATCTTCAATATAGTAATTTAATTTTAAAAAATTAACCAGTTTTAAATATGTTAGTATAATTTTAAAAGTTAGGAAATGCTTGGTTTACAAAAATGGAAATGACTGATGTGAACTGTGCTTTGCCTGCAGTGCCACCAAGGTGGATTCTGGAACCAACTGATAAAGCATTTGCTCAAGGTAGTGATGCTAAAGTTGAATGCAAAGCTGATGGTTTCCCCAGGCCTCAGGTTACATGGAAGCGGGCAGCTGGTATGTATATTACATATTAATAAAGTTATATACGGTATATCAGATATTACTTGGATATTGGAAATGAGATATTTGTGTTAAAAATTACTTTAACAGTTACTGAATTGTGATTGCACTTCGGACATTGTTTTTCATTAAGTTAGAGCTGTTTAATTGTCCTTCTTATTTCATTGTTGGAAGAACAGGATTAGTGTATTCTGTGATGATGTCTGAAAGTTTAACGAAATATCGAAGGTCAGCAATCAAGAAATAGTAACAGACTAATAAATGTGGCAATAACAGACTTCCAAGCAGTTTATGATAACGTTATTAGGCGAGGGCTACCAGGGACAGTCTTGTATGTGAGATAAATATTCTCTGCCTATTATAATTCATTCATGGAAGACCATTGTACCGTATATTTAAACTTAGCCCTACGCAGTTTGAGAAATAGCAGCTAGGTATGTACTAGAATTATTACCAGTAAAATGTTTACAGATTTTTTTAAACTGTGCGAGATTATCTTGAGAAATGGTTTAATTTGATTTTCCTTACCTAAGTCCATTCTTACAAATTGAGATACTGGTATTAGATAAAGGTGTTAAATAACAACTCATTTTTGATAGGTACCGGTACTATAAGTAATTTGGTATTGGCTTTGAAATTTGAGTAATATGTTGTGTTATCAAAGTTTCTTTACAGTTGTAAGAAATGTGATAAATTGGATGCTAATAGTAGACGTACATTATTGGCAGTTTCAAGAATGTGGGGAATAAAGTGCCAAATTTGCAAGTTTTTATTTAATCACACCAGCCTACAGTGTGTTTTCTCAAATAATTTTGAAATGACCCAACTTGATAAACAAATATTCGAATGGTGTAACAAAGGAAAATGTTGGATTAAATTAATTTTTCTATTATATCTTGCAAAAAGTTTTGCAAGCATGTTAAATTACGTAAGTAGGCAAACTTCTTGAAGAAGGCGTCTGAAAGTGACAAATATAATTGTTAAATTTGATCTTGAAAACTCAATATGTAAAATCTAAATGGATGTATTACCTATTAGTAAATAACAATTCGTTTCTTAATAATAATTGATTCCAAATGCTATTTATTTTAATTGAATGGTTTAGGTTATTTAGACCCTACACCTCGAGATTTTGTATGTTTCTATCCCTTATTCTGATTTGAGACACCTGGCAACCCCGCATTTTTTATATCAAATTAGGCTTGCATATAAGCCTATTAATACTACATTCAGTTTTACGAATAATCATATTATTACAGTATAGTATTGCGTAATAATTACGTAACATTTAAACCATTGTTACGCTTTTCCATATTTGTTTGTTCACATGATGTATAATAGTTAAATGATTTCATTTCATCGAAAATTTATTTGTAAGTCTTGAAGTGGTATTAGTATTGAGCCTAATGCATTAATTAGATTGTAATTCATGTAGGGGAAACGCCTGGTGATTACAAGGATCTGAAGCCTAACAATCCCAATATCAAGGTGGAAGACGGAACTCTTACCATCAACAATATCCAGAAGACAAATGAAGGCTATTACTTATGTGAGGCTGTGAATGGTATTGGCTCAGGACTTTCTGCTGTTATTCTCATCAGTGTACAAGGTGGGCATTTCCGTCAATTGCTTTGTACGATTGTGAGTAGTAATATTTGCTTAAAAGGGAAAGGACTTTTAATTTTTGTTTTTCATTTTGACTGTAGCTCCTCCACATTTCGAAATCAAACTAAGGAACCAGACATCACGCCGTGGAGAACCTACAGTACTGCAGTGCGAAGCTCGTGGTGAAAAACCAATTGGAATCCTGTGGAACATGAATGACAAGCGACTTGACCCAAAGAGCGACAACAGGCAAGTTCTGACTAATCTGATAAATTGTAATATTGTGTTTTACCCATGTCAGTGGAAGAAGAGCAATGCATTTCTTTTATTAATTTTTAAACATAGAGTTGTACTTGTATTTCGTTTTGTTGCAATGCAATGGACAAATGAAGCAGACTAGGTACTGTACCATTATTGTGCATAGCCTAATGTTTGCTGATACTTGAACTGTGGAATTTGTTTTTAATAATAATAATAATAATAATAATAATAATAATAATAATAATAATAATAATAATAATAATAATAATAATAAACAAACTGACAGAAAATATAAAATTAAGTATGAATGAGAGAGTGAATTGTGAATGAAGTGTAAAATTGCAAGAAATAATATCAAACATATTATCCTAGAACGTCACATATACAGTGAGAATATTCAAAACGTTCGTAGGTAGTAAAAAGTACTAAAAAAGTTCGACATACACTCTTGAGTCGCTTGTTAGCACATGCTAAATTGAATTCAAGCCATCAAAATAATGGCTAATATCGAAATCATTCTCTTCTACATGGCAGACATTTTGATGAATCAAGAATGCCAATTTTATGGAGATGTTTACTCAAGCATTCATGGCCAGTGATAAGTTTAAATATGGCAACAGCAAATTTTCGAGGTAGTTCCGGAATTAAGTTAGGTCTCTTCAAAAATTGTATCCCACTAGAATTGTTTCTAACTCTAGTAGTTGGAAATTAAAGTTGTGATTGGTTTTCGTTGTTTGTTATTCGCTTGATGGATTTATATGGTAATCTCTGTTCCCATTTTTTACAATTTTAGATTATTAGCCAACTTATCAGCCCTTTCATTTCTGTTTGTTTTACAATGAGCCGGAATTCATTGTAAAAGTATAATTTTATTCAAGTTCTGAATTTATTATATCATGCATTGTATTTCCCCTCTCCCCTCTCTCCACTTCTCTCTGTCTATCTGACTTTTTTAAAAGCAGCTGAAGCAATTGTCCGAATTGTTGCTTTGAGATCTGATAATATGACAGTATTCTTACAATTTTGTAGCCAAATGAATAAGTTTCGAAGGTACATATAGATAGTTTCTTTCTCTCCATCAAAATGTATTGTTTTTTCCCCAATATTCTTATAAGAAGAAAAGAATTGACAAGTTCCATCTGCTCCAGCTCCATCAGAATCTATGACAGAACCTTCTGTATATATAGTATGTATATGTTCAGCTAATATTAAACTAATAAAAATATGAAACCTAAAGATATTTAATATAGACACTAACCATGATAAGAACTACTATTCGAAATGCTGTCATAGATATTTTTTTACATATTATGAAATCATCATTGACTCTCATGAGTTTTTATATAGTATTCTTTGAAATCTCTGCCCTTTTATTACCTTTTTTTTTTGGGAGGATTATGCAAGACATCTTATTCAAATATACAGGGTGTCCCATTTATCTTGTGCACCTATTATAACTTTTTTGTTTGGAGAGGTATTGGAATTTTTGTTTTTGAGAGTTATGTTAGAACGAGGGGCTAACATGGTTGTAGAGATTTGGTGCATGTAACTACATTATGGTACAAGATACACGTGACGTCATCAATTTTTCAAATAGCACTACATACTTTAATCATGTTACATTGATTACACACATTAAGACGAGTTCAAAAATTTATCACAATGTCATCTTCCCAAGCAATAACAACAAAATGCAAAATGAATGCCATCAGAATTTGTCGTTTGTTGTGGTGCCCCATTTATCTTGTGCATTAACTTACACAAAATGAAAGACGACTGACATCTGTACACGTCGTGTGTTGTGTGTTTGCTGTCTAACATGTAAACAAACCACAACTGTCGACGCCACAATCCACGTACAGTGGCCTGCACATTCTCTGGACCTGTCGCCACTCGACTTCCTGTGAGGAACAGTAAAGGACAGTGTGTACCAGAACATTCTGACAACAACAGATGACATGCAGCAACACATTCGACAGGCTTGTGTGTCCATTCAGCCAGCAACATGCCGGGCAGTCATACGGTCTTTCGAGGAATGACTTCGAATGTGCATTAATGTGAATGGTCACCATTTGGAACATCTTCTGTGACTCTCAAATCATAACATTATCACATTGGAATACATTTTTGAACTCATCTTGATATGTGTAATCAATGTAACATGATTAAAGTATGTAGTGCTATTTGAAAAATTGATGACATCACGTGTATCTTGTACCATAATGTAGTTACATGCGCCAAATCTCCACACTCATGTTAGCCCCTCGTTTTAACATAATGCTCAAAAACAAAAATTCCCATACCTATCCAACCAAAAAAGTTATAATAGATGCACAAGATAAATGGGACACCCTGTATAGTTCAGCACAAATCTCATCATGTTTCTTGGTGAAAATACATCTTTTCCTGTTTCGCTTCTGTGCAATATAGATCTTATAACTTTGGACTTTATAAATAATTTGTTTTATAATCTTTATATGTGGAATAAAAACACCAGATGCTTGGTTTAAAACCATTAATAACAGTATTTTTCCCTCCGAGCATAGTGCTCCGTTGATAGTTTGACATTCTTTTTGTTTTGTTTTGTAAATAGATACACGATTCGAGAAGAAATTCTGCCAAATGGTGTTCTCTCCGACCTCAGCATTAAGCGAACTGAACGTGGTGACTCTGCTCTCTTCACTTGTGTGGCTACAAATGCATTTGGAAGTGACGATACCAGCATCAACATGATTGTGCAAGGTATTCCTATTCAGGCAATGAGAAACTATATGAGATGAAAGGAACATACAATATGGTGCAAGAAACAGTATATGCATTGTGGTTTGGTTAGAAAAACTAACAGAATACAGAAGTTAAATGTCATTGATGAAAATAAGTGAATAAAATTTATCTCAGTCGTGTTATGCATAAATAATGTATGGTAACGGATTGATAATGATTGTAGATTTTTATACAAAACAAAATTAAATCCATCGTGACTAATTTAATTATGTGTTTGTTTGAAAGAGTTTATCTGAGTTACGATTAGATTAAGATGAGTTTAAATATTGTCAATGTGCTTTATTTCAGGTATTGATATAGTGCCATTCATTTAAGATTTATTTAAAGAATATATATATATATATATAAGGATTATATTTTTTTATAATATTCAATTCTGTAACTATATCCATTAAATGTATCTGTATGCGTTTCTGTTTATGATGGTATATATTGTTCAATTTTAGAGGTGCCCGAAGTGCCTTATGGTTTGAAAGTTTTGGATAAATCTGGACGCTCTGTTCAACTTTCATGGGCTGCTCCTTACGATGGAAATTCTCCAATCAAGCGTTACCTTATTGAGTACAAGATTTCAAGAGGTAAGTTTTCTTGTAGAACATTTCTGTTTAACACTTTTTCTGACATAGGTATGTGAAGTTGGTTATATTCTTTTTAAAATATATGTTTGTTACCTCTGTCATCACCTATTTTATTTTAGTACAGAATTTTTCAGTGTAATATCCCACTTTTTAAATGGGTCTATTGTTTGACTAAACATCAAAATATTAACATAACCAAGTGTAAGTAATATGAGAAAATAACTTACAGTTAAAAGATGTGATGGAAGTGTCCCCCTTCCTCTTGGAGACACTTTTTTGCCTGTTTCACCATGTTGTCAGATATACTCCTCAACATGTCTACGTTGATATTGTTTATTTCAGCTGTAATATTTATCGTGGTCTGTTTCTGTAGACTCTTTCCTTGAGATAGCCCCACAAAAATAATCCGCTGAGATCAAGTCTGATGATCTTGGAGGCTACAAATGTTATGAGATAACATGGTCCTTGAAGAAGCTGCTGATGTGTGCCATGGATTCATTAGAAGTGTGGCATGTGGCACTATCCTGTTAAAATATCCCTGTGTAACACATCACATATTCATTTTGTATGAGGTCTCGCCCAACTCATTGAATTTTACGCGACTACTCTGAAGTAGCCAATATGTATTATTACTATTTAATACGAGAAAAATTCGTACCGGCACCGGGAATCGAACCCAGGACCTCTCAGCTCTGCGCGCTGAGCGCTCTTTCCAACTGAGCTATGCCAGGACACGATCCACGGCGCCAGCCGAATCCCTCTCGTAATGCTTTTACGGCCTCACTGCCTGCATTTGAGATGATACACGTCATATATACAGGAGCGCATATTTAAATGACTTTATGGCCATATTCAACATCAGTTTGTGACAACTGCTAACAGTTAATACATCACATATTCGTTTTGTATATTCGCCCACCTCATTGAATATTACACGACTGCTTGGAAGTAGCAAATATGTATTATTACTATTTAATACGAGAAAAATTCGTACCGGCACCGGGAATCGAACCCAGGACCTCTCAGCTCTGCGCGCTGAGCACTCTTTCCAACTGAGCTATGCCGGGACACGATCCACGGCGCCGGCCGAACCCCTCTCGTAATGCTTTTACAGCCTCACTGCCTGCATTTGAGACTGATGTTGAATATGGCCATAAAGTCATTTAAATATGCGCTCCTGTATATATGACGTGTATCATCTCAAATGCAGACAGTGAGGCCGTAAAAGCATTACGAGAGGGGTTCGGCCGGCGCCGTGGATCATGTCCCGGCATAGCTCAGTTGGAAAGAGCACTCAGCGCGCAGAGCTGAGAGGTCTGGGTTCGATTCCCGGTGTCGGTACGAATTTTTCTCGTATTAAATAGTAATAATCCCTGTGTAAGTTCAATATTATCTAGCTTCTTCACGAAGTTACACACATCAGTATTTACAGTTTCTTCAAAGAAAATATTCATTGATCCTGTACTGGATACTGAACACCACACACCAACTTTTTCTGTATGAAGTGATATCTCATGGCACACTTGAGGATTTTCTGATACCCATATTGTTGTATTTTATTTACACAACCTGAGAGATGAATGGTTATGTAACAACAATGAACATTATGACGATGTATCGAAGGCAATCTCCCATCTGCTGGTAACCATTGAAATCCTGATTTCATGCAGCCACCAACATAGTTCAGTCGGCTGAGGTGCTTGCCTGCCAATTTGAAGTTACACTCGAGCATGGGTTCAATTTCCGCTTGGCTGATTACCTGGTTTGGTTTTTTCCCCAAGGTTTTCCCCAACTTTAAGACGAATGTCAGGTAATCTGTGGCGAATCCTCGACCTCATCTCTCCAAATATCATCTCACTATCACCAATCCATTGGCGCTAAATAACCTAGTAGTTGATACAGCGTCGTTAAATAACCAACTGAAAAAATTCATGCATCATTTCAATGCGGCCTACTTAGAATTTAAAAATCACCTTTGGATGCTGAGTTATAGCTAATTAAAAATGGGATATTCCACTGAAACACTCTGTAGTAACACACGTCTCAGATATCATGTGCCATAGGCTTTCTTATTGGTATGATTAAGTTCTGTGTAAGTCCTTTGAAATAAAATACCGATATCTTACCTAATTATCCTTATGTATAAAAGTCAAAGTAAATTAATTTTCAAATTTTATTGCAAATACCGTGTGACTTGTTCCTGTATCAGATGTAAACTGAAGTATTTCGTTTATTTTGAATGTCATCAAATTGTATCTCCACATTACAAGCGTATTGTTTGTTACCTTTTGAAATATAGGCACATGGGAAGCAGACATCGACCGAGTTTTGGTACCTGGACAGCAGACTGTCGCTGGTGTATTTAATCTCAGACCTGCCACTACATACCATCTCCGTATTGTAGCTGAAAACGAAATTGGAGCATCAGAACCATCTGACACAGTTACCATCATCACTGCAGAAGAAGGCAAGTTTATGTCAGTGATTCTAAGTTTTATGTAAAAGAGAATCCTGTAAAGAGAGGTTTGACAAATATTGGACAATCGTATACCATTGTGAAATTTAATAAGAAAAATACCATAAGAATAAATCACATAAAGTCATTATGCAATATGAATTATTGCATGTAGATACATTTATTATTATTTTATTTATCTATCTACATATAAGTTTGTTTTCTTATATTCTATCTGGCCATATAAATATGATATTATTGCTAGTTGTTTCATAAAGTAACATACTTTTACTTTTTCATTTTACGATGTACTATAAAGAGAAATTATTATGATGCTGTAAAAATTGATTTGGAGATTTTCTCCATTCCTGATACTGAAAAAGTGGTTTTTGGCATGCTGTATGCACACAACGATTTCTTCAAAGCTATTGGAAGAATAATTAATGGGTGTTTATTTGAAATCAAAAACACACAATGGTGAATCAGTCCTATCAGTCCTAATGAAATGAGACTATTTTCTTAATGTTTTTTGTATTACTGTACCTATTACTGACAAATGAAAGCATATAATTTTATTACTATGAGAGGAAAAAAAAATATTTGTGAGAAAAATTAATTTTTATGTACATATTATTTCTAGTATTCGTTGCTGTTTTATCCCCTGTGGCCAAGTGACGATTTACGTAGATAATTCCTCATTCTTTAAGAATTAACAGCCACTAGTTATAAATTTCCCTTGTTATGCTTACACAACTGTAACTTTTTATTCTGCTTTACCACCACACACCCGACAACAATGTGACTTTTATTCTTAATAATTCACCCTACAACAATGGGTATTCCACTCAACATAGCAACACAATAGTCGTTATTGCACTCCACACGACGACAATGACAATACACGTGTATTATTGAGAAGAACAATGTACTCCTAATTTCAATTAATGTTCACTAAGCACTAAGTGCAGAATAAAACTGTCAGTTCTCAGTTCACAATTTGCTTCTAGCTCATTGTTCAAATTCACTGCACATCGAACTCAGGTCTTCTAGACGCGTCGCACTCGCCTGGACGCTGCCACAGTTACGGACTCACTCAAGTTCACTGCACGTCGAACTCAGGTCCACCTTTCTCGCTGCTGTCCAAGATTCGAAGGCTGACTGAAGACTGCTCGCACTTTTATTTATTATGCCATAACTTCCGGAATCTTTGATTCGCGTGGCTTACAGAATTTTCGAGAGGAATACGCTTCTAGATGTTTCCCCTGCTCTCTCCGCTCCGCGCCATCCTGTAGTTCTTTCCCCTCACTCCGTATCGCGCTACAGCGCCTACCGAAGCTCGAGTTTCCGTTTCCCCTGCGCCTCCTTCTTGTTAAATGCGTGCGCAACTCCCTGATGCAACCAGAATCTTCCAGCATGGAGCCACAATATCTTTCTTGGCAGTTCATAAAATGAAAGTCTGTCTTATTTGAGTAGATTAGTAAATGTTTTCATTTATGTAAGTCTTTTAAATAATAACTAAAGAAAATGAACTGACACTGTAGTATCATTCACAATATGATGAAAAGCGAATTGTTGCACAGTACATGAAACATTTAATGAGAAAGTACTATACGTCATCTTCGTGACACTGATTAAGTTCGTAAACTGGACTCTGATTCTAGCACCCAGCGGCCCAGCAACAGCAGTGAAAGTGGAGGCAGAAGATCAGCACACCCTCAAGATCTCATGGAAACCCCCAGAGAGAGATGAGTGGAACGGTGAAATCCTTGGCTACTATGTAGGCTACAAACTCGCATCATCTGACAAACCATACCTGTTTGAGACTGTTGAATTCAGCAAGGAAGAAGGAAAGGAACATCATCTGCAGATCAGCAATCTCAAGTAAGACTTGAATGCAAATATTTAAAAGTAAAATTAGTAATCCAATAAACTGTAGCTTTTTATTTATTTACTTACTTACTTACTCACTCACTCACTCACTCACTCACTCACTCACTCAGTTATTTACTTATTTATTTATTTACTTACTTACTTACTTATTTATTTAGCTTCAATCTGTTACAATGTTGAATGACAGCATTGACCCACTTATCAACACACAATTTTTATATGTACATAGATGACCTTGTTACATTATATGCACACATATATTTTAAAATTTATTTTACGTGCCTTTTAATTTATTTATTTCCCTCATTCGTTTTTCTCTTACTTTCCAAAAGTAATGTTCCTAAGGATTTTATTATCTGTTCATTTGTAATTCTTGATATTTTGGCTAAAACAATTTCATTACTGAAATTTAGTGACTCCCTTTTCATAAAATTGCGTTCACTCTAATCTGTCTTGACACATGTTAACAATATATGCTTTTTATGTACGAAAATCATATGTAAATATGTTCCTACTGTGATACATTAATTTTTAATTTACATTCTTATTGTCTCTATTTATAATATAACTAACTTGAGACAGCAGAATTATTATTGTCACACATACACACACTGATTTGTTTAGTGACTATGTAGGCCTAAATATGTTTCCACTGTGATTGTCTTCCTCTTAAGTTACATTTTTATTCTCTGTATTTATGATGTGACTAACTTGAGACACACACACACACACACACACACACACATACACTGATTTATTTAGTGACTGTAAGGTATATGACCCATGTTTCATATAGAAAATAGCTGTCGTAGTGTGGGAGACAATGGAAGATTGTGATGGGAGAGCAGAGGGAGAGGTACAGGGAGTAAGTGAGAGAGAGAGAGAGATAGTGTGTGTGCGTGCGTGCGTGCGTGCGAAAATTCAAAGAAAGATGACTGAACTGTAAATGATAGCTTACAATCTGCCACTGAAAATGAGTTCTCTGTCTCACTTGCTTCTTTAGAATTCAACATCTTTAAAGCTAGCTATTTTTCTCTCCAATATTATATTATTAGAAAGTGCATATTGCTACCAGATGCAACAGTGACCATTCTAAAATAACACCAATCATTCCAATAATGCATCATTATATTATAACCTACGTAAAAATAAAACTGTTAAAATGGGCAGAATATGTAATAAGATATGACAACCAATTATCGACTAAAAATACTTACCTGGCAGGAACTTCAAAAAGAAGTCTGTGGACCAAGGGCTGTTGTGATGATTATGATTCCAATAATGCAACCAAACACCAGAAGATGGAACTGTCATGGACTGTAACAAATCGTTAAAACATCGGGGGGGGGGGGGGGACAAAGTCATAGCTTTCTAATGGCTACCATCACACTTCGGCATCTTTGGCAACAAAATAGCAGATGAACTTGCAAAAATAAATAATAATAAATAAATAAATAATAAACTACCGTATATACCATATCTAAGAAGGAAGGTTAACGAAATCAAAACTGAATTTCATATAGAACATATCCAAGAAAATTGTGAAGCAGCCAGAGGGAAGACATGAAAAAATATAAATGAACTCGCAACAGAATTAAAACATAAAGGGCAGGATTCAGGTTGACGTTGGGACATGACTATCTGGCGCGTCACCTCCATAAGATAGGCATCTACCAGACCAACAGATGTATCTTGTGAAATGACTAGAAAAAAGTTATGAACGATCAGCATCTCCTGCACTGCCCAATCCTAAAACGAAACGCACAAGCTCACACAAGAATCTCACAAGCTTGTACTGGGAGACCAGAGAGAAAATGACTTGTCAGCCTGTGCCATTGGGAAATAATAAATAAATAATTTTATTTGCATATACAGAAACTTAAAATTAGTTGGTGTCAATCAAATGATGAAACAATTCTTCTTAAAAAGGGTCACTGAAGTGTGCATAGTATAATTATTTTCTTAAAAGACATTCATATCATTTTCCTATAGTCAGCAAAAAACAAAGAGGAAAAGAAATAAAGACCTTGTAATGTATATACGTATAGAATTTATCTTAAGTAGACTGCCATATTAAGGAGACAAAGTATTCGATAATAATGCTAGAAAGTTCATAGAAACGTCAGTCTGAGGATGCTTAGTGTGCTTAAGTGTACTGCATTACATTTATTTCATTTTCCGACATTGGTACTTTAATACCAATATTGATAATTTGTAGATAAGTGTCTTGTTTTCAGACTGTCTATTTCAGATTATACTTTTTACGATTGATCCACTTCCTTCACTTGTGATCTGCTTGTTTTGTAATGCAGGACGTATACCCAGTACTCAGTAGTAGTGCAGGCTTTCAACAAAGTTGGCCCTGGCCCAATGTCTGAAGAAACTCGTCAGTACACAGCTGAAGGCATCCCAGAGCAACCCCCACAGGATACGACTTGCACCACCCTCACCTCGCAGACTATCAGGGTATCTTGGGTTTCTCCTCCTCTTACAGCTGCCAACGGTGTTATCAAGGGCTACAAGGTTGTGTATGGCCCCAGTGATACTTGGTATGGTGAGTAAGTGGCATATTTAAATAAAATAATAGAGAATAATTTTCAAGACAGTCCTTTGTTATTTTTAAGAGTTTGCTAACTAGAGTCTACACAACCAAGTTGATTTTTGTTTCCCTTTGTTTTTTTATGTCCACACTTTTGTCATATCGGTGCTATTTATTATACAGTAGGAGTTTAAACCACGATTGTTACTAGAGATGTTTCATGACAAGAATGAGTGTTTTGTCGATGAAAAGCAATTAATGACCTCTTTCTTTTGTTAATATATTTATTTATTTATTGTTTGTCAATTTTTGGTACAAGAAACGCGGAAAAAGACCTTTAGGGAGGCCGAGACGTAGATGGGAAGATAATATTAAAATGGATTTGAGGGAGGTGAGATATGATGATAGAGACTGGATTAATCTTGCTCAGGATAGGGACCAATGACGGGCTTATGTGAGGGCGGCAATGAACCTCCGGGTTCCTTAAAAGCCAGTAAGTGAAACGCACTTGAACATGAAATTTCATTACTGAACATATATTATTATCAAAAGAGTACAAATACCTAAAGCATCACATACAAATTTTAAATAAATACTACTGTTACAGAATAGAATAAATAATTTATAACAAAATGAAATGACTTCCTGATGGACAGTTCAGTTAAAGCAAGAGTTTATCTAGCAAGCTCTCCATATTATATGTATAATAGTAAGACACAATAAAACAAATTTTGATACGAAAACAGAAGCAAGAAATCTTGTTTTAAATCAAGTTTCGCAATGCTATTATTCTGATAGTTTAAAAAGCAGCAATATAATCTTTTAAACTTAAAGATAATAGAAAAAAAAATATCATAGACATGACCACAGCTTTCACTTGTGCCAACTGTTCGTATTCCACATGCGAAAAATTACAGGAAAATACTTCAATTTCGCAGTACTTCAGCTGTATTATGATCTCACCATTACTTTATTCTGTGAATATGTTCGAAAATTGAGAAAAACATTTCTGTTAACTTTAAACACACATCCTAACCCTCTTTTAAAAGAATAAATTAGCTAACTGACCAATAAAGTAACCATATGCAATCTGTTCACCTACCTTCATCCTTCATAGAGAGAATAGAAATAGTTCAATAGCATATGTTCTAGTTTGGCTGTGGTAGCAGTAAATTTGATCTAGTCTTGTCTTTCTTCTTGGAAGGTCTTTCTTGATTTGAACATTGCATTTATTTTGGCAGCCTATTTTTATATCCACCTTTCCATATCATTGTAGAAAAATAAGGAATCTGTTTCTGGACTATTACATTATAATTTGATTTTTATAATTATGAAGAGCGTTATGTAAAGTTTGCTCAATCTACCTGCAGGAAACAACTAGGCTCTCACTGTCACCAAACTTGACATTCTTTTTTTTTTTTAACATTAGCAGCATAGTCCAACTCCTAGATAGTAAATCTTAATAAGGTTACAATTTTCAGATGAAAACAGCAAGGACACTAAGATTACCTCATCCAGCGAGACTATCCTCCATGGCTTGAAGAAGTACACCAACTACAGCATGCAGGTGTTGGCTTTCACATCAGGTGGTGATGGCGTTCGCAGTGCTCCAATTCATTGCCAGACTGAACAGGATGGTTAGTACTTGACGCATCATAACTTATTCAGATACACAATTTTAGGTTAAAGTATTATTGGTTGGTGTACTATGTAATTAAAAATGTTATACCGCCAGCATTCCATTGTAAGATGTTTAGTTGATTCTGTACCATTAAAGTAGTCCCCGCCCGGAGACCCGATTGGGGGACTATTTTACCTCCAGATAATTTTACCTTAATGGTACTCATTTCATATTGGAGTGAAAAATGGCAAGTTGTAGCCAATTTAAGTGAACACCATATTTTAACGTTTTGGTGGCTACTTCATTCACACACAACCCCCAGAATGTTTGGAGGACCACACCTGCTGTTGGTCGACGGGTCCATTGGACCTAGCTGGGAGATCTTGTTGATCACCAGCTTTACCTCCTTAAGCCACATCTATGAAAAATATTGGAGTGCAAGAGGTCAAATGACTTTATTGTCAAACGTCTGGCATTAGAAAACAACAACAACAAAACAACAATGTAATTAAATTGTGGAATGTTAATCATGTTCATAAGTCGTCTATAAACCCATTTGCATTATCTCCACTAACTAAGACACATATTTCTCCATTTTTCTTCTAAACATGTATCCCAATAAAATGAGACTTTCATCGGACTGATCCATTGCTAATTTTTATTAATTTCTTCCACTTATATTTCTTAACAACTTTTCTATTTGCAATTATCTTGCCTGTCTGTCTGTGTACCTACGAGGACTGATCAAAAAAGACTGAGACTGGTTTTTGTCACAGATGTTCATTACTCTACTTAATGTTTACATGATCTTTCTCAAAGTAGTCCCCTTCTACTTGAATGCACTTGCTATAGCGTTTCTTCCAGTCCTCGAACACATGATGCAGACCATTCTTTGTTAGGCCCTTGAGAATCGCTTCACATTTCTTGAGCACTGCTTGAAAGTTCTCAAATGAATGCCCCAGAGCTTTGCCTTTAGTGATGGGAATAAATAAAGTCACAGGGAGCGAGATTGAGGCTATAAGGTGGATGTGGTATACAGGTTATGTTGAATTTAGTAAGAAATTACTGTATATGACTTGACTCGCAATGTGAGGTCGTGTGTTGTCATGATGCAGTCTCCACCATTTCAGTGAAGATATGTTCGTTTCTTTGCAATGTGAATCCTCAGTGCCGCCAATACTGATGTGTAGTATGCTCCTGTAACAGTAGTGTGAGGCGGAACTGCAAGCTGGTAAATCATTGCCTTATTATCAAGAAACGTAATCAGATCACCATCACCTTCCCTGCAGATGAAACAACTTTCGCATTTTTGGTGTTGGCGAGCCTGGCGAATACCATATCTTTGACAACCCGCTGAAAATTTAGTACCATCCTCTTCTCTCTGTACTTCATCTTATATCTTGTAGATACACAGAGCTAGGACGTGGACAGTACTTGTCTGTCTGTCTCTTTTTCCTTAAGTGTATGTGTGTGGTGACCATCAGTTTTTTTAAATTCCTAAAGAAAAAAAAAATATATATATATTTTAATGTGACTTTGCATTATAGTTCCAGAAGCCCCAAATGCAGTGAAAGCTCTCGTAATGTCTGGAGACTCCATCTTGGTGAGCTGGAAACCACCAGAGCAACCTAATGGCATTGTGTCACAATATACTGTCTATGTGCGTGAGGACAGCGAAGAGGCTAAAGATGTAAGTCACAAATCATATACTGGTACCAATTTTTCATGTTAATTTTCAACTCAATATATCTTCAGTTACTAATATTATTCTTGGTATTTTGTTAGGACATAAGTTTAATAATTTCTTACAATAATTTATTTTATCATTTCTATACTGTGAATTATTTTTCAGGAAGAACCAAAAGGCACTAAGGTCCCACCCTTCCAGATGAGCTTTGAAGCATCAGATTTAAAAAAGAAGGAACGCTATGAATTCTGGGTGACAGCATCTACTATTATTGGTGAAGGACAGCCATCAAAATCAGTATCTCTATCTCCAAGCAACAGAGGTATGGATCTGTGCAATACTGAGTGTTTAAATCATATGTAAGAAGGAAATACCAGTGGTAGCTGTGTTCTTGATCTTAATGTTGAACTTTTAAATAATGACTATTTGTAGAATAGATAGGAAAATGTTGAAATATTTTAAAGTCATGGAGAGGAAACTGCTTAAGCACACTGCTTTCTACTCATCTTTCATTATCAAGACCATGAAAGTATGAGAGCTCGAACTTATCTCCACTCTCTTTTATCTTCATGGCTTATTTGCAACTTTTACCTTTAAATCAACAACAGATACCATTTGTTCACTGTACTGACAGTTCATTGTAATTTGAAAATTCTTTCCTCAATTTATTAAATTTTTCACTTTTCATTTTTCGTTGAAATATAAATGGAGAAAATCCACGGATGGTTTGGTAAGAATCTGTTACTATAGAAGAGCGTGCATGAAAATCCGCACTCTTGTGTCTCTAGTATTTGTTTAGCACAGTTACTAAAAATGTTCTTTATATTAAGGAGTTAATTTTTGGAAACATTCAACATTTATTTCCTCCATTACTGTATCTTGTACAATAATGAAAATTTGCATGTGTAAAACACTGTCCTTCTGCTATATGAAAAAAATATTTTTACGATTTAAAAAAAATTATATATATATTTTTTTCAAAATTCAAAATAGTGGCAGTTTACTGTGCAGTGATGAAGCGTTTCCCTCATAACTCATAAACTTGTTAACTTTTTCATGTTCTATCTCTTTTATTTTATTTCTGAAACTCATGTTTACAATATCATGCTCTTTCAACTACATTCCTTAACAAATAATATTTTTTTTATTTTGTGTTAGAAGAAAATACTGGTATTTGACCATTTTTAAAATGAATTTATTTTTTATCAGACAATCTATCAAAGGCAGAGAAGTGATTTTGCATCATATTGTAGATATGACATGCATAAATTCACACAAAAAATTTCATCACAGAATGTTGGATACGATAGTTTTTTAGTTATAAGGGAAATACTTAATCACTGCACAGTGAACTGCCACCATTTTAAATTTGAAAAAACAAATATTAATAATTTGTTTAAATCGTAGAAATATTTTTATCATAAAGCAGAAGGACGGTGCTTTACACATACTAATTTTCATTATTCTAAAAGATACAGTAATGGAGGAAAAAAATGTTGAATATTTCCAAAATTTTACCGCTATAAGCTGTACCTAACCCCTTAAAAAATTATTGTTTTATAACATTTTCATTAACATACATGAACACACTAAAATTTTAATAAACGATTTTATTTTGATGTACAAATAAAAAAAATGGAAGTATTATGAACATAAAAAAAGACATTGAGATTAATTGAGCTCATTAATATTTCTCGCAAATAAAATATTCAATATATTTAAATAAATTAATGTTTTCATATATGAAAATAAAATTGTTTGCAAGACATGGGTTTTATATAAAAAATAGAAGCTTATTTGTGTGTCAAATATAGATTGAATTGACAAATGTTATTTTTCTTTAGTTCCTGCAAAGATTGCTTCATTTGACGACTCATTCACTGCAACATACAAAGAAGATGTTAAGCTGCCTTGCCTTGCTGTGGGCATCCCAGCACCAGATATTCAGTGGAAGGTGAAGGGAGTTGCTTTCCAACAGGATGAACGCATTCGTCAGCTTCCTGAAGGTTCCCTTTTCATTAAGTCAGTGACTCGCCAAGATGCTGGAGAATACTCGTGCTCAGTAGAGAATTCCTTTGGACATGACACTGTCACTCACCAACTCGTTGTACATGGTAAGATCAGAATATGTGCAAACAAGATAATTCCTCCTCATAACCGAATTATTAGAGAAGTAATGAGTTTTATATGTAATTAACTAGAAGATAAACGTTTCAAATTTACTTTCAGTATGTTCAATCTCAGTACCTTATCCATGGTAATCTTAATTAATGATATTTATAACACCTACTTTAACACTTTACAACTATTTATCAAGCAGTTCTCCACTCTGATGCTTTATTTCTGATATATAATAACATGTTATATTATTTCTTATTCCTATTTATAATTAGTTATTTTGTATTATTTTTTACGAAATATAATTATGAATGTGTAAGGAACTAGTTGTTGATACATCGGTAACTTGATATTAATAATACCAGAACTGGAGATAGAAGCATCTGTTTACATAATATTTTCTTCCCTTAGTGAAAGATTAACTTAACTTACATAAATGATAAAGCTACAAATACCTCATAACCATTACAAATGGGAAACTCCATACTAATTCATACTCTCATATTGGCAGCTCCACCACATTCTCCTCAGGTTTCCCTAACCTCAATGACAACCAATTCAATCACAATGAAACTGCGACCACATCCCACGGACACCGCACCTCTGCACGGTTACACAGTTCACTACAAACCTGAATTTGGAGACTGGGAGACAGTGCAAGTGCCAAGCCAAGCTACAAAGTACACCTTGGAGAACTTGTGGTGTGGATCTCGCTACCAGGTGTATGTGACAGGATACAATGGGTAAGCAAAATTCTATTGTCTCATTTCTTTACAATTTTGTACATAAAAATGTATGGCCTATATAACTCTTATAATTGAACTTTCTGTAAGTGGATTCAAAATGGTATCTTCATTACTTAGCCCTAGCACAGTTAAAGTGGAAGGTAGAATTGTTTTTTAAGTTTTGAAAAGAATTTCTATGCTATATAAAGTGTAGGCCTGTAGTACAGGAGGCAAGACCTGTCCTGTAACCTTATCATATATCGTGGCTCTGTCACTAATGCATATGGAGGGGAAAGGAAGATTTTAGTCTGAGATGAAATTTTGTGTCAGTAGGGAGACGCGGAAATTCTAGTTGAAGCAAGTAAAGCGATTCGGTTGGAAGTAAATCCCGAAAAGACTAAGTATATGATTATGTCTCGTGACCAGAATATAGTACGAAATGGAACTATAAAAATTGGAGATTTATCCTTCGAAGAGGTGGAAACATTCAAATATCTTGGAGCAACAGTAACAAACATAAATGACACTCGGGAGGAAATTAAATGCAGAATAAATATGGGAAATGCCTGTTATTATTCGGTTAAGAAGCTTTTGTCATCTAGTCTTCTGTCAAAAAATCTGAAAGTTAGAATTTATAAAACAGTTATATTACCGGTTGTTCTGTATGGTTGTGAAACTTGGACTCTCACTTTGAGAGGGGAACAGAGATTAAGGGTGTTTGAGAATAAGGTTCTTAGGAAAATATTTAGGGCTAAGAGGGATGAAGTTACAGGAGAATGGAGAAAGTTACACAACACAGAGCTGCATGCATTGTATACTTCACCTGACATAATTAGGATCATAAAATCCAGACGTTTGAGATGGGCAGGATATGTTGCACGTATGGGCGAATCCAGAAATGCATATAGAGTGTTAGTTGGGAGGCCGGAGGGCAAAATACCTTTGGGGAGGCCGAGACGTAGATGGGAAGATAATATTAAAATGGATTTGAGGGAGGTAGGATATGATGGTAGAGACTGGATTAATCTTGCTCAGGATAGGGATCAATGGCGGGCTTATGTGAGGGTGGCAATGAACCTCCGGGTTCCTTAAAAGCCAGTAAGTAAGATACGTATAATATTAACCATCATGAAACAAACTCCCTTTCTGATAGCTCATTCTTTCCACTCTCGCAAAGCTCACATGCCAGATCTCGCCTCCTCATCTATATTTTATTTTTAACCACTTTTGAACAGGATATAATAAAAGTATTACACTTAATTTTTATTTTATTTATTTATTTTTATCTTAATAAATTTTCAACTCAGGTGGCTATTTAGATATAAAACCCATTGTTTACTTACATTGAAATTGAAATTAATATTTCGTTGGATATTTCATTTGTGTCCTATTCTATTTGCGTCTCTATCTCTGAACAAAATAATCTATGTGATATGTTTGTTTTCCTTGGTTAAAATTACATACTAATTAGGAAGTTTTTGTTGAAGCAATAAAATCTTTCTTAAGAAATTTAAAGTGAAACTTTATAGATTTGTCTCACGTATATAATTCTTATATAACTTTCATACAGTATAGCTTTCTGAATATTATATTTTTTATTATTATAGAATTGGCACCGGTGATCCATCTGACATCTTGAACACACGTACTAAGGGCTCAAAACCTGTGATACCAGAGGCTGGTCGCTTTATTGAGGTTTCAACAAACAGCATTACATTGCATTTGAGTGCTTGGTCTGATGGTGGCTGCCCTATGCTCTATTTCGTTGTTGAACATAAGAAGAAGTGAGTAATAAAGGTCACATTTGAAACAAGATAATTAAAAGCCTATTTGGATATTCATCGACGTCTTATTGCTCAATATTCTTTCCACACTTGAATAATATCTGATAATATAATATTCAAATTTTGGATTTACTCTTTTAAAATTAAACACTTCAATGTTATACATTGTTAATACAGTAAGTTAAGTATTGTGTACGTTAGTGCTTGAAGATTCTTACATCAGTTTGTTTACAAAGATTTAATTAAAATGCAGTACAGACTATAATAGTCTCTTTCTGAACTGTTTACGCCAGTAGTCAGCACCTAGGTTCTATATGTATTCAGTCGTAACATTTTATGAGTTCAGCAAATAAATAGTAATGCACTCAAGACTACTCATTATATCATAGAAATATATATGTGTGTCACTTTGTCATGAAGAAGCTAGAGAACTACGTTTTGTGTCCAGTGCAGTATGGTTATTTCCCATTGGACCATGACAGATTAAACTGTAAATCGAGTCTTCACCACTCCTTGTTTTACTATTAAAACCATCTTGAATGGTTATTTGTCTAATAGAGGTTGTTGATATCATTTAAGTTAAGTGGACCAGTGAAAATTTCCCATAAAGTATAGTTTTTCCAACTGCAAATCATTATTTTCTTTCTGTGTACATAGATATTTGGGATGTCATATGTAATGAGGTAATGTTTCCCCAAGTTGATTTTGATATTTATTTTATAAAGGCATCCTATTAATATCTCAGTGTTTTCACAATTAAACAACAACTTTAAGCAAAATATAATATGGTCTGAATTTTGTCAGACTTGGGCTTAATTAAATATTAACACAAAAATCTTTGCTCATGCTCAGAACTCATATGTTCATTAAATAATTTTTTTCCATGACACACCAACAAGATACGATTAATGTATTCAACTTTAAACAGGTACGTACCTATCATAAATCACACTTTCTCAGAGGCAGGAAGAAATTACATGAAATACTTGTAATCATGCTCTTTTTCTTATGAAGGAGAGATCCGAAGGCTTATTGTGCTTACCACTCTCATGGCTGCACCAGCAATAAAATCACTGCCTGAATTTCATAAACTTATTACATATGTTTAGAAATCGAACGTGTAATACACATAAAAGAAATGACTTTCATACTCCATCGGCAAGTCTATCGTGCTATCAAAAAGGAGTGCATTATATGGCAGTAAAATTTTTTAAAAGCCTCCCTATAGATATAAAAAATCAAACTCAAAACAAGATTATTTAGGGCCAAATTAAAGAAGTACCTAATTTCTCACGCCTTCTATTCTGTAGATGAATTTATGACATTCAGCAATGCTTCATGAATATTTCTGTGTTGTATTAAGTATTGATACTAAAAGTTTGTGTTGTATTAGTAGGCTATATTGTAAAACTCTTCTGTATATATTTCAACTGGACTGTGACTATAATTAAGACTTTATAATACGGTACTATTAAGATTTTTTTTTTCATTCGACCTGTTCCATATTCTAGCTGTGAAGCGATAAACGAATACTGTGGAATGTAAATAAATACAATAAAATACAATTGTATTATTGGTTACCGGTACATACTAATTTAATCTTCTATTTTTGTATTTATGTATGTATGTATACAGACATTTCTTGTTATTAACTAGTAGAGATTTTAGTACTGTTGATAAAGTTTAATAGAAGAATTAGCTATTCACAAGTTCCAATGAAAGATTCCAGTTTTACTCCTATTATTAGTTACACTAATGGGTTGTTTGATTTGTGTCATTTAACCAATGTACAACCTGCAATGAATTCCACAGCTGCCCTCCAAATATGCACACATACCGACACTTGGTATAGACAATATATATATGTTACTTGTGTAACTTAACTTTAAAAATCATTCTTCCATGATTTCTCCACAATTAATATTCTCCTTCGTATTTTACAGGCTGCAGACAGAATGGAATCAGGTTTCAAATAATGTTAAACCTGGAGGTAACTTTGTTGTTCTGGACTTGGACCCTGCAAACTGGTATCATCTACGTGTCACGGCCCACAACAATGCTGGATTTGCTGTTGCGGAATATGAGTTTGCTACTCTTACTGTCACTGGAGGTAATGTTTGTGATAACAAAATAATAATAAAGCCGTAGATGTTGACCAGATGTCCCAAATTGTGGATTTATTAGTAGCAGTAATAATAATAATAATAATAATAATAATAATAATTTTCAATTGAGAAAATTTTAGTTTTCGATTATGTACAGACCCAGAAACAAAATTTGGGCCATCTGAATTTTCCAAGTTCCAGTTACAACATACTGCTTGAAAATTTCATATGATCCAAATTTTGTTTCTGGGTCTGTACATACTCATTGAACACTTTGTTGTAATAGTGATATTTGAAAAAGTTAAGACTGCCATTATATTCAGTTCTTGACATAATATGAAGCCATTCACGTATTCTTTTATGTTATATTGTTAATTTCCTTTGCTAGCATATTTATTACATACTTTAAATCTGTTAACGGTTTAATTCCTAAAATTTTTCACATTAGAGTAACAATAAATTTCGTTTGTAAAATTTAGAACATGAAAACTGAATTTCACACGTTATCTGTCCTGGATTTTTCTTTATACTTCTACAGGCTACAGAAGAACTGAAGAAAAGTTGTGGTCATTCAGTTATTTCAGATTTTGTCAGCAATCACGATCTTTAAATATCTTCCTAATTTTGTTCGTCGTGAAATTTAAAGTGTGTGCACTTGGTTGTCCTGCATGAAACAGCCATAAGTTTTTTCTTCTGTCAGTTCACTGAAGAACTGAGTCATGTTTTCCTTTACCATAGTTTTCAGAATTCACTGCCACCTCATGGAACACCATTTTGATTGTTCTCTATGTACTGATTAAACATAAAATTCAGATATAAGGGAACATTTTGTCACTATGAAACAACGAAATCAAAAGCAACGTGTTGTCACCATCAGTTGAGGCTCTCTTGCCACACAGTGATGTGAAATTCAAAGTTTCTTCAGTTTATTACGGTCGTCAACAGTATATTTAAAGCATGGCTATTATGAGAGATTTGGATATATTTTTAACAGTAAAAGATGTAAATCTAACAACACACGAAATTATTATTGTTAATGCTTAGTGTAACATAAAACCCAAGCAGTCTGGTAAGAGTGGCAAGGATAGTTTTGCTACAATATCTCACAGATCTTGTTCCAATATATCACTAGTAGACAACATTTTTCACAAGAAATTACGGTGAATTTTTCCCTTCTTTTACGTTTCAATGCTGTACTTGCTACTCCTTAGCTCACAATCTACTCTTGCCCATAAAACTTCTTCCTGATGTCTTGTCTTTTCAAAACATGAAAACTAGTATAATCTCCAAAACATGATTTTTTGATGTTGTGTAATTCTGGTACATATTTTCTATTGTCTTTGCTTAGAAAATTTCTCTGTAATAAATGGTTCTCAAAAGTACTGTACTATATATAAAAATTATTTATTTCAGTGTTCATTGCTCCATGGCCTCTCACTGACAAAAACTGAAAGAGGCTAGCCTACTTGCTTAGAGATAGAACCCAGGCTGTACACAGGAGGAGCCATGTTTATTATTCATACTATATTTTATGCCACGTTTGTCTCCATATAATGTCAGCAATTATATAAAATTGCCAGGATAGAAATTGTAATTAATGTAGATGTTATTTTTACCTTAAAAGTAAGGCAATTTTCAGTTTGAACTTCAAATAGGTTTGGGAAGCATTACTGTCTGCCAGAGACCACACAAAGCCATGATTCACTGTCTAATGATTCTTAGTAATATACACTAAAATCCCTCGTAACTGGCACCCAAATAACCAGCATTACCAAAACAACGGCACTTTTAGCTGGGCCAAAAAAAAAAAAATTGAATCTGCCACATTGCCACAGTCTGGGCCGTCAGTTTTGCCACATTAGGAAGTTCGCACGAACTTTCGTTTTCAGTGAATATTTGAACCTAAAATTAGTGTACTATTTGTGTTGTCTGATTTGTTTTAATAAAGAAAATCCACATAGTTTTTATGTTTATTTAATTATATTCGAGACATCAGTATTGCCACATTACGAAGTTAGCACGAACTTTCATTTTCAGTGAATATTTGAACCTAAAATTAGTGTATTATTTGTGTTGTGTGATGTGTTTTAATAAAGAAAATCCACACAGTTTTTATGTTTATTTAGTTATGTTCAGGCCGCCAGTGTTGCCACATAAAGAACTTCACACGAATTTTAATTTTGAGTGAATATTCGAACCTAAAATTAGTGTATTATTTGTGTTATGTATAGTATGTGTTTTAATAAGGAAAACCCACACATTTTTTATGTTTATTCAGTTATGAGCAAGTGATAGAGAAATAAGCTTCACATGGCTGCAGTTTCAACATTTGCCACCATGATATACGAACTTTTTTTTTTGTATATAGGCCTACCAGTATTTATTCAGTTATCCGGCAAAATCTCGTATCCGAAACTAGCCTGGTCCTTTTGGTGCTGGATAAGAGGGATTCTACTGTATTTTGTCACTAAGACATGCTTTAAATGTTCTAAAAATAAGCATTCCAACGTACACCTTTCAGCAGTGCCTAGTGCAGTGTTGCACAGTAGTAACTGCCGCAATATGCTGAGCACTAGTACCTCAACACACAGGGAGTTTCTAAATTGTTTCTTCTTTTCTCGTTGGGTGTTGCAGGTACTATTGCTCCAGCACGTGAGATCCCTGAGCAAGGGGCAGATTCCCCAATTCGCATCTTCCTTTCAAATCTGAATCTTGTGGTCCCTGTAGCAGCTGCTATTCTGGTGATAATCATAGCAGTTGTCGTGATCTGTGTACTTCGTGGCAAGAACTCTCACCAGAAAGGTAAGCATTGTCCATCCATATGTTGTAGGAACCATTGCACCTCCTGAACGAGAAATTACGTCTGTAAACCAGTACTTCCCCTGGGTGCCAGAGTGGCTTGATCTCAACATTGTTGTACCTGTGGGAGCAACCATTGTGGTCATCATAGTAGGTGTTATTGTTATCTGTGTGGCTCTTTCACGACGCTCCCGAGGTCCTGAACAGACTAGACTACGAGGTAATATATAGCCTGTTTATAACATCAAAATAGATAGATGCTCAAGAAGATGTAAGTTATGTAGGCCTATAATAGTAGCCAGAAGGTACAGTAGGGGAGGCAAGACCTGTCTTCTGACTGTATCATATGCCATGGCGATATCACCAATGGCTATGGAGGGGGAAAATGTTTTAATCTGAGATGAACTTCCGTGTCAGTAGATTTGTATAACATTAACCATCCAGAAATAAACTCTCTTTCTGATAGCTCATTCTTTCCTTTCTCCAATAGCTTACATGCCAGGTCTTGTCTCCTCACCTATAACTGTAAACATATAGGGTGGTTTACGAAATTATACCACCACTCACGGAACATACTCTTTGAATTATTTTGAGAGAAAAAAATAATAATATGGAGATGGGTCCAATTTCAATATTTGTAGTGCTGTAATAATTTGAATCGTAAGAAAACAAAATAAAAATAATTAATTTTATGACAATAAAAAAAACAATACAATGCTTTCAAAATTATTATTTCCATTAAATCACATTCACTATACATACTACAAAACAAAAATCTAACACTTTGATAGTCTTTATGAAATACTTTTGTCAATTTCAGTCTGAGAAGAGTGTTTGTATTATCATTATTAAATTTCATAGAACATAAATGACAGTCAACATTTATGAATATACAAGTTTTTACTGCACAAAATATTACTTAAAAAGATTTTTGAATATTTAACGTAAGCTTACTGATTCAGTAAGAATACCGTATTTAAAATTGGAAAAGATAAAATTTATACAACTTTTAAGTCATATACAGCTCTTTCACAGATATTGGACAACATCATACAAATTAATAATTTTATGACTGATTGAAGACAAGAAATTATAACACGTTTTTTATTAATAATATAGTATAGATTTTCGAAACTGGCTTTCTTAATTGAGATATGTTAATGTGTTATGATTTACATACATAAATCCTCGATTATGAATTTTATTCGCAGTTAAAGAGATTGTTAAATGGGATGTTAAACTAATACTGTATAACTTAAATTAACTTATATTATTTTAATGTACCGAAGTACATATGATATTTCCATGCAGATATTCTGCGTCATCATACGATGAAAGAGTAATGGAACGGAGAAAAACTCTCTCCCGGCGCCGGAGAGAGTTTTTCTCCGTTCCATTACTCTTTCATCGTATTAAATTAACTTGCTAAGGAGTCCAGTATGCTTTACACCCAGAAAGTTATTGATTGCATAACCACTATTTAATATAACGTTCAGTTTGTTTCTTCTGTAATATCATTAATCTAATATTTAATTTTTCAATCCACTGCTGTTGAGTAATTGTTAGCATACCTGAAACGAGCAGGTCCGGGTTCAAATCCTGGTTGGGACAAGTTACCTGGTGCGACTCAGCTATGTGGTGTCATATGTTTATTTTAGCCATGTAAGCTCAAGGTCCAGTGAAGTCCCACTAGAGCACCCTTTCACTCCCCAAGTAGCGTACTACACCTCCTCAGGCTGATGCCAGTAAGTCTATCACAATATTACATCCAGCTGCACCAAGTTAGTAGATGCTATTGAAATATGATCATATTGAAATAGAGAGTAATGATGGAATGATGGAGGAAATTGGAGAACCCCGAAAAAATCCCTCATGAACCACAAATACGACTGCCATCGTTGGTATTTGAATCTGGATCTGCAGTCATCGTAAGCCAGTGCTGTGCCAACTGAGCTACTAAGGTGTCATTAAGCTGTATTAATGTACATATGTTTGCAGTTCTAACTTGTACCTGCTGCTCAAGCTATATTTATTTTTTGATGTCGACTTCTTCTGATATTGTATTCTATTATATAGGTAGTGTAAGTTTATAAATACTTGTTGTTCACTTCTACAGCTAGGCATTCCAGTTTACTTCATTAACTTGATTTGCATTTCTTCTTCCCTCTTCACATTGACATCAGAAGTATTGATTATTCAATCAGTCTTAAGTAAGAAGCAAGTAATTGCTAAGGTAATTCTTCTTTAGGGATATAATTTATGGTGATCACTTTCACGTGTTAATAATAAACTAATGCACAATAAAATATAAACATACTTTAAAAGTAACAACATCATAGAACTAAAAAATGAGCCCACAATACAGTACTACACCATAATAAAGAACACAATAAACAAAAACAGACATATAATACCTAACAACAAAAAACAATAACTAAAACAAATCAAACCTGAAGTACCCAAACTAAACGCACAATCCAAAATACACCAAGAAAACATTCCAATCAGACCATTAGTAAATCAACGAAATGCACCAGCACACAAACTAGGCACATACATGGATAACATCATAGGAAACAACATACAATTCGAAAAACAGACAATAAAAAGCAACATATACTTAGGCAACAAAATAAAGGACAAACACAGTGCAACATTAGCATCTTTTGACATAACTAACCTTTACACCAATACCAATAAAGGACACACTACAGATACTATACAGATGCTCAACAATAACAACATATCACAAGAACACATCGAAGAGATCATCCACATATGCAGAACACGTCACAAATGCCAACCACAGATACAGCAACGTAGACACAGACATGGAAATTCTACATATTCAACTGAAAAACTAGAAACTAAACATGCTAGAACAGTACGAAATATGCAGACAAACAAAAATACACTCACAACAAATCCTCAATACACAATTGAATTTCAGAACACACACACTATTTGACTCCACACTACATAACACAAATGCACTCCCCAGCAAACCAACTGAAGAAACCGGAAGATGCAAGAACCTCACTAGTTCTAAAGATGGCTCCTACTAAGCTGAAACTAGTCAACTAGGTATTTATAAACTTCATTATTAACACGTGAAAGTGATCACCATAAATTATTCCTAAATTATATAGTGTTAAAAGTTGTGTAATTAAAAGGTATAATTCTTTTTTTCCTACAGATAATGTTAATAAATATGTAAATTGCAAGATCCACAGTTGAACAGAATTTTATTGCTTGAAATTATAGGTACATACGTTTTACTTTTATTATCGATGGAATGTTCTTTTGTGTACAAGAATTAAGGACACAAAATATGAAAAACTGTGTTGACATTTTCTAATATACAAATAATTTAAATATTATACCTAATGTATCCAACATACATACAAATGTCACTGAGTCATAAGTTTATTTCTATACTAAAAATATAGTCTTCTTTGCTTGTGGAGAAAAGTAAAGGATTTTATAGCATTTGATAATGTGTGCAGATGATGTGGTATACAATCAATCAGCTGGTGGAAACTCAACAATGGATAAGCGCCGTCCAGACCTTCGTGACGAATTGGGTTACATTGCACCACCAAACCGAAAACTCCCACCTGTGCCAGGCTCAAACTACAACACATGTGACCGTATCAAGAGAGGTACAGTCATAAGTAAGGATGTCTCAACATTCTACTGCGTGTGCATGGGACCCTCCCGGCATGTTCTGTTGCACACTCCAAATTGGTTGATTAGGAGTGCATGATCTTTCATTCCAAAAAAAAAAAAATTAAAACCTGCCGGGCGGACACAGAGTCCAATCATTTGACTCTGTGTCTGTCTTTAGTGTTGATAAATATAAGCCCTTCTCAGGTCCAGTTACATTCGGATCTAAAAGCTCTTCAATTACTAAAGGAAACTGGTCTTGTCCAGTGGTAGAGTATTATGTAGTGATACAGTGGAGTTCTTTGTTACTGTGTTATGCCTCTCATTAAGGCTCTTTACATAAAAGCAAGCAAGAAATTTCTCTTAATTAATATTTCCATTTCTCTTTTCTATTAAAATTCTGAACATCACATGGACAATGATTCCTAACATATCTTGTCTTTTGTGTTACGCTAAATGAATTAATTCAGAGATAAAATGGTCCTCAATCTGCTTGTAGCCGAAGGAAGAATTAGAACATGATGGCATTGTGCCATATTATTTTGCTGAGAATAATATATAGAGAGTGAGAGAAAAACAATTTACAATGTGATGAAGCAAATAGTTTTGACTTGGAGATTAAGTATTTCTGTAACATTTCATTATTAATATAACATTAGTAGTAAATAATTGAGTTTCTTGGATTATTGTAGTCGTTCTTATATGCATTATTTTAAAATTTTCTTTTTTCAATTTCTTGCTTTTATTTTTTATCAATTATTTCTATTACACTGAAGGAAAGTGACTAATTTTTGGAGATGTTATCAGGTAACGTAATATTCGACAAACATACGTCTTATGGGACAGACTGTAGTAATTTTTCATTAGCTATGTATCAAGTAGTAAGTAGGTATATTGCGGTAGATAATTTGGTAACTGTGTCATCAGTCAAATTGAGTGTATCATACAGAATTGAAAATAAATGCAATACAAATGTAGTTTACTTTTTTTAAACCACGTTATTATTTTGTTAGAAAAAACCTAATCTATTATTAAATTGAACTATGAATTCTGTACTTCTGTGATATTTAAAACAATATCTCATTCTATTAAAAACTGTAAATGATCTTAATTCTATAAATATCAATCTGTATCATATTTATGTGAAAAGGAAAACACTGATATTCTGTAAAAATGAAGAATACTTTAATATTGATTGATGTTTCACAAGCAGTCTCATATAATTATAATATTCTAAATCGCCAATGAAATGTAAAACATTGAACATGCTTAAGATATACATGAAACTGAAAATAATAATTTATTGTTATAAATAGTCTTAAAAGTTTTAAAATTAAAATAAGCATTACATATACAGAGGAAGCTCGTAGTGGGTGAAAATATTGTTCGTTTTTTTCTGCTCTGAGAGAAACTTATTTTAAGTTTAAACTAAGTTTACAATTTAAGTCTTTCACATCTTTTCAAATTCTCTCATATAAATATGATCTCTTACTCCCATTGTTGAAGTCATAAATAATGACAGAATATTTAAAGTTATTTATAATTACCATGTTCTGTTTTCTTCATCATTTCAAATCCAGATGCTGGCCTTCATTTATTCTTGGCGAATTAAATCATTTTTTGTTTAACACATAAGGCAGTGCAACTTAAAAAATTTTACGAGATCCATGTGATCATATTTAGACCACTCTTGCATGAATTGCCCTGGACCATGCTTTGATCACGCTGTCCCCCTGTTGATTTCGACACCTGCTGCTTGCTACTATGTTTACATTTGATTTGCCTCTCCTCGGGGCAGGTTTCTTTTAGTTTGTGTCTTGTTTTTGCTTGTTTATCCATTTGGCCGTTTTGTCGATGTTAGGTCATTCAGGCTCGTTCCGCAGTCATGCCACCTGGGATCCCCGTCACCCCCGCCACATGTACGAGGAACTGAGCCTCCACCCGCCCGGCATCCGCCGCATTCCTGCCCATCCGGGCTCAGACGAGACGGTATATCATAGAGCAGGTGAGTTCTCCACGGCAGTGTACCATTCCTTACCCTTCAGGTTTTAGTTCTCATTAACTTATATTTCATTTTTGTTTACATTTCTTTAGTTTATTTTATGCTTCACATACCTATTAATTCTCATATTGGCAAGAAATAATGCCTTAATATTTAGTCCTCTACTCACAATAACCGAAGTTAATTTGACTTATGCTTGTTTCTCACAAACGATTAGGGAAAACGCGGGAATTTTACTGGAAGCAAGTAAAGAGATAGGTTTGGAAGTAAATCCCGAAAAGACAAAGTATATGATTATGTCTCGTGATGGGAGTATTGTACGAAATGGAAATATAAAAATTGGAAATTTATCTTTTGAAGAGGTGGAGAAGTTCAAATATCTGGGAGCAACAGTAACAAATATAAATGATATTCGGGAGGAAATTAAACACAGAATAAATATGGAAAATGCCTGTTATTATTCGGTTGAGAAACTTTTATCATCCAGTCTGCTGTCAAAAAATCTGAAAATTAGAATTTATAAAACAGTTATATTACCGGTTGTTCTGTATGGTTGTGAAACTTGGACTCTCACTTTGAGAGAGGAACATAGGTTAAGGGTGTTTGAGAATAAGGTGCTTAGGAAAATATTTGGGGCTAAGAGGGATGAAGTTACAGGAGAATGGAGAAAGTTACACAACACAGAACTGCACGCATTGTATTCTTCACCTGACATAATTAGGAACATTAAATCCAGACGTTCGAGATGTGCAGGGCATGTAGCATGTATAGGCGAATCCAGAAATGCATATAGAGTGTTAGTTGGGAGGCCGGAGGGAAAAAGACCTTTAGGAAGGCTGAGGCGTAGATGAGAAGATAATATTAAAATGGATTTGAGGGAGGTGGGATATGATAGAGAATGGATTAATCTTGCTCAGGATAAGGACCAATGGCGGGCTTATGTGAGGGCTGTAATGAACCTCCGGGTTCCTTAAAAGCCAGTAAGTAAGTATGCTTGTTTTCTTGTGTAACTGCATTTTGTATTGATATACAAAGTGAAACAATTAATATATAACACATATAAAAGTTATGTGTCTATTCTCCAATATTGTATAATGAAAAATGTTAGCTAAAAAGCTTTTATAATATTACAATCTTTCTGGAACCAAGGTTTCACATATTATTTATGTTTTCATAGCTTATAAAATTATTTCTGAAGTACCGTATATTATTTTAAATTTTATTGTAACACATATACCCTATCATTTTATGTATATGCTTGAAAATTACATGCAGTAAATTCCCAATTGTGTGTGTTAACGAAGGGCAGAAGTTGCACGGATTTTCGAAAAACATATATAATTCAAGATAGAAGTGTTAAAATCTCTCTCTATTCCCAGTACCTCTGTGAAAAACTTGGCTTTCGAACACACATCACACAGGTAATGAAAATTCTTTCTGTCCTTTTTAACTAAACTGCCATAGGAAGGCTGTGTCTAACTCTTCATAAATTGACATTTTCAACTTTACACTGTCACATTTTCTTATAAATGTCTCCATTTTGTTTTCTTTTTCTAATTTTTTTATATCTTTGTCATTTTCACCCTTAGCCAATAATCTGTTACCAGATTAGTGAACAAATTTTCCTTCTCGAATTTATCAGTTAGAATTCTTTATCTTTTTCAGTTACGACAAAATATGTAACACTACCAGGACTGCAGTTTGTAGACTACTCACATTAAAAATGCGATTAAAAAAAAAAAGAAACATGATTAGCCTGCAAACCAAATAATCCATGTACTAATAATTTCGAGTTTGCTATATATAAATAATAATTCCTTTAATATTCTTCCTCTTAATTTTAAATTTAAATGTTTGGTATTCATGTCACAAAACATATCTATAACCTATCAAGGAAAACTGTTATTTTTTCTGAAGCTGTCGATTTTTTTTTCATGATACAATAAAACAAGACGCCATGCAACCAAGTGATTCGAAATTAAAACTGTTACGAATATCGAAATTCATATAAAATTGGAAGTAGTAATTATCTTGCCAATTTTTATTTACTTTTCTTCTGTTATTTTCGCCAATATTTCACCAATAACCATCCTAATCCAACATATCCTTTTAAAGGAAAGAAGAAAAACGAAGATTTTCTTGCCATTGCAGATGGCAAGGGAATGAGAAGCATTAGTAGAGAGGAGGAGGTTATGATTTTCATAGCGCAGTCACATGTTGATTAGTGCAGTAGTTAATTACACAACTGAACACTTATTGGTGATGATAGCAGAGAAACTTCACACTTGCGACGAACAGAAACACTATTGTGATACAGCAATCTTCACTAGAACACATATCAAAACAAGTAAGACATGCAAATTCAAACCTTCCATCAACTTTAGCTCAACTAAATTGGTAAAAGTATTCTCAGCGTCTTCCTCTCTTATCTTGATTCTCTCACTAGGAAACTCTTGTATTGATTGAACTTTGTAGTGATACAATTGCTCTGATTGTATAAGCATGTTCATTGGAACATCGAGGTAAGTGTAGCATGCTACGGACATGAAGCATGTTGCCTGCCCCACACATGCATGGATTTTCTCTCTGTGTGCTCATTGTACCTGCGAGAGTGCAGACTTAATCTCACTTTTAAGTGTTTTCCAGAGGAAAAAACAAATAAATTCTGTATTTACTGTGTAAGATTAATTTGGATTAAAGAATGTATTAAAAAATTAACAGTTATCAATTACGATTTTAACCTAAAATTATTAAGCAACGATTATTTAATACTCAAGGAATTAATCCTAGTACTCCCTTAATTCTAATCTCTCCACAATTAATGTGTCATTCTGACACCCTCAGCATGTATCAACAGCTTCACGTACATAACATAAAAGCTATAATTGTAATGCCATTAGCAACATTCTTCTGTGCAAATGCTTATTGTAGATTACAGTTCTTGTATTATTGTAAATTATTCTCTATAATTTACATTATATTATGACCAATCTCATGGGCTAGTGGTCAGAGCTTCTGATTACTGTTCATGAGGTTCTAGGTTCGATTCCCGGTTAGAACACAGGAATTTTTCCTTAAAGGGGAATGTTCCTGTATCCGTCCATAGTCTGGAAATTAGATTAGGCTTAGGTTTAAGACCTCTTTTGGCACTTCATAATAATTGTATCATAATATCATTGGGTCAGTGTAACTCTGGCTTACAGGTGCCCCAACCTCAGAAGTGGGTTACAAATAAATCCATTGCCAGGAGAGACCAGAAATGTCAAATGACAACTTGGTGGCATTGGGGAAAAAAGTACATATATTATTAACCAAAATCAACATTTTTAATTAATGTCCTAGAAATATATGGAAAAGAAGCAATGCTCGATATGTGTACTATACATTGCGATTCACTAAATTAACATGCGCGTGTTCACTTTCTGTTGCCCTTCATAATCTCGCGAATATCTCGAATATACATTTTTTCTTCTGCTACGGATAACAGACTACATAATCATAGTTCACAGATACAATAATGGATTATTACTATCAATGTTATTACAAGGTCATAGTTTATGAGTGTCCATATACAATTTGCTGGAAACACCCAGGACAGTGTATATACAATGAAATGTAAGTAAAAGAAGCTAAGTGAACATTAAAAGAACAACAACAATGGCAAAGAGGCCGAAGGAACTTGTGAAGACCTAAAAAGCACAGGATAGAGACTGTAACAGACCTCTAGGTCTAATACGTGAAATGATTATGATGTTGACGATAGTGGCAATGAGATATAAAATATCAACTACAACAATTACAAGAAACAGTTAAAACAACAGACTACATTGATCAAGACTGGCAGTACGAAGAATAAGAAACAATTGAGTATGAAACCACTACAGCCAATAACATGGATGGATCAACAATCAGATCCAAACAAATACCCAGAAATAACAACTTTTCAAAACAAAACAATTAAAATATCACCAAAATATACTCTGTAAAAGTAACAACAGATATCCTAATTATTCTTATGACAGCAAAAACAAACCAAATATTGCAATTAGAACAGATATTCAACAACTCAGTTCACCAAGAACCATCGAACACTCTAAGAGCCGACTTCCAGTTAATCAGATACAACAACTACCATTATTTGATACTAACAAACACCAGTTCAAGTGCAATGAGGAACACATTATTTCACCAGACATTTGCAATACTCTATGCATTTCCATTAATGATGAGATATATCCAAAGACATCAGAACAATCAGATAGAAGAGATGATCCTTTCGGGAATACAAGAATTCAACCCAGCATTTCTAGGGACAAAAGCAGATCACTGCACACTAGCAAACATAACACAAACATTGGAACAACCAATGTTTTAGCAGACTGAAATTTTAGTAACACTAGAGAGAGATGAACAAGAATTCATGAACACAACATCACGAATGACATCCAAAAAACAAACGAAATTCAAAATCGAGAAGAAGATAAAACAACCAAAATCACACAAAAATCTAACACAAACGTTCAGACAACAATCCAAAAAACAAACCGAACAACAATACTGATGATACCAACATAAACAATAATTACATTAGTCAATGCATTAAATGTACCAGTATCAGAAGGAAGACGTCAGTAATGATCGAACAGACAACAAATACGAAAACTCCATCACCATCAACACCAAAGAATACCCCTACACATTCATCATCCATAAACAGCACCTCCCAAAGCCAATTCCAGTCAGTAAACCAAGATCATCAACTTTCGCCATTTTTTGACCATGGAGACCACGTCATCTTATTCACAACAAAATACAAGTCAAACTCACAAAATCCGTTAAAAGATTACTAGCCATATACTAGTATTCGACACGTCAAATTCTTACAAAGATTCATTTACTATTGCATACATAAAGGTATATTCACATTTCATCAATTTGAAAATCTCATCTTAATGATAAATATCATAAACAAGCTGCAATATCAAATGATGAAGCAGACTTCAATACAGAACAATTTGAAATGTACATTGAAGAAAAAAAAACAAACTCAAATTTTCATCTAGACGAACTTCCAACAAGCACTTGTGTACTATTCGAAGAACCCATAAAAGTCCAAACTAACGTCGGTACATGGAAATCTCTCAGGGAAGGCGCCACCATTCTTTGTAATGTATATATATTATTAATTAAAATTAAGATTTATGGAAAAGAAGCAAAACATGTTCGGCAAAAATATTTTATTGATACTGAATCTACCTAAATTTGTTTAACCTTCATAAATCAGGTATTTGTTCTTCTTAATTGTAATTAAGTTGAAGAGCTAATTTTTTATTCTACTTGTATTACATATTATTAAACAGACTTTATTAATATTAATATCAGTTATGCTATAAAAAACTGAAAATTTAATTACACTGCATAATATAAAAACATAATAAATAGGTAGATCATCTTTTGCAGAGCACATTATATTATGATAACACAAGGAGTAGTGTTTGTTTAATAACTCTTAATAAACGAGATAATTACAAAAGTGGTCTCTAATAAAAATAAATGTACATTAAGATAATGCAGAAAATGTAGAGGTAAATATTATCTCTTATGTGGTTGGTGATATTCTACATTAAGCATTTTTCAATTTGATATGTAATCTACAAATTAATAACTGATGTACAAGCTATAAATATATCAATGTAGTAGCATGAAAATAGCTTGGATTAGTTGTACCACATATCTTCAGGTAAGAAATGTACTGCATGGTCAACTCCATGTTTTCATGACATCATATTTATCACTATATGAAAATTTTATTGATTAAATAATGCTATATCATATAAAAGAGTTTACCGTGTTCAAATGAATATGGCTTGCCTTTATATTTTGCATGAATCTACCCTGTGTACAAAAGGTAGGAGAGACTTTTGACTAGCCATTACTCCATATGCATGGACATATTAAAATAAATTAAACCTATTTAACAAATGACTCAAATGAAATTTAATACATTCAAAAAATATATAATAATCACACATTTTACTTCAGTTCTATACAAAAATTGTATTTCAAAATTGCGATTTTGTGGTAAAATAGCAACTTTGTCAATAAACAAGGTTAAAAAATATATCTTACTTTTCTGAGAAATAATATGGATTCCTAAAATAATTTTAAAACTAAAAGGTGCTGTTAATGTAGAGTTCTAGCCTCAGCAAATTTGCACATAAGAATGTTTTATGCTTGATTATTCATTTGTTCAGATAGCTACTTCATCTGGGGACAAAATTAAGTGCACTATTACTGTGCTGCTTTATACTTACACATTCTTTCTGTGTTCATTTGCATATCCTACACACTTGTACACATTTTTAAGAGAATTTAACAGTTTTACAACACAGATATGAGGGACCAATTTATCTTTAACCTTTTTGGAGTCAGTCTCATTGTGCTTCACGAAAGCAAATTTAATCAGGCACAGCAATTTGAGATACACCAACTTGAGCACTTTTTAAGCAATACTGTGTACCAGTTACTGAAATTACAAATAGGACTGCTCATTGTGGTAGTGTAGCCTATATATTTATATTTAAAAACATTATCAGTGATTTGTTTGCATTAGTTCAAAAACTTTTGCAGTATTAAGTATAATAAATCATTCACACATATTTTCTGTACAGCAATAACTTGAATTTATAAAATCAAAACAAAGTTTCTGCTTGTTGTTTATTTGCGAAATAAGCAATCCTGAAACATGCATACACAGTACAATGAAACTCCCTTGGAACATTACTGATACACGTTTTGATTCATTTTAAACTTTCAAATCTTAGCATTTTGTATGCAAAATAGACGTAATTATACAACTTTTAATCGGTAAAGCAATTCATATATCTTGAGCCTTGTCTACCCCTCGGCATATTGACGTGCCATTCCAGGTATGGAAGATGAGATCTGCCCATATGCAACATTCCACCTGCTGGGATTCCGTGAAGAAATGGATCCTAACAAGGCCATGCAGTTCCAGACATTTCCACACCAGAATGGACATGAGCGCACTCACAGTGGCACCATAGGCCCCATGGGTCCCAGCGGAATGGCAGGAAATGGTCACATTCATCAACGCAGCGGGTCCCAGTCTATGGTAAGTGATGTACAAATTTTACAATTCTCACTTTAAAATCTCATTGGGTGGAAAGTGTTCATCAGTAATATTTGTTATGTGCAGCCACGAGCCAATGGACGGTACTCTCGAGTAGCCAATCAAAATGGTCCTGCCAACTTTACACCTGGACCAGAGTACGATGATCCTGCCAACTGTGCTCCTGAAGAGGATCAGTATGGCAGCCAATATGGCCAATATGGTGCTCCATATGATCACTATGGAAGCCGAGGCTCAGTCAGCCGGCGTAGTGTGGGTATGTAAACAAGCAACATTGGTCACATTTTGCATCAGAAGAAATGAATTTGTTTGAAATTAATCATAAAATTAAAAACACAGTTCATTATGGGTAGGTTGTTCGAGAGATCATACCTATAAGTAAAGTGTTGCATGCAACACCATACATAACAATTTTCTGTAATAATACTTTGTGTATTTTACCATCTATAACAGTTGTACACATTATTTATGAGAAACATATAGGTAACGCAAAATAAAATATCAATTATTGTAATATTCAATTATAACACTTTACTGGTGCATAGACGGAGGTATGAGGGGGCACTGCCCCCCCAAACTTGTCTGAACTCTTTTTTTTTTTTTTTTAACATTAAACATATTTAATGCAAAAGACTTTTCTTGCTTGTGTTTATGATTAAGTTTCTGTGCTGAAAATGACGAATTAATATCTTCAGATCACGTGTCTAAACTATAATATTCATTTTAAATTTCTGAATATATAAGAATTTCTATACCTCGTTTGAGGAATGGAAGCACTGTAATGTTTCTTTTGTAACAGCCTGTACTCCTGTGTTAGAAGTCTGCAGTGGCCATCTACTGAATTAGGTGTTAGTGAAAAAAAAAAAAATACCATAGTCCCATGTTAAAGGAGTGGAAATTTTCAGTAGTTTTCATAGAACAATCGTAGTCCAAAGATTTTTTTTGTGAAAACAGCCATTTTCCAGGAAGATGGTATGATGGTAGCATTTACAAATAATATCCCATTCATAAACAAAAGCAAGAAAAATGTTTTGAATTCAATATTTTGTAATATTAATAGAAAAAGAAAAGAGTTCAGACAAATTTGGGGGAGGCAGTGCCCCCACATACCCCCTCATAACTCTGTCTATGGTTATTCCCTATTACAATTTGTAGTAGACCTACAGTTGAAGCCCTATACAACTCGGTCCGAAACATCGTGGATATGAATGTAACACTGTAAGAAACATGCACTCCAAAAATACTTTTATTAAATGATCATATTCCGATATACTGTACCACTGTCAAGCTATAATGGGGGAGGAAGTAAATGATATCCCCCATAACCTCGTTATATTGGAATTCTATGGTTTTGCTTTGCTCCCCAAGGAAACGGTTCTCTCTCAGTCTATGTACTGGTGACAAGTACATAAGTAAGTTTACACTTACAAAACTTCTATAAAATAAAAATGAAAAACATAATTATTGTAATTCGAATTTTTCATAGAAAGTAGATTAATAGACATGTTGCTTTTAGAATTTACGATGTTATAGCTTTACCAATAATCATAAAAACTTTGCTTCCAAGTGATCTAAAAATATTAGTGTTTCTATATGTAGAGTACCATACCTATTCAGAGTTCCAGATTTCCAGATACAGAGGCCAAATATAATAATGACAGAAAAAGATATTCGCCCATAAGAAAGTTCATATTTATAGAAGTTAGAATGAAGCTGATAATTCTCGCCGCAGTCCGCACTAATAACAGCCAATCGGTGCATAGCTCCTCGGCTGACTCCTCCCTCTGGCACTATAAATTAAGGAGCTGGGTACCCTCAGATATCATTTAACCCTGAAGATGAGGAAGATGAACATCCTCGAAACGTCGGTGGATCACCAACTTATGACCTGGCTGGAAGCCCGAGAAAATTTCGAATTAGCTGATAATTCATTCAGTAACTCCCCTGTGTAAATGGGAAGTGGATTTCTGGAGCCCTGACAATACTTTTAATAAATTTTGTATTTCTGCTACTTTTAGGTGTTAGAAGAATATACTCTAAACAATACAACTTCATTTGCTTGATTTGTTCACATAATTTCTGTTCTTTGTTAGGTTCTGCCCGTAACCTGCCTTTGTCCGGGAGCCCCGAACCTCCCCCACCCCCTCCAAGGAATCACGATCCTAACAATTCGTCCTTCAACGACTCCAAAGAAAGCAACGAGATCTCGGAGGCTGAGTGCGACCGTGATCAGCTTGTAAATCGGAACTATGGAGGTGAGCAGTCTGTAAATAATAAAAAACAACTGATGAGCGATTTCTCTGTCCACATATAGATTTCTTCTCTGCAGTGACCATGTACGTCCATTGAGTCAACTTCAAGCATTTTAGTTAAGCATTTATATTTTCATGAAATTACAATTTTAACATTCAGTTAATTCCTTGTAATAATTTTGCATTATATGTCATTCATAATGTGCTTTCAATATGAAGTCAGAGTGATGCAGGGAGTATCAAATAGATCTGAGAAATGCTTTAATAACAGAACACATTGATCTTTTTTTTTTATCGCATGAGAATTATTTTTATTTGAATAAATTCGAAATAACTGATTTATCTGAGAATCATTTTCATTAATAGAAGCGAAAACGGCTTCACCTCAGTGTCATTTTAGTTATGAAAACCTTTGTAGTAAAGCTTATTAAGCAACATGAAATACTAAAACAATTTTTTTCAGTTTCTACACAACAATAAATTATGGTATATAACTAGCAAAAGAAATTTAGATAACATTCATCATGTTTCTGTGACTTTAACACATATTTTAAGGGCAAATAGAAAAGACTAAGCAGCCACGGCAATTCAATGACTAGAGCACTGGACTCATAATCTGTGGACCCAGGTTCGATCCCCGGCGCACCCCCGATTTATTACTTGTCTTATGGCTAGAGGCACTGGCATAACCCCATAATACTGGTTTTCTGAACAAATCTCCATCATCTTATCATCTCAGTTAAATTCTGTTTTAGAAGAACAAAATCCTTATCTTTATATGTTCTGTCCCACTAACAATGATGATGCTCTATCTCTGGCTTCATATTTGTAATAGATATGAATATGCTTAATGTAATTGCTGAAGAGATTCAATGGAAGATAGGTAACATCCGAAAGACGAAAGCATCTTCTTGAACTTTTGCGAATACGTGTAAACAAGATATTGCAGTTTTATTATCCAATCTACGGTGTTGATTAACCTAATTACACGACCTAATTAGAATTGAGAATTGGAATTCAGTTCCTGAAATTGTTACAGTAAAACAACTTTGCTGAGAAGGAATCTTTTCATAGGCAATAAATCTAACACTGACTGCTCTATTTTCAGTAGATCGAACATAACGATATGTGGTTTATATTAAACATGTATACAGGACTTGGATCATTTGAATATATGTGTGACGTCAACTCTCTGGTAAGCTGTACTGCAGATGGGATCACAACTACAAAACTGATACTCTTATTTAATCTTGTCTTTCCGTGTAATTACTCTTGTACCAATAAGTTCAGTTTAAATTAGATTGAGTTTATGTAGTAATGTTACGCTACTTTTCAATTTATAAAAAAAAAGCAAATCATTAGCATTTTTATGAGCGAAATCTTGTTACTGTAAGTTGCGGAATGAATCATTATTTAATGTTTGTCATAATATATATGTACTAAAATATCGTACTGTTTCTGTATTATTTGAACATGAAAGACATAAATGATAATCTTATCATATCGTATCTTATTATACTTTATGTGTCTTACATAGTTTCTTTGAATATGTAGTATCTACTAAAGAATTCAGAATAGAATGACAAGGACTAACTGTCTATCTTATGTTCCATCCCTTTGGTTTAGTGATTGGCCATATGTGTCACTGATGTCAAGGTTCACAAATTCAAAAACTTGGCCGAAGGCATGAATTTTAGGGCTATAAAATCTTTAACATGGCTATGTCATATATTTACGACACATAAAAGAATCCTGTCCAGGTGAAATTTGCCAGTCATTTCTCTCTCAGTTGAAAAGGACAACTCACAATGAATCTCTGATTGGCTTAAGTGCACATGAGTTTTCTCCCACCATCCACTTCTGTTCCATCCATCCAATAAAGTTGAAAACAACATCAACCGTAAAATAAATGTCGCTTTCAAAGCCTTTTGAGATGTATATTCTGTATCCAATAATATAAATCTTCTTATTTGGATGATGTGCACAAGAGGTTCTATTAAAACGTGAACATATGAAAATAACTAAGTTGTTTACATTTATGCCTAATTTTTAGGTCTGTATACATTTCCACAGAAGAAAGATGCACAGTTATGTAGTTGTGTTCCCAGCTTGTTGCTAGCGTGTGAAGGTCTAGCATGATACATTTGTAGCATGCATGAAGGGTGCCATTTTAGTCAGGCACTTCTTTTTTTCATTTTAACTTCTCTAAAATTTTAAAATCCTTATAGTGAAAAATAAACTTTTAAATAACCTTGTTTTTATGCTTGTGAATTAAACTAGCAGGAGAGATGGAATATTTACCATCAGGATTGCCATCTTTTTACATAAACATAAATAGTATACAGTGAAATCTGAGTTATACTTTATACAACTGTGTGTGTTTTTTTATGTCATTCCTACAATAAATTTTCATGTCTTAATGGAACAATCTTATTTTCAAGCCTTTTAATTGCATGTAAGTCTTCTATCTGTAATTTATTAATATCAAGACCTGCTACACATTTTTCCCTGAATTGTACGTTTTGTACTAATGTCAAGCTAATTCTTTTATTATTCATTCATTCAACTGCACCTCCCATAATATCTAGGATAAAAAGATACTGTATAAGTGAAAACAGAAATGATTCAAGACGTATACTTTTCAACTGATATTTTGTATATAAAATATAATCAGATTCACAAGAATTCAGTCTAAAAAGCTGTCCTAAAGATTCTCATTTGTACGTTTATCGAAGTTATTCATTTCTCCTATTGGAAATTATGGCTTAAATATAATGTAATACATTCGAATCATTTAATTTCGATTAATATAACTCTCCCCTCCACTCTAAGAACGCGAGCTTTAAAATATTGGACATCAAATTTCCATATTAAATTTTGGACAACGTGAAATGTCCACTATCAACATAACAGAGTAACAAATTGTGATGAATGCAGTAAATTAAATCTTTAATTTTTTAATTTTTGTCTCACTTGAAACTGCACTCATAATTAATTATCTTACTTTAAACCAAATCTATGAAATGAGATTTTTGATGGCAACAAAAAATTTACAACTGAGAAGGGATCAAGAAGAAACCAGAGTATATTGTAAGGCAATTTCATGAGGGGAATAGACGACAAAAAATGTTATTCAGGATAGCCAAATACAAAAACACTGTGTTACTCTGTAGATAAACTTGCTAACCAGTCCACCACTGGAGTAAAGGTTATCATGTAAGACTGTAAAACCAGCAGGTTCGGGTTCAAATCCAGGTTCTGATTGGGGTTTTTAGAGAAGTTATCCCTCAACCAATTGAAGCAGAATTGCTAGGTAACTTTCGGTGTTGGACTTCGGACTCATTTTGCCATCATTTATTCACATATCATCGTCATTAAGTTAAGTTCACACTGTACTGTTTCAGTGACAAATATCATTCACAAGCATTCCCCCAATGCCTAGCAATACATGGAGGGAGCTGGTCTAAGGACAGTTGAAGTTCCATGCTCGAAATCTGGGTACACAGTGAACCTTGGTGTAGTCAGTCGTTGTGGGTTGAAAATTCAGCCAGTTCAGGAGTTAGTGCAATAGATCTTCTAGGTCGCAGTGTTGGGTTATAGTGCCGCCCTCCTAAAATTAAATTCAAAACCTTGCTTACCTATTCTGTTCGGTAAAAGTCTATCTCCAAATAGAAATATCTTAAATAATAAATGTAGAAATTTTATTTACGGTATTTAGTTTGTAGTGATATCATTAATAGGCTATATAATTTGTTGTTAGTAGCTTAAAGTAGAGTATTTCTCTAGTTTGAAATGTAATTTCTTTTTTTTTTTTTTTTCTGTATTGTGGTGTTTGGTTATGAGTAGTAGTGTTAATGGAAAATATTTTGTTAATATCACAGTAATACATTACATTTTTTTTTTAATTGCGGTAAAATTCTTCGTGTAGGCCTACATACCGACTGTGTGTCAGAGTATATAAGCAGATTAATCTAAGAAGGCTGGATTCTGTTACATTTAACTAAGTTATACAAAAACTCATTAATTGTGTATAATGTAGCCACATTCAGGCACAAAATTGATGTTGCAATCATCTGTTAATGTGTCTTTACTTGTTCTACTACTGATACTTATTATACTGCTAGTAAATTACATAACCTTTCTTCCTTACTCCCACCAACAAATAAAAGAATGACAGACTGGAAGAAATTGGTTTCAGTTTCCATTACATCAGTAACATCTTTATATACAAGTTCTGTAAATCAGTATTATATTTTCAGACACAAGTACAACAGTCTATATGACTTTTTTTTTTTTTTTCAGAAGCCAGCCTAAAAGTAGTACCGTCATTTCCCAGAACTATGGTCCTGGAACACAACTATGGTCTACGATATAACCATTCAAAGAACACTGTAGAAGTAACATAGACCGTTTGTAGATAATTGCAATAATTTGACTTCAAACTACAGTACAGCAAAAATGTAGATAAACGAGGTACTATGTTATGGAGTACAAAATTTGAATGGTTGTACTGTGGACTATAGTTGTATTCCAGGACCATAGTTATGAGAAATGATGGTAATATACTTTGTCTGTTATCATCAATTTAAAATCAGTCTTGCACACACTATCCTCTATTCATTTATGAAAATGGCAGTCTTGATGATTTAATACGCATCACTACTAAATTTTATTTTATTTATCATTGCTGTTTTTATATGGAAATCGTACAATGCTTTTTTGTTTTCTTGAATGATGGCCAACATATGTCTATAGCAAATACAGTGTAGATGTTTATATGTTGTTTCATCTCGAGAGAAATATTTCACGAAATAGTGTAAAGTTTTATTAGTCATTAAAACATATATTTTTTAATAATAAGATAATACAAGTACTATTGAAAGTGTTCCATCTCTCCACTACATTTGTTATATTCGTTGCTGTGTGTTTTTGTGTCTGTGTTTGTTACAGTAGCTGTGTTGTAGGTATAACAAGTAGTGCAAAGTGTTGTGTGGGAGTCAGTTGAGCGGAGAGGCCTGTATTTTTATTTTGATTTCAGTAAATGTCAGGGCCAACAGCAAGGACTTGACCACAGAGGAAATGAGAAAGCTCATAGAGAGGTCAGTGAATTGACTTACTCACCCTCTGCCCCTCAGTCCCCTGCCACACACTGCATTTCCTTTATTCTCGAATTAATATGCATGTCGTATCAGAGTACAGTACTGAGATGTTCCTTTAGATATAGTGTCCGTGTTCTGCCCAGGGTTTCGATTCTTGAGCAGCACTATTCACTTATGGTGACGGGATTTCTCTGATACTTCGGTTTTAGAAGCGTTTTTCATCCCTTTCTGCATCGTATTTCAAGATCAAATTGTATGTGCACTTCATACTTCTTTAATAAAAATAACACTAACATTCTTGCCAGTTTCTCAACATTTAAGCCTTCTAAAATAAATTTGTTTCTATTTGCATGAAAGTTATCCTAAAAATCTTCTAGCTAAATGCTTCACTACATTTGTGTACCCTCCATACATATTTTATGTAAATTTTGAAATTCTGGAAATTTCTTTTCATCCTTAATGTAGAATTATCTCATGTGTATGAAATGCAAGGGAGATAACAATTTTTCATATGAACATAAAAGGAAGTGAACTACTGTATATTCTTTTTCAGTTATGTGGCATATAATCATTCATAAAATAATTTTATATAAGACATACATAAAAAATGAAATATATTTGATCTTTTATACAGGGTGTCTGACTCAAGCCGTTAATAAATTTTATTGTTTTAGGCATCACGCACAACACGACTAGGGGTAGACACTTTTCGTCATTGAAATTCTCTAACTCGCTGTGCTTTATTTTAGTTTTAATAATGATTGAAAATAGCTAAAATAATAAATAGATATAAACAGGTTGACTGATTAATATATTGATTCATATGATTCATTTTCATAAAGAAAGTTTAATTTCTAATTCGCGGATAACTCAAGGTAGTTGATGGCTCTCAGCTAGAGTAATGGGTTCTGTGAATATTTCGACTGCTTCTGAGGGTTCGATCCCCGGTTCTTCTTTTCGTACTCTTTAATGTCGAACTCCAATAGCAGGTGATTCTGGAGGTTTCTAGTTAATACTACTTTAAAACGGAAATATGTAATCAATGAAACATCTTATGAACCAGAATGGTCCACAGCAATAGCTATAAAAGCTTGAATCCTACCTTCGGTACTCATTCACGGTTCGAATCTCTGAAACTCGTGACAGCAAAAGTGAACATGTAATAACGACAGAAGAATTGAATATAAAATATTCCAGTAAGCAGTATATGTCGACATGATCCAGCTCCATGTGGGTTGTCGTTGATCTCGTATGTTGTAGACCATCTGGTATGTCATAGTCTGAATCCAACATTTTTCATGGTCTACCCAGATTATTACATTCTCATGGTAGTGTCACTAGAAGTGACGTATTCAAAATATCTTTAAATAGATTAATAAATTGTGTTAAAACTCTGTTATTTGTTCTTTACAGGTATCTCATTATGTCCGTTATTTATTCCGAATGAAACAAAACAAATTAATTTGTGGAATTGGAGATAACTTACGTATTAAGAAACAATATGAGAAGACCAAATGACTCGATAAAACACTATGCAATGAAAAACGCGACTATAAAAAACGTTGGAAAGCCAAAAGAAAATAATTAATTAACATAACAGACTAGTCTAAAATTATCATACGAAAACTACAATTCGTAACATTCACGTGACGATGTCAGTGGATGTTATACATACCCCTGATTCCGCCTGTAAAACCATTAAATACCTCCCACATGACTGGACTGATATTTTGTCTGCCTAAATAAAAATGAACGGCTTAAATCAGACACCCTGTACAATTTAATGGAAGCACTTTATTTATTGGTTTACATGAACATTCACAAGACACATTACCTTGCAAAGCGACTTTCGTTATTAAATCTAACAAGTTAATTATTTTTCAGAAACAATTTTCTCTTTAAAACATTAGAATTCACAGAAAAGCCATCATACATTGGAAAGTATTTTTATATAAATTACTAAATTTTTATAATTAAAATTAATTAAATATGTTGGGGGTCTCATTAAATTGTATGTATTGAGACGGAAATTAATTTTGTGAAGAAAAGATATAAAAGTAACCCTGGACAGGCTGCCACCCCCAGCACTCACAGGTGTTGCACTCAACACAAGGAAATGCAGTGGTCACATTGTCGTAAACATAACAAGCACTAAGCAATGGCCGGACTGTACTCCATTAACACAATGATTTATTTAAGATGTGTGTTGAAAGTTGTATCTAACTTGCATGGGTTATTCTGAGCCACTGTAGGACATGTAAATATTCGCGACGGCGAACATTTCATTCCACACAAGTGGCGAAGATAACCATTGATAGCGCTTTTGTGTAGAAATTGATGTATAACCTTTGGGGAATTTCTCATTTCATGAAAACACAGGAAACCGTAAGTTACTGATGAAAGCTCAGTGTATCGAGGTGTAAGTTTACTATCAGATGTAGTCTGTAGTTTTACTTTTATTTTCTTTGCTTGCATTGTGGAGCACAGAAAGCGCTGAGCTCTGTTGATCCATCTGTGAACCCTGGTTTGAAACGAGCTTCTTGATTGAAGGGTCTAAACCTTGTGACTGTGCACCCAGCATCATCACCTTCGTGTTGGATACACGGTCAGATGTTCGTTGTGACAGCACTCTCACCAAGGTTTCATTCCCTTCATCTCAATATCCTATAGAGTGTTGGTCCTTGCCATTGGGTTCACCTTGCAATATAAACAAGACAGAAACTGAAACTGGCTATGTCATAAAATGGCCACTTTCACTTGTGAATATTAATTCGAAGTTACTTCTCACTTTCTTCTTTGCACCTGTTACAGACTCTTTGTTGCAATGAGTATTGTCAAATTTGTTAGTGTGACATACTCATTAATAACAAATATTTTGTAATGTGCTTGCTCTTGTGAATGTAATAATGATTTATTAGAGGTAATATAATACTATTGTAGTGAACTAATGTGTGTTTCTGAGTTGTACATATTGTGGGGCAAACTTGTGAGCTCGCTTCAAAAGTTGCAAGTCCCTGGTGTTTTCTGTTATTCTTATTATGTTGCATAGCTTTAGTAATTCGTCGTGTTCACAAAAGCTGATTTTATAAGCCTATATATTATCATTTTAAATCTATGCAAATCTCATCTCATCATGGATGTACCATAGACCAGCCTCATATGGCACACCCTGAGCAATGACTCTGTTGGTAAATTGGTCTACATAACTGGCTTCAGATGGGTGAATGATGAACAGTCAAGTACCCACCATTAGGAAAAAAAAATCTGTGCAAAGAAAAGCTATGTCATTACAGCCCCAAAAAGGCCCTTAGTGTGGCGATTGGCACTGATTAGCAGTAGGGATGTCAGTCCTACATACTGGCCTCCTTTGTACACAAGGAAACATCCTAATGCTCATTTCTCTTAGAGGTTGAGAGAACACAAGGGCTGTAGTGCGGCTGGAAGGATTAGATCAATGGGAAAAGCCTTTGACCCCATCGTGAATCAAACCTGCGTCTTTTAGCTTGTAATGCAATGCCTTAACTGCGCACATCCTTTTAATTCTATGAATTACATGTTACCAAAATATATGACTCAATCTATCACATATTCATTTTGTATGAGGTCTCGCCCACCTCATTGAATACTACACGGCTACTATGAAGTAGCCAATATGTATTATTACTATTTAATACGAGAAAAATTCGTACCGGCACCGGGAATCGATCCCAGGACCTCTCAGCTCTGCGTGCTGAGCGCTCTTTCCAACTGTTCTATGCCGGGACATGATCCACGAATTTTTCTCGTATTAAATAGTATTAATACATATTGGCTACTTCATAGTAGCCGTGTAGTATTCAATGAGGTGGGAGAGACCTCATACAAAATGAATATGTGATGTATTAACTGTTAGCAGTTGTCACAACTGATGTTGAATATGGCCACAAAGTCATTTAAATATGCGCTCCTGCATATATGACTTGTATCGTCTCAAATGCAGGTAGTAAGGCCGTAAAAACATTACGAGAGGGGTTCGGCCGGCTCCGTGGATCGTGTCCCAGCATAGCTCAGTTGGAAAGAGCACTCAGCGCGCAGAGCTGAGAGGTCCTGGGTTCGATTCCCGGTGCCGGTACGAATTTTTCTCCTATTAAATAGTAATAATGACTCAATCTGTTTATATTTATAAGGGAACTCCAAAAAAGTTATATTTAAGAATTTCGTTAAATATTGTGAAACCCCTGTGAAGCTGACAATGACTTCACAATAACTGAAAAAAGGTTTGGAAAATTCCCTTGGACAAAATTAATTACAGGCATTTTCAACAAATCAAATAATATGAGAAGTACAATTTTAAAATATAAGAAGTAAAAAATTTTTAGAATGAAACACCCATTATGACCCAACATAGTCATATCGGGATCTACCATCTTACTTTAATTATCTGTACTGTGAAATAAGCTGCGAAATCAAACACGATGTGAACCATGAACAAATGTAATGTGCTTAATATATACAATAAACCAAGAAATAGTAATAGTGGTCACAGTTGTTTAACAGAAGGAAGTGAAACATGGACATTAACAAAGAAAGACTTTTAGCAAAAAGAAAACTGTAGAGATTTCGTTTATTGTATTCCATAGATCTTACATTAGCATTGAAGCTTTAAGATGTGGAACAATCTAGAGAAAGCAAAAGATTGTTGTTGTTGTTGTTTTCTAATGCCAGGCGTTTGACAATAAAGTCATTTGACCTCTTGCACTCCAATATTTTTCAAAGATATTATCGTGACCAGCCAATGAAGCACAGATTTTGAGGTGTTCCTAATCCATTTCTTGGTTTGAGTTGCACAATGGACAGTTAGGGGACTGATATATTCCAAAAGCAAAAGATTGTACAATGCGATATCATTTACGAAATTTAGGCACAAGAGCTGTATGATATTGATGGCAGTGGAATATGATAAAATGAAGACAAAAGGATGCAATATATAGAACAAATGAGCGATTATTGAATAGCACAAAAGTAAGAAATGAGACACTGATATCCAGATCTATGCAGCTCAAGTGAGGATACAGCAGGCTTCAAGCCTACTCTGTGCAGAGAGGAAGAAAAATGTGTTTATTTTGCGTGTGGTTTACTAAATTACTTATCTACCTCACGAGATTATTTCGATACTGAAAAGAAACAACGATTATTAAGTGCAAACACTTAACTGTATTTTATTAAGTGCAAACACTAAACTATAAAAATACTTCGAGTGATTTCTCCGTGAATACTGTCACAGCAAGTATAATTTCGACATCATGGCATTATTTTCAAACTGAATAGTGCGGAAGTTGCACGAATTTATAACGGTATGTATTCCTGTCTTGCTCCAAACCCTAATAGTTATATAACAGTAGTTTCGAAAGAAATCAATTTTACTGATTGCAACATAGGAAAGCCTATATCAGTTATTGTGAAGTACCGTAGTTAAGTAAACTAATAAATTTATCCCAAACCTCTTTTCTTCTTCTTTTTGCTTTCCACATTGCAAAATTTTATACAAGTGAATTAAGAGCCTCACAATGTTTTGTTTCTAGCCTGTTCAATATTTTTCATACTCAATGTACTGTTTCTCTCTGCCAGAAATAATGAATTATTATTCATCTGAATTCTGGCACCTCTTTCTGAATTTATGTGAAGTAATAAGGCTGAATATTTTTGTCGTATTTCCTTTCCTACAAAGTATGAAGTTTCTTCAATGTGAAATTGTAGTTATGTTTATTCTGTGTGGTTTTCATGTTCAGATAACAATTTATAATATTGTCCAATTTTTATTTTTAATTGCAGTGTAGTATGTAATAAAGGATGAAAGCACATGGCAATTTGCGATCAATTCCATACATATATATGTTTTTTTTTTATTATTGAGCTATTTTTCATACAACTAATATATGTTTCAGCTTTTGAAATCTTTTGTGCGCACAGTTTATTTTCCAGCACTCTTTGCTCTGAAGCATGCATTCTGGTTGTGCTTTGAATATGATATTGAAAGTTTAATAATTAAATTGGCAAACAAACAATGCGCCATGCATAACATTGTAGAGCATAGTAAACTTACGTGGGCACAGCCAAGCCTAATATAGTAGACCATAGTATTCTAACAGGCACTGTTGTACCAAGTAGAATGATTAACGTTACCAAACATAGTAGAACATAGTAAAGTAAAATGTACATATAACCATAACAAAGAGTAATGTAAAGTAACTCCATAAATTCAGAGACAGTCAAATAAAATGCGTCATGCAGAATGGAGTCTCTGAGATACTTAAATGGTACAAAAGAATATAATAATAATGAAGATGAAAACCTGCAGACAAATGAGTCTACAGGAATATGTGCCATTTTGAAGTACACAGAAACTTCCTTCTTTAATTACATCTAATTTATAAAGAAGAAATTGTTGGTGCATGAAAATCACAGTTCGGCCACTGAATTGGCTTGCATATAAAATAAGTATACCCTCTAAAATGTGGTGTAAATGTGGAAATCAACAAACCAAATATGCAGACAACATTCAAGACTTACATGAGTCAATCTGTTACAAGTTCCTAACTAATATATGTTTAACTTCAGTTGCTACTGTATTTGCATTAACATTTATTACTGAAGTTATTTTGAATACGGTAGTTGAAGTACAAATCGCTGTTTTTTTTTTTTTTTTTTTTTTTTACTCATTCATTCATAGTTTTTTGCTCAAGGGTAGATCTTTCATTGCAAACCCAGCATTCTCTAATCTTCTCTATTTTTCGCCTTCCTCTCTGTCTCCACATACAATCTATATATCTTAGCCAGTGACCCAGTCAATTTCTTTTCGTCTTCCTGATCAGTTTCAGCATTATTCTTTCTTCACCCACTCTTTATAGCATAGCTTCATTTCTTAGTTTGTCCATTTCACACTCTTCACTTCGTTGCATTGTACATGTTTCTGGCCCATACAATACCACACTCGCACCCAAAGCACTTCACTAGTCTCTTCCTTAATTCTTTTTCCAGAGATTCGCAGAAGATGCTCCTGTTTTTTATTAAAAACTTCCTTTGTCATTGCCATCATATTAAGTGCAATAAAATAGAAATTGCTGGTATTTATTTTATTACGTTAAAATGAAAGAGTACTTTTTATGTATCTACGTTATTTTAGATATAAAAGTGTATATCCATGTTAATTCGCTCTTTATTACAACATTATAAAATTCTAGTTACAGAAATGCATGACGTCCACAGTTTAGACATTTAATATAGACTATTACTATATTTGTATTTTTGTTGATAGTATGATATTTTATTATAAGCGTATGCAAAAAAATAAAAACAGATTCACGTGCAGAATAATTTTGCTGTTGATAACAGTGTTTCCAACTTCCATTAAATAGTGCCAATAATTTAAAATATGTCTGGAGTTCATATCCATGACAGTGACAATAGGTGGCATTTCTGGCTGACTAAATTCATTTGAAAATATGTTAATTATTATTCAGACTGGTAGATCGACTCAGCTTGACCAATAAACAGTTCACTTTGATTTCATTTTAGCAAGTGTGTCAACATCAAATTAGAGTTTCTTTAGTACAAATGTGAGTATTTTTTGATTAAGAATTGTTGTTCTAGAAGAATGTGTGGTGCTAAAGGTGCTTTTGAATGGAAACAGAAAAAGGGAATAAGGAAAAAAATATTATGGAGAAAGTTTCTAAAGTAAATACATTTTTTCCTTCGAAAAATGTTTCGGAAACAAATACGAGTATTTCAGAATTTGAAACTTTGTCATCTTCAAATAAATCAGACTCTTTAATCGAAATTCAGTAACATAACTTCAAAATGAGACTGATGTCCATGCAACTGATGATGCTACCATAATTTTACTATAAATTTTACAGAGTAAATATTCTTATGCAGGAAAATAGTTTTAAAAAGTATACATTTTCTGCTGAAATGATGATGATGATGATGATGATGATGATGATGATAATAATAATAATAATAATAATAATAATAATGTCAGTCCTGAAAACACAGAAGAGCCTAAGCTGATGCTATCCTAGCAGTCCGGATTTTTAAGCCACCCTCTCTGTAGATTTATGCAAATTGGTGTACTTTCATTAAAATTTATGAATAATTTAATTATCCATTTTGAATCTTGCGTACACTACTTTTAACACTTGAATATAAGTAATTGATTAACTAGTGGACTTGCTCGTGTTAATTATGTAAGTCTGTGCGGCTTACAACTGTTTCGGTGCTTCATCACACCATCCTCAGAGCCTACTAGATCTCGGCAAACGCACCCACAATAGGCAGAGAAGTACGAGATGACGCCGAGATCTAGTAGGCTCTGAGGATGGTGTGATGAAGTATTGAAACAGCTGAAGCCGCACAGACTTACAATTAACACGAGTAAGTCCACTAGTTAATCAATTACTTATAATTTAATTATATTTTTCTCGAAGTAATTATATGTCAGATATAGAAAACGTTCGAGTTGGAAAATAGGTACAAATGATAAAACCAGTACTTTTATGTCATTTGCATTTCACAGAGTATTAAACTGTTAAACTGACTCAATTAAGTAATAAAGTAAAGAACAACAAACCGAATCAAAGCCACTGACATAAATAAAAATAGTTTTGCTTAAATAGGGAATGTTTTAAATCCTTGACAATACCAGCTTGTTACCACTTCAGAATAAAACAGAAATTCATTAAATTCAAATTTATATCACAAGCCATAAACGCTTGTAAGATACAGAAAAGTGACTGGTCAATTTTATGCTCTGATCGTACTTTATCTTCAATGAAAGATATGTCGTATTCATTTTGTACAAAACTGAGTGGATCTTACAGGTGTTCTGGTAGTTATGGTGATTTTTTTCTCTACCTGAAACAGAATTTAATCTTTCAGGCAATCATCCTACTATACAAAGTTATTAAAAACTCTATTACATTTTGTGTGTATATCAACTAATCATATAATCGAGTCATAATTTATTTCCCCACAAAATAATATTTCCTTTCAGTAAGTAAACATATATATGAACTTTGCGTCTTTCATACAAGAAGTGAATAATATTCTGATTCTTTTCGTCAGTGGTTACATCTATTCCTAAAGAATAATAATAATAATAATAATAATAATAATAATATTTTAGTGAGGTGGTTGCTACAGTTAGGGTTGCCAATCCTCTCGTATTTCTCGGGATCTCCTTATTTGCCCTTAATTTTTAACAGTCTCCTGGCTCCTCCTGTATTCTTCTCCCTTATTTTTGCATAATGTAAAAATTGTAATTCTAAACATTTGATTTTGCCTGAATGATGATTGTTTATACCATGAATTTTGTTACTCAAGAGATGCATTAAAATATGCAATCCTTATAGAATGTAATGCTTGCCAAGAATGGGTTTTAGTGTTCACTCGTTTAAAATAAAACAGAGTTAATATTGTAAATTTGGAAAAACTGGCTAGTTTGGTTCTAAACATATCAAGTAGTAATGCTCATACAAAGAGGGTGTTTCATCTCATGAACAATAATTGGAAGATGTTCGAAAATGGACCGCGCGATATATATAATCAAATCAGAGCTGAAAACTGCAGTTGACTTCAACTATTACGCGAGACAAAATCTGTTTCAAAATACTCTTAATTTAAGCCTAGCTGCCGAAGTGTAGGTTAAAGTTGTTATAGTAACTCAATCGAATAATGTGTCTATTTTCTATGTGAAATTTTTTCGATTCCTTAGTCTCCCGTATTTTCTCAAAAATAGTTGGCAACCCTAGCTACAGTTCAAACATGTGCTCCTTTCCTTTTCACCAATATCTTCTTAAAATTTGGTAAATTTCTTATAAAAACAAATTTCCTGTATTAATTAGAAACAAGGTTATGTTAGTAATTTACTGTAAATTGCCAACATAGTTTCAAATTAACGCAAGAAAATTGTCCTTATAACAAATTTACCAAATCTTAAGTGATAAAACTGTTAAAAATACTAAAAATGTGTGATCAAGATGTAATAATATATTTTAGCTTAATTTTCTGAATATGGCTATCTGTAATAATAAAAGTTCATTTTGATACACTTAACCATCTCTGTATTTGGTGTGCACCATAATGAGTAGATTCTCACATTCTAAATTTTCTGGTATGCAATGAAGTCTAGTTATTAGAGTGAAATTCTCCTATAATAAAGGATATCACTTTATGGTCGTAGAAGGCAAGCTTAATTTATTTGTTTCTGTTCTCTTCCCCAGAAACGAAGCAGGGCACCAAAACGGACTCACAGTCACACCCTACGATACTGTGGCAGTGTAACCTCTAGTTCCAGACACGAGACATCTGTGCCATCGTCTGCTAATGTTGCAAATGGAACCATGAATATCAATTATGCTCTTTATTCCTCATTGTTTCATCGTGCGTTTTCCGTAAGCGTTAACATTCCTGGTTCCATTTCTGCAACATGTTCAAACTATTGTTTTGTCCTATTTTAATATCCAATTTTTTTATTGATGTAACTTTTTAAACAATGTCCATGCTCCCATGTAGTCGGGAAGGTGATTCAAATGATGATACTCTGGCAGATCTCCATGATATTTGCTTTTGAGTTTGATTTAAATGAAGGCTCAAACTTTGTGACATGTGATATTTTGTCGTGTATGTATGTTTTAAGTGTCCACCAAAAAAAAAAAATATATTATTATTAATAATAATGAAAGAAAATGCTTGGATGTAATGAAGTGTAATCCATTTTCGAAATTATCAAATTTTATCTGAACTAGCTTTATGTACTCCATGATGGTACTGTGCTTTGATTTGTTGGCCATCATAATCTCAATGTCATTCTTATAACATTGTATACTCTATACTATTGTTAGCATTTAGCATGTAATGTTTTCGTCATGGTCTATACGACCTTGTTGGTTAGTGTGACCATGGTTATTTATGCACTATAGTCATCGAATCCTTTTCTGATGTTTTGAATGAAACCAACTGTAGGAATGTGAGATTTCTTTATGTATAGCTTCGCTAAGTAGGGTTTTGTTTTGTTAGCTGTAACGTATAATAGTAACGTGTCGAGCTCGTATTTTCCAGGGTTGTAGTAGTCCATAAGTTTGATGAGTGGGGGAGCATCACATGTCGTAAAAGTTAAGCAGAAAGTAAAATTACGAGGCATTCATTATATTATGCATGCAACATACATAGCAGAAACCATATATTAACAAGAATAAGCTTCTAGCAGAAGTCACGTGGCTATATTACTATTTACAGAATATAGTAAACGCTTTGAAAGTGTGTTTAAACGTTTTAGATAATACTGTGTTTTACATACTCTTCGAGACAACAATATTCATATAGTGTTGTTCATTTTTCTGTGTGTTTGTATTTATGTGAATTGTAAACTTTTAACGACTGACTTTCAGAAGTTTCTTGCATTACATGAGTATTGTATTTTATATAATTAGTATTTTAATAGTTTTAGATAGTAATTCTAGTAGGTTAATTCCTTTTTTTTTTAGTTTTAATTGAATGAAGAATGAATTAGATGTTTTCTTTTTATTTGTATAATTACATTTTTGGGATGTAGGCTACATCACTCTGTGATGCAAGAGATCTGATGAACAAGAAAAACAAAAGCCAAAATATTTATATGGAAAGAGTCCTTGAAATGTTTTCTTTGTTTATAAACCTATCATGTTTTCTGTTCCCTGGGTTTTGGGAACCACCATATTAAGTGTGAAATGAGCTATTTGTACCAAAGTTGTAGAAGTAATGAATTTTTTGTGTTATTAAAGATTTACAGTCAAATCCTATAAAGTGTTTTATTTTTTGCTAAATGTGTACCGGTATCTGATAAGTACTGAATTTCCTTATATTCCCAAACCTGGAAAAATGAAGAGTTCATATACTGGATCTCTTTCTTTCACAAGATAATGTCCCATGTAGACATTTTATACAGTCCACTACAGAAACGTGATTGTAATTCACCTCTTGTTTTAGCTCAGCTGAAGGTCTTTTAAACGGAAATATAGATAATTACAAACAGCGTGGAAGATGAGAAACCACAGGACTAATCATCAAAGAGAACAAAAACGAAGAGCAGGGTGTGAGAAGGAAGGCATTTGAAGTCTGTTTAGCTTCACAGGACACCTTGTAGTGGCAACTTTGTTTCATTCTGAGTGAGTTTACACCATATATCTGTGATTTGCACCTCGCAGCCACAGAAACCACTCACTATATCTCGTTTATTCTGGATTTGTGTGAGGTGGCTTCGCACGTCGCATGCATTGGTTCAGAAAAACCAAGGCTTAACAGTATAGTGACTGTCAATACAAAATTTTGCGGGAAAATTCAATCGTAACAATGTATAAAAAAAAATATATCTGAAGAAATAGATGGAGGGTGGAATATTACTGCATGGTTTTTATAATGTTTCTGCCCAGGAATGGAACCCCCTTGGGTTGTAAAAAGACAGGCCTCTAATAATAATTAAGACGTATATTTTCAAATACTCAGGACGAAATTAAACACAGAATAAATATGAGAAATGCCTATTACTATTCGGTTGAGAAACTTTTTATCATCCAGTCTGCTGTCGAAAAATCTGAAAGTTAGAATTTATAAAACAATTATATTACCAGTTGTTCTGTATGGTTGTGAAACTTGGACTCTCACTTTGAGAGAGGAACAGAGATTAAGGGTGTTTGAGAATAAGGTGCTTAGGAAAATATTTGGGGCTAAGAGGGATGAAGTTACAGGAGAATGGAGAAAGTTACACAACACAGAACTGCACGCATTGTATTCTTCACCTGACATAATTAGGAACATTAAATCCAGACGTTTGAGATGGGCAGGGCATGTAGCACGTATGGGCGAATCCAGAAATGCATATAGTGTTAGTTGGGAGGCTGGAGGGAGAAAGACCTTTAGGGAGGCTTAGACGTATACTTGTTTTTTTGAAAGATGGGACATGACAGTTAAGCGGCCGAGCTTGGAACTACAGTGCTATGTTGCCAATATGGACTACCATGCTGCCAGCTGTTGGAAGCTAGCAAGTGACGTTAAAGATGGCTGACGTTAAAACATTCATTGACAATTGACGCGAAGGTAAGAAAACAATACAAAAATCGACAGAGAATCAAAGATGAAACGTGCCAATGCTAACATTGTGTGCACAATAAATGTTGGCAAAGGAGCTATTAAGCACTCGCCATGTGGAAACTAAGTTTGGCAACTCGACCCTTGTTACCATAGCAACAGGCCTACCACGCTATGTGACATTCAGTTGTTTTTCCGATCGCAACGCTCCTGTCATGTCCCATCTTTCAAAAAAACAAGTATAGATGGGAAGATAATATTAAAATGGATTTGAGGGAGGTGGGATATGATGATAGAGACAGGGGCGTATTTTGCAGACTACTGGGGCTACCGGCGGTAGCCCAAGGAAATTACAAAAGAAAAAGTTTATAATATAACATAATGTAATAATTTTGTATTATTAGTTTTACCATAGTAATTAAAATTAAAGTAATTATTAGATTTATATGCGCTCTCTGCTCTCGAAAAGAAACAAGTTGTCAAGGCGGCATCGCTGGAGAAACCGCTTGCTACGTGAGGTAGCCTGTGACCGTTTTGCTCACGCTGTCCTTCGCACAACTGCCCGTCCCCTCTGCTCCCTTATGTTTCCATCGTGCACTGTAGGCGGGCGAGTTGCCGCTCTCGTGATCGGTTTCTTCGCAGGCGCGAAGCAGCAATAGCTTAGTACGCTAGCAATTGAATGTGATTGTGTTCTTGCAGTGCATTATTTTAAATCTGTGATTTGTTCGAGTGTCTAAGAGTTATATTAATTGTGAATTATTAAGTTTTTAATTTCCCAATTAAGTGATATTGTGAAAAATATGGCAGAACAAGTTTCTGGAGAGGTTTGTGTTGAAAATGACTGTGTAATAGAAGGTTTATTAAAAGTGCCTTTTAACCGTCGTACATACAACGAGAAAGTTGAAATTGTGAAAATGGAAAGACCAACTCCTGAGTTAAATTTGTCCATGGACATAAAAGAAAAACAGCGTGAGTACACACGCCATTTCACTTCAACATCATATGGTAAGTGGAATTGGTTGTGTGGTAGTTCTAAACTGTCTAAACTATTTTGCTGGCCATGTTTGTTATTTAGCCGCGAAACTAATGTGTGGTCAAAAGAGGGGTTTTCTAATATGAACTCCCTTTGAACGGCAGTCCTAAAACACGACAAATCAAAAGCTCATATTTATAGTAGCATGAACTTTGCAAACTTTGGGAAGACAAGAATTGATTTACAGCTAGATAAGCAAAAAGCTCTACACATCAACCAACACAATGCTCTTGTGAAAAAAAAATCGGGAGATTTTACTGCATCTTATTAACGCAGTCTGCTTTCTAGGAAAACAAGAATTGGCTTTTCGGGGTCATAATGAGAGTGTGGAATCAGACAATAGAGGAAATTATATTGAATATTTAAGTTCCTTAAGTGAATTTGACCATTTACTGGCCAATCATCTTGAGAGTTCAACAGTATTCCGTGGTACTTCTCCCGCAATTCAGAATGACTTAATATTTGCTATAAGTGGGGTTATGATAAAGAACATAAAATCTGAAATAGAAGAAGCACCTTTTGTGGCCATTGTTGTTGATGAAACAAGTTACTGCTCTAATCAGAGTTAATTGTCCACTGTTTTAAGATACGTCGACAGTACTGCCAATGTTCAAGAACGGTTTATAGGATTCACAAATGTCAGTTCGGGCAAAACTGCTGCTGCTTTGTTTCAGCATGTGGAAGGTGTTATAGCAGAATACAATGTCGGCAATAAGTTAATTACACAGACATACGATGGTGCTTCAGTTATGGCGGGAAATATTAATGGCTTAAAAACAAAAGTTCAAGAAAAGTATCCTCAAGCACTATTTGTCCATTGTTACAGCCATGTTCTCAATTTAGTTTTGCAACAAACTACTTTATCCATTCCAGAATGCCGCATTTTTTTTTTTCAAAACACAGTCGGGTTTAGCTGCATTTTTCTCATCATCTCCTAAAAGATCAGAAAAACTCAAGGAATTTATGAAAAAGAAACTCCCAAAAGTAGCACCAACTAGATGGAATTTTACATCTCGGCTTGTAAATACAGTAAAGGAATACAGAGAACAACTGACTGCTTTCTTTGAAAATATCATTTGTAATGACTCTGAAGAAAACTGGGATGATGATGTAATTGTGCAGGCTCAAGGATATTTGTATTTTTTCACACAGTTTCAGAATATATTTCTTCTTGAAGTCTATGCTAGAGTGTTCGCACATACAGATGTGCTCTACAATATTCTTCAGACAAAAAGTCTAGACATAGCATACTACTTGCAAGAGGTATCAAAGTTAAAAAATACTATATCCGAGTTCAGACATAGTGGGTTTCCGTCCATATGGAGTAATATGGAAAATGAAAATTCTTCAGACAATACAATGGAACCACCATTAAAGCGAAGAAAAGGAGATGATGAATTGAAATACAGGCAGCTGTACTACAGCATACTAGATCGTATGCACATGGAAATTACTGACAGATTTTCTGATTATGGAAAGCTTCAGTTCACACATCTTCTAGATTCTCAAAAATGTTCTGCTTATAGAGAAAACTTCCCGAATGAGGCACTAAACGAATTATTTCAGTCCTATAACAGTCACTTTGATCAAGTACGTTTGAAAAATGAATTAAGTGTAATATATTCAGCAGAAGTCTTTGATTTTTCGAACAAACCTATCCATGAAATATTATCTGCCATATATGAAAACCAGCTGAACCAAGTTATTCCTGAAGTCCTTAAATTGGCAACATTAAATTGTGACAATACCAGCTACGTCAGCATCGGTAGAAAGAACATTTTCTGCGTTGAAGAGAATAAAATCCTACTGTAGATCAACTCATACACAAGAACGTTTATCCGGCTTGGCACTGATGTGCATTGAAAAGTCATTTCTACAGAAACTTCACAAGCGGCCCAACTGTAATTTCAATGACGAAGTCATCAAAGTATTTTCGTCCCAATCAAGACGTCTGGAATTCACATATAAATAGGTAAGGAATTTTATTATAGGGTTTTTAAAATATATTTTGTGTAATAATAGGGTCAGTGGTAGCCCAGACCCTTAAACCAGTATACGCCACTGGATAGAGAATGAATTAATCTTGCTCAGGATGGGACCAATGGCGGGCTTATGTGAGGGCGGCAAAGAACCTCTGGGTTCCTTAAAGGCCAGTAAGTAAGTAAGTATATTTTCAAATTCTAACGTTGGTCACAGCACAGTTGTGGCTCTGTGTGTGGTCTGTGGTTGTGGTCTTCGAAACTAGCTGTGGTTGTCAATAATATCACAGTCTACTATATACAGTCACGAAGCTTGAGTTTTGATGGTGCTAGAAACAATAGACTGTGACGGTACTATTTTGCATTGCCTGTAATGAGGCGATATTAGCGATTCTAGTGGTGAGCAACTACCTAATGTTTGCATATTTACTACGTATTGAGCTTCGCGACTGCATATACTAGACTGTGATAATATGTTGACAATAGCAAAATGTAGCGAATAGCGATGTGGTTGGTTTAAGGGAATAGTTGTAGTAAGATAATTAGTAATGCAGTTCTGTTTTATGAAATTCGCATGTGCTCAAGTTATAAGTTCATACTAATTAACAGGGAAATTTAATCTGGTGGAAATCTAGCGGATTTTAAATACTTGCGTGACGGATGAGTAGGCAACACTGTTTGCGGCTTCATATTTCAAAGCTTGTATCGTCGGAATACGTCCATTTTGAAACTGGCAAGGAAGTTTGGAGGACGTTGTGGCTGTGGTCGGGTTGAAATTGCTTAATCGAAGGTATATTATTTTTATTAACATTTGATATCTTGGTATTTATTACATATTAAGGTTTAATATAAAACTACATTTATTTTAAAGTTAAATAGGTAACTAGTTAGATTTTCCTAAGAAGATCGTTTTAGTACGCCACGTGTAATACCGCAAGTGTTGGATTCAGTGATGTGTATAGTTATCCCTGGCATATATAACCCTGATTGATAAGCATTATTACTGAGAATCCATCATTTGCTATGGCAAAGTACGATTTTTCGTTGTGGTAAATTTGGTGTTCTCGTAATTCTTGGTTTTAACCTTGTTCTATAGCAACGGACAGTGCGGTTATCAATCTTTACTTCGCACCAGTAGTTGGTAACTTGTTGCTATCAATACGATTGGTTTGCAGCAATCAATAATGTAATTAATATGAACCACAGAAGACAATAACAGATGGACATTTCTTGATTTCATCCAGTGTTTAAAAACTAATTGAGATAATCATATTTCATTGCTACAGAACAATCGCATTCACGTTTAGCTACGAGAATGGTCAGGCAAGGTAGTGGCTGCAAAGACACTTTCAAGTTTATCTTGATATGCCCCAGAAACGGGACACGTACGAGATATGGGTTAAGTGGTTTAGGCCCCAGAAACGAGACACGTACGAGATATGGCTTAAGTGGTTTGGTCTGGACAGGTTGTGATGGAATTTCTGATGGACAGAGATGATTAATTGTGAAGCTTGGGCCGGGGTACTCCAGTTCTCTCATTCCACCAAATTCTCCACTCCCAATTTATCATCTGCAATAGTAAAAATAGTCTGGGATGAAGTCGATGCTGATGTAGTAATGACTTGGGGCTCTGCCCCTGCGTATCAGACAATTCATCCACGAAATGGAGCCTGGTTCTCGGGCTGAAGCTAATGGCTCACCTGTCCGCATCGGATTCATGTTCGATCTGTCGGACTTGGACAAAGTTTCTGTTTCATGCATTTTTTCTAAATTATATAAGATATTTATTTGGGATAAATTTCAAAACACGGATTCCACCCTTCCTCTCTTCTCCCACTACACCTAACTTACATCGAGCTACTTTCCCTGCAAACTCCTCCCTCGCGTTCTAACGCTTCATCTCGCTCTACACGAGACATGCTCTATTTGCCACGAGATTTCAACATGATGGTGGGCACCGATTCGACTACATGCCGTGAGTTTTTTAAGCGAAGTGTGAAGCTAGACCGTTCTCTTATTACATTTGCTTTACCTTCGATGCAACAACCGTGCAGCAAATACAAACACCGCTTTACGAGTTTGCACGAACCATAATGGCGGAATGCGTGTTTTCGTCTTTTGCAACGTTTATTATTAAAATCGTCTAGTAATAGGTTGGAATTTTGAAGTAAGAGGGAAAGGGTGCAATCCATGTCCTGGAGTTTATCCGCAAAGGCATGAAGCTCTTAAAAAAAAAAAACTCACGGTAGCACATGAACAAAGCTGGGTGTTGGGGCTGCTGCTGTTTTAAAAAGTTCATTCATGATATTAAAATTGGTTATAAAGGGAAAATTTATACGTATTCCTCACTGAGAATTATATCTTGAGAGATTTGTCTGCGTTTGTCGAATGCGCGTCGTCATGCTCATGAAAAGGCACTTTCCAGTGCCAATAATTTATTTTGTGTGTACAAGGTTGGAATTTTGAAGTAAGAGGAAAAGGAAGGAATCCGTTCTGAAATTTATCCGAAACTCCGGGTTTTTTTTTTTTTTTTTTTTGCAAGTGAAGTACCGCCCCAGCAAGTTTTCTGGCATTGCTCCCAGTGACTGTTCAGGGAAATGCAGCAGGTGTGATCCTGGGCTGTTGGGCGTGGATTCGAATCCTGTTGGTCTGATTGTCTATCTCCCCCCCCCCCAACCGTAAGGCAAATGTAAAGTTATCATTACTGAATTATCTTGTCTTGCTATCACAAATTTTACTGATGCTAGATAACCTCACAGGTTACAGTGCCATTAGAATAGCACTTAAAAAAATGTGAACATGAAAGTAGCGGAATTATCAGGTTCGTTCCAACAACAGTCAGGAACCGTCCGTAACCATCGTGAGCATGCGCAGTACAAAAAAAGCGTTCCAACACAATCCGAACCAGTCCTGAACCGGAAACATGTACTGCAGTCGGGCGTTCCAACAAGCTTTTGACACGGGTTCGGAACGGTCAAAAATAGTCCGTGGATTGAGGCATGTACGGAAGAGTACGCAAGACGCGCATGCGCATAAGCTCACCAACGTCTTCTGGATACTGAAGAAAGACATGATCGACTGTTCACATCATTGAGGTTAAAGATGAAAAGTGACAGTACAGACGAATAATAAAACTAAAGATTTAATTTAAATTTTCGCCAAAAAGAAAGGGAATGGAAATTATTTGGGTATTGAAACAGTTAATTACAATTTCAACATGCAGCTTTGATGAAAAATATAATAAATAACGTACATACATTTATAATTAAAAAAAATAACTATTTTTAGATGAGAGTCCACCAGTACACGACGTTGAATTATTGGAATCCTTGCCTTCCATATTTTTTGTCATCTTTTTTTAGAAAATGATCGAAAATCTATTTTCTGCAATTAGAATTAGCTGCGAAACGATAATAATTAAGCATCCCGTTCTTAGCAAAGATGATCACAGTTATAGCATCTCTGGATTTAGTACATAACGATCCGCGAAAGCGTTCCAACAGCTACCAGTCCAGTTTCAATCCCATAGCAGCTGCTCAACTAGCGCATGCGCATAAGATGGTACAGGAACCGTACATGAATTGATCCATGAACCGCTTGTTGGAACGAACCTATCAGCAATATCTGTAGGTATGTTGCTTTCTGTTTGCTTCGTTTACAAGTCCACGTGGTCATCACCGTCAGAAGTGTAGTAGCATGTTTTGTAGTACTACTGCATTATTGAAAACTTTATTATCTCCCAATGTAAAAGACCGTCCATGTTCAAAATTCCAAATGTACTGTATTTAAGTTGCATAGTTTAGGGCTATGATGAAATAATAGTCTCGTTCGTATGATTTCCTATGATTATAGTGAATCATTCTGAGCTCTGAACAATTGTTGCGGTACTAGTTCGTTATTGCCAATATTCATAAATAATTGGAAATTGTTTTCTTTCAGTGTTCCTGTGCCGGTGCTGCAGTCTGTTTTGTTTAAAGGTTAGTTCAAAATTGTTTAAGGAAGCTTAATTCTTATGAGTTCTATGAAAATTGTTATAACTATAAAAACATAGTACAGTAAACTTCAGATTATTCCACTAAATGGTGAGTTGCACGGATTTTCGAGGGGGGGGGGGAGAAATGAATAATTACCACTAACCAGCAGCATAATAGCCTACTGATTTGCCCTTGAGTTTTATAAATCAATTTTTTAATTTGTTACAATTGCCAAAGTGAAACCTAACAACCTGTTGTAACACAATTCCGTTAGTATGTTTTCGATGATGACAATAACCGCCCCAGTCTGATGTCTGTGACTGATCTGGTTTACTGAGTACACTTGCTATTGAAGATGATGCTAACACATCAGGTAGTGTGGATAGAGTCAACATTGTTCTCTACCTGTTTCAGATTGGAGTCACGTACAAACCTAGTGGTGGTCTCATTCTGTGATGAAGTCAATCAGCATGTGGGGTAGTCTTTTGATTGGTACAGTGCACTGCACTGAAAATGGTGCCTTTTATTTGCTACTGCAGAGTTCTGGCACGGTTCATAAAAGGTAATCCATCAGTGTGTATACTTAAAGCAATATCCCATGTAATTCATAGACGAGTTTAAGATGTTATGCTATGGCATTTGTGCTCAAGTAATTTGAGTTTTCGCTTTAGTAGATCTCTCTGGGGAATGGTGGGGGGGGGGGATCACTGTACAAATTTTAGTATACGACAATTTCGAAACGAAGTTGTGGTTGACTGTATTGTGTAGGGACTGAATGTCCCATGAAGGCATTGAAAATGTACCTTGAATTGGGCGCATGAGAAAGGATCGATATGAACATAGATATAGGGGCACGTCTTTTTCCCTTCTGCTTGATAGAAGTGTCCTGAAGGGAATTTTGAATTCTATGAGGATAACTCTTCAGTTCACTGTTTCAATCTGGTTTAGTAATGACTTGCTATTCAACATTTGTGTTATTACATTTTGGTTCAGTATATAAAATTATTAAACTTGCGTAACAGATTCGTAGATAGTAATACAGTGTTATTATTGACATAACTATTATTAAGGAAATAATGAAATTTATTTCGTTAATAATTATAGCCTATGTTGAATAATAATTCATTTTGGTAAAAACCCTAGAATTGTGGTAATCCACCTAGTGATAGTAAAGTGGTAAATATTAAGAATTTTATTGTAGATATTTCATTTCTTATTAAAATGTTTGGTTAGTAAATGAAATTTGATGTGATCTAACAATTATCACAATTGTTAAGAGTTAATATTAGGTTCATTCCAACAACAGTCAGGAACTGTCGTAACCATCGTGAACATGTGCAGTACAGAAAAAGCGTTCCAACACAATCCGAACCAGAAACATGTACTGCAGTTGGGCGTTCCAACAAGCTTTTGACATGGGTTCGGAACGGTCAGAAGTAGTCCGCGGATTGAGGCATGTACGGAAGAGTACGCGAGACGCGCATAAGCTCACAGTCTCCTGGATACTGAAGAAAGACATGATCGACTGTTCACATCAATGAGGTTAAGATGAAAAGTGACAGTGCAGACGAATAATAAAACTAGAGATTTAATTTAAATTTTCGCCAAAAAGAAAGGGAATGGAAATTAATTGGGTATTGAAATAGTTAAGTACAATTTCAACATGCAACTTTGATTAAAAGTATAATAAATAACTTACATAAATTAATAATTAAAAAAACTATTTTTAAATGAGAGTACACGACATTGAATTAACGGAATTCTTGCCTTCCATACTTTTTGTCATCTTTTAATAGAAAATGATCGAAATTCTATTTTCTGCAATTAGAATTAGCTGCGAAATGGTAATAAGCATCCTGTTCTTAGCAAAGATGATCACAGTTATAGCATCTCTGGATTTAGTACATAACAATCTGCGAAAGCGTTCCAACAGCGTCCAGTCCAGTTTCAATCCCATAGCAGATGCTCAACTAGTGCATGTGCATAAGATGGTACAGGAACCGTACATGAACTGATCCATAAACCACTTGTTGGAACGAACCTATTAAATAGATTAGGAAATAAATAACTCATATTTTCTCCAATATTTATGGCGACTAGTATTCAGCCTATATGATTAAGTGAAGAATGTGTTAGGATCTTTCAGATTGAAATTTGATTTAATCCACCAATGAAGCCAGTAATAACTGGTATTAAAATAATGATTCACATGAATATATTTATGGTTAATGCATAATGAAATGTTAGAGGAGCAATTTTGTGAATAATTATTAGGATAAAACAATTATTTCATCTCAAACCTTTCATAATGCTTGGAAATCAATGAAAAGGGACAGATTTCAATAGTAAGGTTGTATTAATAATTATTGATGTTAAATAATCATTAGATATGTATAATTCTTCAATTATTATTTTCTAATAATTATAGGAATAGTGGAGTTGATGCTAAAACTTGTACAGTAAAGTACTTTGAGGCTTCTGTTGTATATACAACATGGACTCTATCGGAAATGTATGGGAAAATCTAAAAAAGAGACTCAGAAATATTTGGGAAGATTGAGTGACATTAGATTATCTACTTGATTTTGAGGCAGCATCCTTTTTGCCTGGGTAAATTGTGGAAATTGCATAGTCTAAGCAAGTCAGAATGCTAGTATTCATCCAAACAAGCTGAAGAGTTATACATTGACTTTATTTTATATCCGTTTAATTTATAGTACATAATTCTAATGACAGAGACAAACTTGCATTGTGATTATTTACATAATTGTATGTCTAAACTAGCCAATTTCATTTATAACCTGATATAAACCCTACAAAAATAGCTGATTTCTAATCTGTTCTCTCTGTGCGTCCTAAAGACAACTTCCGTAACTATCTAAGAGAGCAAGAGTTGGCATCACAGCCAATAGAAGAGACCATCTTACATTACTGTTAAAATTGCGTATTCATTTCTCCCTGGTCTGTTGGTTAGGAAGGTTCCATAATAGGAGCACTCCAGGCAACTAGTCAACCTCTTAACATTTTAAGTGGACTTGCCAGAACAATAGGTCCACAATCTCAACATTGCTGATGGCATTTCATTCTGGCTGGGTTTTGTCCGAGTGTTAAAGTGAAATAAAAGTTTCGAAATATCAATTCTGTGATGCGCAGTAAATGGGACAGAAGTCATAAATTTCTAGTTTTCAGTAGAGCAAAAGTAAAGTTTGAAATGAGGACCAATAGCATTGTGATGAGCTGGAAATCGGAAGCTCTGCATCATTATGAAAGAGGCGAGATAATATGCTCGTTATACCATTTGAAGTAAATTTTCTGTATTCAATGGAGATCGTAATTCAAAATTTGACTTACGCCCTTTTTACCGCGCACTGTAGAATTATTAATTTTACATGCCACACAGTATGTGTATAATTTATTATTTCGGATACTGTATTATTCTAGGCATTACCACGAATTAGGTAATTTTATAATACCGTGAAACCTGTTCAAATCGGAACCTGAATAATTCGGAATCCTGTCTATTTCGGAACAATTTTGGTCCCGGCGAAATTTGTATGTATTATGTGTAATTTTTCCTGAATAAAACGGAAACTGTCTGCTACTGTTCAAAACGGAAATAATATCTTGGACACACTATTTTTTGTAGCTATATTTTGAAACAGCGTGTAATTTCAAGGAATATACGAAATATGTAGGTCACTAAAACAAGTTTTCTTTGCAAAATTCTAGAGGGTACGAGGGTGTGTTGGCCTGTCGGTCATAAATTTTATGACCCTGTTGACTAGGCAGACGAGTCCCTTCAAAGATTTTCAATGCTTCACACCCGTATACTGTCGTAGCTAAAAAGAGCGCAAGTGTAGTGATTTCCTGGTAAAAAAAAAAATTGCATAAAATGTGGCATTAACATTAAGTGATGAAGTAAAAGTTATCGAGATAAAGGAAAATTAGAAACAAAGTCTATGTGAAATAATATAGAAGTACAGTTGTGGAAAACTCAGGTGTGACAATTTAAAAAATAAAGATCATAATGAGTGAGTGGCGTGCGGCCAATATTGGTGACACAGAAGGAACCAGAAAGCAACTGTTTATGTGGAAATAAATGTATATGAATGATAAAATATTCCATTTTAATGTCACACCTGAATAATACGGAAACCTGTCCACAACGGGAAAAAAATTAGGACCATGTCCTTCCGTCTTGAACAGGTTTCACTGTACTATTTCCCATGCCACTACCACCAGTGAGTATTGCCTTGATTAAATGATTCTCGTGAACAAGAAAAGTTATAACTTAAGTTTACAGAGTGCTGTTTATTTAAATTTTTTAAGTAACAATTATTTGTTTAATGATGAAATTTAGCCGCCCCAGTCTGATGTCTGTGACTGATAGGTTTACTGAAGACTACCTATGTGATTCATACATACACACATGCTTTGTGTATAAAAATGGTATTATATTTCTCTCCCTCTGTTTCAGGCTAGTGCCCAACATAAATGTACTCGTTTTGAGATGAAGATTTTGTTACATTGCAGGTATGTGTAAAGGCAACACTATACTGTTTTCGCTGTAAGAAAAATCCTAATGTAAACACAAGCACATGGCTGTCATAACTGTGATTGGCTCACAGCCGAAACGCTCACACGACGCAGGAAAATATAGTCCGTATTTGGAAACTATCATCTTGTATTATTTGAAAATAAAAAATTGAATTCTAGTTGTTAAATACAATGAAACATATAACTTCACTCATATGTAAAACGATATGTAAAAGAAGAGCTACGTTTATATTTTGTTATGTACTATGAACGCGGATGAATACAAACAGTAATACCGAAGTAGTCTGTTCTTGTAACAAGCTGGCGTCACTTGAGCTCGTAGTTCACGTAAGCACGTGGTACTGTTTCAAACACTGTTAAACACTTGCAAACACACCCAAACACTGGTAACCACTTCCAAACACACCAAGTATGGCTTCTGCATCCTCAGTGTGTGTGGTTATTAAACATAAGAGTGGAAACCCTCTCAAAAGCGGAGAAAAACAAATAGGGTTAAATGTATATAATAAGTTATGTTTGTTTTAATTAGAGGAATTATAAAATAATTGTTTCCTAAGTGAATGAATGCACAGTAGTGAGGTTAGGTCTACTTGACGAGTAACGGGAAATGTTAAACATGAAACAGAATGTACAACAGTAGGCGGGAACATGTACTGAGAATCTTGGGCTCCAAACAGTGGCCCATGAAGCCTCACTTCAGTCACGTGCTATTGTTTACATTAGGATTTTTCTTGCAGCGAAAAGGTTATAACTTCTTCAGAACATTAACATTACGTAAAATAGAACATAATTATTACTAGGTATAGTATAGTTAATATAATCTGAAATAAAATTTCATTCGAATAATTATTTAACATTTTTGAACTGAATTAAATTTTTCTCAAGGCACTCTTTCATTCAAAGTTATGGCTGCTCTTCAATCATATGTGTATCAAAGATGCTGTATCAGATCCGTAACTTATTTTGTGGGAATAGATACATTTTGAAAGTCAAAATTTTTTTGAAAATATTTTAATAACTCGAACTATTAAACTGATATTAATATAACTTGGGAACATTATACTAAAAACAGGAGGTTGCTTTATGCAAGTCTCGAGCTGAAAAAATTTAGAAAATAGAAATCGCACTCATTTCATCCCCTTGATCATAGGTATGGGAGTCAAACTTTGACAAGAGTGATACCATGACTTCTTGTTAAGGGAAGAGGCTCGTCAAAAGATGCATTAAAAATCATGCCCTATAATGAGAGAGCTCCAGACAAAATTTTTTAGACCATTTCTTGCCAGGATCAAGATAGGTGGTAGTATGATGAAACCATATCATTGGCCCAAGTATAGATGGGATTGTGCCACCATTCACATTCAGTTCATACCGCACTCCTTTTACCACACAAAGCAGTGTATATTTCCTTCTTACTCTAATCCTTCATTTAGTGGAAATATGTCATAGTCCTAAGATAAGTGTCTTGCCCACAGTCCAGCTCCATACTGCGAATTTGATAGCAGGTGTGGCGTTCTATACTGTGGAGAGTAAAATTGCTGCTAACAAGCTATATTTGCTTGCCTTTTTATGCAAGTATAATACGCAGGGCAGCAACATGTCTTTATATTGCGATGTAATAGCTACATGCAAGATTTCCAGGCTTATTAAGTCTTGTTCGGGCTGTTGTAATGATTATTATTAGAGTATACAATTGATTATATGTTTATGCGAAATTATTATAAATCTACGTACTTAACTGTACTATTGTTATGTGAAGATAGTGTCTCTTTGTAAAAGAATGTTTTGTGTGCAATTAAGAATTAAAATTTGTTCAGGTGTAAAGAAACTGTCATTTATGTTGGTTTTTTTATAAACAGTAAAACCTCTAACCAGTTTAACTGAAATGTTCAAGTCGTGTAACTGAATTTTTATAATGAAATTTAAAGGTTATATGTACTATATTTATGAAATATGTTGTTTTCTAATGCAGGCATTTGACAATAGTCATGTGACCTCTTGCACTCTAATATTTTTCAAAAATATTGTCATGGTCAGCCACTGAAGCACAGATTTTGAGGTTAACGGAGGTTTTACTGTAATTGATGTAAGATATGCTATAACTGGAATTATTTTCAAAATGATAAAGGAATTACTGTTGCGAAGCATGTAAACCTATGTTCATTTCTATGAATTTAAGTAATTTTCATTGCTACTTACTGAGAGGCATGTGAAAGTTACCCACATAATTTGACATAAGGTTTTTCATTATCTCAAGGTGAAACTAGTGAAATTTTCGTCAAAATCTGAAGTGGGGGGGGGGGGAATCGAAATTAGTATTTTTGCATAAATATTATCTTTGCCTAATGGCCGATTGATCTCTAGTACATTTTTCAATGTATATTGCCATTTTTGAAGACCCAGCGGCTATTTTTAGAAGTCCGTGCACTCTTCTTTTAAACTCAGGTTAAAGCTGGTGTTTGCATACCTCAATTTTCTGCTTGCTATATTCAAATTTGGCACAAATAGGAACTAGAGTGCGGGAACTGTACACTTCTTCCATCTAGTGTTCAAGAGTAGTACTGCAAGACCTGTTCTCTTCCAGTAGGTGAATATTTATGTTTCTAAAATATTCTTTGTGTGCAAAGAACCCATGTGTTGCTGTAAGCATTTTGTATTCGTTTGTGCATTTGACAACACTTTATTCACTGACCTGTTTTTATTTGCATTTATTTTCAAATAGGTTGTACTGTATATAATATTATAAAAAAAATCCTTGAAGCTTTTGTTAGTAATGATGCAGGTTATTCTGTAATGCAGATATTTTGCTCTGTAATTGCTAAAGAAACTGAGGATTATAAACAGAAGGTCCTTTCCCAATCTTGCAGGCTCATGAAATGTGAGACCCTACACTGAAATCCAGCAATATAGTGGACATACATGTCGTATGATGACACCTGGCATAAATGTGGCCATACTTCACTGTATGGTTTAGGGTTAGTGGGCTTAGATTATGAGGTACTTCAAAAAATTTTGCCATGCATGTTCTTTCACTGCTGCTGATCTAAGTGAAAATTCTCAGAATACAGATCTTTGCTAGATGATCATAAAAAAATCTGAGTGCAAAAAGAAATTACGCAGGTAGCTTCAGTGCTATGAAGATGGTTGAAGTCTGAGAAAGAATGTGGTATGAAGGTATGGTCACACATCGCTACTTTTGCTGCGCAACTTTTGTACTGCAGCTGCAAAAGTTGCTTGTCGTGTTCACACGTAAGCCAAAAGTAGCAGACTGCACACTACTTTTCATGCTGTGCAACCCGAGTGCTGCAAACGTTGCAATTGGAGGTTGCGAGTCTGTTCACACACAAGGCGCTACTTTTGCAGCCGCAGTCATGCTGCAGGTTTCCATCTCTGTGTTGACTTCTCAATATACATTTTGTGGTTATGTTCGCATTATTAATAAACTCATGCAAAAGCGTACTTATCTATTATTTGCTTTTCTGTGCTAACTAGTATTCAGAAATTGACATTATTTTTACTATAAAGCTTTTAAAAACGCCTATATACTTAAATGATAACCAACAGCATATTCACTTAATCAATGTTGGCAACCCTCCTGTTTGAAACTACGCTACGGAAAATTAAAAAAATTAATTTTATCGTCAGCAAATGTACTCACTGTGTTGTGCATTTAATAACTGTTACAAATAATTTATTTTCATCACATATAACATTAAAATATATCCAAACAAAAGTATCATTGGCACATTTGGATGGCAACACTGGTCGCAACCGCAGCAAAAGTTTCAACAAAACCGATATCAGAAATGCTTCAGCTGCAACCCTGAGAACCCTGTTCACACATCGCTACTTTTAAGCTGCACACAGCATGAAAAAGTAGCAGGCACAGGTTTGGCAGCTGCTACTTTTCGGGTTGCACCTCATTCTAGTGCCGAGGTCATGGAAAGCCTGGGGCTTTACCTCCATGCCCACCAAGTGCCTTCATGGCATGTGACGGGGATACCTTTACCTTTTTACTGTTCACACATCGTAGTACAAGAGTTGCGCAGTTTTTTGTACTTCACTTCAATGCTACAAAAGTAGTGACATGTGACCATACCTTGAGACACACTACAGTAATCTGATGGGGCTGCGAAAACATACAGCATTTATCATAACTAGCTGTGTATGGAGCAAAGTCAATTAATAAAAGGAACACATCAATCTTGCAAAGAGATTGGGGACTGGCTTGAGAAATTTAGTTAAGAGGCTGGAAATCTGAAGTTAATACTCTGGCGGTAGGGGGGGGGGGGGGTTGCTGGAAGATTAAACGGAAAAGTCATTGCTGCATTGACATTATTAAATTGTTACAGGGCTGGAATTGTAAGTGGAATGTCTGAGGTCAGCAATGAAGAGGATTATTGCAACCCTGTCACATTGAATGTCAACAGATGATAAGTCTGATCAGAAGATGAAACATGCAGTGCTGGTCAGTTCTAGTTAAGTGAGTACATTATATGCACGTTTTATTTTATAAAATTGCCTGTATATCAAAACTAAATCTTACACCTTTAAAATGGTCCATGGTACAGGATTTTCATATGATTATTTTCAAATTTGGAACAGATACACTTCAAAAGCATCTTTAAAAAGTGGAGTTAGGTTCTTTATGCAGAATTAAAAAAAAACACATTTTTCAGCGGTATATTAAAATTGTTGTAAATGCAGTGTCTAAAATTTGATATAAATTTGGGATATTTACTATGTGTGTAATAATTTAAAAAAATTTGGCCTATGCTGAAATGTGATTGACATAGAGATTTTGAATTTGCTTATCATATTACAATTAAAATGTCGATAACACTGAAACTGTTTGGTCAGTTGAACTGAAATTTTATGTGAGATTTCGAGTTACAACATTCCTTCAGTTGTATGCTTCATTATCTGTTAAAAATTTTGCAAGTTCCAAATTTCACTAGAGTTCCCCCTTAACATGAGTTAAATATAAATAGATCCTTAATCTCTTTTCAGGACTGATTCAGCTATTGTACACCATGCTGGCAAAAATGCGTACTAGCTGTATGAGAGTACTTCTGATGTACATAGTCCCTCAGTGTTATTGGTGGTCTTGGCTGCTTCACTATGGTCAGAAGGTAAGTGTCTGAGGGTTTTCTCTGTCCTGAACTGTTGCTTCCATTATTTAAAAATGGCAATAATATATCTTAATTTAGAGTTCAGCTATTGTGGATGGCCATAAAAAGTAACAATTCAATAGTTAAATAACTGTTTGGTTAAGTGAAAGTTGGATGATAGTTGGTGACATTGTGTCAACATTATTACATCCTGCTTTAGAAGCACCATGACTAGAAATTTGGAATAATTGGCCCGGAATCTGGTACAGTTCCTGGGTAGCTCAGTCGGTAGAGCATTGGTGCGCTTAGCCAAAGGTCCCGGGTTTGATATCCGGCCCTGTAACAATTTTTCCCCTTGAAATTATTGAAATCAACTTTACAGGGAGCTATACCTGGAAGCCAATTTGCATAATATATGCCTCTGTTCGTTAACATGAAACAATTTAGTGGCACAGTGCAGTGTTGCCATACCTACTGATTTAGCAGGAGATTTCCTGTTTTTCCATGGACTCTACTGCTCTACTGATTTGTTTGTCAAAAGTCCGAATTTCGTCTGCCTTTTGGGCATGCTAAAGTCACTAGTGGTACTATACTCGGATTTTCAATACGCTTGCAAGTACACACGCACGCACATACACATTCTCTCTCTCTCACTCAATATACAGAGTGGAAGGTAATCACTGTACCAAAATGGAACTGGTATATAATAGATCATGAGGAGATACTTGAAAAATCTGAATAAGTTTTTTCTCTAACATTCACCATTTTAGACGAAATCGTTGTTTCTATGAAACATTTGGCAACATCACGGCTGTTTGCAATGACTCTAACAAGCACGGCCTGCACTCCTTACCTTCTCCTCCTCCTCAGCTGTATTCAGTCAGTGACACGCAGGAGTCCGCTGAGCTGAAAGATTTATTTTAATGATTTTCGCAATTATTCCATTTAATTCATGATTAAACAGTTTAATTTGTAAAAAAAGAATCAATATCGTACATTACTATTCAGATTATTTTTACGTATCTACCTGTATAGCAATCAATCAACTATTTTTTTTCTGCTTAAAGATGCTTCATCGAAGGAAAATTGTATTAGAAGTGGTGTGTGTGTGTGTGTGTGTGTGTGTGTGTGTGTGTGTGTGTGTGTGTGTGTGTGTGTGTGTGTGTGTGTGTGTGTGTGTGTGTGTGTGTGTGTGTGTGTGTGTGTGTGTGTGTGTGTGTGTGTGTGTGTGTGTGTAGAATCATCTCTTAAATTTTGGTGCATTGGTCCTCTTCCACCCGTAAGAGGATAAAATAGGTTTGGAAATGCATGCAGAAACACAAAGCATTTGAAAAGATCAGACACTTTAGGACAAAAAAACAAGATTTTACGAGTGATTTTACAAAATTAAACACTATGACGAGAGAAAAGAATAAACACTCAGGCGAGAGAAGCAGAAGTGAGACCAATATGTTTTTGTAGTAGAACATAGACTAATTTGATCAGTATTATGGAGCACTTACCAGCACTAATTAAATCTATTTGTCCAGATTCAGGAACTGTGACAAAGGTAACTTCTGGGCGTACAAAAACTACAGCTATTGTCCAAAATATAACGGGAGTGAAAAACACAGAAAGATAATGCAAATTGCCGATGAATCCACAGACAAAAGTTCTACCAAACATATTTTGTGTATTGTTGCATGTGTTGACGGACTTAGTTACATAAATTGACTAGAGATGGCTGTAGTTACATTAGCAAAATTGTTCATTTCAGTGCGGGGATGTATTGTGTAGTAATACAACAGTATCTTCTTTTTATAGTACACATTGTTTTGTAATTAATATAACAGAATGAGGAAATTAATCGTTAATTAATCTACTGTTATCTCCTGGTTTTTTTTCTCGATTATTTTCTTCCTGATTTTCGTGAGTAGGTCGCGGCGACACTGCTGTTATCTCATTTTTTTTTATTTTCTTCCTGATTTTCGTGAGTAGGTCGTGGCAACACTGGCACAGTGTAGTGGGCACTCAATGTTGGGCCATTGATGTCAATCCGCTTGAACTATGTGGATATAAAGGGAATAATTGACCTGGGGTCTGGTACAGTTCCTGGGTAGCTTAGTTGATAGTGTTGGCGTGCTTAGCCAAAAGTCCAGGGTTCGATACCTGGCCCGGAACAGTTTTTCCCTTGAAATTATTCAAGTCAGCTTTACAGGGAGTTACACCTAGCCTACAAGTTTTGATGGAGAAATCATTGCAATAAGTGAAAGTCTCGGGAATCTTCTATGCCACATCAATAAAACGCAGTTATATTATCAGACTCCAAAGCAGCTATTCTGTCAATAGTCTCTAGACACATCTTCATCAAACAGCAGAAATAACTAAAATGCTCTGTCAATTAATAACACTCAATAAAAGAATTGTATTCCAATGGATCCATCCCATTGTGGAATCCTGAGAAACGAGGATGCGGATACTTTAGCAGAGAAGGGCAGCACTGCTACTTAGACCTGTTACGAAGTCCACATATTACTCTGAAAAGATTTATTAAATCTACATACTTAGACTTTCAACAAACAAAATTTGATAACACAATCTCAAGGGAAAAAACGGAACTCTCTGCATCATAATCCACAGTTAATTCCCGATTTACCACGCAAATCGTCTGTAGCTGGATTTAGATTGACAGGCCATGATTGTTTGGCCAAACACCTGCATAGAATTGGAATATATCAGTCTCCTAACTGCCCATTGTGCAATTCAAATCAAGAAATGGATTCGGAACACCTCAAAATCTGTGCTTCAGTGGCTGACCATAATATCTTTGGAAAATATCGGAGTGCAAGAGGTCAAATGACTTTGTCAAACGCCTGGCATTAAAAAACAACATATTCACATACCTCAAGTGGGTTGACAAGCCGTCAATGACCCAACATTGAGTGCACACTACACTGTGTAACTTTAAATTGTAGTGTCATGTTAACGAACAGAGACGTATATTATGCAAATCTGGTTCCTAGGTATACCTCTCTGTACAGCTGACTTTAATAATCATGTATTTATGCTTGAATATAGCTTTTACTTCAAGCAAGAATCGTAAATTTGAGGTGAAGACGAGAGGGGTGAGGTAGTAGTTTTATATAAGAGTTGAAATAATTTCTTTTGAATGCATATCCACAGTCCAGCTCCATACTGTGAATTTGATAGCAGGTGTGGCGTTCTATACTGTGGAGAGTAATTTGCTGCTAACAAGCTATATTTGCTTGTGTATCAAATCAAGTATAATACGCAGGGCAGCTACATTTTATTGAAATCAGAGTGAATGGTGTGTGAGATTCAGAATGTTATTTGTATTTTTATGAAATCTGTTAACTAGTGATTGTGCGTCATTGTGGCTGTGTGTTCAGATTGGCAGGCTGGGAGATACTTGCTAATAGCGAGGTTTTTTAGGTCTATTTAGTAAGACTAAAATGTTTGTAACAATTGTTTATCATCAAATTGCTTGCATTTCAGGATGGCAGATAGCAGCACTATGATGCATTGTTTGGTAAGTGTGACATTTAATTTCTAATCCTTAATATATATTTGAATAACTATGATGATTTAGTTTGGATACTCAAGTTTCTGATTTCGTGATAAGAACTTGCCCTCACTGATTTGCTAATTGATGTGTACGAAGTATTCCTTGTTTTGTGTGGTTTTAAAGAAAGAATTTCTCATTTTAGATTCACATGTACCATGTTGCTGCTGATGGTTCTGCTACAGAGATATTTCATTCCTCTACAGTAAGTGATTTTCATTATTGCACACTCCAGATACCGAGTCCAAGTCTTCATTTGTAGTTTAGCAGAGATTTATTGCAGTTATACTTTCTTGAAACTTCAATACATGAATTACCGTTACAAATCTTAATTAAACTATGTTGGTGGGAAGATAGTTTTCTTGGAAAGGGCAGGTCTCCATCAGTAAAAAAAAAAATTGTATCCAATTAGTTTATAAAGTTTTTCATGGCTACACAAGTTGCAGCATGTTTTTTTTGTAATAAACACAATGTTCACAGAAACCCTGCGTGATTACAAATGGATGTAATTTAGTAACGTGCATATTACGAGCTTTATAGTGTCTTTAAAAATTCCTGTTTTGAATATTATGTCTTAATTGCTGGTGGAAACAATGGCAGCAGAAGTGAATAGAAGCAGTTAATATTGGTTACGTTATTCTTGCGTTGCTATATTATAGTAAATGGTGTGAATGTTTTTATTTAAACTTAGTTCTGAATTCTGCAGCTATTAAGTGACTTAATGGCAAATCTGTATAACCACTGATGTTTGTTTGTGAACATTAATTACGTTGATGTGAGATCCCACGTTAGAAGCTTTGTACTTAGAATCTTTCTTTTCTGCTATTCTGCATATTGTATGTTCATTTCAAACAGTTTTTGTATAAAACTAAGAAGTTATTAACAATATTCATAATTATGGAATATTATATATGAGGTGTTTCAAAATATGTTGGTTCAATCCAACACCATATGTTTTTTAAACACAACTTCGTTTTTTTAATTTGCTGACTTCACTTTTGACATTGGAGTCACTACTTTCCAAACTATAAATCAACAAGGATTCATTGAGTGTATCTTATAATTTCAGGGGCTTGTTAAGAAATATTGCATTTCTGTTTACTCTCCTTGTGAGATGTGAAACTTCTCATGTTTTATGTGCATGAAAGGAATTTTATATTGGAAATTCATTAATTATGTATTTTCAGTATTTACTGCTTGATATCGATATCAAAATCATTTGGTATGAATTTACCTATATCTGCTTTTCTGGGTTTTTCTCGTTTCCTACATATGATGAATAACAATTTGACAAGCATATGTCTGATACACTGATGCCAATTTGATCTGATCGGAATTTTTTCATTCATAGTAAACTTATTGTGCCTCGTTTATTTTGTAGATAGATTTATTGGTATATTTCATTTTGCAGGACGGGGGATGTGTTCTGGTCAAGAACTAAAGGTATGTATTAATTTAAGCTTGAAAGTAAAGTTAAATTCTCTTAATTTTTTTTCCTAGCCAATGATTATAATTCCGCTACCCAGTCAATCTGAAATATGTGATAGATTCATAGTTCTGAGGCTAGGAAACTATACTAGAGTTATAAGCTAGGGCATTGAATACTTCTGTGTTAAGGGGGGGAAAAACTCTTGATACAAGAATGAATACATTCCTTCACCGGTGATAATTTGCTCTGAAAACAGTTTGAAAATTGGTACAAAGTGGTTCTGGAATATTCGGTCTCTCCAGTCATCTTTGAACCTGTCTTGATGTGCTATTCAGACAGTTATATAAAAAGTGTGTTCATTCAATTTTCTGCTCAAGGGCAGGTTCTTTACTCAAATCCAGCCTTTTCGAATCTTCCCTCTTTTCTGCCCTTCTCTAAGTCTCCACATACAATCCATATCATTAATGCTGATATCTTCCGCCCAAACTTTTTTCCTGTTCACCATTCCTTCTAGTGCATCCTTCCATAGGCCAGTGACCTGGCCAGTGAAAAGTGTATAGTGTGACTTTTTTTCAGTTGGGGTACACTTCATGTTCAGAATGTTTGGTATTTTCGTTACAGGTGCTGTGGTGGGTGATCTTGGTTTCTACTTTAATACAAGGCAAGTTACGAGTAAATGTAACTCATCAGTGGTTCTTAGGCAGTTATAGCAACCTGCTAGTTCGCTTGAGCTTTGTGTGTTACTGCACGGAAAATTAATAGAAAAATTTACCTGTTTGCAAATATGTGATTTTTTCTGAAGTATATATTTATTAAAATATGTTTCTTTATTGTTACTGCATGTAAAGTGGACAGAAAAATTATCTGTTTGCAAATGTGACAATTTCTCTGAAGTTCTAATTTATTCAAATGTTTCTTTATAATATGTTTACATTCTGAGTTCTACGCATGTTTATATTTTAAAATGCTAGTAATTTTGTGAATTTTTGTATCTTTTTTTGTAGTCCGAAAATAAAGTTACTGGAAAACAAATTGCTTCATGTTCTTTGTATCACTTTTTCCTCGTCTCTTTGAGCACAATCATTTTAAGGATAGCTGTGACTGGATTTTTTACTTCTACAGTTTGAAATTAAAGTAGAACTTCAATTATCTGGACTAATAGGAGTTAGTATGACCCAGACAATTGGGTCGGAAATGAAGATAGTTCAGAAACAGTAGTAAGGTACTGCGTGTATTAAAAGTGCAAAATGACTGTAGGCCTACAATTTAAAATTAACTAAGTTACACATATTGAAACGAAATAGAATTTAAAATGGATTAAGATTATAAGAACTCTTCATATTCCCTACAAATCAGAACTTTACTTATGTATGGTGGTACAGTACACGAAATAAAAAACACAACATATTCAACTTTCTTTGAATAAAAAATTTCAAACTGTCCTGGAACGTGATTTGGATTTTGGATAATTGGAGTTCTACTATACTGGGACTATTTCCTTTTAAATGTAAATGCTGTGAATAGTATGTTGAATAAGGGATTTTTTTTTTTTTTAAAGAATAATCCATATTTTGTTCCTCTTTCGGAACATGTTTCTTGCTTTTGAGTGTATTTCGTGTCAATTGCCACTCTTGGGATCAGAAGTATAGAAATTTCTTTTGCTTCAGTTAATTACTCTTGCACTTTCTATAAACTCCAGTGAACTGAACCTCTGGAAACTTCAGCACACATACAGGAGACAGAATGAAGAAGCTGGATTGTAGAAAAACCAGAAAATCCTCAAATTTAGTTAGACCTATCCTTAACAGACCTCCAATTACAGTGAAAAGTGAGAAGTTTCTTTACGGTCACAATTTGGAAAAAATAAATAAAATTTTAAATTAAGCAGAGCTGAGTTGCATTCTCGAGATTGTCTGGTACTTTGAGAAAAATCATTAATTGCCTGCAATTTTCCCTATATAGCACATTTCAGAATGCAGTACAAAGTTAGTATACTTGGCTCGCCTGTGTTTAATAACGAAGTTTTATCCTTGTAACCTACACACAATTTTTTTTAATGCACATAGATCATGTCAATACACGATAACTAGTTAGAAATTAATCTGTGGCTTGCGATTGTTTGTTGGTAACTTGGTTTAAATTTCATTGAGTGCTTATGTGTAACATTTTTCTTACACCATCCTTGCACAAGATGGAAGATGTTCAAGGACGGTAACGTCTGAGTAAATCCTTTAGGTGAACAGCATTTTTATTTGCCATTTTGCCTCATTTGTGAAGTTCTGTGATTGAGCACCTTTCACTCTATAACCGACTATCTGCATTTCGAACTGACAGGTCAAGCAATGAACTGCATTTGCCGCGTGTGCTTACCCCAATCTTGGACCATTCTCAAGTAAGCTGGGACAGCCGGAATTACCAGTGCTTCATTCAGTGACTAGTATGTGGTTTGTATGTGACCTTGATCCGCCAGTTCGAAATGCACAGATAATAGTTGCATTTACAGCATGTAGAAATAAATTCTGGCAGTCTGCACCTGCACACTTCATGAAATGCCTAGCAAGTCTCTTGTACTAGCTTTTGTGCATACATGTTTGTACATGTACAGATATTTGTGAAATACAGCATAAAATCTCGTAATAGATGTAAAACCAATGACTTGTGATATTTATGGAAATTGCCTGTGATTGGTGTATTTTAGTGAGAACAAGAACAGGCTTACAGAAAACGTTAAATTTTAAAATTTCAGTAATCTCCATATACCATGTAATACTTCAAATGGTGTATTAATAGCTTACTTGCATGCAAGTGTTTTGAATTAACTGTTATTCACTGAAACAAGTTCTGCATTTTAGCAATTTTAAAGTGTAATATGAGACGATGGACGTAATGTTTGTGCTATAAAATTTTGATGGAAGTAATGCTTTGACTTCCTGCCATCTTGTTGAAAATCGCCTAATAAAGTTGGTTTATACGTAGTATTTTGTACACTAAGACAAAAGTAATGGCCTTTATAGGTAAACACACAGTCTACTATATACAGTCGCGAAGCTCAATACGTAGTAAATATGCAAACATTAGGTAGTTGCTCACCACTAGGATCGCTAATATCACCTCATTACAGGCAATGCAAAATAGTACCGTCACAGTCTATTGTTTCTAGCACCCTCAAAACTCAAGCTTCGTGACTGTATATAGTAGACTGTGGTAAACAACCAATCAGATCGAAAATAATAATAATAATGCAGCAATAGAGCAAGTTTCTCATTTCAACTATTTAGGTTGTGAAGTGTCATACGATAAAGATAATGATGTAATACAAAAACTATATAAATTTCAATACATGTGTGGCACTATAAGTAGAACATTGAAGAACAAGACGAGAGTTGATACACAGGTAAAATTTTATAAGACTATGGCTGTTCCAATGTTGATGTATGGATCTGAGAACTGGGCTCTAAATAGATCTGATGTTAGGAAAGTTCAAACAAGTGAAATGACATTTCTAAGAAGAGTAGCAGGCCTTACCTTACGTGACCAAGTGAGCAACAATGAAATAAGACAAACATTAGGCATATATGACTTAAAAGAGAAAATATATACAAATAAAATTAACTGGTATAATCATATACAAAGAATGGACCATAATTCTATAACAAAATGGGTTTTAAATTATAATCCAAAAGGTTATCGTGACATAGGACGTTCGGTAACCAGAAGGAGAGATTCTCGTGAGTCGGAACAGGCCATGAGACAGCCTACCATGATGATTTAATTTGTATGGTTGTGAAACTTAGGCTAAGGGTGTTTGTTCAACAATAATGATTAATCTTAAAGATATTGATGGTTGCAAAAAGTCTTCATTTGCACAAAATTCCTTACTGCTCAAATATTTTTACTGTGACATTTCACTAACCAAGTTACTGGAAACAACAAAACTGGGCCATTGATCAAGTTAGTGGGGTATAAATAGATTGGGTTGGATTTTGTAATCATACAAAAACTAGACTATTGCGTAAGGGATGGTATAGTTCCAGATGTAATGCAGTAGTTGATATGAACAATTAACGTGATATTATGAGTGATGAAATGATAATATAGTGGCAGAAGCCTCTTTGATTAATATGATTAAGGTAAATGATTTTTTGCATGAGTAGTGTTGGAAGACCTTTGGGGAGGATAATATTAAAATGGGTGTGAGATACGATGGTAGGGATAGGGACATACGTGAGGGTAGCAATAAACCTCTGGGAACTGGGTTCCTTAAAAGCAGGGCTGGGCATGAGAGCGGCTCAGTCCAGTTGGCCAGAGCTGCTCTCGCTCCGCAAAGCACTTCAATTCCAAGCCAGAGCAGAACGCTCACGCAGTGGCAGACTCGCATTACAGCTACCTTCCCTGCATTAATATAACAAGAGCCACGGTTGTTCTAGTCATTCAGTCTGTCAGTACATAATAGTTTATAAGGATATTACATCAATCCATTGTACATTACAGAATTTATAACACTCTTATTAATTTAATGAAATAAACTTCGCTCTATGCATACACACAAATCATTACGCTTATTTACATAACCCATACGCACATACTGCAACCTCCTTACCTTGGTTCTACGAGACAGGCATATGGCTTCCACTTCCCCCACTTGCCGTGGACAGAGTTCATCTGCCAATATAATTAAACATCGCTTGATGAATTCACCTTCGTTGAATGTTTTCAATTCCTTTGCAATTTCGTGGCAAATTTTGTAGCTAATTCTCATGGCCAATTCACTAAGTGCATTATTGTCATCCTGTTAATATACAATATAATATAATGTGATGCGATGCGATATATGATATGATATAAGATATATGACCATAAATTAATACAACTTGAAAATGTTTCTCGGTACATTATATTAGAGTATCTATTCGATATTTATATTGCATTATAAGTTATTATAGTACATTTAGTAATATATAATTTTAAATTATACAAATATTATGATATATCATAGTATAGTATATTACAGTTCATGATATATAATATTATATATTATATATCATAATACTTGTATCATTTAAAATTATATGTTACTAAGTGTATAATGACTTATAATGCAATGCAAATATCAAATAGATACTCTAATATAATGTACCTGAGAAACATTTTTTTAAGTTGTATTAATTTATGGCGTTCATTACCAACATATTTGTTATATTCAGTAGCATGTTGTAAAGAATAATGTCGTTGGATATTGAATCTCTTAATAGTTGGAGTGTTTTATGCCAAATTAAACACTTTGCTAATCCACTGTTCTCTACCAAAAAGGACTCCTCCTCCCATGATACATTCAAAGCATTGGGAGTAGCGGGATGCTTTAGTGTATGAGCAGAAGCTCCGTCTTCAAAGTTCGCCTTCATATTGCAGAGTCACCACTGCACCGACACTGAATGACGTACAGTATGCATACGTCACACCGCTCGCGAGACCCGCTCTTTAAAGCACACAGCGCTCATTTCTCAGAATCACGTAATGTGCCCAGCCCTGCTTAAAAGCCATTTGTAAGTTGTTTGCACGGAAATTTGGTGCCACCTCCCCTACTGTCATTCCACCTAACCATTCTCTTTCTGCTTGCAAGGGACAGAGAGACCAGAATGAAACTCCACTAAAGGAAGGAATCCCATTTCCTTACAGAGAAAATTGCTGTGGTAATACCACAGTCTAGTATATAGTCACGAAGCTTGAGTTTATGAGTCTACTAGAAACAATAGACTGTGCAGGTACTATTTCGCATTGTCTGTAATGAGGCAATAGTAGCGATCCTAGTGGTTAGCAACTATCTATGGATGCATATTTACTACGTATTGAGCTTTGTGACTATATACTAGACTGTGGTAATACCTTAGCAGTTTAAAACAATCTATTTGGAATTTAAATGGAACTATATGGTTTATCAACTAAAAAAGCGAAATATTATAAAGTACTGTCCAAAGTGATTTCTGAGTTATTTGTCGAATTTTGTTCGTATTCCCAAATCAATGGATCTTTGTTAAAAGAAATTATTTACTCCAAACTTTTTTTATGGCTTGTTTTATGATGAATATATTTGGCTTACAAGCAAAACACGTTAAGTAAAAAAAAAAAAAAAATGTTACCTCTGACAAAAAGAAGTTTGAAAGCTCTTGACAAAACTGAATCCTCAAAATGTTATTTTTAGTACGGTAAGTTGTTTCCAGTTCTTAAGTTTATACACATTCATTATGTACATTAAAATACACCTTTTCCTCAAAAGTAATATTTTTTACTTACTGTGTTTTGCTTGTAAACAGACTATATAGAAGTATGAATACAAAAAATATTTTCTCATACATTACAACAGTAAAAAGAGTTCATACAAGATCCCATTCAAATCAGAAACAAATAGTTGATCATGTTCTTTGTATGTTTGTAGGAATGATAAATGTAATAGTCAAGAAGGGCTTTAAATAAATAAGGCACATCTTACTTCTTGCACTATCTCATGCAGTTTAATCGTTTCTGGTAGGTGGCAGCATTAGTTAGCTTTAAAATTGAGGATGTGAATGAGGTGCATGTAAAACAGAGCAGTGATTGAATTTCTTTTGGCGGAAAATGAGACCATCACGAACATTCCTAGGCACTTTGAAGAGGCCATGGCCACAGTCTTCTGGGACTCTGAAGCAGAGCTTAATTATTTCAGCCAGGGCTGTCCCAGCTCAGCTACAGAACATCTTATTGAAGCTTAAATTAAAAAGAAAAAAATGCATCAGAGACTGTTGATAGACCAGTGCTGGGCTAATTTACAGAACAAAATTGCGGTAAATTTAAGTAATACCACAGTCTAGTATATACAGTCGCGAAGCTCAATACGTAGTAAATATACAAACATTAGGTAGTTGCTCACCACTAGGATCGCTAATATTGCCTCATTACAGGCAATGCAAAATAGTACCGTCACAGTCTATTGTTTCTAGCACCCTCAAAACTCAAGCTTCGTGACTGTATATACTGGACTGTGGTAATACTCTTCTAACTCACAGCAGGATTGACTGCCTTAGGAGAGTCTTAATTCACCTATGCTTTGTGTCCATCATACACCCCGCCTGTTCCTGTGTTTGTTGCTAGTGATCATAGCCTAGTTGTGAATGATGACAAAATTAAAATAATGCGCCCAAAATTGTGACTTTTGTTCTGAAAAGAGCTACACACCCCCTGGACTCATCTCCCCAGTACCTTACAAGCCACTGACATGGGTCAGTCGGCTAAGACGCTTGCCTGTGGATCCGGAGTTGCACTTGGGCGTGGGTTTGATTCCTGCTTGAGTTCTTTCCCAGGTTTTCCCCAAACCATAAGGCAAATGTCGGTAATGTATGACGAATCCTCAGATTCAACTCGCCAAATACAATTTTGCTATTACCAATCCCATCAATGCTAAATAACCAAGTAGGTGATAGTGTCGTTAAATAACCAAGTAAATAAAAGTACCTTAAATTTTACAAACCAATTATTTCTCTGAAGGATTGATTAGTTGAGATGATTACAACATATTTGTCTACCCAAAGATTTGAACAAATTTCTTCCTCACCATGATGCCCAAGAGAAAATCACAAAACTTCGATGGACTATTATTCCTTACCCATGGTAGAGTTCCAGAAAAAATAAATGGACTGCCTAATTTTACAAAGTTCCAGATACAGTGCATTGCGCATGTGCAGTAAACAAGAGCACCTATGTGTATGCTACTTATGGACAGTTTTGCAAAGCTTGTTGCGTGCATGAACAAGGACTGCTACCAAGACCCAATTTTTTGTTTTCTGGTACTGTACTTTCCAGATCTTGCACTGTTTGACTTCCTTTTTTGATCTTCTGAAAGATGCAGTCTGCAGCAAGCAATTTGACGATAATGACGTCATAGTCAATGCAAGAAAGTGGCTGAGAGGCAAACCAGAATAGTGGTTTGCAAGGAAATGTAGGCTCTCACATCTAGGTGGTGCAAGGCAATCAAGATTTGAAAGAAGACTGTAGAAAAATAGGTTTTGGTAGCCAAAGGATTGAGGAACAATATGGTGCATTTAAAACTGGAGTGATGTAGAAAAGTAGGTTTTGGTAGCCAAAGGATTGGGGAACAATATGGTGCATTTAAGGGGTTAGGTACAGCTTAAAGGAGTAAAATTTTGGAAATATTCAACATTTTTTTCCTCCATTACTGTATTTTGTACAATAATGAAAATTAGTATATGTAAAACACTGTCCTGCTATATGATAAACATGTTTTTAAGATTAAAAAAAAAAAATATATATATATATATATATATATTTTTTTTTTTTTCAAAATTCAAAGTTCACTGTGCAGTGATGAAGTGTTTCCCTCATAAATCAAAAAGTATCCAACATTCTGTGATGAAATTTTTTGTGTGTATTTATGCATGTCATATCTACAATATGATGCAAAATCACTTCTCTACCTTTGATAGATTATCTGATAAAAAATAAATTCATTTTAAAAAATGGTCAAATATCTACTTAACACAAAATAAAAAAAATATTGTTTAATAAGGAATGTAGTTGAAAGAGCATGATATTGTAAACATGAGTTTCAGCAATAAAATAAAAGAGAGAACGTGAAAAATTTAACAAGTTTATGAGTTATGAGGGAAACGCTTAATCACTCCACAGTAAACTTTGAATTTTGAAACAAAATGTAAATCATTTTTTTTAAATCGTAAAAATATTTTTTTTTTCATATAGCAAAAGGATAGTGTTTTACACATACCAATTTTCATTATTGTACAAGATACAATAATGGAGGAAAAAAATGTTGAATATTTACAAAAATTTTACTGCTGTAAGCTATATCTAACCCCTTAAAACTGGAGTGAAACACACCTTAAATGGAAAAAAAAAAAAAAAAATTGTTGCATTCATATGCTTTTATGTTGCGTATGTTTTAAAAATAGATGTCGGAGAAAGAAAGCAAAAATGTTTCCAATGATGAAATCTTTTGCTGATGATATATGATGGTTTAAAGGATTTTCTGAGGTAATGCGTTTTTCTTTTCCACATTTACTGCCTTTGTTCTTTTTCTAAACAGTTCTGTTGTTTCAGGTTGCAAGTTTCTGGGAGAATGAAGCAGAATTAAGCAACAAACTCCTTTCATACATCTATGAAGCCTCTTTCTAGAAAAAGAAAATACAGTAAAACTTCGTTTATGCAGAGTAAGTGGGACTGGAAGTTATCTGAATTAACAAATAATAAGAAATTTAAGGAATATGATAAAACATATCATAATACAAATTATTTACTATATACATAATAAATTAACATTCATTTTCACATCAATTATAAGAACATTTTAGACATTTAAAAACCAAAATAAAATATTACCGTATTATATTAATGCAGATAAATCAGAAATCTGGATTAATGAGAGTCAGATAAACTAAGTTCTACTGTATACATTTTCATAGAGCAAGGAAAATAACATCTTGTCTGTAATTGGATTTTGTGCATATAGGGTGCACTGGAATTCAACCTTTATTGTGTGCATAAATATCTTAGAGGATATGTTAAATTACGAAGAATTAGATAATCAGATTTAGAGTTTGCTGCAAGAGATGTGGATTTAGAAACATGTTATTTGGGATAGCGTCATTTTTTGTATGGGGGTACGGAGTTCAGGAGAGTTACACCTATGAGTACATGAGCAAAAAAAGGTTGAATACCATTGGTATAAAGACTTTCAGTTCCGAATATACGGCATGTATCATGAAGAATAATAAAAAAATATAGTGATAAGTAACAATAGTGCGTATGAAATATGATTAAAATACTGATTCCCATATCACTCTTCCTTCTGCACCTGTGATTGTAAAATAATCTGCATAACTCACAGGATATAATAAATAGGGCCGGATTTATATGATCAATAAAAATTGTGTCATTGTGTTCAGAAAAGCTAGCAATATTTTTAATTTTTAACCTGAGTCTGTAAAAAGAGACCGTGATAAAAATATGACATCATAGAAATCTGAGTCCTAATAATTAAATATACAGTATGATACCACTTACCACACAATTTATACATGGTATCTGATGCTGCCCACATTATGGACCATATTATTATTACATCTGACGAGTAAATTAATATTATATTCATAAGATTCTGTTATGTTTCACTCCACTCCTTGCTTACTTATGGCTTTTAAGGAACCCAGAGCTTCATTGCCATCCTCACATAAGCCCACCATCAGTCCCTATCCTGAGCAAGATTAATCCAGTCTCCAAGTACCAAATCTCATAACCTTATTGTTTGCTGTGGTCATGCCAGAGAATCAGTCCCATTCCGAGGCTTATTTTGGGGTTTCGTAACAAGCTGTTTTTTTACAGTGATGGGTTGTTAGCCCTTTGCCCAACCCCCAAGCTGGAGGACCACCCCTTATTGGCTATCCACGACTGCTCATTCAATATATTCGCAGCTACCCTCCATATCTGGAGGCCATCTCCTCTATCTGCAACCTGAGGACGCGCCATGCTGTGGTGATAGAGACCTACAACACATGGTCACTCCACTCCTCCTACATAAGCATTATATATATATGATGAAAATGGCTTCACTAGTTCTGAAGATGACTAACAGTGCAGTCGAAACTATTCAACTAAGGTTTTCACTTAGTTTTCAATTTAACATTAGACAATTGTTGTTGTAATTAAATTCTTAAGTGATACAAACTGTTAAAAGTGTATATCACGATGTATAAAATTTCTTCATTTTGAGCCAAAATGAGTACTACATTCTCTTGTGTACAGCTGTCAAAAAAAAAAAGTGGCCGCACTTGCGAACAGCGAATATTTTCAAAGTCCACTTCGGGTCGCGGCGATGTTACACGATTCATGTGCTTGTACAAGCAGTTCCGGAACTATGAAAGTGTTCCATATCTGCTCCTCGCAGACCAGCGGTAGAGTGCTTGTTTAATGATTCAAAGGTTCTGGGTTCGCGCCTTCTTCAAGTTTTCATTTTATTTTTTAATCGTTCTTTAGCGATGTAAATGATATTCAAATTATCATTTATATCCAGTTATCATTCTTGATGGATATCACATTATATTTTGTTATCGTTCTTTAGAGATATGAATAAAATTCAAGTCATCATTTGTATTCTGTTATCGTTTTATAACGATATGAATAATAATTATTACTATTGTAGCTACAGTATCTCCAATGCAGGTTAGCCCTATTTTACATATGTATGTTAGGGCTATAGTTTTATACACAAAAACGATAAGCATAAAGAGAAATGGAAAAGAAAATTAAATTAGCTTACGCAATGTAAACAAAACATAAACAATCCGTAAATTAGGCATTGCGATTGCAAAACAAATATCAGTTATCAATTTGAAACATACAAAAACATTAACAACACACATACGTAACGCTTCTATAACACAAATATGCAGCTTTCCGTACCATACATCATAAATTAATACACAACAGTCTCACAAACACAATCAAACTATAATTACGACATTGCGACGACATCAAGCATCCCATAACTGACTCACATACATAACAAATCAAGCATCCGTTGCAACACATACACTTCAACATAGTAACCACACTTTTAAAAGTTACAAATTTGGCTCCAAGAAGAATAAATAGGACACTGTTACTAATTACTATTCTTCTACAATTTCTTAAATACATCTGTAATAAATCTGTGAAATTCCGATATGAATAATATTCACGTTTTTTATATTGTTATCGTTCTTTAGCCATATAATTAATATTCAAGTTATCATTTATATTGTTTTCCTTCATTAGCATTATAAAATAATATTCAAGTTATTTATATTGTTATTGTTCTTTCGCAATATAAATAATCTGTATTTTATGTAGGTAATTATTATAACACAAATAAACATCTTTCTTTGCAAATTGGTTATTTTATTTAGATAATTAAATACGTATTATATAATATCTTATATTAATTAAACAAACCGATATTTATCATTCATATTGTGTTATCGTTCTTTAGTGATACTGTATAAATAATAGTCAAGTTATTTATATTGTAATCGTTCTTTAGCGATATAAATAACATAAATTTAATATTAGGTTTGGAAAAATCCAGTTGCATAATACTGCTATTAGTTTTTCTTTTTGTATTATTACATTATACTAACTTGAACCACAATAAAATGGAAAGGAGTAACGAGGAATTGAACCTGAGATGTTGACATCTAAATTCCGACGTTCGTCCGCTGAGCTACAAGGGCAAAAGTGTGGAAACATTTTCGGAAAAATTGGCCCAATCACACTCCAAGATTTTCTGATGATTCGTAGAAGCTAGTCTAGGATGCGGGGGGCAAAGGCTAATTTAGATTTCCCGATCTCTGATAGGGTCAAACATCCTGATAGAATTAATATTTAACCCTTGCCGTGACTTTCGGTGAAGTTCGGAGGGCCCAATTAGTCACATCCACTCTCCTCATCTCCACGCTTGGGCCCCCTGGAATTTAATAAGATGCGAAAGAGATAGTGGTGTGCGGAAAGCAACGGGATTTTACCGCATTTAGGCCTATCCTTCCCAAGAAAAACTGCAAACATGAACAAAGGAAGCTTTAAATAGAAGAAGAAGGATCTTCTGCGGACCTCTGGAAAAAGAACTAAGGAAGAGACTAGTGAAGTGCTTTGTGTGGAGTGTGGCATTGTATGGGGAAGGAACATGGACATTACGACGAAATGAAGAGAAACGAATTGAAGCATTTGAAATGTGGATGTAGAGAAGAATGGTGCGTGTGAAGTGGACAGATAGAATAAGAAATAAAATTGTGTTTGAAAAAGTGAGTGAAGAAAGAATGATGCTGAAACTGATTAGAAAGATAAAAAGTAACTGGTTGGGTCTCTGGTTGAAAAGAATAATAGACGACATTAGGATATGTGGATCATATGCGGAGACTAAGAGGAAGGCAGAAAATAGGAAAGATTGGAGATTGCTGGGTTTGCAATGAAAGACCTGCCCATGGACAGAACACTTATGTATGTATGTTCAGAATGCCTGGAATATCGTGTCTAAAAACAGTCGCTATTTGCAAAGACTAGTCAATTCCATGCCCACTCGACTGCAAGATGATCGAGATAAGAGGAAGATAGACTAAATATTGAATTGTGGCTTTTTGTTTTGTTTTTTGAACGCTTAATTGTTTGAATGTTTTAAGGCCGACGCCAGTAAATTTGTTTTGTTTATGGCACGAAAGATATTTTTATTGAGAATAAAATCTTTTTTCTTTCCATTTGCAGCCACAATATCATAATGATAAAGTCATGGCATAATATATTAATGAACCTGATGTTAATTACTAAAATAACCGTAAAAGAGAAAGGAGCCATTATGTATAGTTTGTCTCTCTCAAAAACAGAACAAAAAAGAACATAAAAAGCACGTGGTTGTAGTCGAACGCAGGACCACATGAATAAGAGGCCTGAACGCTACCATTATGCTATCGATTACACACAGAATACTTCAATTATAACTGTAGATATCAGGCAACGTGGTCCAACAACATGTAACATCGCCTGTCTCCGAATTGTAGCGAAGATACCCAAAGGGAACTTTGTTTCAGGAGAGCGGCCACTTTTTCTTTTGACAGCTGTACATCAAGTGGTGATAGGAAGAGATAAGCCAGTGATACCTTTACTACGCATCTATTCATGCATTCGGAAAAACAAGTTGTGTTTGTAGTAGAGTTACCTACCAGATTTGGATATGGGAAATAGGGAAAAATCTTTCATTGACATTCAGGTTTTTAAGGCACCTTTTAGGTGTATAAAATGATAATGTATTACATATTAACTAAAAATTAATCATACTGTGATTTATAAAGGCATTATAAATTATAATGATTTATTACAAAGAACTATACATACGCCTACTGTACAATAATATACCACTGCCCGATACTCATCCAATTTGACTACCGGTACTTGTTTTTCAGTCAACTGTAAGCAGAATAGATCTTAATTCTCTCATTAGTCATTAACTACAATTTAGAACATTCTGTTTTATCTTGCTTCCATCAATATTATAGAAAACCATGAGAGTAGTTGCTCTTAATTTAGGGTTGTCATTTATAAGACACAACATATTATAATCATAATAAAAACAAATATTTCATTCCATTTCATTCATAGTGTTCTGCCCAAGGGGAGGTCTTTCACTGCAAACCCAGCATTCTTCAGTCTCCTATTTTCTGCCTTCCTCTTTGTCTCCTCGTGTGATCCATATATCTTAATGTTATCTATCATCTGATATCTTCTTACACCTGTGGAGTAACGGTTAGCGCGTCTGGCCGCGAAACCAGGTGGCCTGGGTTCGAATCCAGGTCTGGACAAGGTATCTGCTTGAGGTTTTTTCTGGGGTTTTCCCTCAACCCTATATGAGCAAATGCTGGGTAACTATTGGTGCATTTCACATTTCACCGGCATTATCACCTTCATCTCATTCAGATGCTAAATAACCTGAGATGTTGATACAGCGTCGTAAAATAACTTACTAAAAAAATATCTTCTTCTGCCCGAACTCTTGTCCCGTTCACAATTCCTTCCAGTGCATCTTTCAGAAGGCAGTTTCTTCTCAACCAATGGCCCAGTCAATTCCTTTTCCTCTTTCTAATCAGTTTCAGCATCATTCTTTCTTCATCCACTCTTTCCAACACAGCTTCATTTCTTATTCTGTCTGCTCATTTCACATGCTCCATCCTTTTCCATATCCACATTTCAAATGCTTCTAGTCGCTTCTCTTCACTTCGTCGTAATATCCATGTTTCTGCCACATACAATGCTACACTCCACACAAAGCACTTCACTAGTCTCTTAGTTCTTTCTCCAGAGGTCCGCAGAAGATGCTCCTTTTTCTATTAAAAGCTTCCGTTCCCATTGCTATTCTCCTTTTGACTTCTTGGCAGCAGCGCATGTTACTGCATATAGTACACCCTAAGTATTTGAAGCTGTCCACTTGCTCTACTGTCTCATTTAGAATTCGGAAGTATACTTTCTTCATTTTTCTTCCTATGACCATGGTCTTCGTCTTGTTGGCATTTATCTTCATTCCATATTGCTCACAGCTATCATTTAGCTCTAGTAGCATATCCCTTAATACCATCTCCTCTTCTGCTAACAAAGCCATATCATCAGCAAATCTTATGCACTTATTCTTCTTCCTCCTACTATCATTCCTCACATGTTCTGAAAACAGTTCTTCACTAAATGCTCTAAGTAGATGTTGAACAGAGTAGGTGATAAAGGGCATCCTTGTACTCCTCTCCCTATTTCACTTCCTTCTGACATTTCTTCTCTTATCCTGACTTTGATTCGTTGTTTCATATAAAGGTTACTGCACAGCCTTCTCTCTTTCCAATCCACGCCAATTTTCTTCAGGATCCCAATCAGTTCATTCCAATGCATTCTATCAAACGCCTTTTCTAAGTCCACAAATACCACATATCGGTACACTTCTTTATTCTTCTCTAAGTATCTTTCGCCGATTGTTCATAGCAGTCCAATTGCATGTCTCATACCTTTTCCCTTCCTGAAGCCAAACTGCTCTTCTTCCAACTGTTCTTCCATCTTAGAATATAAACGTCGATTCAGTATTCGCAGAAGAAGCTTCGCATTGCCAAACCTACCCATGCTCCAGCTTGTAACTGGAGATGGCTCTACTCGTATCTTATCAGATGCTTAGATTAGATTATGATTTTACTTTTAACTACATTTTTTTTACAATATACTCTGCATTTAAATTCGATCAGAATACAAATTTTAACACTGAAACATAAAATAAAATAGTATTCTCCACGTTCATATTTCCCGCTACTCTCTTGGATGACGTGTCATATTTATCCCTCATTCAGAGAAATCGTGCAGCTGTTGGGAAATTTCGGTTTCATAGTGTGACGACATAACCTATGGACATGAGTATGAGTAGTCTGCTAGTTGACAGAATGGTATAATTGGGTGTTTGAAGGTAAGATTGTTGTTTTAAAACGTTAAAAATAAATTTTAAGTGTCGTTTATGTTATTGTACTTTAGTCTAATAGTTGCTGTATTTATTTTTTTCATCGTAAAACTCAATGTGCCAGAATCTGAAATTTTGTGAAGATACTACAACTGGTGGAATAGGTAACGGATGTGGTATTTCAAAGTAAAAAATATGCATTTCAGACCGTAAATAAAAAGATAATGTTCACCCCACCCGAGAAAATTTGCATACTGCATTATGGTATGTAATTAGAAATAAATAAATACAATGACATATTATTACTATTTCAAAATTTAACGTTCAAAATGTTGGGTTCAATTAATGGACATAGCAGATAAGGAAGTGTCAATGAAAATAAAATTAATAAATAAAAATAAGGGACGACTTCACAATACCGCGTAAGTACATATGCCGTCTTTTTTATGTAGCGTAAAAGTAGACGACTTTGCACCACATTTTGACGTCTTAGAATAATTCGACAAAAAATTATTTCTCTGTTTTTTTTTTAATTTATGTCAATACTATGATTAGGACCTAAACATTTATTCTAAATTCAGATCTTTGGAACAATAAATACACTTAGAAAAAATTTTCAAAGTGGTGCAATGTTGTACAGCATTGTGGGACATCTTTGCACCAAACGATTCTTCTTGCTGTATTTCCCTACTACACTCAACTGGTGCAAAATTACAACACTGTAGTTCAACTTTCACATCATAGAGACCATGTACAATAGTATTTTACAATAATGAATCCTAGCAATATGGGCGAATCCAGAAATGCATATAGAGTGTTAGTTGGGAGGCCGGAGGGAAAAAGACCTTTGGGTAGGCCGAGACGTAGATGGGAGGATAATATTAAATGGATTTGAGGGAGAGAGAGTGGATTAATCTTGCACAGGATAGGAACTGATGGCGGGCTTATGTGAGGGTGGCAATGAACCTTCAGGTTCCTTAAAAGCCATTTATAAGCAATAATGATACAGGATTGGTTTTATTCGGGCTAGAGGGCCGTGGTCTGTTGGTAATGTAACCAAACGTTTCGTCCACTACTTCGGTGGACATCTTCAGTGGCGTGGTACACGAGAGCGGAGAGATCTGCTTTGTGTGTCAAGGACGATTTCCTATTGACGCCGGCCATGAAAGCCTACATTCTAATAATGATGTACAATTAGATCATTGTTACATTACCATATCTAGTTCCTGTTTTTTTTTTAATCATTTTAAATATTTTGAAATCTCTGGAACATTAAAGTATCCCCAGTTTGACATCTCTGAGTTCAGAAATAATTTCTATTTCATTTCCTATGTCATACCAGAGTTCATCTTTTACATTGGACCATTTCCTACACTTACTGGATCTATGCATTACACTAACTTGAACCCTCTTCTTTTCACTGTCTGTAACAAGACCAGGATACAAATTATCAAAATAATTTGTGGTTACATAAACACCCTTATTAATGTTTAATGGTTCAGATCTTGTCACTGTTTTCTTTGCAGCACTTGGTCAGCTTTTACACTTAAAAGGCACAATGCCGACATCAGTTTCATCACCCAAAATGACATCTGTATCAGATTCACTGTCAGAGATCTGATTTGCTGCAATATTCTTCCCCTTTGCTGTCTTTTTAGAGTGCCTTCTTCTTCTGCTTCTCTACTCGATGTCCCTCCAGTAGTTCCTCAAATGAGACATGGAGCCATCCGTACTGGAATGGAATAATAGAATGTCTTAATAACTATTGAAATTGCGTATTCTAAAGCTATTTTGTCCTAATATATAGTGCAGTTGACAATTAATTTGGTTTACTGGTACACAGTGTGTGTTGTTGTAAATGCCATTTTAAGAATATTGCTGTGCAAAGTTGTACTTCAGAGTAATGTGACTGAAGATTTCTGTATTCCATTCATTTAATCCATGTGAATTATTATTTTAATGTTTTACAATATGCAAACCAAACTTACAGGTATCTACATGAATTAATAAAAATTTATTGTTAGAAACTTACCTTTTCAATATAGGATTCGAAAGTTTTAGTAATACAACAGAAAATGTTCATCGCCATTTCAACAACTCATTCCATAGATGATGAACAAATGATTGGTAGCTCAAATCACAGACTTGACAAAAAGCTACCAGACAAATGGAATACTCTGTAGGAGACCTATAAAATCACATGTACAATTCAAAAAGTGTTGGTGGTGCAAGTTACACTCATGGTGCAAAGTTGCCCAGTTTTACGGTACTTATTTATTTATCTACCCTTGTGCTATCAATAAAAAACATACTTTTTAATTTGCACAGTCTTTGTACATAAGTACTTACGCGGTATTCTGAAGTATAGCGAAAAATAATGTCAATAATGGTGATGATGATGGTAATAATAATAATTTGCTGGGAGACTTCGTTGCACATAGACCATTTTTACACTAAACCTAAACTTTGTGTATGCAAGGCAGCCATAGGATGCGAGTCAGCAGGCAGTGATGCAAAGGTTTACTGAAATCCTAAACTAACCTAATCTAACCTTTCCTGAATCTGGGACAGGTTAGGTTACTTTAGGATCTTAGTATACCTTGCATACACTAAGTTTAGGTTTAGTGTAAAACTAGTGTATGTACAGCGACACATTCTGGGAAATTACCAATAATAATAATAATAATAATAATAATAATAATAATAATAATAATAATAATAATAATAATAATAATAATAATAATAATAATAATAATAGTAGTAGTAGTACTGGTGATGGGGGTGGTGGCAGCAGTGGCTCATTTTGTTGGGAATGAATATTGTAGTCTCTAAACACGTATAGAAAAAAAAACACGCACAGAATTGACATTTTAAATGCTTCGAGAGCTTTGGAGTTAAGTTAAATTGATTGTTGTGAGTCATTCATTCATTCATTCATTCATTCATTTATAGTGTTCTGCCCAAGGGCAGGCCTTTCACTGCAAACCCAGCAATCTCCAGTCTTTCCTATTTTCTGCCTTCCTTTTTGTCTCCTCATATGATCCATATACAGTATCTTAATGTCGTCTATCATCTGATATCTTTTTCTGCTCCTGAACTTTTCTCCCGTTCATCATTCCTTCCAGTGCATCCTTCAGAATGCAGTTTCTTCTCCACCAGTGACACAGCCAATTTCTTTTCCTTTTTCTGATCAGTTTCAGGATCATTATTTCTTCATCCACTCTTTCCAACACAGGTTCGTTTCTTATTCTGTCTCTCCACTTCAGATGTTCCATCCTTTTCCATATCCACATTTCAAATATTTTTAGTCGCTTCTCTTCACTTTGTCGTAATGTCCATGTTCTGTCCCATACAATGCTACACTCCACATAAAACAGTTCACCAGTCTCTTCCTTAGTTCTTTCTCCAGAGGTCCCAAGAAGATGCTCTTTTTTCTATTGAAAGCTTCCTTTGCCATTTCTATTCTCCTTTTGACTTCTTGGCAGCAGCTCATGTTACTGCTTATAATACAGCCCAAGTATTTGAAGCTGTACATTTGCTCTACTGTCTCATTTAGAATTCGCAAGTTTAATTCCTGTACTTTTCTTCCTATGACCATGGTCTTTGTCTTGTTGGCATTTATCTTCATTACCATACTGCTCACAGCTGTCATTTAGCTCCAGTAGCATATCCCTTAATATCATCTTCTCTTCTGCAAACAACACCATATCATCAGCAAATCTTACACTCTTTTTTCTTCTGCCTCCTACTATCATTCCTCCCATGTTCTGAAAAAGTTCTTCACTAAATCCTCGAAGTAGATGTTGAATAGGATAGGTGATTAAGGGCATCCTTGTCATAATCCTCTTCCTATTTCACTTCCTTCTGACATTTATTCTCCTATCTTGACTTTGACTCGTTGTTCTGTATAAAGGTTACTGAAGAGATTTTCCCATAGAGCTCGTTTTTATATGTATAGGCTACAGAAAATATATTTAATCAACTGCCTTAGAATAATAATTATTGATGGTCTTCGAAAAGTTTATGTTAACTACCAGTGTATCTACCAGCAGTGCTCTCTTTGAAAATATTTCCAGTTAATATTGTATCACATTTATACTGCTATAAACATAAAATGAAATACTGTAGGTACTTAAAACTTAGCCCTGAATAAGCCTTCATTATTTGTTTAAACATACAATTTTTCTTCCCTTTTCTCTCTCTCTCTCTCTCTCTCTCTCTCTTTTCTCCCCCCCCCCCCCCAATGTGACAGGTAGACTTTAAATATTATAAATATCTGAATTATTTCCAGAAATGCAATATATAAGCTTATTTCTTTTCAGACTGTTTGGATACAAGGATTCCAATATGGGCGTCACCAAAGCAGATATTGAAGATAATAATGATCCTGTATATGTACAACGATATGACACAACAGAATTCTATATTGGGCTGTGTTTGGCCATCAGCTCTAGTGTATTTATAGGTAAATTGTTGTTGTTGTTTTGTGTGTGTGTGTGTGTGTGTGTGTGTGTGTGTGCGCGTGCGTGCGTGCGTGCGTGCGCGTTTTTTTTGTGTGTTTCGACTTCGGTATTTCATAAAATTTACAAATTTGATTACGGTATTAGAATATAACATAATATAGTTCATTACTGCGAATTAATAGGAAAAATTTTGCCTGGTTAATTTGTTTTCAATTTCGTTTGACTTCTTACCTAGTTATTAGGAAAGTAAACATTAATCATATACTGTATTTCGTTAATTTGGTCATGAACAATATTAAATGAATTAAATTTACGCTTGTGTACAACACTTCACAGTTTCAAATCGAACAGCTGCTCAAACAATAATAAGTACTAGTATATTTATGTAAATAATTTGTGAATTTCGTGGGTGCACAGTTTCACGGAGATAGTCAGAACGAAATGAAAAATAATAAGACGAGGGCTATTCATAAAGTAACTTCCGTTTTCATATAGAGCGCACAGTAATCGACATAGTGATGCTGTCTTTGCAGTGAATGTTGCATGATTCAGTTTGCTTCGAGCAGTGGTATAGAGAGGATTGTGTGGCTGTTACTTGTAGTGTTATACATGTTCAAAATGTGTGCTCTGATTGAGAATCCCGCCAACTGTAAGATACACTTGGTGATATGATTTCTCGTGGCGAACTGTAAAGCAGCTGAAATCCGTCTGTTGCGTGCTGGGGTGGTTTTTGCACTACAATGCCTACTGTGCTGCGTACTGTGTCTGAACTGAAAAATTTCATCTGCAAAGTGTTTGGTCATCCTCCATGTAGCCTGATTTGGCACCTACTGCTTACCATCTTTTCATACACACAAAGAAGTGGCTTGCATCGCAGCATTTTGACAATGACAAAGAATTGCAGTCCAGCATTGTAGGTTGACTTCAGTCACAGACGGGAGAGCTTTATGACTGTGGTATTCAAAAGTTCGAAAGTGTCTCAATTTAGCCCGAAACTATGTAGGAAATAAATCAAAGTTTGTAGTTTCAAACTGTTGTAAACAAATCCTGTAACCACATTGCCATTTTTGTTACAATAAATTTTATGAATAGTCTTCGTAAATAAGAAGGGCAGACTAACCCCATTGTTATTGTTTACATTGGCACTGAATGAAGCAAATACTATAAGTTTTAGTACCACGAATTTCTCAGAAAATTGAAGGATTTATAGATGATAAAATTATTGAAACATTCTTTTTCGGTAAAATTGATTATAAATTACATTTTCTAGCTCTGAATTGCACTTCAGTCTAATTAATTGTTGCTAATTTTCTCCCTGAAATTCGTATTGATTCTCTTCCCATTTTCAAAGGTGAAAGTCAGAATTCATTGCTTGTTCTCTGAGCATGTGTGTATTGGAAACAATCAATTGTTCCTATTTTTGTTTTTAGGTTCCAGTTTCATCATCAAAAAGAAGGCTTTGATTCGTCTTAATCGAGCAGGAGCTGTTCGAGCCGGTGCGGGAGGTTTTGGCTATCTGAAGGAATGGATTTGGTGGGCAGGTTTACTGTCAAGTATGTGTAGTTGCTATTAATAGTCATATTTTATCTGATTTAACTTACAGGTAGACTAGGTTCACTCCTTATCTCTCACGTCACCATTCTCCTCATGAAAAGCAGAACTTATGAAATGAATTGAAATAGTTTTCTTTTTATCTAATGGTGGACACTTGACTTAAATTATTCACTCATCTGTAGGCGACATACCAAAGTTGTAGTTCTTTTTGCTGCCAGATGATATCGTCATTGATGCACCTTGCGAACTACATGGCACCTCGTAATGGTGATGATGATTAATGAAGCAATGGTGGAATGCTGGTAGAGGAGAACCTATCACCAAGCACTGTTTTTGTCCATCACAAGTTCCAGTTGGATATGCCGGGATCCAAACCTGGGTTAATTGCGTGGAAAGCCAGCATTCTGTTTGACTGATTGACTGACAGTGTGCCAATGAAATGAAATGTTAGTCTTTGTTAGGAACAGAAATATGTGTTAATTCTGTAGAGCACACTGATTTATAATTAACCAGCAGAGATTCCTGGAGTTCTTTCATAAAGAGGCTCAGCTGTGAAAAATCAAATTTCAAGTAAAAACGTTATAATTTTGTAATGATAAGTTATTAGGCTTGCTAACCATCCCATTTTTTCCAGAACAGTCCCGATTTCGACCATTGTGTCCTGCGTCCCAAAATAATTTGCTCATGTATCAAAATTTCCCGATTTCATGTCATATTAGACATCTACATCTGATTTTCGTTCCTATCAGATTTTTGGATTTAGTCTGGATTGGAAGATAATTCCGCTCAGTCTCATACAGACATACTTACGAAATTGAGAAATGACTCTAGTATGCATGTTCAAGGCAGGAATTTTGTTCTCGTTGATATGTCAACAGAGTGACGGGTGCAATGATTATAATACACAAGTTAGGGCAGGTTTGATCACAAGATACTTATTGAATCATCTATTCTCTGTGCTCATCTTATGCACTTTGAATTTAGTTTGGCGCCATTCAGTATTATGTCCATTTTGTTCCACTTGATGCGTCATTCATTGGTTTTGGCGGAAAAGTGGAAAAAAATAAAGATTTTTACGACCACTTCACTTCTACGACAGATAGGCCTATAGATTAGATTAGATTATATATAAGCGAGTACAACAACAAAGACTTGTAAAATACCGCAGCCCCTCACGTGTGATAAGATCTGATGGCTCTGGTGATAAATCACGTAAACGTTTCTGTATTTTCCGAGAAAAGTGGCTGGAATCTTTTGTGTAGGCAGGGTTGGACAAAATACTGGCATCCAAGTATTTCAAATACAAATACAAAATACTTCAAAAAATTGTATTTGAAATACAAATACAAAATACTTAAAAAAAAATTAAGCAAAATACATGTGTATTTCAAATACTCAAAATACATTTGTATTTCAAATACTCGATACAATATGTAGGCCTAAAGAAATAAGAATATTGCTGAAAATCTAAAATATTATACCGGCATTAACATTAAAAGTACTTTTATTCCGATGTTTTACTGTATATAAACACTGTAACTGAACATTCTTCCTTTTCCCAGTCAGCAATGAAATTATGCTACATATGAATAATTACTGCTCCCTTTCAAAAAAACCAGTTTCTCAAGAAGTTTATCAGATAAGGATCCCCTTGCTGGTGAATGAATAAATCCTGCAAAACAGAACAGTCTTTCTACAGGAACACAAACTTGTATGATACTTTATAAAGCTTGTTTCACTGTTTGGTAATTCTCTAGAGTGCACAGGGTTGTCCCTTTGCCATTGAAGAATTGTATGAGCTCATACTCCGCAGTAGATAAGTTCTTTTCTTTTTGCTTTCCAAAGTCTGTTGTACTTGAGTTGAAAACACAAAAATTGTTTTCATCGTCTGAACTGACCAAAGGTGTAGCAGAGAACTGCTCAGCTGATTTCACGCACATAATCTGTGTCCTCTTCTTATCATTTGGTGAGACAGTGTCAGGTAGCCATCTCATCTTCAATGATGGGTGGAAGCAAGCTGCCAAAATAGCTCAATTTGCTTCTTGGGTCAGATCAAACATCGCTTTAAATCTTGATGGAAGCGAACTTATTAGGACTGGAGTTACTTGGAATACATGGCATAGATTGCTAAATAACAGAATATGTAATTTGTTTTTGAGGGAAATTAATATGGACAAAAGTGGCTTTAATAGCAGGTCTTCTCATTTTGTATTAAATCAAGGGCTACGACAATGGGTTTCAGAGCTGCACAATATTCTTCAAGGTACTGAAACTCAACATCTTTGAAGGTTGGCAATCCCAGTTTTTCACATATACTGTTTATATCATGTTTGAATTGCAATATTTGAGAATTCCATTGTGTTGGTCAAGGAAACTTTAATGAATATTTCAAGACATCTGATATAATTTCTGAGGATTTGGGTCTCCTAGACGCATTCCATAATGCTGAACATTTAGCAAGTGTTGGGTGATGGATCCTTGACGCTGCTGGAGATTTCTTTATGGCATTAAGGAAATCAGTTGTGGCAAGAAAACTAAGTGTATGGCTAGCACATCTGAAATGGGCAGGCAAATAAGACAAAAGTTCATTCTTCAAATCCAAATCCAAAACTTGAAGGACAAGAAGAAGAAGAAAGTATTTTGAGTATTTGAAGTACAAAATACATCAATTTTATGTATTTAAATACAAAATACTTTCGAAAATCCGTACAAATTACAAAATACAAATGTATTTCAAATACTGCCCAGCCCTGTGTGTAGGTAGGTTAAGTTGGTTCGGTTTAGTTCAAATTAGATTAAGTTAGGTTAGTTCATATTAGGTTAGTAATTACTCCAGTAAGATGGTTCCTAGTTCCATTTCTTTTATAAGGGATTTATATTGTTTTTCAACTTGTCTTGTTGTCATTTTGCCAAGTTTTTGTAATTTTTTTTTTTTGCATATGAAATGATGTGGTTGTTAAAATATACATATACTGTTATAAGAGTACGACTGTTGAATATGTGGATTGATAGGTGGAAATAATTAATGCAATAAAATTGTCTGTAACGTTTGTGTCCCTAATTTTTACTTACGAAAGTTGGCAAGCCTATCAATTATGCATGTGTAAACATGTGCTTATCATACCGTACTTATTTGAATTGACACTTCATTCAAAAGGAAGCTTAAATTATTTCCACAGGGCAAGTAACGTCCTAGAGCTCCCTTCCAGATGCTGCCACTGTAACTAACAACAAAATATTATAATGAATCAAAATCAAGGTCCATAATTCCCATTTTTAACCTTTTCTTTTTTTATCTAATACAGTGGGCATTGGTGAGGCTGCCAACTTTGCGGCATATGCATTTGCGCCTGCATCACTAGTTACACCACTTGGAGCCTTGAGTGTGCTGGTGGCTGCTATTCTGTCTTCGCGCTTCCTTAATGAGAACTTGAATTTACTGGGAAAAGTAAGTACTTGGTATAAAAGCCTTATTTACCATTATTGTGTAATAAAACTACAACAGCATATACTGTCTCCAGTATGTCAGCAGTCATAGTTCATTGTAACATTTTGCAGCATCTTATCGTATCATCTGGTTTGTAATATTGTCATACTGTTAGACCAGCATTATAATTTATGTTTTTTTTTTTTTTAAATCCAATGCCACCAGGTTGTCATTTCGACATTTCTGGTCTTCTCTCCTGGCCGTGGCTTAGTTGTAACTCACTTCTGAGGTTGGGGCACCTGGAAGGCGGAGTTACATTACCCCGATGATGTGATAGGATGATTATGATAATGTGGTGCCAGGAGAGGTCTTAAATCTAAACTTAACCTAAATTCAAGACCATGGACGAACACAGGAATAATCCCCTTTAAGGAAAAATTCCTGTGCTCTAACCAGGAATCGAACCCGGAACCTCATGAACTATAGCCAGAAGCTCTGACCACTAGACCATGAGGCTGGTCCCAGGTAGTAATGTTCCATCGACTTTATGATGTTAGTGCGGAGCACCCATCTTGAGGAAGCTAAGCGGTAAAGAGTGGAGTAGGATCGGTCTGTGTAGGGCAGCATGTACGGACTTGTACACCAGCATATGACCACTCACTGTCCATCAACAGATTTTGTTAGACAGAGGCTGGAGTGGGACTGATCTGCATAGGAACTCTCTGTTTATTATTAAGAAAACGGACTGCCCTTATGCAAATTTATTGTTCCGTATATTTTGCTTAATGCCACTTTAAAATAGCTAAGTACACATCACTCTAATATAGACCTATTATTACAGTTTTGTATCGGATTTCTGCACCTTTTATTACATTTACTTATACTGCAACCCCCTCATTTGGAGAAAGGGTTCTTCTATGCAAATCTGGCTTACAGGGAGCTACTACCTGAAAGCCAGATTTGCATAATATACTGTATTTCGTTACTGGAGGTACATTAACAGGAAGCCACAATTTAAGTCACACAGAATTTGTGTGCACTCAAAGTTGGTTCTGGCGTCTTGTCAGCCCATTTGAGTTGTGTGATATAAAGGAAAAATTGTGACAGTGTCGTGTATAGTTCCTGGGGTAGCTCAGTTGGGAGAGCATTCGTGCGCTAAGCGAAGGATCCTGGGATCGATACCCGACCCTGGAACAATTTTTCCTTGAAATTATTGAAAGGGTTCTTTTACTTATATGTAGCATAAATCTGCGAGGTGGGACTTCTAGATCTACTTCCCTTTAGAAGATAGAAGCCTGGTAACCATTACACCATCGACGACGACAATATTTGGTGGAATGGAACATGCTATTGTTGATGATTTTAGTTACACTTTTACTTTCTCATTATATGAAGTACAGTACAAAGAAAGATTATTTTGTTGTTGCAAAAAAAGAAATGTTGAGATTTTCACAGAAATACTGTTATAATGTGTATGGTCTGAAAGAGTAATGTTATATGTGTACAGTGATTCCTCATAAACTGTGTCGGATTTTGTTCATATTAAATGCCTACGAGTCAAATTATCTTGGAATCATTTAATATTATCATTTTCTACCAAAAAATTAATCGCTCATTCATTTAAAAAGACATAACATGGCAGTCAACCGTAACAACACTTGTTTATATGAGATTCGTTTGTTATATGGTAGTGAGAACTGGACACTATTTGCAAACTAGATGAGTATACAAAGCTCAGAAACGAGGTTTTAATAATCAGTAACAAGTTGTAGAGTAAGAGTTTGTAAGAGAAATTATTGACTGTATTTGATAAGAATTTAAAATTGCTTAAGCTAAATCTAGGGAAAACGCGGAAATTCTACTTGAAGCAAGTAAAGAGATAGGGTTGGAAGTAAATCCCGAAAAGACTAAGTATATGATTATGTCTCGTGATCAGAATATTGTACGAAATGGAACTATAAAAGTTGGAGATTTATCCTTCGAAGAGGTGGAAAAATTAAAATATCTTGGAGCAACAGTAACAAATGTAAATGACACTTGGGAGGAAATTAAACACAGAATAAATATGGGAAATGCCTGTTATTATTCGGTTGAGAAGCTTTTGTCATCTAGTCTGCTGTCAAAAAATCTGAAAGTTAGAATTTATAAAACAGTTATATTACCGGTTGTTCTTTATGGCTGTGAAACTTGGATTCTCACTTTGAGAGAGGAACAGAGATTGAGGGTTTTTGAGAATAAGATTCTTAGGAAAATATTTGGGACTAAGAGGGATGAAGTTACAGGAGAATGGAGAAAGTTACACAACGCAGAACTGTACGCATTGTATCCTTCACCTGACATAATTAGGAACATTAAATCCAGACGTTTGAGATGGGCTGGGCATGTAGCACGTATTGGCGAATCCAGAAATGCATATAGAGTGTTAGTTGGGAGGCCAGAGGGAAAAAAACCTTTGGGAAGGCCGAGACGTAGATGGGAAGATAATATTAAAATGGATTTGAGGGAGGTGAGATATGATGGTAGGGACTGGATTAATCTTGCTCAGGATAGGGACCAATGGCAGGTTTCTGTGAGGGTGGCAATGAACCTCCGGGTTCCTTAAAAGCCAGTAAGTAAGTAAGTTAAGCTAAATCTTGGAATAAGAAAATGAAGAAATGGATACAGTACTGCGAATGTATGATACTTGCGCACTAAAACTATGCTTTGACTATATATCTGTTGAGAGAAGAAAAATTTGTAGGAGCAACCCATATGAATATGGACCAACCAAGATCTGTGAAAATGGAGCAAGTATACAGTTTAAATGTGATGATGATGATGATGATGATGATGATGATGATGATGATAGTATTGGCAATAACAACGAAAATGATGATGATATGGGGTTGATGATATGTTGCCTAGTTTAGCCCTCTTCAGATCTTCATGAGTCGTCAAAGAGCAATTTCCAGGACAGTTTCTCTTGCAATTTTCATGTTTAAAGATGTCTCTTTATCTTATGTGAGGTTTGATTCTGGATATGCAATCCTTGTTTTATATCGTGTTATGTATGTAAACTGAAACTTTAAAGTGAGATTTAATTCAAATATTGGAAGTAATTAAGAAAAAAAAATCACCATTTACAGTAAAAGTGCAGCTTTTTGCTTGTTTCATTCACTATGAAGTGAAACAGAACTAGCTGTATTTCGAGGTGTGTCCACCTGTCCCAATCTCTCTCTCATATGGACAAGTGCGTCTATTCTTTTTTAGTAATTATCAATAATTAACTGTCTTAAAATCTTTCACATGAAATATTATCACCCATATTTTCATCTCTTTTCATTTTAGATCTTGTATCTATTTAAATTAGGGTGACCAGACGTCCTCTTTTGTCCGGACATGTCCTCCTTTTTTTAGGCTTTTGTCCGGGGTCCAGACGGATTTTAAAAAAGTCAAGAAATGCCCTCCTTTTCGTAACTTTATGCCCGATATTTTGAAATGATCTGATTTGACGCCTTTTTCGAGTAATTTGTATGTAGGTGGCAGCAGCATCGACAATCTGTCTCTCCTTGTTATGATCATTACTTTCTAGGCAACTGTAAAATTATTTTATATTATTAAGTTTTATCGTAAGTATGCTGTAATAAAATAGATATTGACATCATTTTAAGTATAATATAGGCTAAGCCTAAATCTAAATACATATTTTCTGTCATCTTTAATAATTATAGTTCCCTTGACTTTCATATTTTAACTGACTGTGAAAAATCATTGTTGTTGTTATTATTATTATTATTATTATTATTATTATTATTATTATTATTATTATTATTATTATTATTATTATTAAGCTTTATCATAATTATTTTGTAATTAAATAGATATTAACATAATTTCGTGTATGATATAAGCCTAAATCTGTACTGTTAATATATTTTAATAAAATAGATATTGACATAATTTAAAGTATAATATAAGCCTAAGTCTAAATGTAAGTACATATTTTATGTCCTCTTTTTTCGAACAATGTCCTCGTTTTTTAAGCTTTGTGTCCTCTTTTTTTTTTATCGATGTGAATCTGGTCACCCTATTGAGGGAAAAAACATGATTTCATTTGCCTGTTCGAGTAAAATGGTCATACGGGAAGTCAATTGCCATCCCTGTCCTACACATATTGTAATGTTGGACTGGATCGGTACACATGCCACCATTCAAAATTCGTATAAGGACCACAAATACCAATCATAGAATACAGTAGATGCTGTATTTGAAGTACATTATTTTAACTTACTGCAGTATATGAGCAGTGAAATACTGTATTGATTATTAAAACGTAGGCTAATCTTCCCTGATCTCCATTGATTTTTTTGTTTTTATGTATCTTTGAGAGGAAATTTCACTAAAGTAATCTATGTTATTTCTATAATAGCATTATTCAGAAATTACAATGTATGTGGGATCCTGTTTATTACATTCTTATTTGGATATTCCTGTGCTTTTTAAAACTGGGATCTGATATGTCTTCTAGATGGGCTGTGTTCTGTGCGTATTGGGCTCTACTGTGATTGTGATACATTCCCCAAAGGAAGAAGAAGTAGAAAATCTCGAAGATCTGCTTCTAAAACTTCAGGATGCTGGTGAGTTTGCATATGTTCAGTGTAGTTTTATATCTTAAAACAGGCTTCATTTCTGTAGTTTATTTTATATTTCACATAGAGTAAATGTTTAGGGAATAACTATATGATCACATATTGAAACACTTACTACATGGCTGCTAAATCAGGTGTTGGAGGTGTACTGGGTGGTTGGTTTGCGCAGTGGAAGCAGTATGCCTGCAATTTTCCAAACATTGCTAGTAACCTATCATTACCAAATCTCTCTTTCCAAGTCTACTAAACCAGTAGATGTTCACCATCCCCGTGGAATTTCCGAGTCTATTAGACTAGTATACGTTGCCCATCCCACCGGAGTTTTCTGAGTGTATTAGACTAATAATCGTTGCCTATCACACTGGAGTTTTCTGAATGTATAAGACTAGTAGACTTTGCGTATTCCGCTGGAGTTTTCTGGGTGCTATGTCTATCTCTCAGCACTTTGCAGGAAAGCTCGGTTCCCCCTCTCTGCGATACCCACAATTCCTGCTGGCCAATAGGAGGGATAACAAAGAAAAGCATACGGAATAGATGGCACTGATGTCAAGATGGCGTATGTCGAAATGTCGTGGTGCTATAGTAAGTTGTCCGAACAGCTGAGCCGTCATGGCTCAGTATTTCGTAATCAGTTTAACAGTGCATCAACTACAGTACTTAATGGTAATAGAATACTCGAAAATAATGAATTGGTAAATTTATGCACATAGCTTTAATTAATATTATTATTACTCGGTACCAGTATATATAATTGCATGCATAAACTGAAAACAAACTCCTGTTCAAGGTAGCGGACATCTGGTACATCTCATCGTGGACCTTAAAAATACAGTAACACACCCATTATGATACCTATAGTGACATTTTGTGTCATCTTTTATGTATAAATTAACAAAACTCGGAAGACTGACCATCGTTAGGTAAATGGGGACTGAGGGTGTAAAGAATTTTATATTTCGCTGTGTTATTGACGAAGGTTGTAATACTAAGTCAGAATTATCAAGATTAATAAAAGATGAATCGAACACAAATTACTTAATTATGAATCAACATCGAAACAAGGATGAATGATTAGTTTTTTAATTAGAATAAGATTCTTTTCTGAACATAAAACACAAAACATAAAAATAATAAATTATACAGGGTTAGTAAAACTTCCCGCACCACCTAAATAATTTTTTAAGCATATGCTTCAGTGTCATGAAACTCAGTGTGTGGAGATAGCCATATACTAAGTACTCAATAATGATATTAACAAATGGAATACCCAATATATTTTTATATTTTCGAATCATGCTCATTAAAAGGTTTTCAAAAAGTAGCCACATACTTCTGTTCAAATTCATTGTTGCTAAATCAAGAGAACGGAAAAGTGTGAGTCAAACAAATAATACGAGTAAAATGCTTCTTATGTTTACTGTGATTTGATTATCCTTCGTTTATATCCATGGAATCATGTTTATTGATACAGAAACATCCTACTTAAAGGATTGAATCTGAATTCTAGAGCGTTAAATAATTCTATCTGATGTTGAGCAAGAGGGAAAGAATTCTAATTTTAATTATGATTGGCGACCTGATCTTAATAAGTCCTTTATGCTTTCAGTATCAGTAAATTTCCTTAAGATCCCTGTCATTGTTTTATGTGGAATTGGATTGCGATCTGAATGCATGTCATTAAATAAATTTGCTGCCTCTCAATGAAATCATTACCTATCTCCATAACCAACCATAATTAAGATTAGAATTCTTTCCTTTCTTCCCTGCTGTTATGTACAGTTACAAGGAACTATGACTATTAGTTCAGTAGAGAGACTGTCGCATGGAATTGTGTGGATTTGATTACTGGGAAAGATGATTTTATTTTTACTATTACAGAACGAATCTGTAATCCATTGAGTCTACCTTAACAACAGAGATGGTTATTTCTTGTGTAAATAAAATTACTGGAGTGTGATATTGAAGGGCTTTAAAAATTTTATGGTGGCTCACTGGTCAGGCATGGGCCAACTACAGAAACGCAATTAAAAAAAACATTTTTTTTACTCATTATAGACGATTGACTTTTTCAAATCCTGGTAATACTAATCAGTTACTACTGTATCTTAGTTGGAAGTTACACCTCCACATTTTTATAGCCCTTCATGGGTAACATTATTCTTCCGAACTCAATTTATTACAGAACCAAGTCCCATCCCTACCTTCTCGTGGTGCAGTTGTTAGTAAGCATAATTTACAAGCTGAACTAAAGGGAGGGGCTACTCACCAATTAGCACTGGTCAGCTTGATGAGTTAACGACCGAATTTGATATAATTTTTCTCTATTCAATACCTAAAGGTACGGTCACACATCGCTACTTTTGCTGCACAACTTTTGTACTGCAGCTGCAAAAGTTGCGTGTCATGTTCACACGTAAGCCAAAAGTAGCGCGCTGCACGCTACTTTTTGTACTGCGCAACCCGAGTGCAGCAAAAGTTGCAACTGGAGGTTGCGAGTCTGTTCACACACAAGGCGCTACTTTTGCAGCCGCAGTCTAGCTGCAGGTTCCCATCTCTGTGTTGACTTCTCAATATACATTTTGTGGTTATGTTCACATTATTAATAAACTCATGCGAAAGCTTACTTATCTATTATTTGCTTTTCTGTCCTAACTAGTATTCAGAAATTGGCATTATTTTTACTATAAAGCTTTTAAAAACGCCTATATACGTAAATGATAACCAACAGCATATTCACGTAATCAATGTTGGCAACCCCCCTGTTTGAAACTACGCTACAGAAAATTAAAAAAGTGAATTATATTGTCAGCAAATATACTCAGACTGTGTTATACATTTAATAACTGTTAAAAATAATTTATTTTTATCACATCTAACATTAAAATACATTCAAACAATAAAAGTATCATTGGCACATATGGGTGGCAACACTGGTCGCTACCGCAGCAAAAGTTTCAACAAAACCGATATCAAAAATGCTGCGGCTGCAACCCTGAGAACCCTGTTCACACGTCGCTACTTTTAAGCTGCGCGCAGCATGAAAAAGTAGCGAGCAGCATGTTCGGCAGCTGCTACTTTTCGGGTTGCACCATTGTTCATACGTCGCAGTACGAGAGTTGCGCAGTTTTTTGTATACTGCATTGCTGTACTGCAACCGCAGCAAAAGTTTCAACAAAACTGATATCAAAAATGCTGCGGCTGCAACCCTAAGAACCCTGTTCACACGTCGCTACTTTTAAGCTGCGCGCAGCATGAAAAAGTAGCGAGCAGCATGCTCGGCAGCTGCTACTTTTCGGGTTGCACCGTTGTTCATACATCGCATTACGAGAGTTGCGCAGTTTTTTGTACTGCATCACTGCAAAAGTAGCGACGTGTGACTGTACCTTAATTCCCTCTTTACCCTCTCTTATCAAGTCCTCTGACTGAACTCTTACGTTCTTCAACCCCAATGCTATTAGAGCATTCGAGGCCTAGGGGTTCATTTCACTTTCCTTCCTACCCCTTCCATCTTTCTGTCCCTAGTGCTGACCTGCTATGGCACTAAAATCGTCCTCCAGTGGCTTAAGGAGGGAAAGCTGGTGATCAACAAGATCTCCCAACTAGGTTCAGTGGACCTGTCAACCAACAGCAGGTGTGGTCCTCCAGACATTCTGGGGGTTGTGTGTGGATGAAGTAGCCACCAAAACGTTAAAATATGGTGTTCACTTAAATCGGCTACAACTTGCCATTTAACTATCTTTGAAAAATATTGGAGTGCAAGAGGTCAAATGACTTTATTGTCAAATGCCTGGCATTAGAAAACAACATTTATTACAGAACCAAAACAGGTGAGCAGCACTCTTAAGAAGGATATATTATGCCTAGTATATAGGATGAAGTAATTTTTCAATGGTTTTGCTGAAATAAATAAGGATAAGCACAATAAGCCAGTAGGCTGCAATGCATCCAGAACTGACCGAGGGAACCTTTCATTTCCTCAGGTCGAAACTCCCCTTTGAAAATTTGCACTTGGATGAATACTGTAAAGCAGCAGTGACCTACAAAAGTGTAGCTGCCAATGTAAACTGTAAAAAGAAGGGAGTGGTGGAATAAATAAATGAATGAATGAATGAATGAATGAATGAATGAATGAATGAATGAATGAATGAATGAGTGAATAAAATTGTTTCCCCCCTTTTTTCCTTTTACAGATGTTTGGATTTGAGGATTACTAATTTTGATAGTGAAATATTGCTATTATATCAAGCTTACAATATCTCCTGTATCGAATTTATGAATTTCAGAAGGTTGTGATACTATCATATTCAAAAGTAGCTATTTTTTCTGTATCATCTGATGTAACAGCAGAAAATTTCAGTATTCTAAGGTGTCGTAAAATTTTAAATGAACGAATGGTACTTCACTTGATCCCTGCACATTGTGGAGTGGGGAGGTAATGAGGCAGTTCATTTCTTGGTCAAGAAAAGTATCAAAATTATTCTAAAGTCATCTGTAACCAATTAATATAAAATTATAGTGCTTCTGAAGGAAATGGGAAAAAAAAAGTGGAACATATTATGCAGTACATCTAATTTAATACCTGAACCTCATGAAAATCTGTGGTGGCAACATTCAGATTGCTTATAGGCTATGATAACCTCAATAAGCATTTTTAAAGAATTGATATTGTAGAATTTCCTATATGCCCTTTCTGTAATCTTAACGAAGATGTTAATCAAGATCATCATCTTCTTCACTGTCCAACTTTTACTCAATTTTCCAGCCTTCTTGCTAAATATTGAAGTGTAAGAAAGCAAATGACATCCTTGTCAACTACTCAACATTAGATACCAACCCATCAATCAACCAACACCTATAATTACCTTCCTACTTGTTAACGAAGACAAGTGATGCCTTACATCTTAAACTTCACTACTAGCAGATTGGTACCGTAACTTATCATGTCACAGTTTAATTGGATCAATGTTGTACTGTGAAAGAATTTCTCAGGGAGAGTTGTGTCAGGCACGTGCATTCTAACAGACAAAAAGACTGTTGAAATGCAAGTTTTAAGCTGTTTTTAGAAGCTTTTTTTCTGAGCCCTACAGTTCCTGTTGGCAGTTATTTATTATATTTACAGTACCTATGCATATACGACTTTTCATGTGGTATTTCTATCTGATGATCTTGGAAAATTCTTGTTTGAGATGCAGATGTGACTCTGTTGGAGAAAACTACTGGTTCCAGTTTTCCTTGTATAGTCACTGAGGATGTAATGATATTTTAACCTTTCTATTTATATAAACCTGAAAAGGACTGTCTATGTATTCCACTTTTTCTGCACGGTCTTTGAGGATAATGTGAGTTTTGTCTTCCAGCTAATGGGCAACTACAAGAGTCCCAGAGAACATTCCTGGTGTTTCTGTCGTCTGACCAGTAGCAGATTCTCCCTGCACCACTGCTGCTTGCATCTGTGAACTCACAGTGCTTAGCTGGATTAAAACTTACATACTAGTACTATGTTATATTAATAAATGTAAGTTATCAAAATTGGACATCCCTTAGCTTATTTTTTCGCTCCTGATTGGTGTTTGTTACTCTGCAATTATCAACTTTTCTTTCTTGTACGGGCCAAGAGAGAGGGAATGAAGGAAAGAGAGATAGAAATCACTACGTGAAAACTGCATAGTTGGTGTATCCCTGTCACCCAAAATTAGCTGTGTCAGAAAAGTGGAAAAGGCATTCAGTGAATAAGCTAAAAATAAGTGCAGCTCATTATGTTGTGTTGTGTTTTGCGATGGTTTCATATTCAGTGCATGAATATATACACGTTTCGAAAACATAGTACAGGAAAAGAAATCGTGTAGCAGAACAAGGGAAGATTTTAGACGTAAATTTCCTGCCCGCCCAGTTCCGTATAGAAAACAATAATAATGTAAATACAGTCCGCATTTCACAAGAAGATACGAGCAAGGAATGCGAGTTTTTCCCCCACTCTTATAACCTAGCCCCGACATGGAACCGGCCGCCATTGACTGAGTCTTGTTTGTCCCAGTCGGCCAGTGACACCACTCCCATCCATCTGCTCCTTCAAGAATGCTGAGTTACTGGTTTACTCTCTCCTCTTACCCCGCAAGGACCATACTCCCCTCGCAGGGATCCTCTCGTGAAATTTGGACAGTAGGTTTAATGAAACAGGTTGTCTGGTTGATGTGATGTGAATTATGTATCACACAAGATGGACAACACTTCCAGCAGACTACCGTGTGGAGGGTGAATACCGAATGTTATTAATATAACATATAAGTTTTAATCTGGCGAAGTGCTGTGAGTTTTTTTGATGCAAACAACCGAGGTTAGCAGGGAAGATCTGCTGCTGCTCAGCCAATGGAAACACTGAAAATGTTTGCTGGGACTCACTGCATATATTTTCTGGCTTGTGTTATCTTATTTGACACTATGTAGACTGTGAGGACATTATGATGTTGTGCAGGATTCATCACATACGTGGTAGCTGTTGTTTCACTGTCTGTGTTCATCGCGTTGTGCCTGGGACCTCGGTATGGACACCAGAATGTGGTGGTGTACATCACACTCTGTTCAGCTGTGGGTTCCCTCACGGTAATGGGCTGCAAGGGCTTGGGCCTTGCTCTCAAGGAAACACTGTCAGGTGGACAGAACGAAATGGGTAACTGGCTCACATGGATCTTCCTCTTAACTGTGGTTCTCTGCATCACAGTGCAAATGAACTACCTCAACAAGGCACTGGACCTGTTCAACACTGGCATAGTGACACCGGTATACTATGTCTTATTCACGACTCTTGTAATAGTTGCGTCCACAATCCTTTTCAGGGAATGGCAACATCTCAAAGCAGAGGACATGCTGGGTAATTTTTGTGGCTTCTTGACGGTCATAATGGCCATATTTCTCTTGAACGCATTTAGGGATATGGATGTGTCAATGCTCGATGTTAAGGGATTGATGCATCCTAAACGTGATATGTTGATGCCATATAGAAATAACAGAGATGATATGGGAGGTTTGTATGGTGCCTCTGGCATGACACACAACTCCATATGACCTTCCTTCTCCATGTCACGCGTAAAGAACCTGTGACTTAAATTCTGGAGCAGTTCTAGTGTATGTGGAGTTGGAAGGAAGCATTGTAGAAGAGTAGTCGACCCCGGATAGCGCATAATTGAGCATAAGTTACCCCGGATATTGTATCAAACCACAGGCAGCTCCCACAATTAATTCAGTCAGAATTTTATTTTTAGGACATCTATCCAAAATAAATATGGTCCTTGATGTAAACAAATATGCGTGTTACAATTCATTATGCTTGCTTGCTGACCAAAGATCCACATTGCTTATCAGGTACATATGTGCAGGTAAATAGCTCTACTGCACTTAAGTTTATTTCTTACAGTTCTAAATAATAAAAAGAAAATCCCCTACTACAGAAAGACATCAGTGTCCAAGAACCCTGTTAAGAGTGTTTGTGAGTCAGGAAGATAGGTAGATACCGGTAGAAAAGAAGAGATATTTTACATGTGTCAAGGAATTAGCAAATTGTGTATGATACCATTATTTGGTACATTTTACACTTAATTCACGTACAGTCTTAGAAAAAAATTTTGTTGCACAAATTCTTTATAAGTCCCAGAAAGGAGGCAGTGTGCATGATCAGAGGATGTGCGACCTGGTTCACAAGAGAAGGACTAGGTGAGGTAATATAATTAGTTTTGTTTCGTTGTGTGTCTGATCATGTGCACTGCCTCCTTTCTGGGACTTACAAAGTATCTGTGCGACAAAACTTTTTTCTAAAATTGTACGTATAATTTACTTTTTTAAAAGTGCAGCAGAAAAAATCCGGACTTCGAGAAAAGTGACTACTACAGAGTGTAACAAAAAGGTACAGCCAAACTTTCAGGAAGCATTCCTCACACATGGAAGAAGAAAATATATTATATGGACATGGTTCCGCAAACACTTTATTTTCATGTTAGAGCTCATTTTCTACACTCTTCATAAAGGATTAATCATGGGAAACACACAGGAACAGAACTTACCAGCATACCATATGAAACTCTTTCTTACGTGAAATGTTCAAAATGCCCTCCGTGAGCATGGATACATCCATCAACCCACCATTGCATTGAATCCCAGATGTGATAATGTATCCCTGGAGAATTGCGTATTTTTGCACAATACGGGCACAAAAACTCTTTGCATCTTGTACCAGGATTCCATACACAATAGCTTTCAAATGCCCCAACAAGTAAAACTCTAATGAGTTTAGGTCCGGAGAACGTGGAGGCCAAGGAATTGGAATACCTATCCATCTGTCATGGAATCTGTTATTTAGAAGCCTACAAACATTAACACTGAAATGAGGACTCTATTGTGCATGAAGTACATGTTTCGTCTTACTGATAAAGGCACATCTTCTAACAGAACAGGTAGAGTATTCTCTAAGAAAGCATGGTAAATTTGTTCGTTGAGCCTGGGTGGAAGAACATGAGGCCCTAACAAAAAGTCACCAAGAATTGGAACACAAAACACTGGCGGTGAAATGATTTTATTGGATTATTATTGTCTGATAATTGTAACAGCTGACTTGGAGGGGAATAATCATTTACGTCTTGGTCAATATAAGAGAATAGCCCAGAAGAATACCAATTACTTATGTTGCTGTTGAGGGCGATATTAATTTTGGATAGATAATTCCATTACATAAGCTCGAGTTGAATGTTAGTGATAGTGCTCTTATTTATCTTACAATTCAGTCCAAGTTCAATACATAAAAAATGCATCTGGGGTCACTGCTGAGGAAGTATATTTGCAAGACTTATAACCTGTAGAATTGTGATTATAGACTTTGTGCCAATGTTGTGGAAAGCAGCTAAAGAATTGTACAGTTTTAAAATAGATACATGGGTAGTATTAGAAGTCTCTTGTAAAATGCCAAAAATATACCAGGTACCAGTTTTAAGAAGATTTTTGCTTCAGAATTTGCCTCTGAAAAAAAGAGAGAGAGAGAGAGAGAGAGAGAGAGAGAGAGAGAGAGAGAGAGAGAGAGAGAGAGAGGACTGAGGAAAATCTTTTATGTAATCTGGAGACTTTCACAATGTTGACCATTATAAAAGCTTGTGAAGTCCTATGGTTGGAATAAGTATTGCTGAAAACATTTTAGCCAGGAAAACATTTTGTTATTATTCTGAAGAACTGTTTCGAAATAGAAGGTTAGAGATATGGGTGCTTATTTTAAGCATGAATTTATTACTAATGGAATTAATAATTCCATTTTGCAATACATAATGTTGAAAGATAAAATGTGCAGCCTCTGTGCTAGTGAGTTTAGCAGTGATGGTATAATAGCTGTAACAACGATTGAATTATTTTTTATGTAACGAACCTAGGAGATATTTGAATGTATTAGGAACACTCATTTCATTGTTACATAAATGAAATTAGTGACATTTTGCTCAAATCTAGTTACAGTACCTCTTTCATTTGTAGTTACGAATAATTTAATTTAAAATGTCAGAAAATTGTTAATCACAATAAATACACATCATTTAAATTTGCAAAGATATAGTGACACTATGAAAACAAAGAATAAAGCACTATTAATTAGGGCTCCTCCATTATTTTGTTCGAGCATTACATTTTTCCATGTTAAATAATTGAGTAAGATTATTTGAAGTGTTAGTAGAGGTTCGGTATTTATTCTTCAATTAACCCCCTCTCGCCTCTCAACACACAGTAAATTTGGAGTTGCTAATATCGAAATAAAAATTAATATTAGCACTAATAAATAAATTTAATATACACACACAAACTATTCTAAATACTCTCTGTTCACAAGTGGACATTCTCGGTATTGTTTTAAGAAGTTTTCATTTGCCTTCCTAAGTTTTTGTACAGTATAGGCTATAAATATTTGCCTGTATATTATGTCTTACTTTCTCTTTTGATGGAGGCTTATGCTAAACTCTTTGGTGAGTATACATTCCTTCTTTGTATTTGCAGCTCTGTACTTGTAGGAGTTTCATTTGTCAAAACAAAACAAAGTTAATGGTCCATTTTGAATCTTGCGTACACTACTTTTAACACTTGAATATAATTAATTCATTAACTAGTGGACTTACTCGTGTTAATTGTGTAAGATGTAAGATATGTTAATTATGTAAGATTAAAGCAATAACCAGAGGACACAATACATCTACATACGCCGATCACATAACCAATGCTAACCATACATACAATAACATAAATGTGGACATGGAAATCCTACACATACAACCCAAGAACCAAAAACTCAACACACTAGAACAATACGAAATATACAAACACACTAAAACACACCCCGATCAAATTCTCAACACACAGATCAATTTCAGTACACACACACTATTTGACTCCACTCTTCAACGCCTTTCAACAATCAAACACACCCACATAACAGGCAGAGACGTTCGAGATGACGCTGTGATCTAGTAGGCTCTGAGGATGGTGCGTGAAGCACTGAAACTGCTGTAAGCCGCACAAATCTTACATAATTAACACGAATAAGTCCACTAGTTAATCAATCAATTAAAGTTAATAGTTCAATGAACTTGTAAACATGTATATGCTTAAGAACTCTTTGTCGCTTGTGTCAGCTCACAAATGGTGATAAGATTTTTAAAATTTTCTAAAATGCAGACTTAATGTCTGTAAACTGTTTTACTAAATTTATTTTATATAAGTTACATTATGGCCGTCCAAGCTTATCATATACAAAGTTTTATTAGATTACATAGTAGTATTAATTACATTTGACGAACGTTTTCGGCTGCACAGAGTCATCTTCAGATCTAATAGCTAATATGCTTTATGAATACATTAATGAGATAAAATTAAAATTAAACGTGAGTCTGAATATAATAAGGTATGTGACACAGCAGAACTTCGAAAGCAATCTATGGTGCTGCTGCTTTCTATTCCATGAGTTGAAATCTTAATATAATTTTACAACAAACATTGATCCTTTCCTACACTTTAAGTAGCTTCACTATATTTATGTGATTTCCTAAAGAAAGGAAGTTTTTATGTATTATTGTTATTCTAACGTCTGTTTACGAACAAAACACATTAAGTCAAAATTATTACTTCTGAAAAAGAGGCGTTTTCTTCTGATAAAACTAATCCTCAAAATATTATGTGCATTATATGTCTTTTTCTCAGAAGTATTACTTTTTACTTAATATGTTTTGCTTGTAAACCGACGATATTATTATAGTTTAATATAGACTGATGTTTATGCCTCAGATTTTGAACTGTTAAAATGTATCTTTTGTGTGCTTTGGCAAGTGTTCTTGCATATTCAAAGAGAAGGCAATATTATGCATTATGTAAGGCTGTTTTCCTCTGCTATAAATATTACCGATTCCTTAACTGAGTTTTCCAAAAAAAAAACGTTTGTAACATAACACTGTCAATGTTGTGAAAAACATTTGCTTTGATAGTGAACTTTGGATATAGCATTAATGTTGGGAAAATTTGTGAATATGCTATATGTTTCTTCCAAAGTGATTGTTTAGTGAACAAAGGCTTTCTATTCAACTTACCGGTAATTTATATTTTCTCCAAGATATTATAATAATACATGTTATCACGAGAAAAGATAAAATTTTATGTTAGATGTGGAACAGTATGTAATGAGGAAACATATCTATTTTTTTTATATTAGAAACAGTCTTAATGTACTTAAAAAAAAGTAATACAATGCCATTTTTAAGAAATGCAACAGACTGCCTCCAGACTACACAGCAATGGAGACCCTTGCTCTATCAGGCAAACATGGTATATCTTTCAATAATGAAATACTTTTTTTTTATATTTGTAAGTCACATGTATTTTAAGTTCAGATACTGTAATGTTTGTGTTACCTCAGTGTGAAATGCAAGCTGAATTAAGTGTGATCATTAGGCCTGAGAAATATATGCCGTTACACTACCAGTGCGCTTCGTGTGCCTCTAACTTTGAGTATGTCTCAGAGTTTGGGGTGAGTTAATGCAGTGTCTTTCGTTCGTTTGTACTCATGCTTATCAACATGGTATGTTAGTCCTCAGCATTTGGGTGGTTGCAAGCCACTTCTTTAACTTCGAAGCACAACTATCTGGTAAAGAAAAATTGCACTATTTTAAAGAAATTTTATTTTCTGTCTGTACAAAATACACCTGATATAACATTGACAAGTATCAGCCTTATTATTTCACTATGTTAATATGATGGTGTATTACGTTTTTATTTTATATAATTTTTCATTTCATATATTATTGCAGTGAATAAAAAGCCACGTTTTCAAATTTTCAAAGGAGATTGATTGCCTGTTGCTAGAAAACGCAGCCTTACATCTAGAAAAACTTCGTTCCATTCTGCAGAAACAATAAGGACATATTTGAAATATTTTACACATGCATTATCTATCTCAAAATCTATATCATTATTATATAATCTGTCGCACTACAGCCCATGAAGGGCCCAGACCGACCAGCCGGCTGCTGGCCTCATGCCAACATGCCGAAGCAGAGGTGGATGATCATCCAACCAGAATGGAGGTATCGTGTGGTTAGCACAATGATCCCCCCAGCCGTTATAGCTGGTTTTCGCAACCAGCTTTCGCTACCTATTGTAGCTCCCCAAGTGCATCACGATGCTGGGTGGGCACCAGTCCCATACATTGGCCGAAATTTCATGAGAAAATTTCTTCCCCTATGAGGACTCAAACCAGCATGCATTCCATAATGCGAGTCCTAGGCAGGATGCCTTAGACCACGACGCCATGGCACGGGACGTATCATTATTATACATTTCCTCATTTGAAGTTGTCACAAATTTTACATAGAGCTAAATATCCATAATGTTTATCCAGTATTTTTTTCATCTTGTTTGCTACATTTTTTCCTATTTCGTGTTCCAACTATTCTGTACGTCACAATATCATTGACTACATGCTATTTTATGTCTGTAGAAATTACACCTAATATGACATTGTCAAATATCAGCCTTATTATTTCACTGTGTTAATGTGATAGTGTATTACGTTTTTGTTTTACATCATTTTTCAATTCGTATATTGTTGCAGTGAATAACAAACCACATTTTCAAATTTTCAAAGAAGAATGATTGCCCGTTGCTAGAAAACACTGTCTTATATCTAGATAAACTTCGTACCACTTCTGCAGAAACAATGGGGGAATATTTGAAATATTTTACGCAAGCATTATTTACCTCAAAATCTATATTATTACAAATTTCCTCATTTGAAATTAAATCACAAATTTCGTTATTATTCTTCTTTACAGGACGTTGAATGTTGCCTGTTACGAATAGAAGTACTTGGTTGTAATGTAACCAATCAATTAAAGCTCACTGCTGAACGAAACACACTGAAATCCCCTCTCCCCCCCCCCCCCCAACACATTTACATACCAATACTTAAAGTCTGAGGTGCATGAAGCGCAATGTAACGGCATACAATTCTTGGCCCTATTTCGTGTTCCAACTATTCTGTTTTACATCTAGTGATCACATTAGAATAGCAATTACTTATGTACGTCACTTATATGAGGAACTGAGTTATTGGGAACAAGGAGAATATTTCACATACCGGTACTATTCTTTCATATCGCCATTCTTAACAGGACTGCGATATACATACATAGTTTTCTGTCAAATGTCAGGTCTTTCACTGCAAACCCAGCATTTTCCAATCTTTTCTATTTTCTGCTTTCTTCTTAGTCTCCGCATATGTTCCATATTCCATATATCTTAATGTCGTCTATCATCTGATATCTTCTTCTGACCTGAACTCTTCTCCCGTTCACCATTCCTTCCAGTGCATCCGTCAGTAGGCAGGGTCTTCTCAACCAGTGACTCAACCAATTCCTTTTTATCTTCCTTATCAGTTTCAGCATCATTCTTTCTTCACCCACTCTGTACTGCGTTTATTTTATATAAGAAAATGTAAATGGTAATGCTAGGCGCTAATAGAAAAGCAATTAAATAAAATCGGAAATCTCTCTTGACCTCCTGCCTCCATGGACGTGCCAGGGAAGGGTACTTGCCCCGTCCCACTCTGCCACAGAATAGAAGAGATACCTAATTAAATTTTGAAATTCATGACAGTAAGGAATGTGCTTGATGCATTACAGTCTGAACTCTACAAACGAAGATAGAGTACATATTCTGTAATGGAAAACCAATGACGAAGTATATTTCAAATGTAAGACAATTTCGTAATTTTATCATACGTAACTGTCTGCAATGAATTTGGCATTACGCAGGAACTATATAAAAATTCTACAATATAATTTTTCAGTCATGTGCGTGGAGGGCCAGAGCCCCAGAATTTTCCGAATGAAGGATCTCTAAAATATTCCAGAGACACTTCTCTCCGAGAATGAAATGTCGTTATTGTTCTCAAATATTTGTTAAGTGACATAGCGGCTTGAAATTTTGACCACTCAACTAATAAGCTACATCTGCTTGCATGTGGTTACATGTGGTATCGCTTGTGATTGGATGTATTAGCTCTAAACTCGAAAATGAATATTAGAAGAGTTTTTGGAGATAAGTTTTCGTGTCATATAATGTGTGTTCAACCACCAGCTCATTGTCCCTCAGATGTTGCCGCAAATTATCCTGGAATTCAGACTGGTTATATTTGTAATAGAGGGCAATCAGAGTAGATTGGAATAAACTAATGGGAATCCTTAAGAAAATTGGTGTGGATTGGAAAGAGAGAAGGCTGATCAAACTTTATATGAAACAAGAATCAACGTCAGGATAGGAGAAGAAATGTCAGAAGGAAACAAAATAGGGAAAGAAGTACGTCAAGGATGCCCTTTACTACCCACCCTGTTTATTTTATTTTATTTATTCATTTGTTGATGAACATAACAGGCAAAGCCCAATTACAACATCTACTTGGAGAATTTTGTAAAGGACTGGTTTCAGAACATGGGAGGGGTGATAGTAGAAGGAAGATAAATAAAGTGCATAAGACTTGCTGATGATATGGCGTTGTATCGTCCTGGGTAGCGTAATCGGTATAACGCTGGCCTTCTGTGCTCGAGGTTGCGGGTTCGATCCCGGCCCAGGTCGATGGCATTTAAGTGTGTTTATATTCGACAGGCTCATGTCAGTAGATTTACTGGCATGTAAAAGAACTCTTGCAGGACAAAATTCCGACACACTGGCGATGCTGATATAACCTCTGCAGTTGTGAGCGTCGTTAAATAAACCAAAATTTCGATATGGCGTTGTTAGCAAAAGAGGAGATGATACTAAGGAATATGTTACTGAAGCTAAATAACAGCTGTGAGTAGTATGGGATGAAGATAAATGCAAATAAGACGAAGACCATGGTCATAGGAAGAAAAGTAAAGAATGTAAACTTGCGAATTCTAAATGAGGCAATAGAGCAAGTGGATAGTTTTCTAGCACTGTATGGGACAGAAACATGGACATTATGACGAAGTGAAGAAAAGCTGGGTCATTCCATAGAAAATTTTAAGAATATGCCAGTGATGTCATGAATTTTTTTGTGCTTTTAATCTAATAATATTACTTACTTACTTACAAACGGCTTTTAAGGAACCCAGAGGTTCATTGCCGCCCTCACATAAGTCCGCCATCAGTCCCTATCCTGTGCAAGATTAATTCAGTCTCTATCATCATATCCCATCTCTCTCAAATCCATTTTCGGTTTTACTGATTATTGTTATGAGTGTTAATATCTAGTCAGAAGAAATACCAAAGACATTCATAAAGTTACCTTTTTCGTACGTTAAGAGAAATTATTTCGTCTTAAAGTTCCAAAGTTTGTACAATGATAAGTATTAGAAAATTACTAACGTTTCAGTACTGATATTATTTTACTAATACTGCCTGAAAACCTTTACTCTATTTATCACTACTTTTCTATTGAAAGAACACACAGTGTATGGAAAGTTCCTACAATAATTATTAAAGTAGTTAGTTTCTATTAGCGGCAAGCTTGGTATATTGCACATGTACAGTAATGTTAGAGTGTAAGTAGTGTTTATATGTTTTCTTTAGATGATAATGTAAAAACTCATAGCAAGAGTATTTCCATTTTGGGGCGTGGTATTGTGGGAGTGGGGCTTGTTGGTGAAGGTGATTGTAGTTGTGAGGAAATGTTACACATATTATGCGTCATTAGCATTCTCTTCTGTAGCTAATCTCTGATAAAGTATTTGGGCACGCCTAGTGTTTGAGAAGTTATTAGGTTGATCGTAACTGTTTTGGTTCCTATATTTTCCATGGAGTAGTCTTTCCACTCTCAAATGAGTAGAAATTTTCTGCAGATCAGTACAACAATAGAAAGACTGTAAATCGCTCACGAATTATGTTTATTGAGAAAACTAATTTTTGGCGATCAAGTTATTTGTGAGGAGAAACTGCAAGGAGGACTTGTTTTAAAAGAAATCAGGTAAATTAGAAACAACAATAGTTGCAAAAATATTTTGTTTTCATGAAAGTACTCCTTTCTAAATACAGTAAAACTTCTTTTATACATTTCACAATTACTATGCTTTTTTCACACCTACACATTTTTCTGTGGTTCCAACAAAATTCTTGTACTTTCCATGTTAATTTATTTTGGTTATACCTTTTTCGTTTATTCGTTTTTTACACTTCTACTATAATATTTTAAACCCCCAGGACATACGAAACGCTATTTATACGTTCTAAATCAATTTTGCTCGAAATTAGGTTTGCTGTGGAAAGTTCAATTTCTTAGGAGCAAACAATCCATTTTTTTTTTTTTTTGTAAAATAATCATGTATTATTAAATGAAGATTACATGGTAAGAACAAGGTAAGTCAGTTTCGTAAAATTTTCTGGATTGGAGTTCAAAGTATAATATATTACCAGCTTTGGCTAAGATTTTCTACAAATCGTACATTATTTAAAAATAGGTATGATAAATACTGTATTATAGACTCGAAGATGGTTTAACTATGAACTTCTAAATTCCTGTTGCGAAAATTTTACGAAATTGACTGAACTTGTTCTTCCCATATTATAGTCTTCAAATACTATTTCAGATGTTATTAAATGCCATTTCAGTTATATACTTTTCTCCCTTATGCGTTTTATTTTTCTTCAGACCTCCATGAAGTTCTGTGTCTGAGCAAGTCCAAAATCCTCTCATTCAACTTTAATTACAATTATGCATTAATTTTGAAAAACTCTGTTTAGATGAAAAATACGTTATACCTACCTTAAGTAAAGTTTTTAGCAATTTCTTAAGCCTGGGATGTGAGGTTACATTCATGATTTCGAATAGTGCTGTGGAAATGGATTTTTGTCCATTGTCAGTCTGGTGTTTTGTGTTGTCTTAGATGGAGAGCTGGAATTGTACTGACTTTATACACTATCAGGAATCCCACCTTGTGTCCGTCTAACGTCACATTGAAAATATAGTCCAAATATTGTGTTATGGTGACCCCTGCAAAGGGAATTATTGAGATTAATTAATCACATCACCATTTCCCATCCATCTTCATTCAACTCTTGACTTCTGTGGCTAAGATTCGCCACTGATTTCGACAAACAAGCATCACACTATATAAATTACCGTACTGAAACTGTGTATGTAGAAAGTTCTGCCATGAAGTTATCTAGTCTTCGTTTTCATTCACATTTGCTTTCAATGAGTACACTTTATTGCTATGCACATATTGAATTAATCGTAGAAGTTCTAGTTAATTCTGTACAATTCTTTGGTAATCATATACATATCTTTTCCAATGAGAACTGAAACGTAGAAACAACCAATGTTTCTCTGTGTCCGTGTAATTATTTTAAATAACTGATTGAAATCCTGTTTTAATTAATTCCTGTTTAATTTTTTTTATTACATAATGACAAAGTGTTTCATAACAAGGGTAATATTTTGGTATGAATAATGTTTTAGAAAGACTTTGTACGAAGGTATCACTTCCTTCATTATTGTACATTTTAGATATTCTCATACCTTGTCGTAGGGATATTTATTTGTATGTATGTATAGATAAGTAATGATGTAGTAATATTCATACATTATACATAGTAAAGTATATTTTTATATCTATAAGGTTATATTTATTACTAGAATTAAGTAAACCTTCCGTTTTATCTTGTAAATAAGGGAGGAGAGAAGTGCACCGGAGCAGAATCACGACAGTACATGTTGTGATGAACAACTTTTAAAATCGAACAGTGAAAAATGTTGAAATAAAGTATAAATACAATTCAGCTTTATGGTGGTAACCCAGTTTCGAATTCTACTGGATCCAAGTGGAATTTGTGGTGGACGAAGATGGTTTTGACTGCCTCCGTGGTCTGTTGGTCAGCATGCTGGCTTCCAGATCGGGAGGTCCCGGGTTCGATTCCCGGGCTCGGCTCTCGGTGAATTTTTCTTGAAGAAGAGGAATTCCCTGGGTGTCTAGAGTCTGGAAATTTGTATGAATGTGAGTGTGATTGTGAGTGTGCCGGGTTAATATTTTATTAACCAATCATCACAAATATAAAAATACATCAGGACTGTCGCTGGGCAGTAACCTGAACACACGTTTCAGCGTCACATTGTTGACAAGTAACTCCATCTGTTAGCACAACCATAAAGCATCTAATAGATGCTATAGAGTTACCAACAACGAAAAAAAAAAAAAAAAAAAAAAAAGATGGTTTTGTGTGTTAGGTTTTCTTAGAGTACTCCAATTTCTTTTAATATTATTCCATCATTGCTTCATTGTACTGGTGTGCAGTAGACTGTCTCCCATGGTGCACCAAGAATAATATTGCGTCGGCGAAATGTATACAGGTGCAGCACATCCATGACTGTACTCCTTTTAGCCATGGCGCATCTCATCTAAAGGGGATGCTTGGGCGAATGATGTAAGTCAAATACCCACTATTGAAGGAGGAAAAGTACAAATACCAGGATTTTGCAAATATTACGATTAATTTTTTTTTTAAATATATTACAGATTAAGAGAGAAATATGAATCAGTAAATAGGTGGTTACTTTTTAATAACAGATTAAAATCAATCATTATTTCTGTAAAAAAAGCTTCTTCACCGCCATCGCTATTGTCGTCATAGCCATCGTCGTCGTCGCCGCCGCCGCCGTCGTCGTCGTCGTCATCATCATCATCAATAATCATCACCATCGCCATCATCATCATCATCATGCAATCACGTTTATAGACCCAATGGCCTGATCAGTCGCAGTAACTGTCAAGAAGTCTGTTAATGGGTCCGCCTTGGTCTCGTTTTGCCGCTGGTCAGTACTTCCCATTAAATATGGTCTTTTTTTCTCTTTCTGTTATTTGTGTATGTTGTATATACAATATGTTGAAATTTTGTAATCTGTGTACGTTTGTTAATGGTCCATGTTGAATCTTTCGTACAATACTTTTAACACTTGAATATAATGATTAAATGGCGATTTTACTCGTGTTAATTATGTAAGCATGTGTGGCTTACAGCTGTTTCGGTGCTACTTGACACCATCCTCAGAGCGTACTAGATGTTGGCGCTATATCAACTTCGCTGCCTGTTGTGTGGGTGCGTTCGTGTGATGAGTTGTGTCAAATAGTGTGTGTGTTCTGAAATTGATCTTGTGTTGAGAATTTGATTAGGGTGTGTTTTAATGTGTCTGTATATTTCATATTGTTCTATGTGTTGAGTTTTTGGGTTGTATGTGTAGGATTTCCATGTCTGTATTTATGTTATTGTATGTGTGGTTAGCATTAGTTATGTGTTCGGCATATGTAGATGTATTGTGTCCTCTGGTTATTGCTTTAATGTGTATGTTAATGGGTCTGCCTCGGTCTCATCTTCTTCCTGGTCAGTACTTCCTATTAAGTTTGGTCTTTTTTTTTCTCTTTCCATTATTTGTGTGTGTTGCATAGACTATATATATTGAAATTTTGTATAGTATTGGGTTGAAGTTGAGTTCTGATACAATTTTGTCATTAATTTTGTAATCCACGCATGCTTCGCTGTTTTTCTTAAGGTGAGATCAGAGGCCCTATATTACCAATCATGTTTAAGGTATCTTTATCTCAGAAAGTATCCTAGATATTTGTATGACAATTTTATTGCATTTTTTATTATTCTAAATTTCCTGTGAGCTTTTGTTTAAAATGTATTTTTAGAAAACAATAGGTTTTGATTTTGTTTAACCGACTACTTTTTAAGAGAAATAAAATCACATTAATATTCATACACAAAAAGTTTTTACCCAAATGACCTGAAATTAGAGCTCAGCAATCAATTTAATACTGTAAATAATCTGTAAAAATATCGTGCTTCTGGCTATCTTAGTTTCTGAGAAAATGGTACATATGTTGCGAATTTTTAATTTAAGAGAAAATAAGAAACAAAGTAAACATTAGAAAAACTTATATTTTCAAAAACACGTAACACTAAATTTGTTTTGAAAATTCACAACGAAATGTGCCGTTAAAGTCATAAATAGTACTTCCAACTTATGAAACAAATATTCCGCTACAAAACACTCTAACCCCCAACCTTTTATATAAAATAGTTTCAGAGATATTTATGTTTTATGCAATATAGCGAGATAAGAAAAAAAAGTTTTACATAAAACGTATTGCGTAATTAAAAGCACTTACAATTAAAATGTTTCAATAAATTATATATAAAATTACACAGAAGAGTTGGAATAAATATTTGGGACTTTTTTTTTTTTTTCAGAATTTGACCTCTGATCTCATCTTTAAAAAATCATCTCTACTTTCATCAATCGTGATTTAGCTTATTATTGCTATTTAATAATCAGGCTTCATACACATATTAAAAGGGTAAGTGTTGCCAAAGTAATATAATATCTTTAACCTGTTATGTTTTTCAACTTGTGATGGTTTAAGTCTTGTTGATAAGCCTGTTACCTGAGAAAATTTATCCTGTTATGTCTTTTTCATTTCGATGAAGTATTGAGTAATCAAGATAACTGGAAGTGTTTGTTTGTTCTGTCATTACTTTTATTACAGTTTTACATTTAACTGGGTCTCTTCCTTTGAAGGTAATTGATTTTGCCTTACAAATTCAACATTTTAAACCAACTTGGTAGAACTTTTTCTAATGTATGTATTTGCTGAAATATTTATTGTTCCATATAACTTATTGAATGATTACATATCATTTATTTCTGATTTACATCTTTGTGGACTCTAATTTAGAGTCATGCATTTTGTTTCATGGTTAAATACTCTCATATGTTTCTTCTATTTTAACGGAAGTGTGTAAATTGTTTTCTGAACCACACCAGGGGAACATGATCAGCATTGTTGTTGTCCGTGTCTCACAACCCTAGTTCAGCCGAAGGTTCCAACAAACATGCTGACGTCCACACCTGTGGAGTAACGGTCAGCGCGTCTGGCCGCGAAACCAGGTGGCCCGGGTTTGAATCCCGGTCGGGGCAAGTTACCTGGTTGAGGTTTTTTCCGGGGTTTTCCCTCAACCCAATACGAGCAAATGCTGGGTAACTTTCGGTGCTGCACCCTGGACTCATTTCACCGGCATTATCACCTTCATTTCATTCAGACGCTAAATAACCTAGATGTTGATACAGCGTCGTAAAATAACCCAATAAAGTAAATAAACATGCTGACATCATTGCAATCGACAAAAAGAAGAATATTGACTTTGTTGTTGACCCAATAGCACGTTGAAAAAATAGTGATGCGCATAGCAGAGAAGTAGATCGTGAAAAAAAAAGAGGTATTATGAAACTCGCTTCAGTAACCTGGAAGAAAAATACAGTTGCTGTGATTGGATTATTGTTTGGAGCACGTGAAACTATTTCAAAATTTTGTGTAATTTTTTTACATAGATTTCATATTGATACATCAGATCTTCAGGATATATCTACACAAATTTTAAATTCTTTTTTGTTAATAATTGAAGATCGCCATTTGTACAGTTTTATAAATGAATAAGTAAATTACTCGGTTTTAGGGATGGCTACTAAGAAAAAGAAAAACTTAACTATGTCTTTTTTATACAGTAGGCTTCTCTCTCTGAAATTTCACCGTTTTATCATTATTTCACTTTCCACTATTTAATCTAAAATTTTGACGTTATATTAGATTTGACAATGACTCTCTCTTTGGGGAGAGGCGACAGAATTTTGTATATAATGCGAGTATTGAAACAATTTACTTTACATTAATTGTAACTCAATTTAGTCACTATAAACAAATTAGTAGTACGTAGTTGTTTAGTCAACTCTCCGAAGACAGGTCTGAACCTAACAAGTGATACCAAGAAGACACCACTTATGAGGCAGCTAGGCCAGGAGATAATGGGGTAGGGTGGCCAGTTCCTTTCCCCCCTCCATTGCATACATCGCCGACTAGCTACATATTACACTAATCAGACTTCAGATGTATACAAACAATTGTTCTTCCTCTGACATCGTCAAGTGAGTTGTACTGCCTGATGATAGATGTAGGCTACATATCAACCAGAACCTCAATCAGAGGATAAATAGTAGAAGACAAATTATTAATGTATTTATTGATATTGAGGCTTGTTTTCATGAACATCACACTCCGCAATATGGAATATACGCCCATAGAGACGAAGGTTTATAAAATAGGTACTCCAAATAAGGTATCAAAACTTTCTCATTTATAATATTACCTAGTTTCTTACCTTTGCACCATTTGAGGAAGCGCTCGTACGTTAATTCATATTTAACTCTCAATTTGTTTCTGGTGAAATGGATAAAAAAATATATCGTTGAAGCTCCTTCAATATCTGAAGGAAAGCTTTCTTCAGAATCACTCATTTAGCGAAATCGTGCACATTTTTTACTTGGAACTAGGCCTATATCAATTGTCATTAATTAATTAATTACAATTAATTAATTCATTCAATGTGTTTTGCCTAAGGGCAGGTCTTTCACTGCAAACCCAGCCTGACCCATACATCTTAATGTTGTCTATCATCTGATAACTTGTCCTATCCCGAACTTTTCTTCTGTTCACCATTCCTTCCGGTGCAACCTTCAGTAGGCAGTTTCTTCTTAGCCAGTGCCCAGTGAATTTATTCTGTCTGTCCATTTTACGAGCTGTACGAGTGCAATTATACTTAGGCCTACTTACTGTACTCCAACCAGGAGAAAGTCTCAGGGGAATGAGACGCAGCGGGGTGATTCTGTGAATGAACGTTGATGTCATAAGATGTCATAAGGTCACACTCGTGGATACATTGGCTAACTCACAAAGCACAAACGATAACACTGATACACACATATTTATATACCCTAGTTACAAAATTAGATCACGGTTAATTTCCTGGTCTTTTAATCACTCCATACAGGAAATAACACATGCAGGAGAGCGAATGTTTTTGAAACTGACGTTATAACGGTAATATTATCTATCTATTTCGCTCCAATAGATGACCAAATAGTAAGCACATTCTTTTCACGGTTAATCTCCTGGTTGGAGAACAGTATTATGACAGCGCAGCCTGACCTGTGTGACCCAGCCCGCCAGTAATGAGTAACTCGCTATTAGTCTATCTACTTACTTTTTGCAGGGGCCAAAATCTCTGAATCAAGCTGTAAGTGCAGTTGCGAGCGTCATTAAATAAAACATAATTTACAATTTTACATCCATTCGATAAAATAAAATGCCTCGAAGATGCCTTAAAAAGGAGCGAAACATCTGTGTGAAGTTAATTTTAATGTGTTCTAAATTCTCTACAAGTTTTTTTTTTTTTCTTCTTTGGAATGGGCCATCAATTCAAGTTCTGTGATATTCGTAAAAGTGGCAAATTGATTCGAGGGTATGACGACAGTGATTCTCACTTTCTTATGGAAGTATTGATAAGGAGGATGCTTGATGTAAATTGGATGAACAGTGCTAGAGTGGTGCAAGCCGCATCGGGCCCCCATCCCATCTCGCGGGGGCCCGGGGTGAGATCGATATTATTATTAAGAGGGAGGCGCGCTGTGTTTTTGTCCGAGTCACGTTCCCCGGGCGGCAATGCGATAAGTAGAGTCGTTCCACACAAAATGTTCGCGTCAAGGAATACATTACACAGCGTGGCCAAGTCCGCGATTACTTGCTAACCGGCCGTTAAGTCTTCAGACTCAGAGCAAACGATCGTCGGATGCTCAAATATCCCGTGTTAATAATAAAATCAGTATACTGAGTCTGCCACAGATATTTTGGACGCATATGTTATGTAAATTAGCTAAGAATTGTATATTTCTTAAAATGCTATTGAGTACTAATAACAGCAAATAATAATAATAATAATAATAATAATAATAATAATAATAATAATAATAATAATAATAATAATAATAATAATAATACTTACTTACTTACAAATGGCTTTTAAGGAACCCGAAGGTTCATTGCCGCTCTCACATAAGCCCTCCATTTAATCCAGTCTCTATCATCATATCCCACCTCCCTCAAATCCATTTTAATATCCTCCCATCTACGTCTCGGCCTCCCCAAAGGTCTTTTTCCCTCCGGTCTCCCAACTAACACTCTATATGCATTTCTGGATTCGCCCATACGTGCTACATGCCCTGTCCATCGCAAACGTCTTGATTTAATATTCCTAACTATGTCAGGTGAAGAATACAATGCGTGCAGTTCTGCGTTGTGTAACTTTCTCCATTCTCCTGTAACTTCATCCCTCTTAGCCCCAAATATTTTCCTAAGCACTTTATTCTCAAACGATAATAATAATAATAATAATAATAATAATAATAATAATAATAATAATAATAATAATAATAAACAAGCATAATGGATTAAATTATCTTAATATATTTACATCTAAAATAGTTTTTACTTAAAAATGAACTCAAAATTTAATTTTCGATTATACACCGTTTCTCTAGACCAGTGGTCGTCAGCACTCGCTGAAATGGATAGAGTGCATGGAGGGTAAGGAACTCTGCTCCGTCGCGCACAAGGGATAGAGAGACAGCATACCCGCCAGCAGCGACGATTGCACGCTAGGGTTGTGTCTTATCCACGGGTAAGAGCCGCTAGCCCGAGCGTGAGTGTTTTGATGACCGCTGCTCTAGACGTTCCAAAGCAGTTCATTATGGTTAATAGACCTAAGTAAGCATTAAACTATGTGTTTATATGTCGGTAGTTTCGGTTTCGTTTGGGGAGCCTATTTTACCTTCTATCTTATAATCAATTATTTTTTTGTCGTGAATCTTTTATCGTATTCCTTGTAGTAGAAGTATTTTATTTAACAACGCCTCCAAACACAAGTTATTCAATCTTTCAGCTTTACTTCCCTTCTGGAGGAAGCCATGCTAAAGATTTTATCGCCCTTCAAAATCCCTTGCCCTCAGCGGTTTTGAATCCGCTAACCTCTGATTCAACGATCAGCGTGGTAACAGGAAGACCACCGAAGACTACTAAGAGTAACTGCACATTTAATGTAGGTCTCCCCTTCTTTTATAAGTTAGACTTTATTTGAAAAGTCGTTAATTGACAATAAGTTTCTTGAAAGAAGGGTTTTTATCTTCGTATTTGAAATGATGCAGTAAAACAAGTGGACAGCTTCTATAAGTAGTAATATGAGTTGCTGCCAGAAAGTCAAAAGGAGGATAAATGGCAAATAAAGCTTTTAATAGAAAAATTAGCATCTTCTGTAGACTTCTGGAAAAATAACTAAGGAAGAAACTAGTGAAGCGCTTTGTATAGAGTGTGGCATTGTATAAGGTAGAAACATGGACATTACGACGAAATGAAGACAAACGACTAGAAGCATTTAAAATGTGAGTATGGAGAAGAATGCAACGTGTGAAATGGACAGGCAGGATCAAAATGAAGCTGCGTTAAAAACACTGGGTGAAGAAAGAATAATGCTCAAGAAAAAAGGAAATTGGCTGGATCACTGACTAAGAAAAAACTGTCAATTGAAGGATATACTGAAAGTTATGGTGAATGGCAGAAAAGTTCGAGGTAGAAGAAGATATTGGGTCATAATCAATAAGATATGAAGAGTTCGCGGGAAAAACGATGAATGTCACAGTTTTCTTAAGGTTGATGTCATTATCTAATTCAATGGATCACTGCGAAATTTAATGTTGTTCTTATGAAAAATGGTAGAAGGAGAATTATCACAACGAATACAGTAATCCTTTCCTTTATTTTCTATAGAAACAGCACTACATCTTGCAGTTATAGACTCAATTAGATCATTATCTAATTCTTAACAGAAATGTGACATTCATCCTTTTTCCCGCGAACTCTTCATATATGAATCGTATGCGGAGACTAAGAAGAAAGTAGAAAATAGAGAAGATTGGAGAATGAGTCTGCAGTGAAAGATCTGCCATTGGGCAGAAAACTGTTGATGAATGAATGAAAGTATAATCCTATGATTGTAGGTTGTAGAAACTCTACGTCAGTGGTCGTCAGCACACGTTGAAACGGGTAGAGTGCAAGGAGTGTAACAAAATAACTCCGTCGTGCAGAAGTAATAGGGAGACAGCATACCCGCCAGCAGCCACGGGTGCACGCTGATGCTTTGAGAGACTTGCGGGTAAGAGACGTTAGCCCGAGAGTGCATTATACTGATGACCGCTGCTCTACGTAATATATGACGTTGGTATGTCGTCGTCGAGCTTACACGTTTATAAAAATTGTCTATAAACCTAGAGTTCTCAGATGCAATCCATTTAGCCGACAAGAACGTCACGTTTTAATAAGATCGCAATCGTTATGACGAACTCTACTGCCTCTCAACTGATTTCATTTTAACTTGGATTAATATTAACCTAATGCTTTGCAACCGTCAGCGGATCTTTTTGTCATGTAATGGGGGTACACATTGTTACTGTTTTGTTATAAACTCGAGCGAGATCGTGTACAAGTAGCTGCGACTTTCTGCATTGTTTGCGAGTTTCAAGTGCGTGTAGCGGTTTGAGCCTCGTTTGTTTTGTCACGCTTAAAACCAACATGGTTATACTGCAACGTGTTTGTGAGAATACAGGCGCAATAAACAGGCGTCATTTTCATGTAAATGATTAAATTAATCTTACATTAATTTTGCAATATTGCTCATAAATACGTTTTGGTATTTCGTCTATTGGAGAGAAATGCGAAGTTCAATTGATATTAGGATAGAAAAGAGAGATATAGAATTCGATTGGATAGAATGGGAGTAGGATGGATTGTGATGATTTAGGATTGGGTAGGATGGTTTAGGATGGGTTGGGATAGATATTGGATGTGATAAGATCGAAGAGTAGATTACAGTGGAATACGATAAGATATGGTAGGATGTGTTAATACAGTGCATACATTTTATATTTCCATTCTCGCTTGCGTGCAGCTGCGCTGTGCACTGCTGCGTCCGTTCTACATCTGTGAGCGTGGAAAGATAAAATATATGCATCATATGGCGTAGAATAGGATGATGGAATGGATGAAGATGGGATAGAAAAGAGAAAAAACCGGATGCTGTGATGGGATAAGATAGAATGAAACAGGATAAGAGAATTGAGTAGGTAGGGCAGGATGGGATTTGATGGTATTGGGAATAGTCTCTATAGAATATGATAGAGTGGATTTCTTCTTCCTTTTGTACCTTAAAGAAAGTGAAAAACGTTAACTCTAAAGATCGCATTGTCGTTTGTTTACAATATAATTTATTTAAAACATTTGCTAATGAAATACTTCTACATAATAAGTCAGACAATAAGATTGATATGAGGTCGTAGAAGAGTTGTAAAGCTGCAGTAGACTACCATAGAGTACAGTACGATTATTTAGCTCTGACAGTCGCTGGCAATGTGCGCCTGGGTCAGGCGAGTCCATTTAGTTACGCCAAGGAGTGTTTGGGTTAGTCAGTCGTTTGCCTTCAGAGCGATCGGATGTCATGAGTGAGGTAGAGCTGTATGTTTACAGTTAAGCTGTACTGCATTCCTTTACCGACCGCTCACCCTTATCTCTACTCCAGAGCTCTCCCCACTACTCCTATTACTTCCCCTCTTTCGCGTCGCTGAACTGTCAGGACTAAATAATCAGTCTGTGCGAAATTACAGTTTATAATATGGTAGGCCTAGTTTCCCTACTAGCATTCGAAGAATGCAGTATAATACAACTTTGACACTTCAAGGCTCTGCTAGTTGCATAAACAATAGGCTATGTTATATATGACTACAAGTCATGAGATCCCGGGTTCAATTCTCGTCTTGAGCATGGAAATTTGTGCTTAATGAGACTATTTAATATTTTTTCTAGTAAAAATCTAGCAGGTAAGTGAATGTACAGTGTACACAAAAGATTTCTGTACGGTACGGTACTCAGTGTTTTTAGTGGGTCATTTTACGACGCTTTATCAACTGCTGTGATTATCTGGTGTCTGAATGATATAAAGGTGAAAATGCCGGCGAAATGAGTTCAGGGTCCAGCGCCGAAAGTTACCTTAATGGGATGAAGGAAAACCGCAGAAAAACAGCTACGAGAGAACTTGTTCCAACCAGGATTTGAACCCGGGCCCGCTCGTTTCACTGTTAGGCATGTGCTAAACGTTAGTCCATAGTGGTGGAGACCTCAGTGTTCAAGTAAAAGTTCTCAAAGTGCGTGCTAGGTCTGAACTGTGCCGCGGCCGTAGTGAAGTTCCGTCCTGGTTTCGTTGACAGTTCAGCTTGTATTTCGTCACACGAGGTGTGCTTTTGTAAACATAGAAGCATGGGATTTTGTATTATGGTTCTACAACTTGAACTTTGACTTCACCCAGAAATGATTTCGACTCAATTAGATCGCAAACTCGTGGCACCTGGAGTCAGAGCCAAAGAATTATTTAAATAATCGTACTCAAATTACATGTATTATTGGGAAATTTCCTAATGCTGTTAATGTTAATATTGGAGTTCCTCAAGGATCTATCGTGGGTCCTCTACTGTTCCTTAATATGATTAATGATCTATCTTTTAATATAAAGTGTGACACAATCCTTTTTGCTAATGACACTTCCTTTTTGTCTACTACGTATGACATACATCATCTGTCTTTATTAATGGATTCATATTTATGTGATGTTGCTGGTTGGTTTGAAGTCAATGGATTGAAACTTAGCGAATACTACTTTCATTAAATCATGTTCCTTATGAAATGATTTCAGAAGTTAAACTTCTTGGTATTACATTAGATTCAAAACTTACTTGGGCAGGTCACATTGCGTTTGTGTGCAAAAGGTTATCTCGTGTACTTCATCTTTTGCGTAAATTAAAAGCTCTTGTATCTAGTAGATATTTGAAACACGCATATTGTGCATTTTTCCATAGTGTATTTCATTATGGTATTCGTTTGTGCGGTAACGGTGCTAATGTCAATAGTGTTCTAATCTTGCAGAAAAAAGCATTACGTATTATTACTACTTCATCTTTTAATGCTCATTGTCGACCTTTATTTCGTAATGCTAATATTCTTACTGTAATTAATCAATATATTTATGACTGTTTAGTCTATACCAAGATAAATTTAAATAGTCGTGCTTCATAATCCCAGCTTCACAAATATTGTACTAGAAATAATCATTATATTGTAACACAGTCAGGTTGACAAAGACCAAGAAATGGTTCAGTGTTATTTCTTTAGATGTGTGTAATAGATTGCCTAAGAATGCCCATTCAGCTTATTTAGATTTAAAGTTGTTTAAAAAAATGGTTTTTAGATAATCCTTTTTATCATATTAATGCATTTTTTGACAGCCATATGAACATGGAATTTTAATCTGTTTGTTTTTATTGACCATTATCTAAACTTACGCTATTGTAATTTTGAAAAATAAACATGATTGATTGACAGACGAATTGGCATCCACTTACAAGAATTCGCTCAAGAGTCTTGCTGGGGGGAGGGGGGTGCTTGAACAGTACGCTCTATGAGTAAGCACTCGCCCGCACATACAGAACCTCCCACTCCGAAGCCTCAGAAAGAAGCTCGCGCATGTTGGTGCCACGAGTTTGCGATCGGGCTCTACTCAAACTACGCAACCATGATTTACATTACGATATACGATCAAATTCATATAAATTTTTAACAGAAGGTAGTAGGAAAAAAATGACACTGACTTACATCATAAAATGTTATATGCAACATAAATTTGACATATCAGGATGTCTACCGGTAACGAAAGTAACCAAAAAGCAACTAACTTAAGCAGTTGGCATCGAAAGTAACGAAAAGTGATGAATTTAAAAGACTGGAATGATCGTGGGCAACGAAATTAAGCGTATTTTTCTGCTTCAATTATTTAAGCTTCATTTAATTTTAGCTAAGGTGGAAATGAAACAGTTGCAGTTAAAAAAAAAAAAAAGCAAACAAATGTTATTGGAAAAAAAAACTGAAGAGTGAAAGTACATTGAAATGAAGATCAGAAAATTAAGAAACAAATCTGATGACATATCGTATAGTGACTGAAATGTGATTTTTTTTTTCATCGTGCTTACGCGTAATTATTAAGTTGTGGTAACTAAAAAGTAACTAATTTTTGTTTCACATTTTCGATAGACACCCTGCATATGTATCCGAACTGGAGGGGCGTATTTTGCGGACTGCCGGGGCTACCGGCGGTAGCCCAAGGAAATTACAAAATAAAAAGTTTATAATATAACATAATGTAATAATTTTGTATTATTAGTTTTACCATAGTAATTAAAATTAAAGTAATTGTTAGATTTATATGCGCTCTCTGCTCTCGAAAAGAAACAAGTTGTCAAGGCGGCATCGCTGGAGAAACCGCTTGCTACGTGAGGTATCCTGTGACCGTTTCGCTCACGCTGTCCTTCGCACAACTGCCCGTCCCCCTCGCTCCCTTATGTTTCCATCGTGCACTGGAGGCCGGGCGAGTTGTCGCTCTCGTGATCGGTTTCTTCGCAGGCGCGAAGCAGCAATACGCCTAGTACGCTAGCAATTGAATGTGATTGTGTTCTTGCAGTGCATTATTTTAAATCTGTGATTTGTTCGATTGTCTAAGAGTTATATTAATTGTGAATTATTAAGTTTTTAATTTCCCAATTAAGTGATATTGTGAAAAATATGGCAGAACAAGTTTCTGGAGAGGTTTGTGTTGAAAATGACTGTGTAATAGAAGGTTTATTAAAAGTGCCTTTTAACCGTCGTACATAACAACGAGAAAGTTGAAATTGTGAAAATCGAAAGACCAACTCCTGAGTTAAATTTGTCCATGGACGTAAAAGAAAAACAGCGAGAGTACACACGTCATTTCACTTCAACATAATATGGTAAGTGGAATTGGTTGTGTGGTACTTCTAAACTGTCTAAACTATTTTGGTGGCCATGTTTGTTATTTAGCCGCGAAACTAATGTGTGGTCAAAAGAGGGGTTTTCTAATATGAACTCCCTTCGAACGGCAGTCCTAGAATACGACAAATCAAAAGCTCATATTTGTAGTAGCATGAACTTTGCAAACTTTGGGAACACAAGAATTGATTTACAGCTAGATAAGCGAAAAGCTCTACACATCAACCAACACAATGCTCTTGCGAAAAAAAAAATCGGGAGATTTTACTGCATCTTATTAACGCAGTCTGCTTTCTAGGAAAACAAGAATTGGCTTTTCGGGGTCATAACGAGAGTGTGGAATCAGACAATATAGGAAATTATATTGAATATTTAAGTTCCTTAAGTGAAATTGACCATTTACTGGCCAATCATCTTGAGAGTTAAACAGTATTTCGTGGTACTTCACTCGCAATTCAGAATGACTTAATATTTGCTATAAGTGGGGTTATGATAAAGAACATAAAACCTTTTGTGGCCATTGTTGTTGATGAAACAAGTGACTGCTCTAATCAGAGTCAATTGTCCACTGTTTTAAGATACGTCGACAGTACTGCCAATGTTCAAGAACGGTTTATAGGATTCACAAATGTCAGTTCGGACAAAACTGCTGCTGCTTGTTTCAGCATGTGGAAGGTGTTATAGCAGAATACAATGTCGGCAATAAGTTAATTGCACAGACATACGATGGTGCTTCAGTTATGGAGGGAAATATTAATGGCTTAAAAACAAAAGTTCAAGAAAAGTATCCTCAAGCACTATTTGTCCATTGTTACAGCCATGTTCTCAATTTAGTTTTGCAACAAACTACTTCATCCATTCCAGAATGCCGCATTTTTTTCAAAACACTGTCGGGTTTAGCTGCATTTTTCTCATCATCTCCTAAAAGATCAGAAAACTCAAGGAATTTATGAACAAGAAACTCCCAAAAGTAGCACCAACTAGATTGAATTTTACATCTCGGCTTGTAAATACAGAGCCACCGGCGTGGCTCAGTCGGTTAAGGCGCTTGCCTGCCGGTCTGAAGTTGCGTTCTGGCGCGGGTTCGATCCCCGCTTGGGCTGATTACCTGGTTGGGTTTTTTCCGAGGTTTTCCCCAACCGTAATGTAAATGCAAGGTAGTCTATGGCGAATCCTCGGCCTCATCTCGGCAAATATCACCTAGTAGTTGATACAGCGTCGTTAAATAACCAACTAAAATAAAAAAAATAAATTGTAAATACAGTAAAGGAATACAGAGAAAAAACGGACTGCTTTCTTTAAAAATATCATTTGTAATGACTCTGAAGAAAACTGGGATGATGCTGTAAATGTGCAGGCTCAAGGATATTTGAATTTTTTCACACAGTTTCAGAATATATTTCTTCTTGAAGTCTATGCTAGAGTGTTCGCACATACAGATGTGCTCTAAAATATTCTTCAGACAAAAAGTCTAGACATAGCATACTACTTGCAAGAGGTATCAAAGTTAAAAAAAAAAAAAAAAATACTATATCCGAGTTCAGACGTAGTGGGTTTCCGTCCATATGGAGTAATATGGAAAATGAAAATTCTTCAGCCAATACAATGGAACCATCATTAAAGCGAAGAAAAGGAGATGATGAATTGAAATACAGGCAGCTGTACTACAGCATACTAGATCGTATGCACATGGAAATTACTGACAGATTTTCTGATTATGGAAAGCTTCAGTTCACACATCTTCTAGATTCTCAAAAATGTTCTGCTTATAGAGAAAACTTCCCGAATGAGGCACTAAACAAATTATTTCAGTCCTATAACAGTCACTTTGATCAAGTACGTTTGAAAAATGAATTAAGTGTAATATATTCAGCAGAAGTCTTTGATTTTTCGAACAAACCTATCCATGAAATATTATCTGCCATATATGAAAACCAGCTGAACCAAGTTATTCCTGAAGTCCTTAAATTGGCAACATTAATTGTGACAATACCAGCTACGTCAGCATCGGTAGAAAGAACATTTTCTGCGTTGAAGAGAATAAAATCCTACTGTAGATCAACTCATACACAAGAACGTTTATCCGGCTTGGCACTAATATCCATTGAAAAGTCATTTCTACATAAACTTTGCAAGTGGCCCAACTGTAATTTCAAGGACGAAGTCATCGTCCCAATCAAGACGTCTGGAATTCACATAAATATGTAAGGAATTTTATTATAGGGATTTTAAAATATATTTTGTGTAATAATAGGGTCAGTGGTAGTCCAAACCCTTTAACCAGTATACGCCACTGCCGAACTGTATCCTGTTAAGAGTACCAAAATAACATTTATCTGTACCCTTGCGGTCGCTTCCTTACGAATTTGATGTTGGACCGTATAAACATTCAATGAACCAATCCGCATAAATATAGGCTATAATTTGTGAAGAAAACGGAAACTCCCTTACAAAGGCTTTGTGCATATGCAGAATTTGTATATTTACATATATTTAGATATACGTTTAGTTAGGCCGCTGTTGCTTGGAATCGGTATTTCGCGATAGCGCACGTCAGATATTTGAATAATAGAACTGGAGAAGAATTGCGATACGGGCAGTTCCGTGCATACGGCCTCGAGGGAAGTGCCATCTGCACAGAAACACAGAAATAGTTATAACATCTCTACTCTTTTCCTTTATGTCGAGTTTAAAGCACCTTTATCGATTTTGAATTCCTTACAATAAAATATTCCAAGTCATCGCCAATAGTTAGCATCTTCAGGAAAGGAAAGAGGCTTATCAGATTCTGCACGTAACTTACTCTTTCTTCTCCTATCAACGATTCTCTTCTCAAGCTCATTCACTTTATGGACTCCTTTCTGAAAGATCACGGGTATTATTAATCTCATCCAAAGTTTTGAGTTCTTTGTTTTACTTTTTTACTTTGTTATTTACATAAATTCATTAAATATCATCCCTCATAAATTTCGTTTTGATGTAACAGAGAGAAACGTATTATTTCACTGTACATTATGTGACCACAGTTTAGTATATACAGCAGCGGTGACCAAAAGTCGAACGGCAGTGATTACACGCGACAGTCTATGAAGTAAAGAGACGGGGGAGAGGTACAGATGTCTCAAACTAGGAAGCTGCCTGGAGAGGGGTAGTAGTAGAGCTAACGGAGGGGGCCCACCTAGGCTCCGATACCCAGGTATAGTCATATTATCTGAAAAGTTGATCTCTTGACAATGTATTCAAGATGTACCCTCCCTATGCAGCCTTCTCAACTGTTATTAGATCTGAGCTGTACCGTTCTAGTCCACAGTGCACAGCAGTAGGCGGACAGTGGTAGGGGAGAAGTGCTCTATGCGCCTGCGCTAACGAGACAGCTTGCTAGTTTGAGGCATCTGTACTTGCCATGAAAACTACAACCAGTGGTTGTTCGTGCACTAACATTGAGTTCTTCATCAATCCGTTAATTAAAAATCGCAAGCTTTGCTATATCAGTAATATCACTATTGTCATTTTCTGAATTCTCTTCTGGATATTTAGTCGAGAAATGCGCAGTTTTTCAAAATTAATTAACAACTTTCATTGAACAAATTATTTCAGCCACCTTGATCATTACGCTTTTATAAAACCCTCCTTCGTTGGAAGCCTTAAGAGAACGAGCTATTTCGTTCGCCACTAGATAGCTGGCTTCCTTACATTTATTTATGTCATCTTTCTCTTCATGACGAGGATTGAAGGCTGATTTCAGTTCTTGGAGTTTAATAGCTCGTTTCATTACTACACTAGCACGTAATATTTAATCAATTGCTCTATATTATTATTATTATTATTATTATTATTATTATTATTATTATTATTATTATTATTATTATTATTAAGTCAATAACTAGTAAATAACTAATAATTGTCATCAAAAGATTTAAAAAAATTAAAATTGAGATATAGCGTAGTCTAGTAATTATTTTATCCTTCAAGGGAAGATGTAGGCCTATATATTCAGGCACGTATATAAGAATTATGGTAACACTTGCTGATAAATAATAATAATAATAATAATAATAATAATAATAATAATAATAATAACAATAATAACAATAATACATGTTATGCCTGTGTATTCAGCGTAATGCCCTGTAATGTCGCTTCTATATATTACTACTAATTGAACCGTTGAGCAAAGCAACATATTACCTTTTCTCGGACAGAACACCGAATAAATTCCTCTTCCCAATCTGTACGAAACCTTCTGTTCCTGCTAGAGACAGAATTTGTAGAGCGACATGGTACCGACACTGCTTACCTTCAGTACGTGAGCGAGACAGATAGCAATGTACAGGAAACTCCCCTTACCAGTATGAATGTCTGTGATTACACGATGTAATCACGACACCCGTTTTGGTCACCGCTGATACACAGTCACGAAGCTCAATACGTAGTAAATATGGATCCATAGATAGTTGCTAACCACTGGGATCGCTAATATCGCCTCATTACAGACAATGCGAAATAGTACCGGCACAGTCTATTGTTCCTATCACCCTCACAACTCAAGCTTCGTGACTGTATATACTAGACTGTGATGTGACGTTTTAGACTTTCACGGTGAATGTGTTCAGAAACAGACTTTTGTGTATTCCATCGTGCCCTGGAGCTTAACATTTCAACGTTTTCAGAACTATACACAGGCTTCATCATCAGAGTAAAAGGCAGGCTATGACCAGAGTGGTCGCCTACTCTGTTGGGCTCATTATGTCTGATGGCTACTCAAAATGGGGACCATCCAGGTGCGGCCTAGACAAACATGTCCAAATGCGGCCCAGGATATTTTATTACATGGTCCATTTGCGGCCAGACCTCCATATCTCTGTTTCGTATAGCGATGACACGCATTTGTGCTGATTTCGAATCCAGCATCCTTACAGCGATAACAAATATACTGTATTTCCTGAGACAGAAACGAAGGGGTGTTGCTTTCCTTTTGAGCAGTGCTCGTGGCGCAAAATTTGCTCTTGGTCTTGAAAAAAATATAAATCCAATATCTCGGATGTAGGATAGTTCTTAAAGTTGTTCTAAGTAGACGACATGTTTACATATGACTTCATTGCATTGCAACCTTAAATCCTTCAGTTTACTGATTAATATTGAAAAATTATGTCGCGAGTGATGCAAGATTTCTCCCCGCATCTGGGCAGAGTTCAGCGCTTCAGCTTGCCGAACAACAAATTGCTCCAAATTCTGTTAATGATGTTTTATGCCTTCCTAGCATTATAAACAGGTTGTTACTACATCCAATATCGTGCGTAATCGGCTTATTATGGCACGCGTGCCAATAATAGCAATGACGTATTCGCTATGACGTAATACCGGAACAAGTATGGAACTGTTTTTGAGCCACAGACGATCAACATTTAACTGGTATATTGTATATAAACAGATGAGAATATCCCGTAAATATTGGCATTGTTATTTATCCATCTGTAGGTATGTGAGAAATGCCAAGCGCGTATTAATTTTCTATATTTACACTCATGTACTGTGTATACGTCTGTTTCGCGTCCATGACAAAGCACAACTGAATAATATTGTTTTAAAATATATGGATTTAATAAACTCTTCCAAGTAGGTTTGTAGTCTATATGGGCCGTATTCATAGACATTTTTAGCGCGGGCTTCCGGTGGATGATCAGCGTTTTTCGTATTCATAAACCAGTGTTAGCGATAGGATATGATTTGAATTCTGTACTAGTAACCAGTGGATAGCAGGGGCTAGCTTAGTACGCTCGTAGCGCGTGCTGCGAAATGTCTATGAATAGCACCCTATATGTTTACAGACTCCCGTTGTGTACAGGAATGGACTCGTTCACATTGTTTATCGGATATGACCTAAGCATTTCCACGGCAACGTTATTATAATTTCTTTTCCACAAAATCCTTTTGTGCGAGATCGTGCGTATTTGCTTGGTTTCCGCACAAAACCAATCCGCGGAAAGTCTAAAATTCCACATTCAGTATTCCCAACCTAACACACATAACAATTTCCCTCTTCTTACCGCTTAAGTGACATATCGATTTTATTGCTTTAGGCTTCTAACATATTATTTTTAGAGACGTTCAATATAGTAATAATTATAAATTGGAAACTTACCACTGCAATTTCACCTAAATTGCACTGTTAATTATTGTTTCTAAATATTTGCAAAAATTAAGTAAACTCTACAACTCCACTAAAGTTACTGCATTCGTGATGCAAGTAACATTAAGGAAGCCGTGAAAAAATCAACAAATCAACTTGCCGATGTTATTACTCCAATATGTTATATAAATAATATTGTTAAAATATTAAAATAAAAAATAAATCATTACATAACCTTACCGTTTGTTTTAAGTTCGCATTTATAGACTGGGGGGAAAAAAGACAGACGTATATCAAGGCCTGCTGGAGTATAGTAAACACAGAAAACATTTTAAAGCAACAATGTTGAAGATAGATATTTTTGTTTTGCAAATTTGCCCTCATTGAACAGAAACCAAGATGGAGATTTCATTGCAACTAATTAGAAATTCCACTTTCAGGTATGTAATAAACGATCCTCGCACAAAATAATGTACGATACACGAGCGGTATGTTTTCTTTCAATTCTCGGAAATTAAAAAAGCTCAACTACGTTTCGCTTTTCAAACTTTTCCTCGAACATGAAAACTTCAACATATCGCTCTTGTAACGCATATTACTATTACAGTAGTTTCTTTTCTGCTAATGTAAGTCGAATATAGACATTACCATGTTAACAATATTTCGCGTTCCCCTTGTCTTGCAAATAGTAGATAACAAAGCTCAAACTTTATTAATCATTGATAAAATAATAAACAACTCAATTATTGCGAAGCGAGCAAAACACAGGCCTACAATGTGAAAATATCTTTATAACACTGATTTTTTTTAATGGCGAAAATAATTTTTTTAGATTGAATCGGAAGTTTTATTTTCATTTAAACCGCATTTTAACAAAGCGAATTCAAATCATGTTATGCTACTTAACTTGTGACTTCCCTGTCTATTATGAACGTTTTATTGTCAGTTGTTGATCAGTTGATCACGCACGAGTCTGGGAATTAGAACTGTTGTGCACAACGGCTTCCTTGTGGTGATTTTTCTCGTTTCGCTGAATTTCTTGAGACGGTGCAGATGGCCGTGTTTGGGGTGAAGTGGAGTGGATGAAGCCTGGTGAGAGAATGGGGTGGTTTGGTTTGGAACAATATACCTCCCCCTGACCAACCCCTTACTATTACTGAGAAATCACTTGGAAATTACAGCCGTAGCGCAACCCTCATTTTTGTTTGAAGCTTTCATGAAGTTATTCGGAGTTCTCATGGGTTCTGGTTTTTTGCAGACATGCTTACTCGATCCTAACTAAAAATTGATAGGAGATTCAAAGAAATCCCAAGGATTGCGTGGAACGTCTGTACTGGAATTGAAGTAATAAAATACAAGTGTTGGTACTTTAATACTGTAGTATATTTTATTTGATATTCATGTAAACCCATTCATCCAATATTTACATGACTATTGTATAGAAAACCTCAATGAATTAATGACGGAGACAGGAGGACAAGTAAGCTAAAATGTACACGAGTCCGCGTTAGGACTCATCTTAACATTTATGTGAGCTCTTGCTTAAAGGCCACTTGTCTCACTTCGTTCACAACGTTAAAGGCTGGGCAATTAAGCCAGCAACGCACGGAGACCCGCTACACTGCTACAGCATAGATAGCTACTATCGCCGCATCCCACAACAGCATCCTCCTAGTCCTCGACAAAGCCAGGTCCCCGATGACGGTCGGAAATTTAAGAAGCTCCGCTAATGTCTTGGCTCGAACCTGCTCCCTTCCGTATGACACGCAGAAGCCTTAGCCGTCTGAGCTACAGAGATGAGACGGAAGGCCTATCTTCAGCGAGGCATGTCGATCTCGTCATGAAGCCCAAATTTCGATGTTACTGCATGGTTTATATATATATATATATATATATATATATATATATATATATATATATATATATATATTGCACTATAGTGCGTTTTCTCGTCGTTACAGCAAACGGCCGCCACTATTAAAATTTGATTTTACTGAATTCAGAGTTACCAACCTAGATACTTACTTATGTTGAAATATTACAAATAACTGCTCTAGTGTTGTAATGAAAACCACTGCCATCTATGTATGCTGCAATGCATGTAAAATTCATACGCAAAACGTAATGTTAATTAATATACATTATACGAAATAAATCAAAATCACTGTATTTGAAGTGTACTGAACTTTATTTCAATAATTCAAACTTAACTTAAAATATATATATATATATATATATTCCAATTGAACACGAAACATTACAAGTACCTGACTTATTTTTACTCCTTCACATTGAAGCTATGGTGAATTTTGTACGTCGGCCAGACTGCTAACATCAGTCAGCTGTTCAAAGTGTAACGTACGCACTGTATATTAAGATTAAAAAAAATAATATTTTCGAAATATACTATCGTGCAAAAAATACTGTATAATGCACGTTTGTAAAGTGCATTGTAAAATCTCTTTCCTTACAGTTTTTCAAGTGAGTTTCGAAATAGTTCCAACAACAAATCAAGTAAGGTGAATTTTAATAACTCAGTTACGCGCTATCTTGTGTAAAGGCTGGTTCACAATAAACCGGGAACGGAAACGAGAACACAAATAATGTTAAAATAAATGTATTTAAATGTGAGCGTTCACAATAGTTAATTGTGAATGCTCACATTTGAATACATTTATTTTAACAATATTTCCGTTCTTGTTGTCGATTCCGTTCCCGGTTTATTGTGACGCACAGAAGCTAGCTTAGGCTATCTGTGCTCCGAGCTTCCGTCTCCGTTCATGTGCAGTGTCTTAAAATATTCCAGCGTATCTTTCTTTTTTTGGGGGGGAGGGGACTGTACGTTACACCGTTTTTACATTTCCAGCATATTTTGAATCCTTTTAATAACATAACTTCCCCCTAACAAATTTTATTTCCCTCTAACAAACCTTGCGCCCGCTAGAAACACTTGAATGTCCTTCTGCATAATACTGTTATACCACATCTAAAATAGGCCTATTTGACACCTCAATTGGTGTGTTCGAAAAAATTTTTGAAAATAAGTTTTCACAAAATTCTAATCATAATTTTTCCTGAGCTGATTCAACAATTTAATGTCCATAAAACATCGCTTGGAGACAATGATTACCAACCTTACACTTATTTTCGCAAGTAATAAGAAAATAATTTTCTTTGAACCACTTGTAATCTGTAACTTGTAGCAACATATAAGTGTACTTGTAGACCTATGAACTTGTTTGTACTTTCGTTAAATGGGACCCATTTCTAGTATTCGAAATATGTTAGAAAACTTGCCTAATTCTGCGTCCCTTAGACATGTTGATCTATCCTTACTGCCTGTTCCCACTTCCTTTGGGTCACTGAATTTTTCAACTCGAGTTACTTCAATTGGTGCACAAAGCGGCAGTTCGCAGTTGAGTGGACGTTGCTTGTTGTTGTTGCGTCTACTTTCTTTTAATCTACGGATTGTTAACACCCGACTTGGTAGCATGGAACTTGTGGGAACCTATTGAATATTACGTACGAGTCAGTATATTAAAATGTTTTGTAAGACTTTTGTCTCCTGCCCCCTTCCTTGTAAACGCGTAATTTTTGGAGTGCCATCTCTTTAATGGAGCCGTATAGCAAGCAATTCTCAAGACCGTGAACTACATTGTACATTCTAATTCTACTGCAAAGAGTCAGAATCATTATTCTCAACCGAATAATAACAGATATTTCCCATATTTATTCCGCGTTCAATTTCCTCCCGATGAGATGATGATACAAGGACATCATTTTATTTTTACTTAAATTTTTATTGTACCTGAGTTTTTTAATATACTTCACTCCCACCCCGTCTACTAGTAAATTTCCAACCGTTCTCAACACAGAACAAAGCGTATACAGTCAAAGTCGCCTTACGGTCATAGTAAACACAAACAGTACTGAGTTACTGAGTATAGTACGTTCCAGAAATATGTTCGCGTTTTCCAGTGACGAAAGAGCTTTCAATATTGAATCATATTCTCGCACAGGTACTGTCGTCCGTTTGCCTATGTCGCATCCCGGTTTCCCCCACTCGCTTCTGCTCGCCCCTCTGTAAAAGCTAGTGGCTGGGCTGTCTTAGCTCTTTTCTGAAATCATTAATTTCTGTTAGGAATTGGACGTCACATAATATTATACAACTGTTTAAAATAACTTAAATAAAAGGGCCTCGTTAATTAATTGTCACGTGATTTCCTTCCTTTCTATGACCCTGCAACAAAACCACTTGGACGGACAGTAGATAGCATGTCTGAGTAATTTTATCTTTTCTGATCGGGCAGAAGTGAAGATTGAATTTACAGTACGTAAGGTACTCTTTTATAGAGTAGATACAGAATTATTTCAACATGAGTTACTAGTACGAAAGACGAAACTGCTAATTGGAATTAGGTACAATAGTCTATAGTGCGATAATATGCAAAAAGGAACTGAGGCCTGTACCGAAATGAACGGCCACCATTTAAAAAATTGTGTTTAAATAGGCCTATCCATATTATGATTATTTTTCAATTTAACTTCATTCTCTATATTGTACGCTAATGTGCTGTAGACAGTATAATATACACTGCATAATGAATACGTCCGAATTGATACCTCATTTCGTGAGTGAAAACACTTATTGTTAATTCTGTACTGTATTTTGATTAAAGAAAAACCTAATGAAAATTATCAAACTCAAAATCGCGATATTTCTTACTTTATGTAAATGGATGAACTACGTTTCTTCCCTTCTATACCTAGTAAAGTGATTTGTTTGTATTTTACGCCAGTATCATCGAACTCCAGTCTTGGAAGGGGGTAGCAAACAGTGTTTCTAGTTCTCAACCGTTAATTCAAAGGTATAGCCAGGTTAATATTAGAAATGTTAGTAAAAATAAAATGATGTCCCTGTATATGAATAATAAATGCGAAATAAGGAAGATTAGTTACGCATATTGTGAGAAGTCTGCATTGCACGCTGCAATGTTGCGAATTTATAGAGGTTCGAATCCTGATTTCTTTAGTTGGACCACATTTACAGTTGATCTTGACTTGTTCCTCGTCTGCAGTTGATAGAGCGTCGTTAAGGGGACGTGATGTATAAGTGGCGTTGCATTGTTTTTGCTTGTTACGGAACTCGCCTCCTTGTTACTCCGTAACGACGTCCGGCCGGCGTCTCAGCTGACACTGCTCGTTAGCAACAACAGTTGAAGGGGATAGCGCGCACCATTATGCCTAGTGGCAGTTATGACGCAGGATTTATGTTTTTACTTCTTATGTTTCATAACCTTAATAAAAGTTTCGCATCTTTCGAATATAGCTGCCCTCATGGGAATTCCCCTATTCCTAAATGATACATTCTTCACAGAAGCTAGTCTCTCGCAGACAAAACGCAGATTAAGTGAGTGAATTTTGAAGAAATTTTCTAAAAAAATATAATTTTGTTTTTTGACACTATAAAATACTACCTTAAAAATAGCATCACCAGTATGGTAGCGCCATTTTTGAAGTCCATATGCCAATTTTAAAAGTCACTTGGTGCTTTAAATTCCAGCTGCGACACGCTCAGTTTTGCACTGTTTTCTCACACTTCAAATTTTCAGCATTTTCATTCCTATAAAATGCTCCTTGCGACGCATATTTTGCGACAGATAGTTCGAACTTGGTGTTTAAGTTCACAGATATGTAGTGAATAAAAATTGCTCTGGCTTTTGTAGTGAATATAATTTCAATATATATTTTGTTCAGTTTCTTAATACAATATTTAAAAAATTCTAGAGGCTTATCTAATCAATCTACATGGAAACCCAGGACTATTTAAATAAAATGTGTGGTGAACCTATTCACAAATTATGAGAACGAAAAAAAAAAATTGTTACGCAAAGGACTTTTTGAGTTACTCGCCCCCCCCCCCCCCAAATATAAACTTGCCCATAACTTGTGAATCATGAGAGCTACAAGACAAAGTTTTGTGTGTTCTTTAATTATATTAGTATATGCCTATGGTACAAATTTGAAAAAAAATATAGCTTCTATAGCTTATAATTTCGTATTTTCACTCATGGGTACCCTTAAGATATTCAGTGAAACTTACCTTAGCGACACTCATGTGTTAGCCGAAATGTTAAAAGTTCCGGCATAGGCCTATTGATACATTGTTTGATGTTAATTCGAAAAAAAAAAAAAAACATTCTCTATTGCGAACGTCTTCAATAACGGACGCTGATATCAAAATAACGTAGGGAAAGTCCTTAAACTTTCTCAACAGCAAACATATTCCACTATATGCCTACATTTACACCTATTAGCTATTATTATTATTATTATTATTATTATTATTAATTTGTTTTCTATTTTTCTTAACGCTTTGGCTGTATTAGTTAGATTGTTAGGGGATTGATTTGATTATTATGTTGTGAAGTGTGTTGTTGTTTAGTCAGCTATCCGAAGACAGGTTGGAACCTCATAAGTGACACCAATAAGACAACTAAGTCAGAAGATAATGAAGTAAGATGGCCACTTCCTTTCCCCCTCCATTACATAAATCGCTGTCTAATAACTTATTTCACTATTCAGGCTTAACAAACAATATTGTTCTTCCTCTGAATATATCGTCAAGTGAGATGTACGACCTGATAACAGGTGTACAGTCTTAGAAAAAAGTTTTGTCGCACATATACTTAATAATTGTCAGAAAGGAAGCAGTGCGCATGATCAGACAAACAACGACACAAAACTAATTTTATTACCTCAACTAGTCCTTCTCTTGTGAATCAGGTCGCACGTCCTCTGATCATGCGCATTGCCTCCTTTCTGAGACTTACAAAGTATCTGTGCAACACAACTTTTTTCTAAGACTGTACATATCAGGTAGAATCTCAATCAGTGGTATTATGAAGTTTCTGAGGTGGATATTATTGGTAAATTAATATCTATTAACTTTTATTTGTATTCCAGATTTATAGTTTTAATATGATTTATAGATATATAATATATTTCTGCAGAGTCCTCCATATATGACGCTCTCTTCACACTACAAAATCAGCGGCATTTTCTGTTTTTCGCTTTGCACAGTTACCGCGAAATCGGCCGCCATTTCTACGGTAGTAATTTTAGTGCCTGAAACCTGTTTAGCGGGAATATATAAAACAACTTAAAAATGAATACAAGTGCATTTTTTCTGTGTCACATGAGATGTTCAAAGTGTCCTCCTACTTCAATACATTTTTTACATCTCCGAAGATTGTTCTGAAATACTCGACTAGTCTCTTCTTGCGAAATGACTTGTCGGATATTTTCTTCAATTTTTTGCATAACTTAACCTACAAAATTTCTCTGCAGCATACACCATTCTAAAACAATAAAAAAAGACAATAATTTGCATTACACTACACCAGCCGTGGCGAAAATGTGACTCAAGAGCACATTCTGGCTCACAATGATAGCTATGCGCTTCCCAACTCCCACAACCCCCACCCTCTCACTCACTGGAGTCAAATTCCGTTCCATTTGTATTTGTCTCTGACCTGCGAGTGGCGTATCGTCGCAATGTCTCTCTCGAAACCATGAACCTCTACAAAAACGAAAGTTTCAAGTAGGATGGGAGGACGCATTTTTTTGCTGCCAATATGAGAAGAATATTAAATGTATGATTTGTTCACAAGTATTACGAGGAAAACGGTTATTATTATTATTATTATTATTATTATTATTATTATTATTATTATTATTATTATTATTATTATTATTATCATCATCATCATCATCATCATCATCATCATCATCATCTTTGTACGTCGATCCTTTTTCAGCAGATGTACGAATAATGCGGTTAGATCTTCAATTTAAAGTCACAGATTTACAATGTGATGTTAAATGAAAGCTAGATGTAAGGACTTGACAAATGTTGAACTTTTCAAATCTTTGCCAAAAAATAAATATCCGAAGCTTCGTTCTTTCACTTTCTCTTTTGAAGTCATGTTTGCTACAACTTTCGTTTGTGAAAAATTATTTTCAAGAATGAAAATAGTAAAAACCAAATTTAGATCACGACTGACAGACAAATACCTTCGTGATTAACTATGACTGGCAGTAAGTGACATAATTCCTGATTTTGAAACTCTGTCGCAGAGACATTCTGAAGACAGTTAATTTTAGGTTGTGATAATTTGTCCTATGTTTTATTGTTCATTTATTGTTCATTTCTTTCTTCGTTACACGTATTAAACATTAGTTTGTAGCCTTGTACTGTATAAAATTATATTTAAGTGCTTGACGTAAGGAAAATGAAAAATCGTTAATAAGTCAGACAGTTGCTTCACTTCCCCTTCGGGTGTCCGCCTCCTTCCATAGATGCTATGCACGTTGCAGGTTACACAGTGGCTCAGCGCACGATCACATTTTCGCCACGGCTGCACTACACGAATGAGTAGTGTCGTCATTGATTTCAGACAATTAGAAAAAAAAAACAATATCTAGCACTACATTAAGCACCAAAAGAAATATAAATTATAAGTTAAAAGCACATTTCACAGATTTCTGTTTCAGTCATGTTCCTTGAGAATAAAGGAATTAGAAAATATGTGGCATTATAAGTTTATTAGTACATAATTGAATGAACCAGAGATGGCCAAACAGTCGATCACGAACTATTTAAAATAATAATAACTTACTAAAATTAATCAGAATATTAACAATTTAGTCATACGTACATAATTTATACAGTAGTTCTGACTAGCTTTTAAGCCCTCATTATGCTCGGATGTTGTGTGCTTAGATTGTTTGTATGCCTGTATGAAAGTAAAATTTGATGACTGTGGCGAGTAAAAGTAATAATTAGACTTCGGATTTTAGGTAAAAAGCTATTTTAATCCTTAAAAGATAAGTTCATAAAAACTTGCAAGTACACGTTTCATATAAAACTATGCCTAAAATTGATATTTTAATACCACCTAAAAGTGCCTTTTTTGACGACAAAGCCTATTTTGACCTATTAAGTATGTTTTATCTCTAATAGGTCAAAACACCCATTCTAATTTCGAAAATATGTATTCTAACTTCCAAATGTGTTCCTGGTTCTGTTGGAAATAAAGTACGGGATAAACTGAAGCAAGTTCTGCAGAGAAATGTAGGGCTGAAGGACCTGCGTACTGCTTCAGATATCCTAGCAGGGAAGAACACGGATTTACAATGTAACAACTAGTGTCAAAATTGAAATACGCTCCTGTTACTTCAGTGGATGTAGAGCGTTCAATTTCAGCATACAAATTTGTGTTGAGTGACAGACGGCATTGCTTTTAGTAGAAAATTTAGAAAAAGTGTTAATAATTTATTGTGAAGCTAATTATGGACATTAACAGACAAGGCTTGGTAAAAATTGATAATATTTGACTTGTTTGTGTACTGAATTTAGTATGTCTAAAACTTATTTTTCACATTTAATTGTTTAGATTATGTAGGCTATAGCTAGTTAGATATTTTTTATTCTTATACTTTTAGTAGTAGTGGCGGCAACGGTGTATAAGCATTTAAAATTATAAAATTTTAGAAGTGAATTTCTGATGATGTGGAACATGTTTTTAAAGAAAATATTTTTCGTTAGAGCCTATTTTCAATTCTTTACAGGCTATTTCCTACACTTTTAAGCCTATTTTAGGCACTTAAATTACATTTTAACGACCTAAAAATCCGTACTCTAGTAATAATATACGTAGTAGGCCTACATGAACATTGATGATGTTTTGATGGACATGTTTCAGTACCTATATAAAGATATTAATTGTCTGAAGTAGATCACAAAATAAAAGTCTGGCCACTCATGTAGACTATGCGTACGGATGACTTTTTCCAATAAGCAAATTGCAAAGTTGATTAATGATGAAACATACCTCTAATCATTAGGGTATATCTGAAGTTGAATCTTCGTGTCCAATGTTGACAACTACTCAATTTATTTCGCCCCTTCATTCACTATATCTTTTACCCATATCTCAGGATTATCCTTCAACAGAGTTCTGTACATATTAATAATCTGCATCTTTTCGCCTGTATTGAAACCTTCCCCACAGACGAATTTTTTCACCGGGAACATAAGTTTGGAAGGCCCATGTTCAGAATTTGCGGTCATAGTTTCAATATATGCACATTAGTTTTAGTAAAAAGGAAAAAAAAATGTGCGTTTAAGGGGAGAAGTTGGTGAAATTTCGAATTTCTTTGTTATTTGTTTAATATTTTCACTTTTTTTTTTGGTATGTCATAATGAAATCTTAAATCCACTGCCAACAGTGTTTAAAAATTTAATGGGACCCAAATTTAACAAAAAAATAACCGTTGCTTAGGTATTTACTAAAATTAATATTACTCAGTCCGTTTTTAAAATACTAACACACTTATTTCACTATTTTACTCATAAAAAATCAATGTAGGCCTACAAATTGTTTAGGTTAGATTTTTTTATATTTCATTTAAGTACAGTAATACAAGTTTATGGACATGATTAATTATTATTTTATGGTCAGCGATTTGCATATTGGAATTTTTTTACATATACATAAAATATTAAAATTATACTCTAGACAAAATTTCACTTATAGGCCGCTAAAGATGTGTTACAAATTTCATACATGTACCTTCAGGGATTTCTGAGTTATATCAATTTTTGTAAGTACCTTGACAGAAAATCAAACTTGCAGGAATTCAACAAACAACATCCTGCCATTTAAAATGTCAGCGCGCAGGACATTTAAAAATGGTTACTAATGACCAATCGTGCAAGATGGCCGATAAACAATATAAAATATTGTGGTCTACACTTATGAAAGAACAGTTTTAGGCAATATCTTTTTTTAATTCAACTTTTTTGCTAAATTTCACTATCCTCTCCCCTTAAGATCTTTTTAGTAGGTTATTTTACGACGCTTTATCAACATCTTAGGTTACTTAGCGTCTGAATGAGATGAAGGTGATAATGCTGGTGGAATGAGTCCGGAGTCCAACGCCGAAAGTTACCCAGCATTTGCTCATACAGGATTGAGGGAAAAGCCCGGAAAAAACCTCAACCAGGTAACTTGCCCCGATAGAGAATCGAACCCGCGCCACCTGGTTTCGCGCTCAGATGCGCCAGCCGTTACTCCACATGTGTGGAGTCTCTCCTTAAGATATACTCCGGATTACACTACATGATATAATATATAGTCTTTTGCACCACACACTCGTAATACCAGCTGACCGTTTGTATGTGGAACGTAAATAGCGGCGCTGCGATCTTATGTTGTTACCACAGTCTAGTATATACAGTCACGAAGCTCAATACGTAGTAAATATGCATCCATAGATAGTTGCTCACCACTAGGATCGCTAATATCGCCTCATTACAGATAATGCGAAATAGTACCTGTACAGTCTATTGTTCCTATCACCCTCACAACTCAAGCTTCGTGTCTGTATATACTAGACTGTGTTGTTACTTTGTGAGAAAGAGAAAGACATAGTCTATGACTAGAATAAGAGAGCGTTCGTACTGCACGGGTGACGTAACAGCGGCGCGCTGTATATTAGTACAAGCAACTGCCGTTCCACAAACAGAATGGTCGGGTAATACATGATTTTAAAGTACGTATTTTCTTTGTAGTATTTGATTACAAATGTAGTCTAACCAACCTTAATGTTTTCTCCGATCAACAAATTTGACAAAGCAACGATACGAACAATTTAAATGAGAACAAGTTTATTGAATTCATAGTATCCAGCAGGCTGTGTTATAGGTGTAAAACATTTTTATAATTGAAACAAAAAACGCTAAACATCCTGTTTTCACTAACAAAAAACTTGCGCATAGTAAACCAACTTCACAGGTTACCAGACCACGAGTAAACAAAGCTCTGAGGTCAGTTTAGTGCACGTAACCAATGAAAAGACAGGCAGGAACGTCACGGACACGTGCTTCTGTTTACTTCCGTCTCTAGGCATCCTGAATTTAGTGGAGTTTTCGGTATGCACTATGGACCTAAAATAATTGAAGAGTTCGTCCATCTGAGCATCATATGTGGTTTTTCAGAACTAGATGACTGTTCTCGCCTAGATATCTAGATTGTAATCAATTTTATATTATTATTATTATTATTATTATTATTATTATTATTATTATTATTTATTATTATTATTATTATTATTATTAGTTCCATTAAGGACTGATTAAAATATATTTAAGTACATAATTTACTAGTAAAGTACGTATCTTTTCTATCTCTGTTTGTGCTATTCTATTTTTGTTCAGAAGTGTAGGTACAGTAATGGTGTCTTACAGGACTGTTTCTCTTTCGGATCGAGGGTGAAGAGTGTTGAACACACCCGAGCCTTTTAAATTGGAGGTGTAATTCTATCTGTGTCTATCAATTTTTTTTATTATTACACAATGTCAGGAATCCCCGGGAAGGCGGTCGTATTTTTACATCCAATTTGTATAATGGCCTCGACTGCCACTCTGAAATAAAGTGTCAATATGAAGTAACGGGTGGCGCTGCGGTGGCGAACTTGTCAATTAGGCGCGTGACGTCATTATAAGTGATGACGTTGATGCTGCTGACACAGCGGCGGGCGACTCTCAACTGTTTTTTGTGTCATGTCAAAAGACCAATGTTTGTCGACTAATGGCCTGAATACAGATCTGACAAGAGATTTGCCAGCAGTTAAACAAGGGAAAAACTCCATTGTTTGCGAGAGAGAGAAAATTCGAGGATCATTGCATAAAAATATCTGCAACATTGGAGTGAGAGAGTTCTGCATGGAACAAATAACAGATAACTTTGCCCCGTTTGTTACATGGGCTACATTTAATGATTCCGATGGTATCATTATTATTATTATTATTATTATTATTATTATTATTATGATTATTATTATTATTGGTTTTTCAAGGGTCGAACCCGGTACTGATCCTTGTACTTAGGTTTGCATGGCCCATTGTGCCCTCTATACGAGGGTTGTGTGAAAAGTTCATAGTCTGACATAGAAATTTCTATGTCCTCCTTTACGCAGATTCCTCGAGATCTGCAAAAAAAAAAAAAAGCCTTCTACTGCTGCGATAACCTCTTCATTTGATGACAATTTCTTCCCAGCCAGTGAGTTTTGAGCTTTGGGGAAAAAAAGACGTCTGAAGGTGTGAGATCTGGCGAGTAGGGAGGGTGTGGCAATTAGAAACTGCGATTGCAGACGTGTTGAGCAGGTGCATTGTCGTGATCACTTTCTTCTTGGTCATACCCGGCCTCATGTCGCGAATGTTTTCTTTTAGTTGCTGCAGGAAAGTTGAATAATATTCTCCGATTATTGTTTTCCCCTTTGCTAGATAGTAAATTATGATTATTCTCTTAGAATCCCGGAACACGAACTCCATGACTTTCCCGGAATATTGAACAGCTTTTGCTTTCTTTGGAGGCGGAGAATCACGGTGCTTCCATTGTTTCGACTGCTGTTTTGTCTTTGGTTTGTACTAGTGAATCCAGTTTCATCAGTGGTCAAAAACCGCTTAAAAATCGGGCGTATTTTTCTCGAATCGAGCCAGACAATATTTGACATCAGACTTGCTTTTGTTCCAATGTTAAACACGGATCCCACCTTGCGGAGACCTTGAACATGCCCAAGACATTGACTAAGGTGTGGCGCACCCAGTCAGTTGAGGTACGCGTAACCTCGCTAATTTCCTGCACTTTCAGTCTACGGTCATTCAACATCATGTCGTGGATTTTTTCTACGATTTCTTCGCTTGTTGCTGTTACTGAACGTCCACTGCGGGATCCATGTTTAAATAGTGCCGCCCATTTCTGAAACAAAAATGACACTTTATGAAATTAAATTGATTAATCTGAAATACCTCCTCTGATTGAGGTTCTGAATGATATGTCAATCTGTTATCACTTGACGATATGTGTTAGAGGAAGAACAATTATTTGTGTACATCAGAAGTCTGACTAGTGTAATATGTAGCTAGTCGGCGATGTATGCAATGGAGAGAAAAGGAACTGACCATCCTACCCCATTATCTCCTGGCCTACTTGCTTCGTAAGTGGTGCCTTCTTGGAATCGCTTGTGAAGTCCAGACCTTTTTTCGAACAGTTCACTAAACAACAACAATCTGAAATACAAATTACGCTTTCTGAAATTAAATTTATTAATCTGAAATAGAAAACACGCTTTCTGAAATTAAATTGACCAGTTCTGAGAAAAAGTGTAGAAAATTTCGTAGATAAAAATCCGTAGAAAGAATAATCCTGAAGCTGATCAAGAAGAGAAAAAGAAATTGTCTGGATTACTGGCTAAGAAGAAACTGCCTACTAAAGGATGCACTAGAAGGAATAGTAAACGGGAAAAAAGTTCGGGCAGAAGAAGATATCAGATGACAGCATTACGATATAGGGATCGTATGGGGAGACGAAGAGTAAGGCAGAAAAGAGGAAATATTAGAGATTGCTGGGTTTGCAGTGAAAGACCTGCACTTTGGCAGGAAACTATGAATGAATGAATATATGAATATGATAGATTTACAGAAATGTATGTTGAATATATAAAAAATTGAACCTATACTCAGCGATAATTTTGCGGTATAAAACGCCGTGGAGCGTAGAAACGTCCAGCATAAAAGCGTATATTTTTTTTTTACACAAAGTTTCCGCTACGTGTTTAAACACGCATCATTATGAGGGAGCCAGTTTTCTGACAGAACTTCGTCCTTTATTGCATCTATTTTGGCCCCGGGCAACGCACGCAGTCTCTCTGCACCCCCAACTCCCGCTCGTACCCCACGTAGCAACCACCGAGCTAACACTCAATACTTTCAGATCGAGCGATAACGAGTCTGAGGCTCGAATCTCTGGCAGGCCGCGTCCCTCCAGACGGTCACTGGTTCGGATCTCGAGTCGATATTATGCTCGTACTTTCTAAGCACATGCAGATCACATATGACATTAGTTTTTCTCTTTTATCGCATCTGTACAGTACGATTATTTAGTCCTGACAGTCGCCGGAGATGTGCACCTGGGTCAGGCGAGTCCATTTAGTTACGCCAAGGGGTGTTTGGGTTAGTCACTCGCTTACCTTCGGAGCAATCGGATGTCATGCGTGCGGTAGAACGGTATGTTTCTAGTACAATTAAGCTGTACTGCATTTCTTTACCGACCGCTCGCTCTTATCTCTACTCCGGAACTCTCCCCACTGTTATTACTTCCCCTCTTTCGCGTCGCTGAGCTGCCAGGACTAAATAATCGGTCTGTACACATGTAATAGGTTCATTCATAAGCCATTAAATATTAACTCACTGTACATTCTTTAATATTTTGTTTAGGAAGATTTCTAAAAATATTTGCAAGTGTTTGTTGTTTTTCCTATTTTAATGTGCTCTTATGTCGCTATAATAACACGTAGCCTAGAAACGAGAAAACAGTGATATCCTGTAATCAACAAGTTGACCCTGCAGTTCGACATGTCCACTTTAGGTATAAGTTTACTTCACCTAACACTAGTTCCGGATGGTCAGACTATTGAAATGGAAATCTGTTCTCAACAACCATATTGCGAATACGAGATTCTGCGTAATCACTATCCCTCTTTAGTAAACGTGAAGTGCGATTTTTACCATAAAGACTGAATTACAGCCTATCTATTACGTTTTACAAAGCGAAGATTAAGGTACTGGATGGTATTCAGATTGTACCGCATCTAACTTATAGCCCAGACTCTGATACTTCCGAATATATATTATTCGGGTTAATGACTCATTTTCTCCTTGGATTTTGCTTAAGTAATTTTTTTGAGTCTCATATAACACGATAAGAGTTTGTGATCGCCAAATCCAAAGAATGATATAGCTTTAAATTGAATGAATTAAGGCAGATGTCAGACTTTCATCTAAATAATAGACTTCATTTCGGAGAATCCTCTGTGTTTGATGTTATTTAACTCGCTGTTAAGTAAATATTACAGGTTATACCAAAAGTTTAAGGACATTCCTTCAAAAGTGATGTTTCCCTCCTGTATTTATACTTATATGAAAACCCTTGATGTTTATATAGGGACCTAATGCCTATGAAAAAATGAAGTTTTTCTTATGCAAACTCAATATCTCTGTCTTTCAAACTGTGGATTATATAACAATTTTTCTGTTATGAAAACTTACGAAATTCAAGAATGTGGACGTGAAATAGCAGATTATTGGGATGTGGAAGAATGACTTGCGGTAATATCTAACTCTACTCCAAAATTCATCAATCTAAATACATCCATTCTGGAGTAATTAATTTTTTCCTACAAGATAGTGAGTGGTTTCTATAACTGCGAGATCTGCGATTTTCATTTTCTTTTTTTCAAGGAAAAAATATAACCTCTCCACACTGTAGCAAACTCCACAACTGTTTACTACAATGGAGGGAATAAGCTGATTGACCAGTATTAACAATTCCCAGTGTTAATATCAGAGCTAGGAACTTAGTATCGGCCTTGTTATTCAGGGAGCGAGCAGCCAGGAAATGGGCATACAAAACGGGCGGCCTGCGCGACCTTTGAGATGGGCAGGACATGTAGCACGTATGGGCGAATTCATGTAGAGTGTTAGTTGAGAGACGGGAGGGAAAAAGATCTTTGGGAAGGCCGAGACGTAAATTGGAGGATAATATTAAAATTAATTTGAGGGAGGTGGTATATGATGATATAGCTTTTGTGAGGTCGGCAATGAACCTTCGGGGTCTCTAAAAGCCATTTATAAGTAAGTATTGTCTAGAACAGGCCTGCACAAGGTTTGCGCTCTCCGAGCCGGCTCACAGCTCATGAGCGGAATGCAGGTATTAGCTGCGCTCTATAAGGGTGAACTGGAGAAGGGGTGATCTCGTACAAAATGTACACAAGGTGTTCATGAAATGAATTCCCGTTCAGTGTTTACAAAACTATCTTGCACTATTATTAATTAATAAAGAAATATTTATTTTACAGAAATAATAGAAATTCTATAGCTACTTAAATGTACAATATCATTTTGTTATATTTTTATTTATCAGTACATCAAAACGAGGTTTTATGCTGTTGGCAGCTGAAAGGAACAGTAGCCTACTGGTCGTAATGAAACATCAGTTACAGATGTTCGATGCCTGCCTTTATTAAAGTTGATTATAGAAAACAGTTGCTCACAAATATAAATGTAGAGCCAAACATAGCAATCATTTTCACAGCCAGCCTGTGTAGTCGTGGATATTATTGCTAATGTTTATTCTTGTAAAACTCAACCAGGCTAGTGATATTATTCAAACGTTCTTTAGCCCTTAGGTCACAATGAAGATCAATAAGTTCGAGCTGTAAATCGTTAAATGTTAAATGTTATGTTCCGTCTTTTACATTCCTCCATACTGTACTGTAGCAGTAGGTAAGTAACGTGAAACAGTTACTGAGAATAGGCCTACATACTGCATTCCACTAGATAACTGAGTGATCGTTTCCCTCTCCTCTACCTATAGCAAGTCTATGTCATTCTGACATATCTTCCTCTCCGTTTCGGCGAACGGTAAACACCGCTCTCCCGCTCCGAAGGAGCGCGCGCGCGCTCGTTGAGCGCTGTTTGTGCAGGCCTGGTCTAGAATGTTAAACATCGTAATAGATGAAGATAGGATATTTTACTTCCCACATCTCACTATTTAGAGATTCAGCATATTCTGACACAATAACATCAACAGAAATTATATATTAACTAAGAAATAAACAGCAGATAATCTGGATTGCATTATTGTAAAGACTGTTGTAACAAAATGGTAACAATGGGTCGGATCTGTTGGCATTTGGTGGTGAGTAGGAGTGTAATAAATTTAATACTAGTGGTTTTAGTTTCGTATTATTTTGTTTTTCCTCTCGCATATTTGTAGGTTGCCGAATTTTGAAATATAACTGAAAATTATTTAATTTCACTTAAATTTGCAGATATTAAAAATGGCATGCAGTCTAATGATTTCTTGGAATCTGTTAATTTCCTTTAAAATGTAATAGGGATAAATGATAATGTAGATTTAATCATGCACACCGTTCGATTAGTAGGCCTTTATTTTAATTTTATGTTAGTTATTGTTTTTCAGTGCTGATGTTTCATCTAATGTTACTTAATACGATTTATGGTGTATACAAATGATATAATTGTGTTTTGAAAGACTGACTTTGCATTTATTATACTTAGTTTGTTTATTAAGTTTTGCGAGAAGCGAATACGAATGGTGTAGGCTTAAATTTGGAAATTCATCTACAGAAAAATTAAATTTCACAAAAAATAAAAAGGCTGCATTAGATTATTTGATGCTCAAAAAGAAGAAATAATATGACTATGGTTATAATCTATGATTTTTCTTGTTTTATTGACAGATTTTTCGTGTTTTTATTTTATTGTAATTAATTTATCAGTTGTTTAAAAAAAAAAGAAGCTATAACGGGTCCTTGAAAATTTATTTTTTGCTTAAATGCTGTATCAACTACATATTACATTTTCGAGACCCTCGCGGCAAGTTGAAAGAGTAGTTTTCTACTTTGCCGGCCGGTTCGCTGTGGGGTGAGGCGTCTGTTTGTCTGTGTCGCTCGTTACAACGGACGCTGCAATACAAGAAAACGTGTTTTTGCTTTGATTGAATCAATTAAAGAACACCACAGCGCTACTGTTTCCACTGACACGATCGAATGTTTGTGTTGCCCCGCTCTATACTCCGGGCCCACACAACCTTAATTCTCGGCAGCTACGAAGCTTTCAGGATGGACAACTGAGTTACGCAAGTTCCTATTGTTGTGTGTAGTTTAAGGAGAGCAGATCGTCAAAACATTGTTTTCAAACTTTATAAACTTAGTTGTACTAATACATAAGTAAAGTATTTATACAAGATTATCGAACTTGGGACATGTTTTGTGGAACATAGGAAAAGCTGCTCCTATAATAACATTGCTATATTTTGTATAATTTTTCTTATCGTGAATAAAATATTAGTACAATCCAGAATTTACACGTAACATGTAATTCAGTAGGATGCAAATAGCCAACGGCGTGGTTCAGTCGGTTAAGGCGCTTGCCTGCTGATCTGAAGTTGCGCTCGGGCGCGGGTTCGATCCCTGCTTGGGCTGATTACCTGGTTGGAGTTTTTCCGAGATTTTCCCCAACCGTAAGGTGAATGCCAGGTAATCTATGGCGAATCCTCGGCCTCATATTGCCAAATACCATCTCGCTATCACCAATCTCATCGACGCTAAATAACCTCGTAGTTGATACAGCGTCGTTAAATAATCAACTAAAAAAAAAGATGCATATAATTCTGAAAAATAAATTCAACCGAGAGATTTTTTTAGTCGGTGATTTAATGGCTGTACCAAGTGAGCTGTTGAGTTAGTGGTAGCGAGATGATTTTTTTAGAGAATTTGCCGTAGGACTACCTGTCATTTGCCTTACTGTTGAAGAAAATGTCTGAAAAAGTCACCAGTTAATTAGATCAAGCGAGATTCGAACTCACGCCTGAGCAACGAAATCTTGGAGTACGAGTCCTTCTTGCTAACCCTTCTACCACACCGATGGCCGCCGCCAAGAGACTTTATTTCGCTAACGATGCAATAATTAAATTCACTTTGCAGTGACAAGATCCTACTCATTACAAAACATATTTACAGACTCATAATAATTAGACTTACAGTTTTTTAATTAACGTTAGGGAAAATTTTACGATGCTTCGAATATTCGATTTCGAGATTTTCCACACACGTTTCCAGCATCTTTGATGTCGAAAAAATAGTTTTGGGATTGCTGTCTGCCAGCCTGCCAGCCTGTCCGTTTCCGCACATGCACAGCGATTTCTCTCAAACGACAGATTTTGAACGGGTCAATCCGTCTAGGAATTATGCATATGGAATATAATAATTATTAGTAAAATGTTAATCAGTTCCATAACCACATATTATGTGAAGAAACTTTTAATATATACCCACTCAGAACTGAAAACATTTCTAGAGACAAAAATATTAATATAGTGCCATTTTCGTGTTTATGCCTATTATAAATATTTATATTAAATTATTTTTGGAATTAATTCCATATATTTCCACCAGAACAAATGATATAACCTTATGTTACGGTATTTGATTGAATCAGCAATATCAAATGTGCTTACATACTCATAATGTTTTCCTTTTTAAATTATACTGAATTAAGTCTACACAAAAATCACTAAGGGAGAAAATCAGAAGTGATATAATTAGGGATGGATGCAAAATTGAACGTGTGAGTAACTGGATAATGGATATGAAAATTAAATGGAAGGACACCAGATTAATGGGGATAATTATAGATTGCAAACCAAATGAAAGGAAGTTTAGGACTCTTACAATTGAGCTGGAAAGATAATTATGTTAACCGGGTTCAAATCCCAGTAATTCACATGGAATTTATATTGGTCAAAGAGAGTTTCGGAGCAGAATATTTTTCGAGTATTTCTCACCATTTCTCCATTCACGAACATTATGAAAAATGTCGAAAAAGGTTAAAAATGATACCTTTAAAGCAATTTAAATAGTTATTACCTGACAAACGAAAAATTAAATCTACGGACGAAATAAGTGCAAATATTTGTTTCAGTAATCCAGGGCATCGAAAGAAACAACAAATTCTTTAAGCGTTTTGGAATATTTCGTAATGTTTTATATATATATATATATATATATATATATATATATATATATATATATATATATTACAGGAATTCGATGTTTTGACGTAAAAGAACATCACATTTTGGTTCACCTAGCGAAAGTGAGTTCAACGTTAGTAGGCTACATGGAAAAGAACTGAACAATTTACAGGAATGCCATAGTTTCTTCCTTTAAAATAATAATAATAATAATAATAATAATAATTATTATTATTATTATTATTATTATTATTATTCTTATTATTATTACTATAGCCTTAAATTGGCGAAATGATCTCGGAGATAGTGTAGCAAAACAACTTTTCAAACCATATGAATTATTATGTCGCTTTGTGCACCAGCAAGGTTTTCTGCCTTTAAATTTTTAGCACTATTATTACTAAATAATTACTCAACTAATCCGTAACATCCGTATTTTAAGTAAAAGCCCACTGATGATAACCTTAAGGTACTGAACAGACTTCGAATCTCGCTCCGCTAGGCTGTCAACACATCTGACTAATATCACGTCGCTCTGAATTTAGTCGTTCAAAAAACCGAAAAGCACAGGCTCATTATTGACTTATAAGCTGCAATTGATGTATAGCAAAGAAACAATTGCAGCAGCTTTTTAAAATGCAATATGGCGTTATAGAGCGGAACGCAACCATCCCTTACGTACTGCAACTCACGTAGGTTTATTGTAAATGCCTGTGGAATGAGTTCCATGTCAGTTGTGTGCATCTAGTTCATCGAATTTTTCCTCCGTCTGCCCATCACGCGTTGTACTCCAGTCTTCTATACCAGTAATACCATTCCTTGGTGACAGTCTTCCATACCTTAGTATCTTGAGTAGTCGAGACACCCAGAGATAGTCTTCTTTTCCACTTGATCTCCGAGTCGTTTAGAAGTGTGATCTATCTTGTATTTGTCCTGGCCTTGTACTATGCTGACAGTATGATCACACAATACCACTACTTATGAAAGTATCCATTTCACATTCCGTAGTGACAGAACGTAAGACAAGTGATGATTTTCTATTTCTTCTTAGGATAACATCGCAAACATCCGCATTCTAGGAGGGACTCGAACCTGTAGCTATATGGAAATCATCTGGGATAAATTACTCTTCACGAGAAAGGAAGGTAAGATGCTATTATTATTATTATTATTATTATTATTATTATTATTATTATTATTATTATTATTATTATTATTATTATTATTATTATTATTATTATTATTATTATTATGCCCTACGTTCTGAATATGTTTCTAATTCAGTCGTACAAGAAGAGTACGGTATTCATTTTTAAAGTAGTTACGCTAATAATACGGTTTTGTTTGTTGTCAATTGAAATTTTACGAATCTGTGTTACACCGTAGTTCTCCGTCTGCACAAAGTTGCTTAGATCTCTTAGTTGTTTTATATCAGTACGTAAAGATAGTGAGTACCTTTTTCTAGTGACAGGTTTCGACAAGGTTACTCAGAGGAAATACTCCGATATTAATTGACAGGAGGCTAATTGACACTCAGAAACGTTCCGTAAGTTTCGGGAAGAAAAAATCCCTACTTCCGAAGTAAATGAAGCGTTGAACGTTGTAAGTGCCAATTTGTAAAATTTACAGTGGGAGCAAAAATAGTTTTATACAGTCCATACAACGTTGTAACTTGCACAACCTGAACGTGCACTACTTTATTACTTGGAGCAGCACTTTCTTCATAACCTTTCGTAATATTGTCAAACAGGGCACCTACAACTGATATACAGGTGAAAAAAAAAATAGATTCTTCCGGTTTCGGCACTTACAACGTTATGGAAATGCACGCTTCAAATAATGTATTTTTGTTAAACTTGAAATTCGTCTCACTTCACGCATTTTTCTTCCACTTTTTATTTTATTTTTAGTAGGTTATTTTACGACGCTTTATCAACATCTTAGGTTATTTAGCGTCTGAATGAGATGAAGGTGATAATGCCGGTGAAATGAGTCCGGGGTCCAGCACCGAAAGTTACCCAGCATTTCCTCATATCCACTTTTCAGATTCAAATGGTTTGCTATAATTGAAGTTCGTGGTGAACCCAAAACAAGTTTATTATCTCGACTAATATTCGAATAATATTATTTTGAAGGCAAAGTCACTTCTTGTTTGGCCAGGTAAATATTGCATAAAGCAATAGAGTTTGTGTGTACACTACCATCTGAATGTGATGTTGATAAAAAAATTGGCCCAGATACGTTTTTCAACAGTAATCTCACTAGAGGTTTCAGTTGGCTATCTGTGCTGTAAACAAATGACGATCGCAAACCATGTTTTATAGTACGGTACCGTGAAGAATTTTCAGTTTGAAATGTTGGCCAACAAAGAAACAAATGGTAGGAAGGTGATAAAAACAGGAGAAATTATATAAAGATTAGAAGGAATAAAGTACTCTAATACAATAAAATAGATATTACTTGACTTACTAAAATTCTCTTTCACTAATGTTACCTTCACCAAAATGTTTGAACGGAGCCGACATTTTCAGTCGACTATATATGCGAGAAACAAATTACGATCACAAAGTATGCTTTATAGTATCGTAAAGGATTTGCAGTTTTAAATGTTGGCAAACAAAGAAACAAATGCTAGGATAGTGATAAAAACAAACAAATGCTAGGGAAGCGATAAAATTGTGCAATAAGCAGCCATGATTGGCTGAAAGACGCCCTTTCGTACAATTTTATTGGTTAAAAGTAGTATGACGTAGTAAAAGTCATTTTAATTCTTCATCATCTTCCGCTATGTAGCTGGATGGAGAGGAGGGAGTTTACAAGTACACAGTACAGCTCAAGTGGATACAGACATACTGGTACAAAACAGATGCTCTGTTCTAATGCAGGGGCGGACCGTTTTTTACATAAAACGAACAGCAAATACAAACTTTCAATCTCATTAATAGAACTTTATGGTAAATTTTCATTTTATTTAACAATATTGGTCCAATTTTTTTATTGTAGGTCTAAAAAATAAACAATAACGGTTTACTGCACAAAATCACTGGAACTTTTTTTAAATGCAACATTTTACTTTCTCCCGCTTCCATAAAGCAGTACGATTTTTAAATAAATTTTGTGTGATTTTCGAAACGAGATAAGAGACTCCTAGTTTGTAATAATCGTTGAGAAACCGCTACAAAAGTTCGCCGATTAGATAACCGTCTTTGAGGAAAACATTGACGGTACATCTTCTTGCCTCACTTGAATTACGACGACTTTTTCCATAAATTAATAACATATGATATTCCTAAACTGTGAATGACATTGTAAGTTGTTTATCGAATACCTGGTACCGAACTGTCATCCGCTCGGCAGTAGACATATGGATAGGGAGTTTGAACTCAGCTGACATATGTGTACGTCTGTGCAGAGTAGTCTACTGCCTGCTGAACACATTGCCACGTCTCTCACGCCAGAATGTTAACAAATTTAAGCATGCAATTTTATTTAATTTCATGAAAACGTAATAGAACACACACAAATATTTATTTAAACTGATATAAACTCTTTGCTAGATATACCTACTGATGTAATTGTTTTCGTAATTTTACTAACGATATAAGCAGTATAACGCGAATAAAATAAGAGAAGAAATATTTTTCTGGGAAAACTATCAAGTTTTGACCCTATGTTGTATGGACATTTTTTGATTCTGTAGACCTTTCCCGACGACTGTGAAAAGGATGGCACTTATACCCCTTACACCCTGTATTAATAGAGCTAATAGTCTCGCTACGACACATTATTATTGGATTTTCCATTATTTTGGTTGAACTATCAATTGCCTCGTATTTTAAGTAGGTTTGTCTATCACACGAATCAGTACTGAAATATTCACCATATACTATGTTAATAAACAATTTTTTATCACTTTCACCAACTTATTTATCTAGGCCTACATAAAGCACTTATAAAATAATTGTTCAGCTTTATGATGTTTTATGATTACTGAACATTTCAAGAAATGACGGGGAAAATAATGCGATTTCAGCTGAAAATGAAAGCGCTGTTAAGCTCGGAACATCGCTGTTGCTGTCAATGTTAGAATTAATTGAGTTCCCCGATGTTGGAAGAGAATGCAATTGATTGCATCCGCAAGTAAATAGTTGCAACAATTGTGTAGACTCATTTTGCTTTTGTTATAGTATTACGAGTATCATAATCATAATCTTTCTTTCTCCTGTCTGTGATAGTTTCTTATAGCTAGGAATGGTCGCTTTGACAACTGTATACTTTTTTGTTTGTCATACTTCCAGAAATCTTTAATTTCCCTTCCATTTTATATACACATCCATTTTTTTTTAATTTTATTCCTCCGATGTTGGCAGTTATGCTATATTGAATTATATTTTAGTATTATTTCTTGGATCTTATCCGCAATAGGAACTTAAATATGTACATAACGTTGACTTAAAAGCTAACAACATTCCATTAAATGCTTTCACGTAATAATGTAATCCAAACTTTAATGTTTACATCAAAACGAATAATCCAGTCAATCAAATGGCAGGACTGATACGATAATGAAAGATCGAGAATAGAATCGAAACACAGAATGAACTCATCTTTGTTATTTTCAAACGTGTTTTCCGCTCATGAAAGACAAGTAGGCCTAACTGAGAAGCACTATGAAAAATACGATGAAAGAGTAATGGAACGGAGAAAAATTCTCTCCGTTCCATTACTCTTTCACCGTATGATGACGCAGAATATCTGCATGGAAATATCATATGTACTTCGGTACATTAAAATAATATACTATGAAAAATGTTTATAATATTAGGATTAGTATCCATGGAACATTATGTGAGCAATAGTTGAGCCGTTCAGAGCAGAAATGGTGTAAGTCAAAATTGGATAATGAGGTTTAAAGTAAAATTCTGTAAAATACAGCGCAAAGTAGCAATTAGTATGTCCTTCGTGCTATCCACTGACTATTAATAGTTTAAATAAATTGAATAATAATTGTTACTTTGCGCTCTATTTTACAGAATGTTTACTTTAACCCTCATTGCCTATTTTTAACTTACACCACTTCTGCTCTGAATGGCTAATTTATTGTCGACATCAACTAAACACTATCGATTCCTCCCCACGATCGATTCATCAATCAACGGTACCACTCGAGAACCACCAATAGAATTGTATCGTTTATTCCTTGTAGCAACATTTTTCGTAATAGGCCTCTAATCGGTGCTAAAAATTTCTTGCTTGTGTTTTGTTATGCTAAGCTTTTAATATTTACATTGTGAATGTAGCCTTACTTCGTTCCTCAAAGCTAGTCTAATTTTCCAGGTATTTAATTAAATTCGTGAATGTTCATTTCAACTATTATGTTTATTCGTAAAATAATGTAGATTGTATCTAAGTGAAAGACATATTAGGTCTGTGAATTTTATCGGTAATTTAGAAGGCTTCCTTGGAATTCGCGAACATATTGCGTTTCCTGCTGCTGCTGTTGGGTTGCGTTGTTAACTGCATCCGGACGCTTCATGGCCCGTGGGGCTGCGCGCGCGCGCCCTTAACAGTTTTCCTTGCTTGTTCTTCGCTTGGGTCTGGAAATGCCACAAATTACGTCGTGCCTTTTGCGTTGTTCGTTGTTTGTTGTCTGTAACAACGTGAAGCACTCTCGACTTTTGCTGCAGTGGCGGCATCTGCAATCACTGCAATTATTATGAGTCAGAATTAATGATACTCCGTTTGGTTCAATTTGTTAAATTTTATTTCAAACAATTCTGTCAGTGGTTCGAGAACTTTAGCCTATACCAAAACGCACTGAGTTTGTTCCCAAACGAAATTGATACAGTAATATTTAAAGCGCTGTTGACAAAATCGCATTTCAATAGGAGACGGAGATCATTTATAAACAAAAAGAACAAATTGTAGACCACGATAATAGTATGTTACGATATAGAGTCAGTTTTTCAGTTTCCGAGATTTTGTAATGTACCGTACTTCACAAACGTATATTGTACAACATTTTTTGCACGATTATATTTTTAAAATTGAAAATACAGTATTGATATTGCATTGAAAATTTAGAGCAATATTATTCCAAAGCCTTCGAAAAACTGCACTGTAATGGTAACTAAGTAACAATAAGAGTACTGTAATGGATCTATTTCAGTATAGTTTTATGTTATGAAGAATGGTTTCCCTAGCAACAAATTTCTTTTTGGGAATTCTAACTTTCAAGGCCTAACGACAATAGCTGTAAATACAGCAAAAAACACGATCGTACAAAAAATACAGTGGATTCCGCTTAATAATACCACATTGGGACCATGCGTTTTGGTGCAATAATGCTACTGGTTCTCTTAACCGCAGTTAGATACATACAGGGTGTTTCCGAGGTGGTGTTACAAACTTTCAGGGATGATGGCGAAGGGCACATGTATCAATTTGAGATAAGGAACCATGGTCCGGAAATGACTGAGTCGAAAGTTATAAGCAAAAATAATTGTGTGGAAATGGAATTGTAATTTGGCATCATGTGCCCTCCTTCCCTTAACCTTTGGAACAGTCGTGGAAAGATGGTATGGGCCAGATGTCTCCTACGTGGGTACTTGTACGGATACAATCTGTGAGCTTGTCTACTGTTCCCATTGGCTCATCCGTATTCGAAAATCATGTCTGCATATTCCGCTCTCGTGTATTCCTCCATTTTACTAGGGCTGATCGACTGGACACTGCAACTTGTACACATACACTGCTGTCTACTGATGTGCATATCAGGACCGACCATGCCCGTTACACATTACGCCATCTGCATTGCTTTAGTGAGTTTCCTGTCCCCACCCCCCAGACAGCGCACTAAATGGAATACTGTAAGTAAACAACGTAAACAACGTCGGATGAATACAGTATGTGTAAGATGTACAGATAATACACATAAATAAGGTGTACAGAGGAATCAAATTATTCAATTTCCACACAATTATTTTTGCTTGTAAATTTCGACTCAGTCATTTCTGGACCAGGGTTCCTTATCTCAAATTGATACATGTACCCTTACCCATCATCCCTTGAAGTTTGTAACACTAGCATGGAAACATCCTGTATAAACTGTAAAACAAATATGGAATATTCGTAGCTTCATAATTTTTAGTTTTATTGTAAAATGTTATACAGAAACGTTCATTAAAATAAATGCAGTAATATTATGCCAGTGATAAAAAAAATATGTCTAGGCTATATTCAGATATATATATGCTGGCAGAAACATATTTTAAATAACATTCTGTATTAATTCTCACATATTTGAAAAGTGCATGTATGAACATATAAATTTTTCATTAATGTCACTAAATGGATATTAATTTAAATATTAATATAATGTCTTTCAACGGCCTTAAAACATTATACAAAATAAGTACGTGTAATCGATAATATGAACAGAAAAATAACTCATAAATAAGGAATGAAAGTTCTACATTTCTAAACTCAAAATCGTTCAACATACAGTAGTTTCTCTCACTAAAAGGAAAAGAAGTCATAATGATGGTTATGGCAATAGAATAATGAATCCACCAGACCAAAGATAATTACAGGAGAAAAAATGTACTTTGTATGATATTACCCATCATATCAAACGAAATACAAAACTATGCAATATTACAAAATTGAGGCGTTTCCTGCAATAACAACTTAACGTACGTTACGTCGTTTTTCCGTTTCCAGAATAATATATTGTTGTTGATTTTATGACATCTCCTATGTGACAGTACAGAGCATAATTTTTTCAGGAGGAAGAAAAATATAATTAAATATCAATAGGCCTGCAAAAAAAAAAATATTAGATAATTCGGTAGAAAACGTTGGTGAAATGATGCGACATCAATGACATCATCGAGGTTCGGGGTAGGCCTCATTCATTCATAGTGTTCTGCCTAAGGGCAGGTCTTTCACTGCAAATCCAGCATTCTCCAGTCTTTCCTATTTGTTGCCTTCCTCTTTGTCTCCGGATACGATCCATATATCTTAATGTCGTCTATCATCTGATATCTTCTTAGTCCACACCTGTGGAGTAACGGTTAGCGCGTCTGGCCGCGAAACCGGTAGGGGCAAGTTACCTGGATGAGGTTTTTTCCGGGGTTCTCCCTCAACCCAATATGATCAAATGCTGGGTAACTGTTGGTGCTGGACCCCGGACTCATTTCACCGGCATTATCATCTTCATCTCATTCAGACGCTAAATAACCTAAGATGCTGATAAAGCGTCGTAAAATAACCTACTAAAATAAAAATAAAAAATATCTTCTTCTGCCCCGAATTCTTCTCTCGTTCACTATTCCTTCCAGTACATCTTTCAGTAGGCAGTTTCTTCTCAACCAGTGACCCAGCCAAATCCTTTTCCACTTTCTGATCATTTTCAGCATCATTCTTTCTTCATCCACTCTTTCCAACACAGCTTCGTTTCTTACTCTGTCCGATTCACACGCTCCATCCTTCTCCATGTCCACATTTCAAATCCTTCTGTTCGCTTCTCTTCACTTCGTCGTAATGTCCATGTTTCTGCTCCATACAATGCTACACTCCACACAAAGCACTTCACACTAGTCTCTTCCTTAGTTCTTTCTCCAGAGGTCCGCAGAAGATGCTCCTTTTTCTATTAAAACCTTCCTTTGCCATTGCTATTTTTCTTTTGACTTCCTGGCAGCATCTCTTGTTACTATTTATAGTACACTTCAAGTATTTGAAGCTGTCCACTTGCTCTACTGCCTCATTTAGAATTCGCAAGTTTACCTTCTTTACTTTTCTTCCTATGACCATGGTCTTCGTCTTGTTGACATTTATCTTCATTCCATACTGCTCACAGCTGTCATTTAGCTCCAATAGGATATCCAGTGTGGGCCTATTGATATTTAATTACTTTTTTCTTCCTCCTGACTAAATATGCTCTGTACTGTCACATAGGACGTTTCATAAAATCGAGGACGATATTGAATCCTTAACAACACATCTCTCTCCTGGCAAAATATTAATTCCCTCCAACAAACACAGCGCCCTCCAGAAATATTTCGTCGTTGTTTCTGCAACAACTCCTATGTGACATATTTATCGATTTTCAGATTTTTACTCTATTAAATATATTAAATAGTGATACAGCAAATAATAAAGTCTCCTATATGTAATTATATTTCTTTGTTTCGAAAATGTAAGAATTCACAGTCTCCTATGTACGGTTGCCATAGGATGAATAAATGTGTTTTTTCTTCCTACTGAAAAATTTTATATTTTGCACATACGAGTTATTGCAGGAACAACGACGATTTGAATGTTGTTCTGCGCAATGCTGTTATATGAGATTTAAAATGTTCGATGCTCTCTATCTCAAATTCAAGAGTTTGTAGTTAAGTTCTTGTTCCAGAGAACGCCTCAATTATTTATCAATATGGCAGAGCTACAAGCTAACAACACAGAACTAAGAGTCAACAATAAATAACTAGTATATTTGATATGACGTCATTAGTAAGCAGATAATAAAGGCCTGTATAGGAAACGTGACTATCACTGAAATTAATATAGCGTCATGCATAAACCAGTATTATAGGGGAAGAAGGCGGATAAGTTTGTTAGAGCCGAAATGATTGTATTTTGTTGCGAGATGAAGTTCAATTTAGCGGGCGAGCGAGTGGGACAGTAAGTGTACACACTCTCGTGTTTGTTTGCGTCCCGCCCGCACTATAATCCATGTTTTTTATTCATTACATGGGACGCCCCGCTGTTTTATGGATATTCACACACAAATCTGCAATGCTCGAGCGGGGGGTTCCCTCATTGTTGTGTGTTTAGTTGCACGGACCGCCTGCAGAGTGGGCGACACACCGACAGCCCTGATTGCGCCACAGGGGCACTGTTTAACGACGCGTGCTTATGATAATATGTGACTTGCGCTGTGTGCTGCAGCCCTTCATGAAGAAGCCATGTCACGTGGTCGTGCACTGAAATTGCAAGGCTGTGAGAAAATGTAGGCATTCTATTGGAAATGTTGGTGACAAGCTTTCATATTGATATTCCTTATCATATTATGATTTGGAGTGCACTTAAATTAAAACCTATTCTTCTCTGAACGAATTTTCATGAAAATGTCTTATGCGAATGTATTGATTTGAAAACTATTTCAGCCATCGGCATAGCTCAGACTTGCGATCTGAGGCTGCGCTCAGGCATGAGTTCTCCCCAGTTGTAAGACAAATGTTAGGTAATCTCATGGAGAATCCTCGGACTTCTTCTTCTTTCTCTTCTTCTTTTCTGGATCTACAGCCTTTGTGAGCTTTGGCCTCCTTCACAATTTTCCTCCACTCGTCTCTATCTTGTATCTTCCTTTTCCATCCTCTTATACCCATTCTTCCCATATCCATCTCAACGTCCTGTAACTACCTCTTCCTAGGTCTTCCTTTCTTTCTTACTCCTATAATGTGTTCATGAAGCAGGAGTTTTGGGATTCTTCTTTCTTGCATTCTCTCCACATGACCCAGCCATCTCAATCTCATGGATTTGATATGTCTTACTAAATCTTCTCCTTTTAGTATTTGGTTAATTTCCGTGTTTGATCTAATTATCCTTTCTCCAGCTTCAAATATTGGTCCATATATGCATCTAATAATTTTTCTTTCGAATATTCTTAATGCATTTTCGTCATCTTTTTTTTTCAACACCCGTGATTCAGCAGAATGTCACTACTGGCTTTATTAAGGTAGATTATATATTTTTAATTTGGTTGTTCTGGTTAAAAGTCTTGATTCTATTAGTTTAATGTTTGCAAAATAGGCTTTATTTCCTATTAATATTCTATTGTTTATTTCTTCAGATATTGTTCCTTTGTTATTTACTTTAATTCCCAGATATGTGAAGGTAGTAACATTTTCAAAATTATAGTTTCCTATTTTTATTGTCGTAATCTTCGGAATTATCTCACCAAATTCCATCGACGCTAGAGAACTTCGTAGTTGATCAGCGTCGTTAAATAACCGATTTAAAATAGTTATTTACGATATAAGTATTGTAACGAATCATATTAACGTAACGTAAGAGATGGGAAAATTGTCAAAGGAGGCTGAAGGTCGAGTTTGATAACCCCTCGAGTATAGTAGGGTAATATGTTACGTTATGCTTATTTTTCAACGTTTTATCTGCTTTCAAATTTCACCATTAAATGAAAGTTCACTATTTCACTTGTATTTCATTTCCCACTAGTTAATCTAAAATTTTGAAGTTTTATTATTTATTAATTTATCTAAACGATAACAGCTCCCTGTATTAATAGGCTGCCACAAAGACAGAGCATATTGTGCAATAGGAAATATAAATAATATACATACGAGTATGTTTAAGTTGAAGGGAGTCTTACAACAACGACAAGAAATGGCTGAATAAATAAGTAGCTACTAATTAATTAGTTGAAGATCATTGTTGACCGTAGAGATGGTTGCGGAGTATAATTAATATTGATCCTCTCAGAGCTGCAAGAACGATGTCATCAATTGCCTTCCTCTGTAGGCCGAAACGTTGCCAGGTCTGGAAGAAGAAACCGGGAATAGTTCCGCGTGCTCCAACCATAAGGCCTATTACTTCAATTTGTTGTAGACCGTATTTGTCCATGAAATATGGAACGGTACGTACATAGATGTCGTTTTTTCCCCTATTTACATCTTCAGGTTGGCTCTTTTATTTTTCAAATCTAACTGTGGGATCGATGATGTAGCCATTGTTGTTATTTGGCGGGATGGCAATCATGTCTATTCTTCTTGTACTGCCATTGTCTGCCAGTCCGTGAACTTCTTCGAACACTTGAAATTTTTTTGATCTAAACTGTTCGGCGATCATCGAACGAATTCTATGGTGTTTTATGGTGTTTTCTAACAGGTTTCTGGAGAAATAGTCGACAGGATTTTGTTTATAATGCGATTATTGAGACAATAGATTGAATTTACATTAGTTATGAAAACTAAGCTAATGTAAACAAATTTTTAGGAGACAAATGTTTTTAATTTGTGTCAAAATCTTCACATCATTGTAAAATTAAGTGATACAGATGAAATTATTGCCTCTGATACCGATGTTGTAGCAAACGTTTAAAACAGCGAAATTACGCGTACCTACGAGCTGGAGTGTAACAGATTTGAAGACTGTTGTAAAGTCGAAATGGAAAAGCCAGTTTCAATGTGAACTCACTATTTTATATTATAAAGTATTATTTAATTCAGCAAGTATGGGCCTAGGTAAACATAAATGTTGACTATTTTAAAACGAAAAGATGATGGGTACAAGTCTAAGAAATCTATAATTTTATTTTTATAAAATACGTATTTAAATTTCTACTGGAGACAAATGACGTCAGTTAGTTGATGTTGGTGTCATTAATTTATGGTATTTTTGAAACCTGTCATCGAGAAGAGCTAAAGAAGTTGAGAATAACCGATATAGATTATAGAGAAACTTTTATTAAAAATTACATTAGCAACTACTAAAATCAAATGACTTAGTGAATTTGCTGTCGCTAAAGTAAATATTACAGGATATAACTCTTTGGAAAATCTTCGCTCACCAACTGCATCACATGACTTCTTTTTTGTGTACTACAAAAATGGAAAATGTAGGTACAGTTTCCCTAGAAAAGGATGAGACGATTGAATATTCCTAAGTCTCAGATGTAAGACACTGCGCATGATCGGAGACCAGAGCACTGATACACAAGATAACGAATATTGAGTTACTTAAATTCAGGCTATTTGGTTTGTTACTACCATCGTTCCGAAATTCACTTCAAAAACTGCAAAAAATATGATAATATTACGTAAATAAAAGATAAATATATACATAAATCGTGTAGTTAAATCGACAATGGACCTTCATGACTAGATCGACACTCCGCACACAAAGGAAAGCTTTCGTGTCGTTTCAATAGCTCAGACGCTAAGACTTCTGCGTCTCGTGTAGAAGAGTGCGAGTTCGATTCCTAGTCTACACAACGATTTTTTTTGTCTACATAACTTTGAAATAGCTAAATAACGTTGAAATAGAGTTTTACAAATTCCTCAGATTAAGTGTTAATGATCACAGACAATACAAAATTACAAGTTATAATATTGTAAACGTTAATCTAATGAGTGCATTTATACATACACACACATACAATGTAAATGTATATATATTAAAAACTAACAATTAGAACGAAATTAAAAAATATTCCTAAGCCACACAGACAAACTTTTACAAAGGTTTAGAGTCCTTAGGCTATGTCATTTGTTGAGAATTATTACAATATTTTATTAGTAGCTTTTCCATATGTGTAAGAAATGCACTCGCACAAAACAATTTTTGTTAAAAGTGTGGCTTTGGATTATTTCATCCTCATCCCTTCAGTTGACTGTAACTATTTTATCTACGTGTTTGCAATAGTGTTTAATTTAATGTGCATTTAATTTTATTCATGTTATGATTGAATGAAAAAGCACTGTTGCAGTTATTGACTAATTACAAATATTAATACTAATTATTAAATGCATCTGTTAAGTAACCAATTGCAGTATCTTTTGCAATATCCTGAATGTTTAAGTTGTCAATAATATTTCTGTACTATATACTATAAGACATTAAAAGAATTTGCAATAGATTTGGGATCCCCTAGTTTATAATCACTGGTTTTAATGAAAAAATATTTTCTCTCTTAGAATATCTATAAGTTTAATTTTAATAATATTCCGAATAGCTTGAATTACATTATCTGAATGTTGTACTTTTCTATTCAAATGTATTCTAGTTCCCTCTTTCATAATTTTTGATAAATTACACCGTACTTCTTGTAGTATTTAAGAACATGAGGATCATTACATTGCAATTCAATACATATAGATTCTTCTTTTTAAAACATGAGATTTTTAAGTCCCTGCGTTATCTACATGTTTTTAATTTGAATTTTTTCACAACATTGAGTGGAGAACATCCATTGAAGTGATTCTGAAATTAAGTGAAAAATTCAATACATTTACTCTTAATATCAGTAGTACCAGTAACATATACGTTTTTCTAATATTCATTTTGTAGACATAAATGTAAATAATCACTAGATACAGCATTTACGACCCTTTTTTAGTTTTTAAATTAATATTTTGAAATTGTTCAGTGACATTGGAAACACTTAGGATTTGTTTATCATGTTCAGACAAGCCATTGATTATAGGTTCTGTCGAATAGGAATGCAGTCTAATTCTGTGTACAAAACTTTTATCAATGGCTGTGCTACTTCAGCTTGTATGCTGTGGGAAAATGATTTTGCGACTAAGGTTTCCAGTTTCAAGGAGTGAATTTAATTTACTTTTACGGAAAAGTTCCGAGAGATTTCTAAAGTCTTTTCTTTACAAATTCAAATGTTGGCTATAAATATTAATAAATAATGTAAGAAATATGAATGATTGTAGTTAGAAGTCTGATTTACATTATAAAAAGTAAGAAGTTACATTCCGCTGCAAGATTCGAAATTACGATGTTTGGTTTTGTCGTCCAACGCATAAGCACGAACCTTTTTCAATGCTTATGTTAATAACCTACAATTTAGCTGTAGCAATGTGGTGTCATAACTTGGGATTTGTTTACTTAATGTAATTAGATTTAATTTGATTAGTTTCGCAACAATTGGACTTCCTGTTATATCCTGTTATTTAGATATTTAATTTAGGGTTGATTTATTAACTCTTACTATGCAAGATGCCCCTTATTTCAATAATTCTATATCACGCTAAATAGTCATTGTCTACACTAAAGTATTATCGTCATCCCTCATTTCTCATCGTAATGGCGAACCGACGTGACATGAGACAGCGAGTTATAGCTCTAGTTGAGGCTGGATATGGGGCTAGATCTGCTGGCCGTTTGGTCGGTGTTCCTGGAAGTACAGCCGCGAGGGGGTTTATCGTTAGAAAATTCAGGGAGGTCGAAAATCGCCCTATTCCTGGGCGTCCGCGGATTTCTTCATTGGAAGAGGATGCTCTCTTATTCGAAACAGTTCGACTGGACCCCTTTCGGACTGCTAACGAAATAAGAGCAGCATCTAACTTTCTTCATAAATTGTGATCAGCAGGTTGAGGAACCGCGGTATTAGGAGCCGGAGGGCTGCGCAAATGGAAATATTGGGGGAAGCACAAGCTGTCAACCATGTTGCCTTCGCTACCAATCGAGTGGATTTCGATTGGAGAAATGTATGATGTTATGTGGACAAGATTTTAAGCTAACGGGTCTCTTTTTGTTTTTTTATGATTTTTGTTTCAGGAAGAATACTTTTAACTTCCAAGTAAGATTTATTTATGTTTTGACGAGGTTCAGCCCACTTGTAGACCAAAAAATTGGGCATAAATTATTCCATATTTTTCGACAAATTATACAGTCGAGGAACTCTGAACAAATCAATTGTACCTCAATAAAAAAAAAGAGTTTTACCTAGGATCGAACACGAAACGTTTCGGTTATATGGTGGAACCGACACGCTGCTATATGAGCTACCGAGACAAGACAGTGACAGCAGCAGTCCAGAATGTAGATCCGATAGCAGGCATTTGCCATTCGGTACAGAGAAGCAATGATATTTTGTTACCCGAGCTATGTTGTGAAATTGTGGCCTTAAATGGCTGTCTTCTTCGTGATCCTTATTTTGGTCCTTGTCCTTGTGGTCCTTGTAACAGTTCTTGTTCTATTTGTCATGGTACTTATCGTTATACGTCGATATCGAGTGAACCGCGCTGTAGAACTTTAACTTCCGACAACCAAGAATCGTCTCATTCTTTTTAAGGGTAACTGTACATCGCAACCTATGGTGTAAACACTTGCAGCAGCCTATATAAGCCTGTCAAATCCGAGAAGTTCCACGGGACATTGCTTTCGAAAGTATCGGCGACGCAGTTGCTGCTATGGTAGACATGGAGGCATGGAGGATGGAAATCTAGTTCCGTTACTGAAAACTATGCAGAAACGTCAGTCGAAAATAAAAATGAGCAATAACTGTGAAATCTTGAATGAAAGCAATAATATTTCAGATGTTGGGGAGAACATTGACTGTAATTTATAGCTTCAACATCGGGACTCACTTTAACAATTGTATACAATGAATACTTATTTTCCATTTATTTCAACGTGTGCTTCACGTTACCACTAGTGTGGTAAAGTATTCCATTACGAAATTTTTGTGAACGTCATTAACTTGGATATTGCGCAACAGAAGTGGATAAATATATTTACAGTGTGATAACTGAGCTTTACTGTCATAACGCTAATTAAAGAATTGAAAAGGATTAATCTTTTGCAAATAGGGTCTCAACTATCCCGTATTTTGTGCGATATTACGAATTTCGCCTTGTTATTTTTACTTTCCCATCATGTGAATGATAAATATCAAGTGAAAAAAATATATTTAGAAATTTTGACCAATTAGGGTAAAGTTGCTTATTTCCATGATACCCCTAATCCCGTGATACTTTTTTAAAATTGAATATCAGTCAAAGCTTTTCCGTTCTACCATAGCGCCAGACATCTTTCTCAAAAGATTGAATCTTTCGCCTACTTTTGAGACATCGGTGAACATTATAGCAAGATACCTAACCCCGTGACATTCGGTGAAAAAAACGTGTCACGGAATTAGGTGTATCACGGAATTAGACAACTTTACCCTACATACCTTTAACGTCCCTGATAACGAAAAATTGGGTTAACGCGTGTTTTGAATGCACTAGGATACAAAAATATATTTCGCCAAACCATTGAAAATGTTAAGTGCAAATTGAAATTAGAATTGGTTCGTAATGACAAGTAGAACAAAAAATGGCAGTAGGTTAAATAATGTTATTGAACGCAACGAGTATCAGTTTAATTGTTATAGTAATACCTTTTAACTAAAATTCTGCGGGAACTTATGCTGAAATATTACGCCATTTTAAGAAGAGGGTTGAGACTTCGACGTGTGAAGGGTGGCAGAGGGAAGAAGCCAACTGTCATTCATCATCGCTAAAGAATTTTTTTAGGCCTACTTCGGCTCGTAGTACAAACAAGATTACCGTATTTGGAATAGTCATGGGAAATGTGAGGGAAAATAATACCTCCATCATATTTCGAGCATGCGCAGTGGAATGTATTTCACGAAACTGGGTACACATCCTTTTTTAAAGAAGTAGTCACAATACTGGCTCGCTATTGTCATGATTTCTTATGTTTGTCCAGAAGATTAAACGTGGGCGACTGTTTTTTTACAGCGCAATGTTAGTGGACTATATTGCTGGTCATTTCGTGGTAGTAACATCCAGTTGAATTCATATAGAGCAGGCCTGCACAAGGTTTGCGCTCTCCGAGCAGGCTCACAGCTCATGAGCGGAATGCAGGTATTAGCTGTGCTCTGTATAAGGGTGGAATGGAAGAAGGGATGATCTCGTACAAAATGTACACAAGGTGTTCATGAAATGAATTCCCGTTCAGTATTTACAAAACTATCTTGGACTATGATTAATTAATAAAGAAATATTTATTTTACAGAAATAATAGAAATTCTATAGCTACTTAAATGTACAATATCATTTTGTTATATTTTTATTTATCAGTACATCAAAACGAGGTTTTATACTGTTGGCAGCTGAAAGGAATAGTAGCCTACTGATCGTAATGAAACATCAGTTACAGATGTTCGATGTCTGCCTTTATTAAAGTTGATTATAGAAAACAGTTGCTCACAAATATAAATGTAGAGCCAAACATAGCAATCATTTTCACAGCCAGCCTGTGTAGTCGTGGATATTATTGCTAATGTTTAGTCTTGTAAAACTCAACCAGATTAGTAGTATTATTCAAACGATCTTTAGCCCTTAGGTCACATTGAAGATCAATAAGTTCGAGCTGTAAATCGTTAATTGTTAAATGTTATGTTCCGTCTTTTAGATTCCTCCATACTGTACTGTAGCAGTAGATAAGCAACGTGAAACAGTTACTGAGAATAGGCCTACACACTGCACTCCACTAGATAACTGAGTGGTCGTTTCCTTCTCCTCTACCTATAGCAAGTCTATGTCATTCTGACGTATCTTCCTCTCCTTTTCGGCGAGCGGTAAACACCGCTCTCCCGCTCCGAAGGAGCGCGCGCGCTCGTTGAGCGCTGTTTGTGCAGGCCTGATATAGAGCTTAGTAACGGTTTCAAGTTGCATTAGTATTTTATAACAATTTCTTTGCGAATCGTTTTCTGCATATTACCATGCATTCTTAAACATTCATTTTTATTAATCTTAGCCTAATGAAACTTGCAAAAGTGTATTGCACCGTGTATGTCTGTATTAAAATATTTCCCTCGATGAATATTCACCAGTAACTATTGTTCTCGTATTATACATACTGTACCTATATTAAGAGTTAAATATGTAACATATTGCAACTCTCTCCGGAAATACGATGCCGGCCATGAAAAAAAAAACAGTACGACTTTTCAATGAACATATGAACATATGGTATTATTGTTGTTATTATTATTATTATTATTATTATTATTATTATTATTATTATTATTATTATTATCCATGTATTGTGGGTCCCTATCACCACGGCATGGCGCGTCCTCAGGTTGCGGATCAAGGAGACGGCCTCCAGATATGGAGGGTAGCTGCGAATATATTGAATAAGCAGTCGCGGACAGCCGATGAGGGGTGGTCCTCCAGCTTGGGGGTTGGGTGAAGGGCTAACAACCCATCACCGTAAAAAACAGCTTGTTACGAATCCTTCAAATAAGCCTCGGAATGGGACTGATTCTCTGGCACGACCACAGTTAAATAGGAGATTATTTGTTGTATTATGGAGAAGGAAACGATAATCACCAATTAGGAACAGGATTCTTTATTCATAAAAGAATAAAATCAGCAGTAAAAAAGGTCGAATTTATCAGTGATAGGTTATCGTATTTAGTACTTAAGGGTAGATGGTGCGATATCGTGCGATTTCATAAATGCTCATGCCCCTACAGATGAGAAAGACGACCATATAAAGGATAGTTTCTATGAGGAATTGGAACAGACTTTTGATCAGTTACCTAGATATTACATGAAAATTTTACTGGGGGATTTCAATGCTAAAGTAGGACGGGAGGATATTTTTAAACCGACTATTGGAAAAGAGAGCCTACACATATCTGGTACTGACAATGGAGTTAGATTAACTTTGCCACATCAAAAAATTTAATTGTTAAAAGTACAACATTCCCCCATAAGGATATACATAAATATACTTGGACTTCTCCAGATGGATTGACACATAACTAGATAGATCACATATTGATAGATAAAAGAAGATACACTAGTATAGTAGACATTCGAACCTTCAGGGGGGCAGACTGTAATTCTGACCATTATTTGGTAATTGGAGAATTAAGAGAAAGACTATCAGTAGCGAAGCGAGTAGAGCAACAAGTTAATATTAGAAGATTCAATATTCCGAAATTAAAGGACGAGGAAACTAAGCAACATTATCAGGTCGAAATTTCAAATAGGTTTGCCGTATTAGCAAGTTCCGACGAAGTTGAGGAAGAGTTAGATGTTAATAGCATGTGGGAAAATATCCGAGATAATATCAAAATTGCAGCTGAACAGAGCATAGGTTATTATGAAACTAAGAAAAAGAAACCGTGGTTTGATGAAGATTGTTGCATGGCAGTAGAAAGAAGGAAACAGGCAAAATTGAAGTTCTTACAGGATCCAGTTGAGGTGAATAGAGATAATTATTTCAATAAAAGACGGGAAGCAAATCGTACGCTTAGGAATAAAAAGAGAGATTACTTGAAGGAAAAACTGAATGAAGTACAAACAAATAGTAAAAATAAAAATATTAGAGATTTATATAAGGGCATAAAGGAATTCAAGAATGGATATCAGGCAAGGGTAAACGTGATCAAGGATGAGAATGGTGACTTGCTTGCAGACGCTCATTCAATCCTGAACAGATGGAAAAACTATTTTGGACAACTACTAAATATACATAGGCCAAATAGGAATGATCGGGACGAAATTGAAATACAAACTGCTGAGCCATATATACCCGAACCCACACTTTCTGAAGTCGAAATTGCGATAGAAAATCTGAAAAATTATAAGTCTCCAGGTATCGATCAAATTCCAGCAGAATTAATACAAGAGGGTGGAAGCGCATTATCTAACGAAATTTATAAGCTTGTACTTGCTATTTGGGAAAAGGAAATTGTACCAGATCAATGGAAGGAGTCCATAATCGTACCTATCTTTAAGAAGGGGGACAAGACTAACTGTAGTAACTTTCGAGGAATATCACTTTTGTTGACGTCGTACAAAATTTTGTCCAATATTCTTTTGAGAAGTTTAACTCCATATGTAGATGAAATTATCGGGGATCATCAGTGTGGTTTTAGGCGTAACAGATCAACTATTGACCAGATATTTTGTATTCGACAGATAATGGAGAAAAAATGGGAGTATAAGGGTACAGTGCATCAGTTATTCACAGATTTCAAAAAGGCATATGACTCGGTTAAGACAGAAGTTTTATATGATATTCTTATGGAGTTTGGTATTCCCAAGAAACTACAGTAGTTCGATTAATTAAAATGTGTCTCAGTGAAACGTACAGCAGAGTTCGTATAGGTCAGTTTCTGTCAGATGCGTTTCCAATTCACTGTGGGCTGAAGCAAGGAGATGCACTATCTCCTTTACTTTTTAACTTTGCTCTAGAATATGCCATTAGGAAAGTTCAAGATAACAGAGGGGGTTTGGAATTGAACGGGTTACATCAGCTGCTTGTCTATGCGGATGACGTGAATATGTTAGGAGAAAATCCACAAATGATTAGGGAAAACACGGAAATTTTACGTGAAGCAAGTAAAGCGATAGGTTTGGAAGTAAATCCCGAAAAGACAAAGTATATGATTATGTCTCGTGACGAGAATATTGTACGAAATGGAAATATATAAATTGGAAATTTATCTTTTGAAGAAGTGGAGAAATTCAAATATCTGGGAGCAACAGTAACAAATTTAAATGATACTCAGGAAGAAATTAAACACAGAATAAATATGGGAAATGCCTGTTATTATTCGATTGAGAAACTTTTATCATCCAGTCTGCTGTCAAAAAAATCTGAAAGTTAGAATTTATAAAACAGTTATATTACCGGTTGTTCTTTATGGTTGTGAAACTTGGACTCTCACTTTGAGAGAGGAACATAGGTTAAGGGTGTTTGAGAATAAGTTGCTTAGGAAAATATTTGGAGCTAAGAGAGATGAAGTTACAGGAGAATGGAGAAAGTTACGCAACGCAGAACTGCACGCATTGTATTCTTCACCTGACATAATTAGGAACATTAAATCCAGACGTTTGAGATGGGCAGGGCATTTAGCACGTATGGGCGAACCCAGAAATGCATATAGAGTGTTAGTTGGGAGGCCGGAGGGAAAAAGGCCTTTAGGGAGGCCGAAACGTAGATGGGAAGATAAGTTTATAAGTCTGATTCTACGGAACAATAAGGATGTAAATTCTCTGGTGAGCGGGAAAAAGGGCTTAAGTCACTTTATGCAAAATTACAGAAGATTTAATTAAGCAACTGCTGTAAATCCGAAAAATAACATGTTTTGGCTATTTCACGATTTTCTTCATTTGTTGACATCATTGGTTTCAAAATCACTTTTAGGAAACAGATATATTGACGGAAATCTTATATCGCAAAAAGTAATGACTTAAACCCTTTTGCCCGCCCACCGAGAATTGTATATGTTATTTGAAGTATTGTATCAGTGGAGCATGCTGTGTCAATGACGTTATGGTTTACAGTAGCAATAAATATTTTCGATAATTTAGGCCTATGGTGTCAGTGAAATATGTTCTGAAGTATCAGTGAAACGTGTCATAGTGCCAGTGCATTGAGTGAGATGAGAGTGAATGCAATATTTGTGTTAAAAATACTGTTTTATACAGTAGACATCCCTTCCGAACCAAGTTGAGGACACAACGTCCTGTCCAGGACATGGTGAAAGTTTCCCCCCTTCCAAACATAAATTCTAATTACATCCTCGTACCGACTAAAAACAGTACGGTCAAAGTCCTCACTTAAACTAAGCTGCTGTCAAGCATTTTATATTACTTCCCTTGTGTGAAGTGAAGCCTTCAGTGGAATGAGGGATGGACTTTAGAGTCTGTTTCAAACTATAAAACTCAAACTTCTCTGTTATTCAGTAGGTAATTACTACTGACCTATTTGTTTAGAAAATGATTTAACAAACCTATCGGTAAAGAAGAAAGTAAAATGCATTCCAAATGATCTAAAACAGGCCTCAACAAGGTTTGCGCTCTCCGAGCCGGCTCACCGTTCATGAGCAGAATGCAGATATTAGCTGTGCTCTGTATAGGGGTGGACTGGAAGAAGGGGTGATCTCGTATAAAATATACAGAAAAGGAAGTACTATTACGAGTGCTTATGAAATGAATTCCCGTTCAGTGTTTGCAAAACTATCTTGGACTATGACCAATTAATAAAGAAATATTTATTTTACAGAAGTAATAGAAATTCTATAGCTACTTAAATGTACAATATCATTTATTTTATATTTTTATTTATCAGTATATCAAAACGAGATTTTATGCTGTTGGCAGCTGAAAGGAACAGTAGCCTACTGATCATAATGAAACATCAGTTACAGATGTTCGATGTCTACCTTTATTAAAGTTGATTATAGAAAACGGTTGCTCACAAATATAAGTGTTGAGGCAAACATAGCAATCATTTTCACAGCCAGCCTGTGTAGTGGATATTATTGCTAATGTTTAGTCTTGTAAAACTCAATCAGGCTAGTAGTATTATTCAAACGATCTTTAGCCTTAGGTCACATTGAAGATCAATAAGTTCGAGCTGTAAATCGTTAAATGTTATGTTCCGTCTTTTAGATTCCTCCATACTGTACTGTAGCAGTAGGTAAGCAACGTGAAACAGTTACTGAGAATAGGCCTACACACTGCACTCCACTAGATAACTGAATGGTCGTTTCCCTCTCCTCTACCTATAGCAAGTCTATGTCATTCTGACTTATCTTTCTCTCCGTTTCGGCGAGCGGTAAACACCGCTGAGCGCTGTTTGTGCAGGTCTGATCTAAAAGTTCCTCAAAGTTTTAAAAATGACCAAAAATGCCGAAAAAATATAAAAATGACCTATTAGTTCAAAAATAAAAAAAAATGCAATATAAGAAATTACTTTTTTACGTTGATATTAACATAGAAAGGATTTCTATATTAATAGGCATCGTCCTAATGTGAAAAATGAGAAGATAACTTTTCATCAACATCCACCCCCTAGTAATCTCATAACTACCGAGGACGACTGTGACTAACTTCCTGACTCGGGGAAATTAAAATGTCCTTCCTGACCATTAGTACTGAGAAGTCAGTGATTGTTAAAACTGCCAAATTCCATCCAAAGTTTGATTTAATGTAGTACGAAGCCGTGAAATGCAGTCGTTTCTGCAGTGTGAGATCCTCTGTTTATTTCATTGTGTGGTGCTGGTAGACGTCAAAAGAAGGGAATGTTTTTTTAAAAGAATTGTACCGAAGGGGTGGGAGCTGTGATCGCTTAATCCAAGCTGTGTGTTGTTAGTTTCGAGGGTTGGCCTCCCTCTTTTCGTATAACGAGAGGGCTGCAACACGCCCATTGTTGACTACAGACAGAAGAATGCGGGTGAGCGCATTGCCAGCAGCCACCGCTAAACTGGCTCGCTATCCTCGGCTTTGTTTCGCTGGAATAACAGTCACTCGGAAAAGAAACTTTCTTTCCCGCTCTCACAGGGACACATAAGCTCGGCAACACGCTTCAATTAGTGTGAGAGTCGCAACAATGCTCCAACAACATTGACACCATTAAAATTTACAAAAAATTCCTGATTGATGATCTCTATGATGTGCGAACTCCACTTCTCCCACTTGTAACCCACGAACAATCTCTTGAACCAAAAATTTAATCTTATTCTTCTTTACATGGTCATCATTATCACAATCAATCAATCAATAATAATAATAATAATAATAATAATAATAATAATAATAATAATAATAATAATAATAATAATAGTCATTTTACTCATAATTTTGTGCACAATGGCAGGCCCTTCACTGCAAAACCAGTATTTCCAATATTTCCCATTTTCCGCCTTCCTCTTAATATCTTCGCCAGGATTCATTCCTTAAAAGCACTTCCAAGGACGCTTCGACACCTCGGAAGGGCCGTTGGAATGGATCCTGTGCTGCTTGGTCACCTTGGCGGTATGAACTTAGGGCGAAGGGGTAGGCGGCCGCATTGGGTGAGCAGGTCAGGGGTCAAATGCGGCCGGTGGACTGGTACACCTCATCATTCGTGCAAAGGATCGTCCCTAACCCGGCCCTAGCCACCGTTACCTAACCTAACCTAACCTAACCTAACCTAACCTAACCTAACCTAGTCTCCGCATGCGATCCGTATTATATTTAGATTTAGATTTAGATTTTATTTATTTAATAATAACATATACATAAAAACGTTACATTAAAATACCCCGAAAGAGCAATGCTCGTGTTCGGGGACAGTTCCGTTACATAGATACACATACTTTGTAGACAAAATACTTAATAAAAAAGCTCACATAAAGATGATAATAAAATTAGCAAATAATAATACTAGTAATAACTGAGTGAAAAAAGAGACGATGTTGAGATTGATGGATTAATATTAAATTATTATTAGTAGTATAATTAGTGCAGGTCATGTTGATATAGTAACCAAGATAAAATAGAAAAATACACTTAGGATAGAAATAATTTTGTTTTACAATGCATGGTACATAATATATATACAGGGAAGTCTGTCATATAAATTTTTTAATTCTGGATCTGAAAATTTCATTGCTTAAAGTAGTCAATTCTGGATGAAATTTTATTATCGAATTATATAGACGTGGACCATAATTTGTACTGTGTAGTAAAGCAGCAGATGTGAAATATTTAGGTTCATCTAATTTAAGAATTTCATTTCGTCTTGTATTATGAGCATGTGGCTGAGCTACAAATTTCATTCTATTTTTATGATAGAATTTCATTAAAGAGTATTTATACATTTGGTCAATTCTAAAAACATTCAATTCGGAATGGATCAAATTTGTTGGATAATCCAGTCGCCTTTTCAAACAAATTTTGATTATACGTTTTTGCAACATAATTAGAGGAAAAAGAGCAGTTTTTGTAATGCCTCCCCATCCAGTTATACCATGTTGGATAACAGATTCAACTATAGCCAAATAAATCAAACGTAATACATGAGTAGGCAAGTAATGGCGATTTTCGATCATTTTATATCTTCTTGTCCACACCTGTGGAGTAACGGTTAGCGCGTCTAGCCGCGAAACCAGGTGGCCCGGGTTCGATTCCCGGTCGGGGCAATTTACCTGGTTGAGGTTTTTTCCGGGGTTTTCTCTCAACCCAATATTAGAAAATGCTGAGTAACTTTCGGTGTTGGACCCCGGACTCATTTCATCCTGATAGAACTGATATTTAACCCTTGCGATGAATTTCGGTGAAGTCCGGAGGGCCTAATTAGTCAAATCCACTCTCCTCACCTCACGCTGGAGACCCCTGGGCTCTTTTGAGATGCAAAAGAGAGAGTTGTGTGAGGAAAGCAATCACATTTACCTTTCCCAAGAAAAACTGCAAACATGGCATTATGAGTCTTTCCACGGTAAAAGATTCCGGACGTAAACTATCCCCCCCCCCTTTATGTCCGGGAGGGGGATGCTGAGGAAGGACACATATGAACCAACCCAACAAAGAGAAGAAAAGAAGAAGGTAAACATGCGAATTCTAAATGAGGCAATAGAGCAAGTGGACAGCTTTAAATACTGATGCTGAAGCTGATCAGAAAGACGAAAAGGAATTGACTGGTTGAGAAGAAACTGCCTTCTGAATGGTGCACTGGAAGGAATGGTGATCGGGAGAAGAGTTCGGGGCAGAAGAATATATCAGATGATAGACGACATTAAGATATATGGATCATATGAGGAGACAAAGAGGGAGACAGAAAATAGGAAAGACTGGAGATTACTAGGTTTGCAGTGAAAGACCTGCCCTTGGGCGGAGCACTATAAATGAATGAATGAATTATGTTCTATTCTTTGGATATCCTGTTCAAACGAAGTCCGGATTGATGAAGTTTTATTGCAATCGCAAGGCGAAGTCCGGATTGACGAGGTTTTGCTGCAATCCCAAGGCGAAGTCCAGATTGACGAGTTTTACTGTAATTCCAAGGCGAATCCTCTGATTCTTCTCGCCTAATAGCATTTTCACTGTAACCAGAAGCTACATACGCTTTTAGTTGATGTAGCGTCGTTAAATATCCTTTTAAAATAAAGTGTTTAATAAAATGTCTATTTTATATATAAAATCCAAATTCATAAAGAATATTTTGTGAAAGTTCGCTTATTTTCTGTAACAGATAGGATACAGAAGATCAGAAGATGTGTTTGCATTCCTACGAACGCAATTGCAGTCCGGAGCAAAATACCAACACAAACACAACCTGGTCGTTTTTTCCCTGCAATTGAATCTCATTGTCACGGTCTGAACATTCTTCATCAATCTGTAGCCCTTGCATTATCCATCACATCTCTACGAGACAGAATTGAAATGATATTTCACTATTCATATCGGCGTTCTTGTATAGAATCGGCCATGTTTTGTTGCAGTGACATCAGAGGGTTGCGCAAATATCTTGAGCAGGTATAACAATGAGTCTGAATAATTCATGAGCACATAGTCACACTGCATCGAATCGAATGTTTTGGTTTGATTATGTTTGTTATGACGCTGGGGAACCCCATGCAGTAGCTGTGAAAGCATGGCCTCCATATACCTGCAGTAGATTTCTATTGTTGCAAGACCAGCTTTCTGGCGTTCTGTTTATCATTTGAAATTCTAAAGTTAAAATACAAAGAATTCAACAGAATCACATTTGCTTTCAAATAATATGTCAATCTAATCTCGCCAGGTGTCTCTTAGGGGACTGACTATTACATCTCTCTATTAGTTCAGCTTCAGAACTATGGTGTCATGCTTGATGAGATGTTAATGAGAAATTTTGAGATGGGATATTATTGAAATCATGTCAGAGGAACGGTAGTGATTGCAGAAACTGTGTTCCAATGCCAACTCTAAAATTAGCTCGTCGGTTTGAAGAAGGTAGAAGCACAGTTTAGTATATACAGTGACGAAACTCAATATGTAGGGAATATGCATCCATAGATAGTTTCTAACCACTAGGATCGCTACTATCGCCTCATTACAGACAATGCGAAATAGTACCGGCACAGTCTATTGTTCCTAGTACTCTCATCAACTCAAGCTTCGTGACTGTATATACTAGACTGTGGTAGAAGTATGAATTAGAAACTTTCGACACGTGCTTTTAATTTGTTAAGATATTCTTTTTATTCTTTTTTTCAATGACTGTCCCTATCGGTCTGTCCCATCCTCAATTCCATTTCTAAATAGTCTTCTTATATCGCGCACGGAAGTGTTTGGATGCATGTGGAGGACATTTATTTATTGCGAAGGTTACGGAACTTCGTTACTTTCATTAGGTTATTCAATTTAATTTTAATTTCATGTCACATTAATTAATTTAGGAGAAATTTTAGATTCAGACCAAATGTGATGAGACCGACCGGTTATTCGTGCCCAACTCTGTATCTCTCTTACCTTTAGGGTCCCTTCAGACGAGGCCACTTTTAGTAGCGCGTTAGTGGCGCTGCTAAATTTTTGTAGAGAATTTTTCAGTCTTCCAGTGAACATGGACGTAGAAGGAGATATACTTTTGGCAAATTTGCTCATACGGAGAAAGAATAGACGTAAAAATAGAAGAAGAGTCTGAGTTCATCCATTAGTTTGGAAAGACTGAATCGAGGATATTCCATACCTTGTTTGATGATTTACATCAGGACGATAGAAAATATTAATTTAAAATTACGCAAATGAGGAACGATATGGCATAAAACATATTTTTGTTTACTTTTTGAGAATCCAAAATTAAATATAATAGACAACAAATATGAAACCACGTACGAGTAATTCAACCAATATAGCTACTAGAAATAGGTGTCTGTAGGGTAATGGCAAAGTCGAAGGCCGTGGTGTAATTGAACCCAGGTTCGAACCTGAGGTCAGCTAATTTTTTATGTCTTTGTTAATATTTTACTTAGTACATTATTTTAGATGCGTTATTTTATTTTAACGTGAAATAAAGGGGATTTTACTACATAAATAATATATCCGTAATTCGCACTAGTCCAGCAATTTAGACCTCTATGGTTATATTATTATTATTATTATTATTATTATTATTATTATTATTATTATTATTATTATTATTCTTATTATTCTTCTTATTATTATTATTATTATCATCATCATCATCATCATCATCATCATCATTCTATGTTATTCTGTCGTGATATATTTTTCTAATTAAGCCTGTACACTGTCGTGACGGTGTAGGGAATTGATGGCCCAACAGTCGTCCGTTAGCAGCGCCACTAAAGCGCCACTAAAAGCGGCCTCGTCTGAAGGGACCCTTAGGCTTATATTATAACCATTTTTGGAGTCCTTATTTCTTCCATTCTTTGAAGGCGTTCTTTCTACTTTTGTTTATGCTGCTGCACTGTATTATTTACTAAAAAAATATAATTCTTCCCTAACTTTTCATTACGTATTATTATTATTATTATTATTATTATTATTATTATTATTATTATTATTATTATTAAATCTTCAAATTGCAGTAAACTTACTATAGGTCTACAGTGCTTTCATTTCAAAACTTCCCAAACTAAATAAGTATTTATTTAAATTAAATTAGAACAAAAATCCGTCAATTTAGAAATTGAAGGAAAAGTTTAAAACCAGTGTTAATTGAATTTTTCGTTTCACCCCTCATCTCGTCCTATATCATTGTTTGTGTTTAACTAACGAGCCGGGGTCGCAGAGAATGCCAATAGCGTCGAGCCTAAAACTCTAGATGTGTCTAAACTCATGATGACACGCAGTTTTATGCTACAATATTAGAATACTCTGCATTCATATCACAGAAAATTCTTCTTTCATATCTCAGTTATACTACATTAAAAATATTTGAAATTGTACAAGATATCAGCGAAACCTATTTTCCATGCATAAATTGCATCCCCCCCCCCCCGATTTAAAAATACAGTTATCCTTAACAATAAAAGGTTTTTGATTCTAAAAATGGTTTATTAATCTAGAAGTATTGTCTAATCACCAGGCTTCAGCCTAGGGACACAGAGTAACCAGTATGAAGTTTACAGTACACGGAGTATAAATGACGTCATAACCCGTGTGGAAGGGTGATTGCAACAGCACAGGTGGGTCCGTAATGTGCATTACCGTTGTGTGTATTGCTGCTTGGCTGCGGTACGTGTAACAGGCTTCGGCGTAGACACCTGATTGAAGGTTACACTTACGTTAATACTTTAATGGTAGACATTTATTTTCTACACTAGGAATGTACTGTATATACTGCATCTATACAGAGTGAAATATATTTTGTGACGGACTGTTTAAATGTTAAGACACAAAGTAACGGCACGCTCCATCTTTCACTCCACTCGACCAACACAGCACTATCGCCCGTTCGTTCTGAACTTCATACATTTCTGTGCCCAGGACCGAAGCCTGCTAATCACTATACCAAATTCCACTACAAAATTATTTCAGGGTATGTAGAAATAAAATTGTGAATTTTATTAAATTTATAGCAGCGAAAGGTGTACATGCCCTCTTAAATGCCGTGATCTTTGTTTTGCGTTTAGATATTTTTGTTTTATGGTGATTGGTTATTTCATTTAGGTATTTTTATTCATTTCTGTAGTTCATCTACTAAATACGTAGCGATCGAAAATGACATCAGAAGACCAGAATAAGAGATACAATATACATTAAATGGAGCAAAACGGACTTAGTTCATTCGTTGTAGAAGAAGGAGAAGACGACAACGACGAAGATGAGAATGATGAGAATGACGACGACAACGTAGACTGCTATGATATGTTGGAAATTCAGCCGACATTTTATTTTTAAATGATGTCTTGTGTGGTGTTGAAACATTTTGCTAGAAAAGTTACTTTGAGCCATTATCCACGGCCATAAAAGGCGGCGATCGTAAAGGAAGTCCCTGTCCCTACTGGGTCTCGAAACATAACAGTTCAATCAGTTGTCTGCAAACGGGGCTCATGTTACTCCAACTTCGGTAAATGCCACTCCTTGAAAACCGAGAGACATGTGAGGCTCCCCGATGAAAACTTCCAAATAGCGGCCGGTAGGCGTGGCGAAACTTTCGGAGCACAAAAGCAGAACGGAACTTTTTAAGTTGCCGAATGAATGCCTACACATCGTGGGAGGTTGGAGGCAAAAGATACCGCCTAATGTACGAAAATGTTTCTCCCAAGGAGCTCAATACAGCCACATCCGTTTTTACGAGTACGTCAAGCAGTGCGAAGCATAAAAGAAATATGTTGGGGCGACAAACATGATTAACACTAAAATCTGCGAACAAGGAAACATTTTACCCCACAATCTCTGAACTGCTACTTTGTATCTTATCTCGTGGGCAATGTTTTTTTTTTTTTTTTTTTAAACAAAGAGTGTCAATTCATATTCACCGAAATGTTAATTGAGACTTCCACGGCTGTTCAGTTGTGGTTTAGCGTTTGAGTGTTTTCAGAAGTGTGTTAAAATACATCATGTAAGGTATACAAAGTGTAGAAACTACTTCCCATTTACAAATTCAGGAATGTTTGTTGATCGTCTTTGGAAAATTCGCATACTCTGCTAAGGCACACTTGAATTATGGGTTTTTGTACTACAATAGTACATTATGCAACGAGCCTATAATGGTAGTAATTAAGACGCGAGTATGTTTATGAAACGAGCGTAAATTGTGAGACCCGAAAGTATTGATTTTTTCCTAGAAACAAATGTCATTGACCTTGATAAAACCTAGAGAGTAAAATAAAGATTAATCTTGATATAACCTTGAAATTGATTTAGACATTGAAAAACGAGATGACAAATTGAATTTATTTGAATATTATTTACAATTAACGCTAATTATTATAGTAACAGAACATAACCTTCTGCGACAGTATTGGATTTCCAGCCTCCGTGACGTTTCGCTAGTTATCTTTCGATTGCATATCCGAGAATAATCGATACTACTTGGGCTTTCATGTTGCTACATTGGTGTTTTCTGATTGGTGGAACACCTGAACTTTAATGAACAGGTGTACTTTAATGAGGTCCATTAAAGGGCTGCTACCAGGTGTATAATTACTACATTTCGGCATAGTCGAACATAAACAAATTAAGGCAATAATGATCAAGGTCCGTTCAAAATCGAAAATGAGTTAACACTGCCATCTTACAGTTCGAAAGGAAATAGGAAATACAGACTAATCCCGAATGTGTATATAAGAACGCGTTGCTCCAATAGTTGCATGGTCTTGCAGTGTTCCCAGTTGCTGTACTTTTCTTCAAGGGCCACATAGAAGTTTTAGAGTTTAGACGCGGGTCAGAGGACAGAGATAATACGTTATAGGCCTACTCAAATTTTTGAGAAAAAAGTTTGTGTCTTAGATTGTTAATTCTGCAATGCTTGAGAAAAGTGACATAAGTCAGTTTCCACAAACATTTTTTATTAATTTATTGACAACTTACGGAACATCTGCTCGCTTTGGAAAAGAGACATAAGTATTTCTTCCATTACAATAATTCATACAGGAGAAAATCAAATCGACATAAACCAGTGTGAAGACAGTTTTTTTTCCTTCTCCTGTAAAATTAGCATTTTTTACTTGTGCCACTTTTCCCGAGCACTACAGAATTATACTATAGTACAGAAAATATTTTCATGTTGCTCAAGATTAGTCTGTATTAATAGTAACTTCGTATTTTGTGATAACTTTGTTAGCAAACATTTATATATCTATTTTATATATTAATTAAAGACAATCTTAAGACATGAACATTGTATTCACAGGAAATTTTTTTTCTAAGTTGGGGTGTGATAGTGAATAATCTTAAATCATCTTGAAAGTGACTGTTTGACAATCTATTTCTGTAACAATATTGTGTACTACTCAGCCTGCTGTATGTCAGAGAATTTTGATAAAAACTTTACAAGTTTCTGGGAAGTTGTAAAATTATCCACATATATTGCCCAATAACGCTAATATCGTTGAACGACTTTTAGATTCTTTTAAGTAATTATTATCATATCGTCGTTGTTCCTGCAATAACTCCAATGTGCAAAATATAAAATTGTTCAGTAGGAAGAAAAACACATTTATTCATTGTATGGTAGTCTAGTAGTACATAAGAGACTGTGAATTCTTAAATTTTCGAAAGATAGAAATATAATTACATATAGGAGATTTTATTATTTGTTGTGTCACTATTTAAGTTATTTAATAGAGGAAAAATCTTAAAATCGATCAATATATCATATAGGAGTTATTGCAGGAACAACGACGATATATGAATCGATTATTTGAAAACTACACATGTCCTTTCGAGGAAACTGCGAAAAAACTACGTAAAGATTAATTTTTTGGTCATACAGAATACATATGGTAACAATTATTGATATTAGAGGTGCTGTGGATTGAACTTCTGCGTAGCTCAGTGGTTGGAGCACTTGGTACGTAGAACCAAGAACCCGGGTTCGATTCCCGGCGCCAAAGCGAATTTTTCTCCTCTAATAATCATATTAAATGTAAACAATAAAATTGTAATATACATGGTAAAAGGGGCATAACTGCATTAATTTGAACTAGTAATAGATATCAATAAAACTAGTAGATAAGTTCCAATAACAGTTTCTCTATCTATAATGATTATGGAAAAAATCTAGTTTCTATTGACAGATTGGAAGTGGATACATTGCAACAGCGCATTGCTTGATTCCCCATAAATTAAAAGCATTTCTGATACTAGAGATGAACAAAACTAACTGTCGCTCTCGCTTGCTGTGTTCGCTGCCTTTCGAGTCTCGACTCGTCATTCTCGAAATACCATTTGGTCGGCGTGGAAAGATTTCGTAACTTTGAATACATACATCATTGAAATAAATAGCATTATAAATGTTTAAATGAGACAAAAAGACAAAACATAACAGTATCATAGATATCAAAATGTTCTGGTTCTATTATATGATATTACCTATGGTTTTAAAAAAATCTCAAATAAATTTGCATTTCTAAGAAACATAAAACATGGCATTAATATCTTTTTACTTGAGATTGCACACTTAATCTTAAACATATGAAAAGAAAATTCCTAGCCTTTTAATAAGGGCCTAGTAATTAAATAAAGATTGGGGAACGGATTATTATACACCGAAAGGTAGAGATGATGTTTCGAATAGGCTACTTGATTGTTTATACGTAACAGTTGCCAAAATAGATAAAAGTTCAGTCAGGTATAAACAACTGTGGCAATTGAAGGCTGCTTCGGGACTTCGGGAGATCAGTCTTCACGTCAAGGACGCGACGTAATACATTGTCGCGCGGGTTTTCGGCTTTGCGGGCGCTATTAGTCTCGTTTTCTCGATCGTTGTTCATCTCTACTAGATACCCACGATTAGTAAGCCTAAATTTTAGCATTGCCCTTAATTAACTTCACCTTTAAAATTCTACGAGCAGACTGGCATAAGACTTGCTACTGCTGAGGTATAATGTAAGAACGCAGATAAACGGTGTATACACTTGCCGAGCAACCTTTAAGTGCAGCGATGCTAGATTTTCCTGAAGGTTCCGTTACACTGTAAATGCGTTTTTAATCAGATAATTTTACGTTATTACACAAATGTAGCGTTTTTCGGAGAAAAGGCAAAGGAATATTTTTTTCGACTTCTTCGCTTTGATATCTTACCACTCATACGTCTCAATACCCAATAGTTTTACCATAAATGGGATTCGAACTTCAGACACAATTTTTTTCTGCTAAACCGTTATTCAGATACCAAAATGACATTTGAATTTTTGATTACTTACAACTTAAAAGATTCTGTTCTTAAAATTAGTGCAGTATACCCCTTTCACTCTGTATAGACCTGAACTTGCTTGGCACAATCACATAATCTATAATATACGAGTACAAAAAGGATAAATAATAGAATAATGCACTTCGGACAAACGGGATATCGAAATATATCAATATAGAAAACAACAACCTAATTCTTGTGCGAATTCCTAGTAATGCGATTGAGCATTTTAGTTAAAAAAATACGTAAAAGGGATGCGTGTTTACTTTGCAATTCGTCTTCCTTCCGTACCTCATCAACTTTGCAATCAATAGTTGGCCTACTTTATTTTGATTTCAAATGTTGTTCGATGGACCTCATCTCTGAAATATGGTAATGACTGATATGAAACTTAATTATGAAGATGAAGACGAAATTCTAGAGCATGGGTGTTCAAACGCCTATAGAACAAGGAGATATTGCACATCAAGCATCCTCTGCTGAGGTCAATAACTTTCCATACAAAATAGGAAAAACGATCTTAAAGAATATGCGCTGCGGGTTGCTTTCGCCAGGGGTTACTTCGTACGAGATACAATAAAATTAGACATCTATGTTCTAGAATATCAACGTTCATATTGACGTACAGATTCATTGTAGTTCGTACCAACATTTGAAACGTTGAGCACTACACACACATCTGTGCTCTTTACATGCTTAAAACTGTTACTTATCCAGCTCTTTCTCAACTCTGTAGAACTGTTCATCTGATATTCCGCGTAAATGCAGATAAATTATTAAGAACAGGACTAAAATATGAAAAAATTAAAGAGAGAAATTTTGAATATATGTAATTTATTTCACAGAAGTACAAAAATAAAGTACAGTTTTCTGCTTTATAAATTTGTGAAAAAAAAACTGCAGTGTAAATCACCCAACTGAAAAGAGAGAGAGAAAAAAACATTTGATTAGGATTATTGTTCATCTACTCATGTCAGTATTTTTTGATGATGACAAACTTTGCTTTAATAATGCGATAGTCCATGACAATAAAATATACTCTATGACTTCTACTTTTCCCCCTCAATATCAGTCCTGCCCTTAAGCCTATCAATTGGAATTTGGTGTTGGGTTCTCACATATTCCCTCCGTACCCGCTTTCTCGTGCTATCGAATCCACTCTGAATTTACTATTTAAATAACTCTCAATTATTCTTTATATAGGCCTATGTATATCTGGAGCTATTTAAAAATAAGCATTCTGCGAATTTCAGTAATACATTTATCTTCGAGAGCATATAATATATGGATTTTTATTTAAAATATATTTACACTACTTACATACTTACTTACAAATGGCTTTTAAGGAACCCGCAGTTTCATTGCCGCCCTCACATAAGCCTACCATCGGTTCCTATCATGTGCAAGATTAATCCAGTCCCTACCATCATATCCCACCTCCCACAAATCCATTTTAATATTATTCTCCCATCTACGTCTCGGCCTCCCCAAAGATCTTTTTCTATCCCGTCTCCCAACGAACACTTTATATGCCTGGTCTCAACAATTTGGGCTTAACCTAAACGCATGTAAATCACAGGCTATTCTGTTCGCGAACCGTAGATTAATTCCTGAAGTCAACGACCTGAATATCCCACCTGTGAAACTGAATAAAACAATCATCCCGTTTAGCTCTACCGTAAAAAATCTCGGAGTGCATTTCGAATCTAATCTTAGTTGGGATACGCATGTTAAATATACATGTAAGAAGGCATTCTCTATTCTCCATTCACTAAAAAGATTGTATCATTATCCATCTAAATTAAAACAGACGCTGGTACAGACACTCATTCTACCTCACTTCGATTATTGCGACGTTTTGTTCAGTGATCTCAGGATTGATTCCGCCCAGAAACTACGGCGTGTTCATAACGCGTGCGTCCGCTTCATTTGTAATGTTCGATACTATGATCATATCTCACCTTCTTTCGAGAAGTTATCATGGCTTAGGTTACATGAGAGGAGAAATCTGCACTCACTTTCTCTCCTATATCGAATTATGCACACTTCATCCCCCTATTATTTATTCGCTCGTTTTCATACTCTCTCTCGCTACCATAATATTAATACTCGATCACAACGCGATACCACGCTAGAAATTCCACTTCACAAATCATCTCTGTATTCCTCATCTTTCACTGTTGCTACCTCTCGTCACTGGAACTCTCTGCCGCCTGAAGTCAAGGGCTGCCGAACATTGAAATCTTTCAAATCCAAGTTAGAAAATTATCTTATGACGAGTTGCCAAACTAACCTACTATTATGACAAGTGTTGTATTGCATGTTTCCACTTATTCACATTTTTTTTATGTTCTAGTGATATTTAACTTATTTTATATTTTTGTTTTCATATTTTCCGATAATGGTATATCTCTAATGTGATAAGTTGAGCTATATATAATCATAATTTTCCTTACTGTGTATATTTAAAAATATTGTATTCATTGTGTGCTTTGAACTGCACTATTTTATTACTACTATTAGTATTATTATTACTATTAGGCCTGTTATTATTATTTTATTATTATTATCTATTATTATTATCATTATTATTATCATTACTATTCTTATTCTTATTCTTATTATTATTATTATTATTATTATTATTATTATTATTATCAATAATTGTCTTATTTTTTATACTTTGTAGGCCTCATTTATTTTTGACCTGCTGTTGACATTTTATTATGCTTTTTTCTTTCCTTCTCTATGTTATATATTATGTCTGATTTCTTCTTACTTGTTGTTTACATTTTATTATTATTATCTTATTCAGTTTTGTGTGTACTTTGTAAATTTGTAGTGTTTCTGTAACGCAGTTTTTACTCCTGGTTGAGTGTTAGAGAAGGCCGTATGGCCTTAACTCTGCCAGGTTAAATAAATCATTATTATTATTATTATTATTATTATTATTATTATTATTATTATTATTATTATATGCATTTCTGGATTCGCCCATACGTGCTACATGCCCTGCCCATCGCAAACGCCTGGATTTGATGTTCCTAATTACGTCAGGTGAAGAAAACAATGCGTGCAGTTCTGCCTTGCGTAAATTTCTCCATTCTCCTGTAACTTCATCCCTCTTAGTCCCAAATATTTTTCTAAGCACTTTTTCTCAAACACCCTTAACCTATGTTCCTCTCACAAAGTGAGAGTCCAAGTTTCACAAACATAAATAACAACCGGTAATATGACTGTTTTATAAATTCTAACTTTCAGATTTTTTGACAGCAGATTAGATGATAAAAGCTTCTCAACCGAATAATAACACGCATTTCCCATATTTATTTTCCGTTTAATTTCCTCCCGAATGTCATTTATATTTGTTATTGGTGTTCCAAGATATTTGAATTTTTCCACCTCTTCGAAAGATAAATCTCCAATTTTTATATTTCCGTTTCGTAGAATAGTCTGGTCACGAGACATAATCATATACTTCGTCTTTTCGAGATTTACTTCCAAACCTATCGGTTTACTTGCTTCAAGTAAAATTCGCGTGTTTTCCGTAATCGTTTGTGAATTTTCTCCTAACATATTCAAGTCATCCGCATACACAAAAAGCTGATGTAACCCGTTCAATTCCAAAACCTGTCTTTTATCCTAAACTTTCCTAATAGCATAGGCCTATTCTAGAGCAAAGTTAAAAAGTAAAAGTGATAGTGCATCTCCTTGCTTTAGCCCACAGTGAATTGGAAAAGCATCAGATAGAAATTGGCCTATACGGACTCTGCTGTAAGTTTCACTGAGACACATTTTAATTAATCGAACTAATTTCTTGGGAATACCAAATTCAATAAGGATATTATATAAAACGTCTCTCTTAACCGAGTCATATGCCTTTTTGAAATATTTTTCAATAAATATATAAAAATCTTAATTCAAACAACAATGCTCTGTTAGCAGCGTGATTCATAATAGCCTAAGTAAATTACAACAGGTTTCTTGTGGTAGGGTGCCAATTTTTTTGTTTATCACCGAGGATCAGTATACAGTATATTATATTACTATATCACAGCATAATTTTGAACTAGAAAACTTTCTAATGCTATAGTGTTCAGATATGGAATAATATTAAATTGTTGCAGGTACAGATTTTTAATGTGATCACATATTTGCTGTAAATTTACCAACTAAGTTCTTGAACACTCCTTTCTCCTCGAATATGGGGAGCATTCTTTGTAGTGCTTTTTTGAAGAATTCTCCTTTGAAGTCGTCAGGTATCTGTGGTTTGCCCGATTCTATGAGTGCGTCCAAATCGACACCCTTATCCGCAAGAACTACGGGAAGAATGCAGCAAGCCCCGTAAAGTCCGAATAGTGCCTTGCTGTTGTATTCTTTCCACAGTTCTTGCAGAGTTATCTTCTTGTGGGACAGCCCCAATGCAGACAGGGTGTCGCAGAGTGTGCTGTGATATTCCTGGAATAAAGCAACATTAATTAACAGAGACCGGAATTTTGGCAGAATGCCTTTTTAAATGTGTTAAATATCTTCATTTTGAAACTAAATCGGTACGAATTATACCTTTATGATTGAAACGTCACAGTTTTATGTTGGCCTTTTCTGCCTTTTTTAATATAAATGCCTAATTTACAAAATAAATGCTTTTTTGCCTTTATTTGATTATCTCTCTATTATTTACTAATTTATTATTAAAAATTGCCTACAGGTATATTTCAATTTATTTCTATAACCGCTACAATGAAAGTCACTTTACCGAATGTATAATATTGTCTTTCAGTCAGTTCATATTCTCTTTGCAACAATGAGTGCTGCTGTGCAAAAATGTATAACAGCAAGCGTTTTAATTGTCGCTTGTGTTTATTTGACAAGGCAACAATGAGTGCGGGTCTAACGTTATTTTTAACGGTTATTTTTCTTGTAGTTTTCATTGCGACGTTGTTGTAGCTAGCTAAATATTTCATATCGCAACATAATTCACTGGTCAACAATGAAAATGTTTCGGGATCAAACATAGCTAATTCTTATGTATTTCCATCTGCCGAATTAAAAAATCACCATAAAAATGACAGATTAGCTCTTGCTTTGGAGATAAAATGACATTTCAGTTTTTAGAGTCAACATTTTCAGTTTGGGGGAAATTTGGGGGAAATTTTGTTTTGCGAGTTGGCACACCTGTCATATAACAAAACACAAATGTTCTTCAGCTGTTCATAAGTTATAAACATGGATATTGTTGCTGTGACTGTGAATTTCATATTGTTTCTGCTGTAATTAATGCAGAATTTCTAGTTTGGAAGTGTTTTTAAAGTGTAAAATTTGTAAAAATGCTAAGAAAATTGTATGTTTTAAGTAGAAAATGAAGACATTGTGGAACAAGAAGAAGAACCCAACAAGCCTTCCACATCCCATGACCCTGATTTTGAGGAAAAAAGATGATAAACCGCACAGACTGAGTCAAGCGGAATTGAGTGATCTCATTAGAGACCTTGACCTGTCAAAGGAGAAGGCAGAAATTCTAGGGTCTAGACTACAGCAATGGAATCTTCTCGAACGTGATGTCGGGGTGTCATAGTACAGACAACGTCACAGGGATCTGCTTCCCTTTTTTTTTTTTTTTTTTTTTTTTTTTTAGAAGAAAAACAATCTTGTTTGCTGCGACATTAATGGCTTGATGAAATGTTTGAATTTGAACCATGATCCAACTGAATGGAGTCTATTCATAGACTCCTCCAAGCTTAGTTTGAAAGCTGTATCACTTCACAATGGCAACCGTCTTCCTTCTATTCCTGTTGGTCATGGAGTTCACATGAAGGTGATTTATGCAAAAATGACAGCCCTCTTTTACTCAATCAAATATCATGAATACAAGTGGAAAATCTGTGGTGATCTAAAAGTCATTGCTGTACTCTTAGGAATGCAACTGAGGTACACAAAATATTGCTCCTTTTTATGTATGTGGGACAGCAGGGATAGGAAATCACATTATATTCAAGCAGACTGGCCTGCAAGAAATCATAACCCTAGCGAGAAAAATGTTGTTGCCGAGCCTCTAGTGGACCCAAAAGATGTTCTTCTTCCACCCTTGCATATTAAGCTGGGTTTGATAAAATATTTTGTCACAGGTATGAACCAAGAAGTTCAGGACTTTAAGTACGTAAGAGAGAAATTTCCGAAATTAAGTGATGCCAAAGTTACGGAAGGTGTTTTTGTCGGGTCACACATTCGAGAATTTGTAAAGGATCCTGCATTTGACCAAGTTTTGGAGGGGAAAGGAAAGGAAGTTTGGGAAGCCTTCAAGGGAGTTATTCATGCATTTTTAGGCAACAAAAGAGATGATAATTACACTCAGTTGGTGACAGTGCTCCTGCAAAAATACCATCAACTCGGATGCAACATGTCCATTTTCTCCACTCCCACCTAGACTTTTTCCCTCCTAGTTGTGGAGCTTTCAGTGATAAACACGGTGGAAGGTTCCATCACGATATTTCTGTTATGGAACAAAGATATCAGGGCCGTTGGAATGAAACAATGCTTGCGGATTACTGCTGGTCTTTGCGTAGGGATGCTCCGGAACTCACAAGAGGCAAGCTAAAAGACGACGATCTCATGAAGCCATACATGATTCTCTTCAGACCCAACCATCTGCCAGATATTCTTCCATAAATTTAGAACTCATAGAATGTAACTGCCATTAAAAAAAATTAAATGCACCTTCAATATTGTTGGCATATGTACAGTAATTAAAATGTATCGTTTTCTCTTAATCCGTTAAACTGAAATACTTCCACCTATCTTGTACTACAGAAACTAGAGCTAATAAAAATTTTTCATTGTCATATTCGTTTTTCTCAAACCAAAATTAGTAACAATTGACTCATGAAGTGCAGGAAACATTCAAAAAATTGTTTTTGTTGCCCACTGTTATCAGTACAACCAAACACAAAAATGCACTTTCCAAGTTTACTGGAAAGAAGATTTCTTTGGTTCCAACAGTAATTGCAACATCGAGTCGAAAATCTTAATTTGCATGCGACTTATGTAAAGCTTTTCTTGCTGTCGAAATCCCTTTGTGGAAAGTGCAAGGTTGTGGGTCTAGTGCAAGGTTTTTGTAATTGCCTTTTATTGCGTATTTTAGCTATTTATAATGCCTTTTTATCTGCCTATTTTAATGATTCATAATGTCTAAACTTCCGGTCTCTGTTAATTGTGGCTATATACATTAATATTTAAAAAATATGATGCATTACAAAAGTGCAAAAGATACGCACTTATAAACATCATGAAAATACATTTACTGAACTTAAAAATTGATAATTTAATATTGTAAATAATTTTTCATCGTAATTGGAAAAGATATGAAAATGCATGAGCCCAGAGTCCTAGTTATGACTAACCTCCATGAGGCACTCCGTGTGTTTCACTCGCACATCCTCGTTCGGACTAGTGTTGAAGAAGTACTGGAGATCGATGGCTGGAGACGTGAAATGAGGTAACTGGAAGTCAACAAACCGAAGTGCTTCAACTTGATTTTCGGAATACCGAAAGAGCAGGTTGTTGACCCAGAGATCTCCGTGGGTGAGTACGTTGAAAGCGCTGTCGTCTCTCAAAGTGATCTCCTCGATGCGATCCAGCAGTACGTCGATTAGAGCCACTAGCTTCGCTGCGTAGCGCTCTGCATATCCCGGCCATGTCTGCACAATTGCTGCTACTGACCACATCGAACCTGTTACAAGGATAAAAGATGAACGTCCGATTAGCCTATTGCGTGGGCAAGACATTTGTAACCTTAGAAAAGAAGAGGGAAGAGGAAACAGGTACCGTTTTGAAGAATACCATCTTTTCAGATAACCTTTGTTGACAAAGTTGCGTTGAACAAGTGGATCATCTCCGAGCATTTGCTTGATGAAACAGGATTTATGATCGCCATTCAATATCAGGATGCTGTTCGCATTAGTCAATGTTGCAGTATTTCACTTTGCAAAGATGGTTCTATTCTACCATTAGTTTTCATTAGATTTTTAAATACTATTTTTAAACTGATATGGAACAGAAATACGTGATATTAGCATATGAAGTTTGACCTTATATGCATTCCATGTGTGCTCCACGTGTGACACTGCAGATGTCCACACGGTTATCCCATTCTCGCCAAACTCAAGCATGTCTTGTGTGACGTTCCTGATGGCGGTGTTAATACTCCTTCTAAATTCCAACAACATCGTTGGAAGTGAAGGGATCTAAAGATTGTCCTTGACGAAAACCTACAGGAAGAAATCACACACTGTGAGATCGGTGAACGGGGCGGCCACGTGGCCAGTGTTAATGCGCTTTCTCGAGTTCGGGAACGTCATGAAAGTGGAGGGCCGTAGACATTGTCATTGACGAAACTCGACAGGAAGAAATCACATACTGTCAGATCCAGTGAACGGAGTATCTATGTGCAGGTGGTAATGTCTGTTGTCGACTAGCCCTGCGCACTGATTTTTGAGAACTCCGAATGAAACTTTCACTCTATCTACCGTCTCTTCAATAAAATTTTGACCTCCCTGCGCATTCTTTTCCTTGATGACAGGTGCATAGTCTATCTCGAAACTGTTCGCAGCATCTTCGGATTGACGCGGGAGGACCACGACGTTCAAATTGTTCTTGGAACACGTAGCGAACCGCAACAGCGCTATATCGTGCATATTCGAGTACACAGTAGCTGCAGTTTGTCGGTAGGGCAGTCATTTTTTCCAAGAATAATGTAGTTTACACGTTTCCCGCTAAATAACGAATGAAATTCAGATGGTAGCACGAAACTTGAAATATCTTTCTTTGAAACTGTGGTAATATCACGTATATCTAATCAGTATTAGTCTTTTGTGCCATGTCACATCGCAAACTGAAGACCTGCGGCCTTTTTTTTTTTTTCTTGGAAACCACAGTCTTGGCATATCTTATGTCGACATGCTCCAACCGTAGTCAAGGTACGTCGTTAAGTCGACTAACAGCTGTTCGACAGCGACATCTAGAGACCTTGGTCGAGGTTAATGCCGAAATTGAAACGAGGATTCTAATGATTTTCTGTACCAACAAGATGGAACACTTCCCCACTATCACTATGAACTTCGTGACTATCTCAAACGCGCGTTTCCAGAACGTTGGATGGGACGAGTGAGTAACATTGATAATGTTTTCATCAAATGGCTTCGTGATCCCCTGATTTAACCATATGCGATTTTCTCCTGTGGGGTTTATAAAGGGCATTTACCACGAGACCTACAGGAATTCAGAATGAGAATTAAAGAAACCGCAATCACGGTGACGCCTGACTTGTTATCCAGAGTCTGGCAGGAGTTGGATTATCACGTCGATAATTATACCGTCTCACACACGGTGCTCACATCGAATCACTCTAATGAAATAAAACCTGGATACCTTGTGCATCATATGAACCGGCAAACGTTGCCTAAGGTAAGATAATAGTGTTTGAATAAAAGTATTATTAAAGTGGGACTTACTGTAGTTTAGGAACAAGGTGTATTACTCGCACTCACCAGAAATAAATTTTTGTAGCCCTTCCCGCGTATTTGGATCAGCGTAGAAGTTCTTGTCGAACTCTGTCATCGCCTCAGGGGTCCTTTCGTGCAGAGCCATCGAAGCGGCGTGAAATCTGGCGAGGGTGCGCATGACTAACATACAGTGGGAGAGGTCCAGTCCGCGACGTCGCTCTGCCATCTTGAAGCCCTGAGCGCACAGATCCTCCATCACTATGGTTCCAGGACAGGAGTACACGTAGTCCGCCGCGAACTTCTCCGTGACACCTGTAACGGAAATGAGGCTTGCAAAGTTAAACGATATAAGCACCAATCTTATGTAGATGGTCAAGACACTCGCGATATACAGTACGGGAACAACGTTTCTGTGGAGGGGGTTGGAGTAGAAGGGAAGGTCGGGCGTGTGTCTACCGAGTTCAAGCCAAAGACTAACCCATTCCCCTATAATTCGTAAGTAGACTCATCCGAGCTCGTGCGCAGCTCTGTAGGAAGAGTGGGGGAGTGTCTGGACATAATGCGTGCACTGTACACCTGACTAGCTAGCTTCACGAGGGCTGAACCGGGGATGAGTCAGTACACTTAGGCACGCTTTGGCCCATTGTGCACCCTATATATGCGGTGATTTTCCAAGTTCGACATGTTACCCATGTGGCATTCGCGAATTCGATACGGCTATAACGGCTGGGGGGATCATCGTGCAAACCACACGATACTTCCATTCTGGTTGGATGATCGTCCACCTGTGCTTCTGCATGTGGGCGTGAGGCCACCAGCCGGCTGGCCGGTCTAGGCCCTTCACGGGCTGCAGCGCCACGGATTATTATAATTTTATTATTATTATTATTATTATTATTATTATTATTATTATTAATGCCAGCGAAGTAAGTCCGGAGTCCAGGGCCGAAAGTTACCCAGCATTTGCTCTTAATGGGTTGAGGGAAAACCCCGGAAAAAATCTCAACCAGGTAATTTGTACCCAACCAGAATTTCAACCCATTCCCGCTCGTTTCACGGTCAGGCATGAACTTTTAATATGTTTTACAGGTATTTTAACAATGCAATACTTTTATTATGTTTCGAATTTGTAGTTTATGTTCTTGAACTACTATTCAAATATAGATATGTGAACTTATTTATTATGCTTTCAAATACGAAAGCAATTTTTCGTTTTTTTTATCTCATAAAAGGTAGGTATTTCTTTTAAAATACTAGAAAGTAATATATGTCTTCAATTCAAATGGTATGATTTAAATAAGTGCACGTAATGAATTAACACAAATTCACATGCCATAATCACATAAAATATAATGTTTTGCTACCGGTACAGAAATTGTTATTAAAATAGTACTTACTTACTTACTTACTGGCTTTTAAGGAACCCGGAGGTTCATTGCCGCCCTCACATAAGCCCGCCATTGGTCCCTATCCTGAGCAAGATTAATCCATTCTCTATCATCATATCCTACCTCCCTCAAATCAATTTGAATATTATTTTCCCATCTACGTCTCGGCCTCCCTAAAGATCTTTTTCCCTCCGGCCTCCCAACTAACACTCTATATGCATTTCTGGATTCGCCCATACGTGCTACATGTCCTGCCCATCTCAAACATCTGGATTTAATGTTCCTAATTATGTCAGGTGAAGAATACAATGCGTGCAGTTCTGTGTTGTGTAACTTTCTCCGTTCTCCTGTAACTTTATCTCTCTTAGCCCCAAATATTTTCCTAAGCACCTTATTCTCAAACACCCTTAACCTATATTCCTTTCTCAAAGTGAGAGTCCAAGTTTCACAACCATAAAGAACAACCAGTAATATGACTGTTTTATAAATTCTAACTTTCAGATTTTTTGATAGCAGACTGGATGATAAAAGCTTTTCGACCGAATAATAACAGGCATTTCCCATATTTATTCTGTGTTTAATTTCCTCCCGAGTATCATTTATATTTGTTACTGTTGCTCCAAGATATTTGAACTTCTCCACCTCTTCAAAAGATAAAGATATTAAAATAGTAGCATAAGTAATTAAGGATATTTGGTTTGTAATGATTTTAAATTAGTTGCTTTCTCGTTAAGTAGACTAATAAAAATTATTATGAAATCAAGCCGCTGAAGGAAAAGGTGTAAAAGTGTAGGCCTATGTCTTAGTGTATATTCGCCCGCGCATAAGAAAATGGTGTTTTGACGGCTAATACTATAAGAAAAAACGATTCCGAATTATTCTGTTGCCCAGTCTATCTTTTTAAATTATTGAGGGCAAAAAAGATTTTCTTAGCGCACATTTTTCGGTTTTGTCGATTTGGAATTAAAATTTTCATAAATAAATAATTATAGACCTAATATGTTTCATTTTCTCTCTTCCTTTATAACTTTCAACTAATAATTAATTTGTTAAATATAAATAAAATCTTCATTTTGGTATTCTAAATGTGATTCGTATGAATATAACATTTAAACTTTAAACGTGTATACTGGGTGGATCGTGGGAAATAATACAAAAGAAGATAGTTTCAGAACATGTGTATAACTACCCAAATTTTATTTCTGGTTGTCAGATGTACACAAATTTCCATTAGGCTACTGATACATCCCAATTTCTTCAATATAACATCATACAAATAGCCTCTATCGGTATTGATGCATTCCTGCAATCGCTAACGGAAGCTCCTCATGACACGGTGAATATTTTCATTCGGAATAGCCTGAATTTATTCTTAGATTGCCGTTTTCTAGTCCCCAATAGTATGTAGTTGCCTACAGAAAACTTTCTCCATGAGGTAGTCTCAAAGAAATAAGTGGGGGCTGTCAAATCCGGAGACCTGAGCGGCTGTGGGATATCTCCAAATCCTGAGATCAGTCGGTTTGGAAAGAACTGCCGCAGCTTAGTCATCGTAGTGTGGATTGTGTGGGCTGTAGTCCCATCTTGTTACAAAAAATGTCATGTTCTTTTGATTAGTTCTTAAGGAGTTTTCGATGGCGTTAGTTATACCGTTCAGCATTGACAGTATTGTTTTTGATCGTATTCAGAAAAATACGGCCCCACAATGCCTATGAAAGCTCCAATAGTACACCTGACGAATGCTTGCATATGCAGAAGTTTTTTATGAATAAATTGCGGGTTTCTATCTGTAGTAACGAAGATTTTCCTTAGACATATTAACAAACCAGTTAACATGGAAGTTTTCTTCGTTCGACGTCGCCAAAGCAGACAGAATTTATCATCCTGCTGCAATATCCCAAGAAATGTTATGCAAAATTGTAGTCTACTCTGTTTATGTATAGGTCTTAACTTTTCAGGCACTTGATATTTATATAGATGGAACTTTAAATTAATTTTAAAAACCCCACATAAGGAAATACGAGACATAGGTACACATACACAGTGCCCTTGCATGGTGACGAACAGATCGCTGTGGACTTTGTTGCAGAGCCACACGGGCTCATTGAATATTTTCAGGCATACGAACTGTTTTTTGGGGGCCCTTATGCTTTTTATTGACAACCATACGTGTTGCTCTTCACGGATTCACCCAGCTGGATATCATCCTGTCAGAAACATGGCAATGACTAATTTCCTCATGCCGCAACTCTCGCTAAACGACAATAACAGTGTTAGGTACCACACCAGATCACATATAGATTGCTCATTCCTATGTTAAAACAGTTGCACTCTGAAGAGAACAACCGCCAGCATCGCCACCCGTCCGTCGTAAACGAACACGAGATGGCAGTACTGTCGCTAATGCAATTCAAATGGGAGTTATGACGTGACTCCTTATGTAACAACTAGATGGCAGCATAGTAAACCTGACAAAAGTTGTTACCGTCAAAGCCTATAACGCCGAGCGATCTGGATATATATGATCTAGGGTACCACGAATAAATTCTTCAAGAATCCGTATTCTGATCTCCACCGACCAACGATTCATGGCGAACTGAAAAACAATAATGTGTGTTTCGTTTGGGAAAGACAAATGATGCTAGCATGCATTGTTAACTGTATGTTTGCAAATAAAATATACTATTGCCCACGGTTCAACTTGTATGAAAAAAATGTTTATTGGAAATATTCTTAGAGACATACTATCTCTACAGATTTATTTACCATATAAAAATCACAAAGAAAATAGTTATAAATTAATTTTGAATCGTCGTGTTTTGTGTTTTCTTAATAAAACTCGTTAATTTTCTTGGTACATTGATTTTGTTTCATGTGCACCATCTCAGATGAATTGAATCGTATATCTATTTCTGACTTGCATGAGAATAAAATCTAATTATTTAGGATAAATTACTGTACACATACAGCAAACGGCATGTTAGAAGTACTGTTTCGATATCAGGATTGCAATAAACTGTTACGGTACCTATCAGAAATGCCAAAAACATAATTTTCGTGAAAATATCCAATTGGGCGTTTTGCATTATCCCATTACTTTCTGTTCAAACTGCGTCTAATAAGTAAAATGATTGCTTTCAAACCATAGCCTACCTGGCAGAGCGTCGTCCAGAATCTTGAACATCGCCGCCATAGTGTTTTTGTACATATGGGTTTCCCTTCGGAACGCCGTCGATTTCCTTATGATCTTGGCAAGGTTGCTGTCTTCAGACAGCTCCTTCTTGATGATCAGATTGCAGACTTTTCCATCAGACTTGCGTACAGTCACACGGTATAGCTCGCTGGTGTAGTTGTCTCCTTTACCGACCGCTGGTTTGACGTCATAACTTTTTATTTTCGACGGCGGGATGCTGAGGACCCTACTCACGAAGTCCCTCGTGAGCCAGTCGGGAGCAGAGGCCATGTCTGGACAATTGCTGCAGCCTGACGACTCCACGAACGTGTTCCCGCCAGGTTGTTATATAGACCTCTGGCAGCCGCTTCCAAGAAAAATTGAGGGCCTCTTTACATAACTGCAGCTTTCATACGTAACGCCAAGCGGCCTTGCGATTGTGCATGTGACATGTACCGCCCCACATTCCGGTGAATGAATTGGATAACCCATTTGCAGACCAATTTCCGAACGGGTTGAGTTCTTTCAGTGTCAGTGACATGCAGTAATAAATAGCTTTCACATTTGGTGCGTGATGTTTGAGCAACACAAAACAAACTCTGTGATCACCGTGAAGTCAGGCTACCCCCAAGCGAAAAACAAAACCAACCGTAGATATCAATGCTGTATTTCTTATTCTCTCCATACATGCATACACATAAATAAATAAATAAATAAATAAATAAATAAATAAATAAATGAATAAATAAATAAATAAATAAATAAATAAATAAATAAATACATACATACATACATACATACATACATACATACATACATACATACATACATACATACTTACATACATACATTCCTGACAGTCACCGAAAATGTGCGTCTGGATCAGGCGAGTCCATTAATTTACCCCAAGGGATGTTCAGGTTAGTCTGTCTCCTGCAGTCAGAGCGATCGGATGTCACGCATGTGGTATAGCGTTGTATGTTTCCAGTACAGTTAAGCTGTACTGCATTTCTTTACCTTCCGATCGCCCTTATCTCTACTCCGGAACTCTCCCCACTACTCCTACTTCCCCTCTTTCGCGTCGCTGAGCTGTCAGGACTAAATAATCGGTCTATACATACATACATACATACATACATACATACATACATACATACATACATACATACATACATACATACATACATACATACATACATACATACATACATAACAGTGAAATATGAATGACAATTTTAGTCAGAATTCTTTGAATTATTTATCTTACAAGTTTCCTAATAGTTTATAATTGAATGAGAAAGGAAAAAAAAACATATTTAAGTCTTGTTACATTACTCTTAACAGTATTTACGTTTATTAACAATTCACTACACAAACTGTATAGGCCTACATAAAATGCAACTATATGGGCTATGTGTTAGGTCCATAATTTGTCGTAACTAGATCAAAACTTTTTCTATAGAATCACGGCTTTTCTGATCAGTTTTCTGTAGAGAGTACAATTTTGATAGCGTGTTGTAACTTTTGTGTTTTCAATCATCCTTAATGATCAGTTCTTTCCTGCACTGTATATGGCTGTGATGGACGATCATCAATGCTAGACATAAATAACAACAGCGCTTTATTTTTTTCTCCCTTCCCTCCATTTTCTGTTTTCCCCGAGTTAAATAAAGGCTAGCTGCCTGCTTAGCTTACACAACAGCCATGTTTAAATGAAATATCGATGTACCAGTTTCTGAAGATAGCACAATGGACCGTATGTTTGGCCAAGGCGTGTTTGGGTTTGTTCCGTCTTCCTCTTATACTATTCCAATCCATCCCACCCTCTATAGATAGGGAACTGTAAAGGTAATAGTATTTAACTTGTATAATTATTTTTTTTTAGTTTTGAAATTGTCATTTTGTATTTTATCAATTATTAATTTTCTTCCAATTTTGTTCTCTTTTTATTTAAAATTCATTCACGACTTCATAGTTTCATTCACTATTTCACTCTAATATTCATTTTCGTATATTACGTTCACTGATGTTCTTCCTCACTCACATTCTTTTCCATTCATTCACTCTCTCATTTCCTCACTGTTACTCGGTCACTCATACTCCCTCACTTACGCACTCACTGAATATTAGAACATATGTTTTTGTTGTCATTTGTGGCTATGCCTTGCGTGAGGGGAAATACCATCCCACTCAAGGCCAGTGAGTAATACCATATCATTATATTTAGTGTGTGATTATTCTTAAAACGTTATATCATCTGAAAAATTGTTTAGAATACATTTAAAGAAGAGTACATGCACAAATATATGTTTTTATTTAGTTAAAAATCTATCATCTTATTGTCAAGTTTGTAGGACAGTTGAGACTTGAAGTCTATAGAAATTATCATACTATTTGCTCTGTATCACTGTTAACTACAGTAATCTATTCTTAAAAATAGTGATATGTAAGAGAATTATTTGTTTAGTACCTGAGACAAGCTTGCGTAATTACGCTACAGTGAAGGGACGGAAAATATTTCGAATGGCTGAAAAAGTGTTAAATATGTGCCGAAATTGATTAATGCTTGAAACATGTGGTATTCTGTCATTTTCTTTGGCGAAGTGGATAGTCATATAAATTTGAGGCGTACTTAAAGTGTGTCCACACAAGAGTTTATGAACAATGTGCATTAATTATGACCATTGACAATATTAATGTTGACATATTTTATTAATGTTGAATAATTTCAAGGGAAAAATTGTTCCGGGGCCGGATATCGATCCCGGGACCTCTGGTTGAACGTACCAGCGCTCCCCCAACTGAGCTACCCGGGAACTCCACCCGACACCGTCTCAACTTTTCCCTTTATATCCACACAACTCGCGTGGGCTGACGAAACGCCAGAGACCCACATCGAGTGCACACAAACGTGCACAATTCCAAGTCACACAGAGTTTGTGTGTACTCGATGTGGGTCTCTGGCGTTTCGTCAGCCCACGCGAGTTGTGTGGATATAAAGGGAAAAGTTGAGACGGTGTCGGGTGGAGTTCCCAGGTAGCTCAGTTGGGAGAGCGCTTGTACGTTCAACCAGAGGTCCCGGGATCGATACCCGGCCCCGGAACAATTTTTCCCTTGAAATTATTCAAATCTGCTTTACAGGAAGCTTCACCTGAAAGACTAGATTTGCACTTTATTAATGTTGTTTACTGAATATTAGTAACTTCCTGCTCGTACAAAGTTCAAGTGTTAGAAAATTTTATTAATGTTGATTTCAGAAAGAAAAGAAAACACAATTTGAAGTGCGGCATTTGTTATTCTGAATAAAAGTTAGGTATAGGCCTACATACAAGTAGATAGGTAGATGTAGAAGGGCCTAGGTAGATAATAAATCTTTCCGAAAAATTTCGCGATGGAAGATTATTACAACGACGGACAGAATTGAGTTTGAAAAAAGTTTTATGGTTCAGTTATTGGTAGGCTTAATAATCCAGCAGTTTTCAGTTTCAATTTTTGAGACATGCAATCAGGCCTAAAGGAAAAAGTTTATACAAACTAACGTAAAGCTGTTAGAAGCTTAGTGGCTGGACTAAGTAACACTTCGTTGCAGAATTTTTTAGTTTTTGTAATCTATCACAGATTTAGAAACATCGTTTTGGATCTGTATATCGGCTTCTTCACTCTTCAAGCTGAATAACTCTCAATATCCAACAGATACGCCCCATTTTTTGCCTTCCCTGATGATGGAACTGATGCATAGCTCTTCAACATTGCATTTTTCTATGGGCCTATTTGCGACGTGGTGCAAAAATAAAAAAAAATTGCATCACGTTAAACATCGTGACAGCGTTAAATCGTGCTAGATAACGATAACAAAAAATCGATAATTATCGATACGAGAGAGATTTATTATCCATATTTCTAAGATTCCTCCATATAAGCTATAACACTTTCCTCACACTGCAAGCACAGCGGCATTTTCTGTTATAGTACTCTTCGCGCAGTTACCGCGAAGTCAGCCATTTCTACGGTAGCAACTTTAATTTCTGAAACCTGTTTAGCGGGGAAAATGTATATAAACTACATAAAAATGAATACAAATGCATCTTACCTGTGTCACAAGAACTGTTCAGAGTGTCCTACTCCTACATTTTTGACATCTCCGAAAATTGTTCTGAAATATTTGACTAAGCTCTTCTTACGAAATGTTGGAAATGACTTGTCGAACAGTTTCTTCCAGTCTGTCTAAGATGTGGGCATGTTGATATGTATTTTATGCTCGACCATGCCGAAATGTAGTAATTATACACCTGGTAGCAGTCCTTTAATGCATGTCATTAAAGTACACCTATTCATTAAAGTTCAGGTTTACGATTATTCTCGGATATGCAATCGAAAGACAACGAGGGAAACATCACGGAGGCTGGAAATCCAATACTGTCGCAGAAGGTTATGTTCTGTTACTATAATAATTAGCGCTAATTGTAAATAATATTCACATAAATTCAATTTGTCATCTCGTTTTTCAATTCTAAATCAATTTCCAGGTTATATCAAAATGAGTTCATGTTATTCTCTAGATTATTTCAAGGTCAATGACATTGTTCCTCGGAAAAATTCAATACTTTCTCGTCTGCGCACATCTCACAATTTACGAGCTATGCACAAGGTCACTTCCGCTCTTGAGTCAGTTACGAATAAAATGAATAGTTCTGAATAATTTCAAGTTAGAAATATGGTCGAGCATAAAAAGTCGTATGAAACTTGCCTATAATGGTAATTAAGACGCTCGTATGAAAATTATGAAACGAGCGCAAGCGATCGTTTCATAAACAAACATACTCGCGTCTTAATTACTATCATTATAGGCTCGTTGCATAATGTACTATTATTATTTAGTGTTTCCCAGAGATACAAATCAATCTTCGATATGACCTATTTTTTTTGCATAACTTAAAATTACAAATACTCGCTGCAATAACTATGCTACATACCACTTTCAAACATATTAAGCATGTATGAATAATTCCTTGAGTGTTCTAAAGAAATTAGAACCCCCCCCCAAAAAAAAAACCAAAAACCCACTACATTACACACTAATACGTAATGTTCACTGTTCTTCACTGTTCTTAAACAATTACAACAAACACACAATATCTTGCACTACATTCTGCACGACTGAGTATTCCTTTCAGTAGTACATAACAGATTGATATGAAATGCACGCATGCAACTGTCAACAAATAACCTTGAAATTCGGCGCGTATGACAGGCACACTGTGAGCGGCAACGTGTGCCTACGTCCCTTCGCGTCATATATGCAGGACTCTGTAGAAGTAGTATTTTATTTTGATGATGCTTTCAACTGTAGAGGTCATTCGGCGTCGAAATTTTACGTGGACGAGAAATTACCAAAAAACTTTACTGTAAATCTATCACACGAAGATCACAGCTTTATTTTCCTTCCGGCGGAAACTATTTTAAGAATGTTATTGTTCTTTAAAATCCATCGCTCGCAAACTTCGGATTCAACGACTAAGGGTAATCTAGATTAGGGCCTAGTGTTTCCAAATGAAGAGTCCCTTCCAAGAATGATGGATGTCATTTGGAATACATTTTGCAGGAGAAGCAATTGAAAGTTTGAAATGCTTAGCGCTCAAAGCTTAACTGTGATTTTCCGATCATTACTGGACAATGACTATCAGTGTTAATGCCATATAACTCTGTATGTGCATTCTATATGTCTTAAGCTATGCAATGACTGTCTGGTTCATTTTCGACAAGAAAGTGACATCCATCATTCTTGCAGTGGACTCTTCAAATGTGAACGATTCTGTCATTCAGGGGGCGGTAAATCGTAAGGAAGCAGTATTTCAGCGTTTAGATTTTTACTGATATTACAGTAATAATTTTATGCTAATAATGTTAGGTAACAACATAGTTTAAATTTATTTAATAATAATAATAATTTTTATTTGAAAGATAATAATAGTATTTTACACTTCTGGTTGGCACTCCCGATGAAACAAACGCTTGTGGCCGGGAGTGGAGTATTACATTGAATAATTAAAAAGTAATATTTCAAGTTTAAGCCTACACTAAAATAATTATTTAATTGTTTAATTTAAATAATCAAATGTAAGTAAGCAAGTAATCAAATGTAAATAAGCAAAATATTTGTTCTGTAATTCCGAAAGTATGTTTAATTACTTATGTTTATAAACATTTAACGTAAATTAAGCCACGATAAAATACAGTTATTTCGTGATCATGATTTTTCAAAAGGGAGTGTATAGTCCATCTCACAACATAGTATTTCCACAAGGGTGTGCAAGCAGGTAACCATTTGTCAGAAATGTGATCAAATTTGAGATTTCGACAGGTGATAGAATAAAATTATATTTGTTATTTTAGTCTGTTTTTACCATGTAACATTCATTTAAGGTTATTATTGTTGATTTCAGTTCAACATGCTTATTTTAAATTTAACTTTGGTGGAATGGGCAGTAGCAACCATCCACTTCTCGCAAGTGGGCGTTAGAGTAAGAAAGTTTGGGAATCACTGCACTGCGTAGATGAGGTTATTAAAAGTCGCAAAATTAAATGAAAGTTTTAATTCACAATAACTCACGAAAATTTACCTATGAAAAAGGAGTTAGTTAGTGGAGTTTAAAAAAGGGCGCGTCAGCTACTATGGCTATTTGCGCACTTATCTAAAATCTTTCACTAAACACAAACACAATACAATAACCAGAATGCTTAAAAGAACTAAAAATCGTTGTCACGGTTAAAACGAGGCAAACATGAAAAAGGAAGAAACGTTAATAAACATAGAAAAACATGCATGAATACTATTTGTTCACACTGTCATTAAACAAAGTTAACGAAAACTTTCCAGCGTGGATACACTCTCAAATTAATGTATAACCAGTGCCAGCGTTTTTGGCGTGTGCCCTTGAATAAGCCAGTCAGTGAGCGTTTGTTGCCAGTGCAGCTGAGAACGGTACTTCCCAACGCGTCACGCCCACTGCGTCAAAGGCAAGACACTCGCACTTCACGTTTCTGAGGTATGTCCTTGAGTACACTGTCCAGTCAGTGGCATCTGTTGCCACTTCGGCTGAGAGTGGTACCACCTCCTAAACAAATGTGACGTCAGTAATGTGCTAATCACAGTTGTCAGCTTTCTCGCCCACATTTTGTGGCAAAGATAAGATACTCACTCTCAACGTTCCCATTATTTATTTCACACGCCAGAAACGGTGGCAATGGCTGTAATAGCCTTCTTATATTTCCAATTGGAAGAATTTCTTCATTGTATGTGAAACCATAGGTCCAGTTATTAATAATTATTAATATATTGATAGTTAAGATGATCTTACCTTGTATTATCTATCATATTCATAAGCCAGAGTTTTAATTGAATGTGTTTCAGTTCCTCACCAGCTAGTAAGAAGTTGTGGTACTTAACTGAGAAAGAAATAGAGTCATTCGTTACATACTAACAGTTTTCTTATTTATTTCTTGTGCAGCTCGAACAAGTTATTTCCTGAGGTGCCTATTAGCGTAATTGTAGTGTTACGTCGGTCTGCCTTGCAGTGTGTTGTGTGAAGGCCGAGAGAATCGCTTTCAGCTCTTCAGAACGTGAACACTCCGTGCTCTTCGAATATGGGAAGCATTCTCTGCAAAGCCTTCTTGTAGAACTGGCCGTTGTACACGTCACAGCTTTGTGCTGATCCTGACTCCATCATAGCTTCTATATCGACACCCTTGTCTGCAAGGACGAGGGGAAGCACACAGCAAGCTCCGTGAACTCCAAATATCATTTGCTTGTGGTACTCCTTCCAGAGTTCTTGCAGAGTTATTTTCTTATGTGACAGTCCTAGCGCGCTCAGCGTGTCGCAGAGCGTGTTGTGGTACTCCTAGAACATTTTAATATGAAAACTTACTTTGAGAATTCGCATGCCTAATTGCAACTTTCCTTTAGTTTAGAATAATTGCTTCAAACTGATTAGCAGAGCTGCATTCGAAAGTTATCTAGCTTAAAATACTCTGAAGTTAAAAAATAATCGAAACATTATTTTCTATTTTATTTTGAGGAATTATATAGGCCTATGAATCAAATTCAACGTTTGCGAAATATGAATATTCACAACTTTTGTTGTTTTATATGTTATAGATTTAGTAACATTGGTAGCTTAGGGTTTGATCTAATAAGAATGGTTGATATGTTATAAAAGAAATTTTTATTTTTACTTAACATAAGAAATTATAACCTTCAACTCTATTTTCTGTAACTCCGCTCCTCTCCCACGGACCAAGAAATTTGAACCATACTATGGAAATCTGGCTTTCATGTAAAGCTCCCTGTGAAGCAGACTTGTATAATTTCAAGGGAAAAATTGTTACGGGGCCGGGTATCGATCTTTACCTGAAAGGAAGATTTGCATAGTATATACGCTACTGTAGGTACGTTAACAGAAAATCACAATTCAGATCACACAGAGTTTGTGTGCACTCAAAATTGGGTTTCTGGCGCCTTGTCAGCCCACTTGAGTTGTGTGGATATAAAGAGAAAAATTGGGACGTTGTCGGGTGTAGTTCCTGGGTAGCTCAGTCGGTAGAGCATTCGTGCGCTAAGCGAAGGGTCCTGGGATCGATACCCGGCCCCGGAACAATTTTTCCCTTGAAATTATTTGAACCTTACTGTTACAGTAGACCTACATGTTATCTAATCTTTCTGGAAGCTTTATAGTTACTTGATTCATGTATGTTATTGTTTCCAAATATTAGTTTTACTAGTTAGTAATTCCAGAGTTTTAATATTTTAAAGTAAACTTTAAGGGCATTTAAAACTATAATAATTTAATATTAAATATAATTATATAATATTGTTCCAGTGTAAAAACTAATAGCCTATTTAAAATTGTTTCCCTGTCTTCAATGTACAAAATTTCTAAAACAAAAGTAGGCTATTATATGTAAATACTAAATAAATTAAGGCGAAAAAAAAAAGAAAAAAATTTTTTACCCCTATAGTATGCTGTATTCCACATTTTAAAGCTTTTTTTAAGCTTTTAATTTCACATTTTCTTAAGATACTGCGGTCCAGATTGTTTATTGAAAAGATTTTTCCTAAGAATTGCATTTTTAAATCGATCATTTGGTATTCTTTTCTCACGAAGTAATATATATATGTATATATATATATATTCGTTGGTTATTTAACGACGGTGTATCAACTACTAGGTTATTTAGCGTCGATGACATTGGTGATAGCGAGATAAGGCGAGGATTCGCCATAGATTACCTGGCATTCACCTAATGGTTGGGGAAAACCTCGAAAAAAAACCCAACCAGGTAATCAGCCCAAGCGGAGATCGAACCCACGCCCGAGCGCAACTTCAGACCGGCAGACAAGCGCCTCAATTGACTGAACCACGCCGGTGGCTTATATATATCTAGGTACCTTTAAAAATGAGTCAAAACTTGAAGCGTACAATTAAAAATAAAATCTTTGAAACTATTCGCCATAAACATTTAAGACTTAATAGCGTTATTTCTAAAGCTGCTCTGAACAGATCCAAGAAACTTAATTAACATTATCCCATTAAAGGAAGTTATGAAACATTTCAGAGTATTCCGTTAAACGATAGTGTTTCGAGCTAAAAAATTCAGCGATTCCGGATTCAATGTCCGGAAGAAAAGTGTATTTCGATCTACATCAAATTGGGACTGGGCATGTCTGTGTCCTTGTTATAGTCCATTCGTTATCTCGTAAAACCTATCTGCACGTGAGGGGAAGAAGAAAGTGGACTGGAAAAGCTTCCATCCCTCGCTACGCTTCTACATGTAGCTAGCTAGCTCACTTACCTCCACCATAAGGCACTTACTATGAGCTATGGTGCACGCATGTATTTGGTTTCATGAGATAACAAATGGCTTCTATGTATTTGTGTTATATTACACCTTGCCGACCATATGGCGGTGACAACTATGTTATGTGGAGCAAAACTTATTTTGACAGATATTAACGAACACGCGGTAGTATTTTTGTGACGTAGCTCGTAAGCCTATTACAACGTTGGGCATGCACTTAAGATAACACAGGACAACTATAATAGGGCTACATATGTGCAATAAAGGGGATTCAAATGCATGACATTGATTTATACGTAAGTTGTTGCTGTTATTATAGCCTAGCGCTTCCAGATTGTATAAGTTTATTGTTTTATAAAGTAGTTAAAGCCACTTGCGTGATCTAGAAGCTAATGAGAGTGACTAATATTCTGAGACTGTGCTTCGGCGTTGGTTCGAATCAGGCTTGAGCTTTCTGGTTGGGTTTTTTCGAGATTTTCCCCAACTATAAGGCGATTATCATGTAATTCCATGGCGAATCCTCGGACTCATCTCGTCAAAATATCGTCTCGATATAATTTTTATCGATGCTAGCTAACCGTTCAGTTGATATAGGCTAACATCGTTAAATAATCGATAGAAATTTGTTAAAGATTGATGATATTTTCTTGCCTGAAAGTTGCAGGAAAAGTTTCGCTTCATTATCTCATTAAATGATAAAGAAATTTAGTTTTAATAGTTGTATTAAATCTGTGATTTTGATTTCAGCTTTGTTCTTGTTTGTAATGGACGTGCATTACAAATAACTAGCCTACCGGTGACAACATCTAGTACTGTCTCAGAGACGTCTAATAACTTGAAGATTTCTTAACTGTACTCTTGTTAGTAGGTCCGTGGTGCTTGTTACGAGATAGTTTTCTTTATCACAATGGCTTGGCATTGCGTGTTGTGTTAGGTAAACGAATGCACGCAAAAAATAAGTCATACCAAGAGCAGCCATTTTGCATATGCCAGTCACCATTTGTGATTGACACCAATGTTTACTTCATAGAACTTTATCTGTATGCACGGAGTGTTGGAATAAAGGTACGCTGGGAATTAGAAATGGAGTAATTTCTCTAGTGGTACCTATTGAAAAGGACATTTTAATGAAAATTTATCACAGTATGAGGATTCGTGTCGACTAATATTTACTGAAAAGACAGAATTTGCATGTGATGGGTATCTGTTATGAATAACTTTGATCGAATGACTTCTTTTCTCTCGCATATTATATTGACATGTTCTTATGAAATATAATCCTGCACTGACAGTAATAACTAATAACTGTTTTGAAACATATATTACGTAAAATGTTTGTGACAACAATAATGTCCTATTGAGTTGCGTAACTAGTTGCATTTGGAGCTTACGCAAGTTGTAAAGAATTTTTGTCACTAATAAGAAGTTGATCAATTGAACGGGTTACATCAGCTTCTTGTCTATGCGGATGACGTGAATATGTTAGGAGAAAACCCTCAAACGATTAGGGAAAACACGGAAATTTTACTTGAAGGAAGTAAAGCGATCGGTTTGGAAGTAAATCCCGAAAAGACAAAGTATATGATTATGTCTCGTGACCAGAATATTGTACGAAATGGAAATATAAAAATTGGATATTTATCTTTTGAAGAGGTGGAGAAGTTCAAATATCTGGGAGCAACAGTAACAAATATAAAGACACTCGGGAGGAAATTAAACACAGAATAAATATGGGAAATGCGTGTTATTATTCGGTTGAGAAGCTTTTATCATCTAGTCTGCTGTCAAAAAATCTGAAAGTTAGAATTTATAAAACAGTTATATTACCGGTTGTTCTGTATGGTTGTGAAACTTGGACTCTCACTCTGAGAGAGGAACATAGGTTAAGGGTGTTTGAGAATAAAGTGCTTAGGAAAATATTTGGGCTAAGAGGGATGAAGTTACAGGAGAATGGAGAAAGTTACACAACGAAGAACTGCACGCATTGTATTCTTCACCTGACATTATTAGGAATATTAAATCCATACGTTTGAGATGGGCAGGACATGTAGCACGTATGGGCGAATCCAGGAATGCATATAGAGTGTTAGTTGGGAGACCGGAGGGAAAAAGACCTTTGGGGAGGCCGAGACGTAGATGGGAAGATAATATTAAAATGGATTTGAGGGAGGTGGGATATGATGATAGAGACTGGATTGATCTTGCACAGGATAGGAACCGATGGAGGGGTTAAGTGAGGGCGGCAATGAACCTTCGGGTTCCTTAAAAGCCATTTGTAAGTAAGTAAGTAAGTAATAAGAAGTTGATCGAATGGTACGTTTTCGGTTGGAAATCAGTTATGTAAAACGAGGTTATGTAAAGCTAAATCATACAATGCTCGAAGGTTGCGGAGTTACTAGTAAGCTTCATGAAATTTGCAGTTATGAGAAAAAAACAAAGAAGCTCTAGGCCTACATAAGGCCTGATCAAATGACACATCATCATCATCATCATCATCATCATCATCATCATCAGTAGCAATAGAGCCAGAGTCGAGCCTCGGCTTCTTTCAGAATCCTTCGCCATGAGTCCCTATCCTTGGCCACCGCCCACCAGTTCTTAACTCCAAGCTTTCTGATGTCCTTCATGATACAGTCCTCCCACCGAAGTCTAGGTCGTCCAACTGTCCTCTTCCTTCAACCTTGTACTCCATAACTCTGTGCGGTATCTCATTTTCTTCATCTTCTTGACATATCCTGCTCATTTTAGCCTGGAGATCCTAATTGAACGTAAGTTATAATGTCGAGAGATTTGTATAGGCTATGTTATGCCCCAGGGCTAAAAAACGCCCTGTAGCATGATATCCTGTGGAGTATTAAATTTGAAACAGGAACAGTGTCAGCGGAATATACGGTCTTAAGATGCTTAGCCAACGTTATAGAGTCTTGTCGGGCGTGTGGTAAATCACTGCCTACGAAGTATTCTTACGCCACAGATCATCGCTGGACTAATCGCATTGGTCCAGTAGAACAAAGCATGCATTTTAATTGGTTAAAATTATATCACGCATTGTTTGAACTCTTTTCTTGCGCGTAGTCTCATTATAGCGACTTATCACTATAATGCACTGAATCAAATTAAATGTAAGAGTTGTTTGATTAAGACGACATCTGTAAGTACGTGAAATCAAAAGTGCTTTTAAGCCCATCTCACCTGGTGGATGGTGTGGTCGGTACCCCGGGCGGGAAACGGATAACGAAACATAAAAAGTTTTGGTGAGGAGATGCTGCAGTTAGTTGAGATTGACGGAGGGTGTTAATCGGGTCTTTTTGGTAAAGAAGAGACGGTAGCGTGATGGCGTCGGCGGCAGAAAACGAAATACCTTGTAAGTAACTTTGTTTGTACATTTTGTAAATATATAATAAATCAAGTAGAGTTTACAATATTGCAATCATTTCAGACTAAGTTTAGTAACCATGTAGTTTTCCTACAGTATCCTGAGAGCTCCAGCTCTTCCAGCAAAATAGTTTTCCATTGTTAAGTAAAATGGTGGTGTCAGAAATCCTGATGAGAAGGAGCAGAAGTCGAATGCAGTAGCCATCCGGCTAGCAAACAGTGCGACCTAAGTGACGGTCGCACAACAGCTGTAAACTCCCTGTTACTCCTCATCCTCCATGTATATCCATAGTCAATGGATTCGAAGATTCTTCGTATTCTTGTATAGCTGTTATATCTGCTTTGTATTTTACTAATTGATCAATGAGCATTTTAAGAGCACCCGGTCTATAAAATGTAACACATTCCATGTGAAAATCCGTAAATCATGTAACTTTTCCGCTTTTCCAGGTCCCCATAGTTTGGACTGTCCGGCTAATTTTCCTTGAAGTTTCTGAGCAATAGGTTTTTCCGGGATGGGGGCGCTAACCACCACGCCCAACCGCACAGCTATCCTGTGAGGAACGATGATTTTCTGTCCGGGTTTTCTCCCATAGCCGAAAGGTCCCAATTACAGCGTCGGGAACTCGTTTTTTCGCCCATTTATGCTTAGTGCTCGCGGATGTAGAGCGCAGCTGTGCACTGTCGCTTCCCCTCTATATTCGCGAGCGTGGAAAGGTAAATTGTATGCACTATACAATACTGTAAATTGTAGACAAACTTGTTCGCGATAATAACCTGGGCAGGCCACCCAATTATGCTCTCTATGTAGGGTCTATGTCAGACAACCTGTAGGTTTTCACCAACAATAGAAGACGTCCAAATCAGACTTTTCTATATGATGATGTTAGATGACTTATTTTCAGTCGATCGAATGACAGTTTTCTGACCATACCTTGATGAGTTCATCAGTATGATGTAGACGCACGTCGTCTATGGGGCTCGTGTGGAAGAAATACTGGAGGTCAATGCCCGGCGATGAGAAGTGCACGAATTGGAAGTCGACGAAGCGCAGATCTTTGACTTGCTCCCCAGAGTACCTGAACAGCATGTTGTTGATCCAGAGGTCGCCGTGGTTTGCCACGTTTAAGGCTTTGTCATCCCTCATGGTTGTCTCGATCAAGCGCTCCAGCATGACGTCAGCCAGAGTCCGTAATTTCTCTGCGTAGCGTTCTGCGTACCCGGGCCATTTCTCTACGGCCGCAGCTACGGACCGCAGGGAACCTGAAATATGCCAAATTGCGAGTTATACCGAAGTACAACGTTAAATCGAAACAAGCCGGATGTGCGACAAGTCACATGACACTCGCATGATGTAGTCATGTTGTGACATATTTAAAAGTTAACATTTATTTGCTGTAATATAGACTGCATTACGTTTGTCAGATGAACTTAACAGAAATGAAATAGGAATTTAAGAATTCGATATACAGGGTGATTCACGAGGATTTACCTCAATTACGAAACTTATTTCCGAAGACATTCTGAGCAAAAAATGCCATATAAGCATGTGTCCTAATCTCAATATTTTCAGAGATACACTAATTTGAAGTTGTTAGTAAAATACTCTTTTTCTTTAGTTTTAAGGGTAAAAGAATATTACAAATAGATAGTGAACTATTCAGAAGTGCCATTTCTTTAATTGACTAGTATTCTGAAGCTAAAAATATGTTGTTAATTGCTTTGTACAGATTTTGTTTTTCAATTTTTAACTACAAATTACATTATTCTTACGCACTTATCACAAAAATTGTTACCAATCATAACGACTTTAGGAACTTGATTCTTTACAGTTTAATTATGCATCCTAATGTATAGACTTAGTCTAGAATAATTTACAAGAATGGCCTCATTTGTAACAATTGTTGTGATAAATGGGTAAGAAAAATGTGATTTTATAGTTTAAAGAAATCTATAATAATAATAATAATAATAATAATAATAATAATAATAATAATAATAATAATAATAATAATAATAATAATAATACTTACTTACTGGCTTTTAAGGAACCCGGAGGTTCATTGCCGCTCTCACATAAGCCCGCCATTGGTCCCTATCCTGAGCAAGATTAATCCATTCTCTATCATCATATCCCACCTCCCTCAACTCTATTTTAATATTATCCTCCCATCTATGTCTCGGCCTTCCCAAAGGTCTTTTTCCCTCCGGCCTCCCAACTAACACTCTATATGCATTTCTGGATTCACCCATACGTGCTACATGCCCTGCCCATCTCAAACGTCTGGATTTAATGTTCCTAATTATGTCAGCTGAAGAATAAAATGCGTGCAGTTCAGCCTTGTGTAACTTTCTCCATTCTCCTGTAACTTCATCCTCTTAGCCCCAAATATTTTCATAAGAATCTTATTCTCAAACACCCGTAGTCTCTGTTCCTCTCTCAAAGTAAGAGTCCAAGTTTCACAACCATACAGAACAACCGGTAATATAACTGTTTTAAAAATTCTAACTTTCAGATTTTTCGACAGCAGACTGGATGATAAAAGTTTCTCAACCGAATAATGACAGGCATTTCCCATATTTATTCTTTGTTTAATTTCCTCCCGAGTATCATTTATATTTGTTACTGTTGCTCCCAGATATTTGAACTTCTCCACCTCTTCAAAAGATAAATATCCAATTTTTATATTTCCATTTCGTACAATATTCTGGTCACGAGACATAATCATATACTTTGTCTTTTCGGGATTTACTTCCAAACCTATCTCTTTACTTGCTTCCAGTAAAATTTCCGTGTTTTCCCTAATTCTTTGTGGATTTTCTCCTAACATATTCACGTCATCCGCATAGACAAGCAGCTGATGTAACCCGTTCAATTCCAAGCCCTCTCTGTTATCCTGGACTTTCCTAATGGCATACTCTAGAGCAAAGTTAAAAAGTAAAGGTGATAGTGCATCTCCTTGCTTTAGCCCACAGTGAATTGGAAACGCATCTGACAGAAACTGACCTACTATACGGACTCTGCTGTACGTTTCACTGAGACACATTTTAATTAATCGAACTAGTTTCTTGGGAATATTTATTTTAATGGCTTTAGATAAGTCATATATTATGCTTAATTATAAAAGTCAATATTTTTCGTTAATTAGTTTCTTCTTCTTCTTCTTCTTCTTCTTCTTCTTCTTCTTCTTCTTCTTATTATTATTATTATTATTATTATTATTATTATTATTATTATGACGTAGATATTAATTTAATTATTATATACTCTACATATAATTATTATTAATTACAGGTAGACTAATAATAAATTTGAGACACACACACACACTCACACTCACACTCACACTCACACACATACCAGCTGTGTAGTATACAAGTCGTGATCTGAATACCTGCAACAAAGTTGTGCAATCCTTCCCTGATGGCCGGTTCTGCGTAGAAATTGTCGTCATAGTGGGACATGGAGTCCGGGTCGCGCTCGTACAGGGCAGCAGAAGCGGCGTGGAACCTGGCGAGTGTGCGCATGACTAGCGAGCAGTGGGACAGGTCCAGGCCCTGCCGCCTCTCCGCCATTCTGAATCCCTGAGCGCACAAGTCCTCCACCACCACGGTTCCGGGGCAGGAGTACACATAGCGGGCCGCGAACTCCTGACGAAGTCCTGCAATAGTCGTTCCTGTTCATGTATTCCTCTGAACTTACTTAAGTTTTATGTCTCCTCCATTTAGAGGTTAGAATCGCAAACTTAATTTTTATTCGATAATACCACAGTCTAGAATATACAGTCACGAACCTCAATACGTAGGGAATATGCATCCACAGATAGTTGCTAACCACTAGGATCGCTACTATCGTCTCATCACAGACAATACGAAATAGTACCGGCACAGTCTATTGTTCCTAGTACCCTCAACAACAAAAGCTTCGTGACTGTATATACTAAACTGTACTGTACAAGAAGTTAACTCTGATAATACACTTAATTACTCACTGAAGCCGAGTTGCTTGTAGGTTGTGGCTTTAATTATTATTTATTTATTTATTGATATTTATGTGTTGGACCACAGCCATAGGCCAATAAAAGTTCAGCGCAATGATACAATTAATACAGTAAAATTAACAACTAAAATGATACAAATTAAATAATTGAGATAACAAAATGAAGAACATAGATTACAATGATTAATTTACAAGAATTAATACTATTATATATATATATATATATATATATATATATATAATGGAAAGGAGTTGATTCTTATAAAAGTATTACCATTATGTGTAGAAAGATTATGAAAATAATATTAGCAAAGACATTGCCATGTTCTAATACTTCTATACATTGAATGGATCGAAATCGCCTACATGTATGTTACCATTTTTAATACATCTGGAGACCGGCGTGAAAGATTTGGAATTTCTAATATAGAAGAGTTTGTGATGTCTCATGTCCTTCATAGGAATACGAAGGCTGACACTGTTTAAGAAAGATTGACAATTAATGTCACCTTTAAGGAACTTATATAAAAATAAATAATCGAGATCATGACGTCTAATAATAATAATAATAATAATAATAATAATAATAATAATAATAATAATAATAATAATAATAATTTCATTTATTTTAGTTGACATTTTTAAGACCCTAAGGCCTTCTCTTCCACTCAACCAGCAGGAAGTAGACATACATCTACAGGTAGATAAATTTAACACTTACATGAGTTCGACGAATATTACATATACAGTAGTGACAAAAAAAACCGGACCGACCCTTGTAGCTGAGTTCAGAGCCTTGCTCACTCCAGAGCACGGTAGACTGGTAACTAAGACTTTCGTGGTTCGAATCCTGCCTGGGAAGGAAACTTTTTTTTGTTCCTTATTCAAATTTATTCCCAATACTTTTCGATTCCAGCGATATTTTACTACTTAATTAACTTATTATTGCCAGAACATGAATTTTACCAGCAATCGAAATGTATTGGGAATAAATTTGAATAAGGACCAAAAAAAATTTCCTTCCCAGGCAGGATTCGAACCACGAAAGTCTTAGTTACCAGTCTATCGTGCTGTCACTGTGAACAAGGCTCTGAAATCAGCTACAAGGGTCGGTCTGGTTTTTTTGCCACTACTGTACATGAGTTATGAATTAAACAGTAAAATACTATGAATTATGAATTATTCAATGAAATTCAAACTGAATAGCAAATTTAAACTAATATGCACAAAGTGTTAAGATATTTAAAAATAATATTATAGATAGGCTTAATAGATATAAATTAAGTTGGAAATTCAATGAATATTTAGGATTAGGCTATCAGAATTACTATCTAAGAAAAGAAATTACCATTTAAACGATGACACTTCAACACCAGATAATTATATTCAATTACTAGTAAGAATATCATTTATCTACTCTTAAAAGCGTTTATTGTCTTACAGGCCTTAATGCTTTGTGATAAGGAATTCCATTCGCGTGAAGTTGAGACCGTAAAGTATGAGTAACAGAATGTTCTGTAAAGGGGTATACTTAGTGTACCACAGATAAGTGATCTGGTATTTAAATCGTGATTAGAGTGTAGAGAAGAGAAACGAGGTGAAAGACAATTTGGTGATGGGGTGTGCTGAATCTGAACAGTAACGACAAAGAATGTAACGTTCTACGACCCTTCAGTCGGAGCCACGAAAAACTTAAGGACCATGATACGTGATCATAATCATACCGCCTGATATTGCACACGTACCTGACACATATTCTGAAAACGCTGTAGCTTGTCCGGCAGTTCAGACAATAAATAATAATAATAATAATAATAATAATAATAATAATAATAATAATAATAATACTTACTTACTTTTAAGGAACCCGGAGGTTTATTGCCGCCCTCACATAAGCCCGCCATTGGTCCCTATCCTGAGCAAGATTAATCCAGTCTCTACCATCATATCCTACCTCCCTCAAATCCATTTTAATATTATCTTCCCATCTACGTCTCGGCCTCCCCAAAGGTCTTTTGCCCTCCGGCCTCCCAACTAACACTCTATATGCATTTCTGGATTCGCCCATACGTGCTACATGTCCTGCCCATCTCAAACGTCTGGATTTTATGGTCCTAATTATGTCAGGTGAAGTATACAATGCGTGCACCTCTGTGTTATGTAACTTTCTCCATTCTCCTGTAACTTCGTCCCTCTTAGCCCCAAATATTTTCCTAAGAACCTTATTCTCAAACACCCTTAATCTCTGTTCCTCTCTCAAAGTGAGAGTCCAAGTTTCACAAACATACAGAACAACTGGTAATATAACTGTTTTATAAATTCTAACTTTCAGATTTTTTGACAGAAGACTAGATGACAAAAGCTTCTCAACCGAATAATAACAGGGATTTCCCATATTTATTCTGCGTTTAATTTCCTCCCGAGTGTCATTTATGTTTGTTACTGTTGCTCCAAGATATTTGAATTTTTCCACCTCTTCGAAGGATAAATCTCCAATTTTTATATTTCCATTTCGTACTATATTCTGGTCACGAGACATAATCATATACTTAGTCTTTTCGGGATTTACTTCCAACCCAATCGCTTTACTTGCTTCAAGTAATATTCCCGTGTTTCCCCTAATCGTTTGTGGATTTTCTCCTAACATATTCACGTCATCCGCATAGACAAGAAGCTGATGTAACCCGTTCAATTCCAAACCCTCTGTGTTATCCTGAACTTTCCTAATGGCATATTCTAGAGCGAAGTTAAAAAGTAAAGGTGATACTGCATCTCCCTGCTTTAGCCCGCAGTGAATTGAAAAAGCATCAGATAGAAACTGGCCTATACGGACTCTGCTGTAAGTTTCACTAAGACACATTTTAATTAATCGAACTAGTTTCTTGGGAATACCAAATTCAATAAGAATATTATATAAAACTTCTCTCTTAACCGAGTCATACGCCTTTTTTAAATCTATGAATAACTGATGTACTGTACCCTTATACTCCCATTTTTTCTCCAATATCTGTCGAATACAAAAAATGTGATCAATAGTCGATCTATTACGCCTAAAACCACACTGATGATCCCCAATAATTTCATCTACATATGGAGTTAATATTCTCAAAATAATAATAATAATAATAATAATAATAATAATAATAATAATAATAATAATAACAATAATAATAATAATAATATTATTATTATTATTATTATTATTATTATTATTATACAACTAATTTTAATAGCCTATTATTAGCACATGTTTGTAGCATAATGCTAAGCTTTTTCTCCTCTATGCTTATAAATTTAGAGCCCTACCTTTGGTCACCTAAACGCTCCAAGCAACCCGCAGCAGTGTCTTTGGTCCGTGTATATAGAGTATAGGACTATAGCCCTGTGGCACCACCCCCCATCTGCACAGTTGCGTTCTGCTGTTCAGTGAATCAAGTACGCGGTCAACATGCCAAAACAAACCAAAGGCAGGCGCTTGACGGTCAGTGCTCTGATAGATTTGGTAACGAGTATTTCATACAGAAAGAAGAAAACATTTTCTGGTAAGGTATGCAACATAGAAATAAAAACCAACAAACGGCGTTTGATAGAGAAACATTGCAACACGAAAACACATGTTACACGTGTAAAAGAATTGTCCACTAAGCATGGAAACCTGCCTTCCACTTCCGATTTCCCCGCTAATCGGTCTTAATTTTACAATGACTTGTGTAAAAATGTTGATATTAGCGGATATTCCATTTGAAAAGGTCGAAAATAGTAACTTTCAAGAATTCGTGGAAAAATATAATACAGAAAGAAAACTTTATTGTGCAACAACATTACGTAGATATCATTTACTGCCCTGCTATGAAAATGTGGTAGCTCGCATAAGGGAATCTGAAAATGTTTATGATAATTCATTGTAATGCATAGACGCTCGTACAGTTCATAGAATATGTAGTTTTGTTTAATGAGATGTATGTCTTTTCAACTAATAATTTCAACGTGTACGATGTAATTATTGCAATATACAGTGACTGCACAAAGTGTTCGTACATCTACAAAATGTGAGTAAAAATAGTTTCTGAGGACAAATGAGACATCTGAAAAGTTTACAGATAACAATATTGCGACTGAAAACTCTATATATTTTATTGAGTGTAGCAAAAAAAAAAAAAAAATCTAATAATTTCTATAATATATTTAACAAAATTAAATCACTCCTGTTTTTATACACACAAGAAGTTATCGTACACCTGCTATCAGGAATTCTTTATAAACGTATACGTCATTTCAGTACCTTGTACGATTGCCCTTTGCCGCGATTATTGCCTCCAGTCTTTGTGGTATTGATTCTAATAATTTTTCTGTAATTGTGGAATCAGTTAAGTCCCATTCTTTTTGAAGAGCTTGCTTAAGACTTTCTTTAGTTGAGAAATGGTGCTTTCTTATGTTTTTCTCTAGAATAGCGCAAAGATGATCGATGACTTTAGTGTCAGGTGGTTGATGGGGTGTGTGAAGTCGTTTTGGAGTATTGTAGAGCAGCCACAATCAAGTGTTTTCCGCAGTATGTTCTGAGTCATTATCTTGCTGGAAAGTACATTGAAGACCCAACTTTTCAGCACTAGCAGGGAGATTCTGCTTTAAAATGTTCACATACCTTTTGCGGTCCATCACACTATCGATAAAATGCAGTCTACCCACGCCCGAGGCACTCACACACCCCCACACTAGCACTGACCCGCTTCTGTGTTTACTGTAGGCACAAGGTGTTGAGCATCCATCTCTGTATTCTTTTGTCGCCACACCATACTTCTCCCATCTGAACGAAAAACATTAAATTTGCTTTCGTCCAAAATAATTACTTTTTCTCAGTACTCCATTCCTTTATCTCGGTATTCCTTCGCGAAATTTAATAATTTATGCGATTTTTCTTACTCACTCAACACTTTTTCCGGGCTATGCGACCATGATAAGTAGGCTTCGAGATTTCGGACCCAATAGAGCAGTTCAGTGGGAAATCCGCATAACGGCGTACTGAGTATAATGGTAAAGCGTACAGTGGGTGGGGGGGGGGTAATGTAGAATGAATGACAACAAATACGCAAAGAAAAACGCTCTGGATTTGAAGGTTCTGACGAATAATTTGGTTTTCATACAAACCTATTTTCAAACTGTGTCTGAAACTATTACACGGTTAGAAAAGTCAGAGCAAGAGATGCCGGAAGCCCTCAAATTAGTTGAAGAAATGATACAGAGAATTAATGAGACACCAAGTACACCGGTTGCTGAACCTGTAAAGCAGAAGTGGAAAGCAATTTTATGTAAAAATAACGGATATGGAACTTTGTGTAACATAAACAGCAAATTAGTGGACATAAAGTCACACGAGAATAAAGGACTGTCTCTTAGAGACTGCAATGATGTTAGGTATTTTCATTTTGCTCCTATCACGTCATGCGATGTAGAGCGCAGCTTTTCACAGTACAAAGATTTACGTTTGAGACACTGAAAATGTATCTTGTAGTACATTGAAATTCGGTACTGTAACTACAATTCCTAAAGACGACCAATAGGATAAATGAAGAAATTAAAATTGCTACATATTTATTTCCACCATTAACACTGTGTATAATTAAACACAAATCCTTATAAAAGACGGGAGAATAAATGATTCTCACATCCTTTTGACATTGTCATTGTGTAACGTATATTTACTTTCAGAATGTACATATGTGTGTGTTCCCCCATACTACCGTACTCTATTCTAAATAGCAACGTTGTTACCTCAACACATCTCTACCTTTCACTACCTGCAGCGAGTCAACAACCTTCTATTACATGCACAGCAAACTTATTGTATCGGGTCCCAAGTCTCGAAGCCTAATAATAACCATGGCTGTGCTGGCTGAAACTTTCATACCTCGTCTTTCCAGATCTGCGACAACCTTTACTGCACTAATTTTTGGATCGTTTTTAATTTCCCTAATAATCACGCGCTCATCATGTTCGGTTAGAACTTTAGGTCGTCCAGTTCTTGGCTTGTTTTTCACAGTCTTTGATGCGCAGAACCTATCATAAATTGACTGGATGGTAGACCGAGGTCTCCCAACAAGTTCTCATATTTCACGTAACGATTTGCTCTGGTTATGCAGTTTAATAGTAACTTTTCTTGTCTCCTCACTTGTTTCTTTACGGTTGCTGCCCATTTTGACGTTTCAGCTCTTCATCCACTGATGACGGAGCTCTCTCCCAGTCACTGCTGCACACACAGAGGCACACAAACGAGTACTGGCAACACCACCCCCTCCAACTCTTCTTTTACTGCGATTACTTCAGGTGTACGATCACTTGTTGTGCAGACTTATGTATCATTACGGAGTTTAATTTAATTTTCCAAATATTGTACTAATTGTGTTATTTTTATAGATAGCATATTCGTGAGCGTCAGAACTCACTATTCATAACTAGTGCATTATTGTCTTCTCAGATTCTGCGATTCTCCTTAAAGCAGCCGTGGCGAAAATGTAACTCACGAGCACATTGTGGCTCTCAATGATAGCTGTGCATGTCTCTTGCTCCCCCAACCCCCACCCTCTCACTCAATGGAGTCAAACTCCGTTCCATTTGTATTTGTCTCTGACATGAGAGTGGCGTATCGTCGCAATGTCTCTCTCGAAACCATGTATCTCTACAAAAACGAAAGTTTCAAGTAGGATGGGAGGACGCATTATTTTCCTGCCAATATGGTGAGAATATTAAATGTATGATTTGTTCACAAGTGTTACGAGGAAAACGGTTGTATAACATAAAACAGCATTATACTACATGTTCTCATGAAACATTAAAAGGTTGTGTTATTATTATTATTATTATTATTATTATTATTATTATTATTATTATTATTATTATTATTATTTCGATCCTTTTTCAGCAGATGTACGAATAATGCGATTAGGTCTTCAATTTAAACTCACAGATTTACAATGTAATGTTACAATGAAAGCTAGATGTAAGGACTTGACAAATGTTGAACTTTTCAAATCTTTGCCAAAAAATAAATATCCGAAGCTTCGTTCTTTCGCTTGCTCTGTTGAAGCCATGTTCGCTACAACTTACGTTTGTGAAAATTATTTTCAACAATGAAAATAGTAAAAACCTAATTTTGATTACGACTGATAGACAAATACCTTCGTGATCAACTACTACTGGCAGTAAGTGACAGAATTCCTGATTTTGAAACTCTGTAGCAGAGACATTCTGAAGACAGTTACTTTTAGGTTGTGATGATGTGTCCTATGTTTTCTTGTTCATTTCTTTCTTCGTTACACGTACTAAACATTAGTTTGTAACCTTATACTCTATAAAATTATATTTAAGTGCTTGACGTAAGGAAAATGAAAATCCGTTGCTTCACTTACCCTTCGAGTGTCCGCCTCCCTCCATAGGTGCTATGCACGTTGCAGGTTACACAATGGCTCGGCGCACGATTACATTTTCGCCACGGCTACCTTAAAGTGTATTATAATCTGAATTTTCTAAGAGTACGAACACTTTTTGCATTCACTGTATTTATTGTAAAAATAATATTTGTTTGACTTAAAATAAATAGTTTATTCTTATTAAGTCTTAAAAATAATAATTTGTCGCATGACTACTGTAAAATATATCGTATCTACTGTTCACAACGCACAGTACACACAGAGACGCACAGTACAGTACCGGGGAGACTGATTCACTGCTGCTTGCACTGTTTTGATTGGCAGAGCTCTCCGTACACAGCGAGGTTAGAAATGCTCGACTTATACCTAACTTGTAACCAAAGTGACTGAAGGAAGGGCTCTACTTATAATATTAAACATTAGTTTGGTTAATCCAGAATCAATTATTTGTAGCTCCGTTTCACATACTGTATATACTTGTACAGGGACATCATTTTATTTTTACTTTAATTTTTATTGTACCTGAGTTTTTTAATGTACTTCACTCCCACCCCCTTCCACCTTCTACTAATGAAGTTCAACCGTCCTCCACACAGATCCAAGACCGCATATACAGTCATAGTAGCCTTACGGTCATAGTAAACAGTACGTTCCAAAAATATGTTCGCGTTTTCCAGTGACGAAAGAGCTTTCAGTGTTGCATCATTTTCCATTTGCCTATGTCGCATCCCGGTTTCCCCCACCTGCTTCTATTCGCCTCTCTGTAAATGCTAGTGGCTGGGCTGTCTTAGCTCTTTTCTGAGAACATTAATTTCTGTTAGGAATTGGACGTCTACGTAATATTATATCCATACAATTGTTTAAAATAACTTAAATAAAAGGGCCTCGTTAAGTAATTAACCGTCACGTGATTTCCTCCCTTTCTACGACGCTGCGACGTAACCACTTGGACGGACAGTCGATAGCATGTCTGAGTAATTTTATCTTTTCGGATCGGGCAGAAGTGAAGATTGAATTTATAGTACGTAATGTCTCTTTTATAGAGTAGGTACAAAATTATTTCAACATGACTTACTGATACGAAGTACGAACCTGATAATTGGAATTACGTACAATAGTTTATAGTGCGATAATATGCATATTAGAACTGAAGCCTGTATCGAAATGAACGGCCACCATTTTCAAATATCCATATTATGATTATTTTTCAATTTAACTTAATTCTCTGTAGTGTACGCTGATGTGCTGTAGACAGTATAATATACACTGCATAATGAATACGTCCGCATGGAAAACTCAGTTCGTGAGTAAAAACACTCATTGTTAATACTGTATTTTGATTAAACAAAAACCTAATGAAAATTATCAAACTCAAAATCGCAATATTTCCTACTTTACATAAATGGATGAACTATTTTTCTTCTCTCTTCTACCTAGTAAAGTGATTTGTTTGTATATTACGCCAGTATCATCGAACTCCAGTCGTGGAAGGGGGTAGCAAACGGTGTTTCCGGTTCTTAATCGTTGATCCAAAGGTTAGCCAGGTTAATATTAGAAATGTTAGTAAAAATAAAATGATGCCCCTGTATTATACGAGTAATATATGTTCATATTTTTCCGAATGTCTCATTTGGCTTTAGCATTTAATTTCCTATACAAACATTTGCCAATTAAAAGCCATTGCTCAGTCGTCCGGATTAGCCTGGCGTAACAAGCCCAACTGGTAGGCGAGCCCTCTGGTTTTACCTATCTGCCCTGATGATGGAACCTGTAAGTAGGTCAAGTTTCAGGTCACAGTGGAATACCCAAAAGTCTAACCCTGATCTAACCCTGCCTAAAAACTCTTATAAAGAAGAAATTCCTTAGTAGAACTTCAAAAAATCTAGAATAATGATCACTAGGGCTAGGATTTTGATGACCTACAAATCATGAAAAAATGTCTTAAAAACAATGAATTTATGACCTAAAAATCTTTCAGAAATGCCCTTAAAATGCCCTAAAAATTGATCTTACATAATTGGCTTAGTAAGGAAAGAGGTTTTGTACTACTTAATATTTAGTTATTAAATTAAATTCTAGTACCAACATTTAAGTTTATTTAATTTTACATAATTTTTTCTAAGTAGTACACTTTAATTAATTATTTTACCTGATGTAGTTTCCATGTAGTCCACCACAAGGCCACTCTTATCCGGAATTAGCAGGTATAGAGGAGTCTATATTGAAGGGGTGGTTGGACTGATCCATTACATGGGGTGTACTACGTTAAAATGACAATATTTGTGTAGGAAAACGATTAAAATGTTGTACAAAATAATGGGTATTAATGGACAAAATATCTAGAGAAAATATCAAAGGAAATAAACATTATTTTACATTAATAATGGGGATTTATGGCCAAAATTAAATGAAAATGCCTAAAAAATGACCGAATAAAACAAAAAATGCTCTTATGAGTTGAAACACGCAAAAAATGTAAAAAAAAAATGTCCTAACAAATATGTCTTAAAACACTCAGTTTATCACATAACATATAAATACTAAAGCAGCTATGTTTCTGGTTTACTAGGAAAAAGATGCAATTTCAACAAAATCCTAGCCCTAATGATAACAAAAATAAATTCGAATATCACATTGACAGTAGGCTATGCTAAAGCAAATCGAGTAAGCGAAGTATGTTAAAATGCAGTAAATTTACTGCTGCATTTATATGTGTTAATAAATAATTTAAAATGATTTATTCCAATATCTACTTTGCGTGCTAAATAATTTACATCAATAATTCAATATACATTTTTTTTCATTTCAGGCGCATGGTGAAGTGGTGTTGGTGCTATGAAGACAAGGAATGTGCAGGAGGTGAACGTCGGTATGTACTCTTACTGTATCATTATAATAGCTAGTAGCTATGCAACTCGTATTATATGTATAAATTTTTATGTAAATGTAATCTGAAGTTTTGTCATCTCCCAGTATTTCGATCCATGGACAATGATTAATTGGTTTCCAATTCCTCGAACTCTAGCCAAATAAGGACTTTTCTTGCTCGTCGGGGAAGTTTTATTCCATAGTTCCATTTCTGAAGTAACTGTACTGTAGAATGATAGGTGAGAATGACGACTAACAGATGGATATCGTTGGACTGCGTAGCGAATAGAGCCATATGTAAGACAGGAATTGTAGGTGAACGATACAAACTTCGTTTTAAAAACTGTTGATGGATCAAATATCACAAGATTCTTTATTTCATAAAACTTTGTCAACTTACTTCCTTGCTATTTAGTGATGCGACCTCATACTATAGATATCATATGAAGGGTTCAGAACTATAGTGGGCCAAGCGCCATTTACTAAAACCGTAGAAAACAAGGGTTAAAATGAAGTTATTACCATAATTCAATGGAAACATATAGCAAGTAATATAAAGTATACACATTAAAACTAAATGATGTGTCAATCTTCATTAAACTGTGGTATTCACTTACTGTAACTTTAATCCTTGCTTTCTCCGTTTTTAATAAATGGCGCTTGGTCCACTATGATATACGATATACGACATCTGATGATACGAACGCTTAATTTTGAGAAAAACAAATTAGTTACCGGTACCACAACTTATGCCCCTCTTATGTTACGTATGGAACAACTTCGTCTCTTTCCCAGTACTTGTTTACTATAATTTCTACATGGCAGCACCATCCACTTCTTGGTGGAATACTGTGCTTTAAAGTGTTCTTTTCTATTCAGGCTGGTAAAGAACTTAATTCAGTCTTGCATTCCAGTTACAGTGACTGTGAGAAATGACGCTGTTTCATGAGCAAGTAGTTAGCAGTATATTATTCTTCCTTTATGTATTTAATATTACGCCCTCTGTTCGATATTTTCCCTTCAAAATTATCTATCCTTTCAGTAGAACGCGTATTGTGCTGAGACAAATGTCCAGCTGGCTTAGAGCTTACATACTTCTATAGCTATTCAATATTCCATCGCCCGGAATCCCTTGCAAGGACGCGAGATTCCTATTACATTTTACATTTATTTATTTCCAACTTCCTCCCTCCCCATTGTCCCCTGCGATGGCTAAGTGGTCAAACCTTCAGCCTGTCACTTAGACAGTCCGAGTTCGAGTCCCAGTCAGACCCGGGATTTTTCAATACAGTGACACTTGTGGTGGATCCGTAGTTGGGATTTTCTCTGGGTTCTTCCGTTTCCCCATATCAGGCCCGTACATAATTCCGTCAACATTTCTCCATTCCGTTATCATTCCATAACGTTTCCCGAACGCTGGCTGACGACGCAAGGAGGGGGCTAGCCTAGGGACGAGGGCACTTGCCTGCTCGAAACCTCAGTGTAGTCAGCCGGTATGGATTTGGGAATGTGCCTAGCTTGAGGGTTAGCGCACTAGTTCGTAAAAGATCGCGGTGCTGGGTCATAGTGTCACCCTCCCGAAAATTCCATTCCATTTCTCCTTCACCTTACCTGTTTTTTTTTTTTTTTTTCGGAGAAGGGGCCCGAAGACTTGCACTGAAGCCTGTGGCTTATTGTGCTTACTACTCCTATTCTGTGAATGATTTTGTCGCCTAACGGCCGCGCTCTTGTACAGGTACATCACACTGCTTGGTGAACTTAACCTGTCTATATTACTACGATGTACCGAAGTACATATGATATTTCCGTGCAGAAATTCTGCTGCGTCATCATGTGATGATGGATGAGTGGAATAGAAAAAAATTCTCTCCGGCACCGAGATTTGAACCCGGGCTTTCAGCTCTACGTGCTGACGCTCTATCCACTAAGCCACACCGGATTCCCATCCCGATGTCGGATTGAATCTCCTCAGTTTAAGTTCCACCTCTTTGGTTCCCTCTAGTGGCCTACCCTCATGCACTGTGTCGGGATGGGAATCCGATGTGGCTTAGTGGATAGAGCGTCAGCACGTAGAGCTGAAAACCTGGGTTCAAATCCCGGTGCCGGAGAGAATTTTTCTCTGTTCCACTCATCCATCATCACATGATGACGCAGAATTTCTGTGCGGAAATATCATATGTACTTCGGTACATCGTAATAATATATGATATGAGAAAAATAATCACTTAGGGCCGTATTCATAGACATTTTTAGAGCGGGCTTCCGGTGGATGATCAGCGTTTTTCGTATTCATAAACCAGTGTTAGCGATATGATATGATTTGAATTCTGTACAAGTAACCAGTGGATAGCCGGGGCTAGCTTAGCACGCTCGTAGCGCGTGCTGCGAAATGTCTATGAATAGCACCCTTAGTGATTTAAGACGGCGCTTACTTCGTCGGATCCCGGCCACTTAGTCACTCATAACGAGTGCACCTCTGCACATATATGGACATTGTGCCACTGTCATACACCTATGACGCAGTGCATGGTAGGCCACTGGAGGGAACCCAAGAGGTGAAACTTAAACTGAGAGGATTCAATCCGACATCGGGATGGGAATCCGGTGTGGCTTAGTGAATAGAGCGTCAGCACGTAGAGCCGGAGAGAATTTTTCTCTGTTCCACTCATCTATTAACCTGTCTACGTTAATGATGACAATGACATGTAAATTAATGATGACAATGCTTCAATTGGTTGAGGGTAAACCTCGGAAACCCCCCCAACCAGGTAACTTGCCCCATCCAGGTAACTTGCCCCATCCAGGTAACTTGCCCCAACCAGGTAACTTGCCCCAACGAGGATTTGAATCCGGGCCCGCTCGTTTCACATTCAGACATGCTAACCGTTACTCCACAGCGGTGGACTCCCGTTACCTCTTATCTCGCGTGAAAGCCCCTCTCTCAGGGCCGTAGAACTCAGAACTGAGCAATAGACCTTCGCGTAAAAGATGCGCACCTGGCATGGCTTCCTGCAGTATCTTGGCCAGTTCCACTGCTGTGGTACTGTACATGTATATCTCCCTGGAGAAGACAGTGGAATTCTTTACGATCCGAGCGATCTCGCCGTCCTCTGACAACTCCCTCTTGATTATCAAGTTGTAGACGCTTCCGTCGGATACGTGGACTTTCACTCTGTACAAGTCGCTGCAGTAATTGTCCCCTTTGCCCACCGCAGCCTTCACGTCGAACTTGGTGACCCTCAAGTTAGATGGTTTGCGATATGATCTTAGGGCTGTCTCCAAGAAGTTCTTGTTCAGCCATGACTCAGGCGATGCAACGACACAAGTGTCTATCTCAGGAGCCATGTTGTACCTGCGCAAAGTTGGAGATGTCATGAGATATTATCTCAGGCAATAGACAGTTTTAAATCAGGGTTATTTCTAATATATAATCATCTTGAAAACATTCATCCGATTTCCTTTAGTTCTTCAATACCATTGGCATTGGAGTTTAATAAAAACATTTGAAATGAGTTGTGGAAGGGTTCTTCTCTAAATTCTTGTAACGCTGCGACCCAAGGCTATTGTTTGCCACAGCTTCACAGAATTCTGAAAATTGCATTCCAACGATGGCAACCAGAATAGATTTCTTGTGAATGGACTCTAAGTACTCCATGGAAGATTTAGAATTGTCATTATTCTGTTAAATATAAAGATAAAGATGAAGATAAAGATAACCTATTGTGTCCCATGAAGGGCAAAGGTCTCCTTAAATAAGGGAAAGCTCTATTTGCCTAACGTGATGAGCTAGTTCACATTAGACGTGATATTTAAGTCTAGGAACTTGAATTTCTTTAACAATGATTCTCTAACTGCCTTTCACAATTTCCTGTCTATGCACAAATCTGTTAAATATAGCTCATTTGAAACAGTCTTTTAAATACAGAATGAAATTGCAAAATATTTCTGAGAGCTAATAATAGCCTAGTTAAGATATAAATGAACAAATTTAATAATACATAAGTAAATAAGAAAGTAACTAAATAAACAAGTAAATCAATGAATAAGTATATAAATAATTAAATAAACAAGTAAATGAGGGAATGAAAAATAATGATTAATTAAGTAGGCTGGAATAATCCATTTAGTTAAGTATAAAGGTCTACCAAAATATCACAATATTACAATTATTTCCTTATCAATCCATTTTTCACCCAAATGAGGTTAACAGGGTATAATTCTCCCAAAACTTATGTAATCAAGAGAGTAATCTGCAAATGAACATAACTACCTTCAAGAGTGGAAACAATATTATTGTTTCTCAATAGAAATTGTTATAATATGCAGCCAAGCGGATACATACATACATACATACATACATACATACATACATACATACATACATACATACATACATACATACATACATACATACATACATACTGTACATACATACATACATACATACATACATACATACATACATACATACATACATACATACATACACACACAAATACATATAAGCCCTATACAACGTGTAGAATGAAAAATGAAGATGGAAATCAATTTCTAAGCCAGGGAATATCAACTTGATATAATTTCTAAAAGAACTGCAGTAGGCCTACCAGTGTTGCCATAGCTTACGTCTCACATTCTTGGCTGTAATCTGTTATTAATTCTGACACTTTGTCAGCTGATTTATTAAAAGTAGATGGTAAGGATTGCATTTCCCGAGGAGTATTTTGATATTTGTAATGCAGATAGCAATTAGAGGTGATGCTAAACAGGCAGGGAAAAGCTGGAAAAAAATTAAAGCGTTGGCGAACAATAGAGTACGATGGCATGCTTTCATCAAGACCCTATGCTTCCCTGCGGAGTGCTTTTATCAAGACCCTATGCTTCCCTGCGGAGTAATCAGAATTGCTACTACTAATGCAGATAGCGGCTGTGAGGTTAGATTTTACGAGTAAACCTACTTCGAATTTCCCTGTCATTGTCGTTCCAATAGGAATCTATTATTAAATTTGATCAGCTAGTCTATGAAAAACACCAGTAGTTTTAAAACAATATGTTACCCGTGTTATGACATGAATGATGTTGTGTATAATACATAACATATAAGTTACAAAAATCATTACCATTAGATGTAGTGAAACGCGTTGTTTGCAGTTTCGCTGTCCTCCTCAGTGCTCTCACGTCAACTTGCGGTCACTGACGCGCGCTGTCGACGTTTCTTGTTATATAGGCGACCCAGTGCCATTATCTTCCAAGGAATATGCAGACAGGTTAGGTTATATAACTGCAGTTGTTCTCTTAGCTCGTTCGTTACCAGCTGGTAACATCAGAGCAGAAGTACCTTCAATACCAATACTTTAGGAAGATATTTATATGCCGATTATGACTTGTAATAAAACATAAAGAGGAACAATGAAGACATTAGTTCAGAAATCATATGTATATGTCGCATGGGTCTCAGCATTATAGAAATGACAGGTTGTAAGTCGTTTGAAGGAAAGAATTGGGTTTTGTTCCTGGAAATAATAAGCAAGGCTTTGTGATGTAACGGTTAGGAGAATAGGTCCAAGTAGAATGCTACAGCAGTAAACAACAAGAATTATTATATAACCTAGATTTTCTCAAACATCACGAGGATGCGAATTTCTTCATTTTTACGACTCGCTGAGACTATAGTTAAGCTTTCAAAATCAAAATTCGTGAAAATGGCATATTTTCAGTCGGAAATTAGAGTTACAGAAGTATTCGATTTTAAACTAAGACGTCAACTAATTTAGTGGAAGGGTAATTATAACTATCGATCGCATCCCGTCAACAATCTGGCAAAATGATCATTAATGGCCGTATTCATAGACATTTTTAGCGCGAGCTTTCGGTGGATTATCAGCATTTTTCGTACTCATAAACCAGTGTTAGCTATAGGATATGATTTGAATTCTGTACTAGTAATTAGTGGATATCCGGGACTAGCTTAGTACGCTCGTAGCGCGTGCTGCGAAATGTCTATGAATACGGCCCTAAGACGTTTATTTTTTAAGAGAAACCTAAGCGTCATCTTCATTAACCCAGAGTGCAAATTGGCACATCAGGGCATTCTGGAAAACAACAAAGTTGTAAGACAATTCACTAGAATCCTCACAGAGAAGAGTTCGAGTAATTAATAACCAATGGGAAAGCGTAACCCTTTTTTCGTGACAAGATAACACTGGTCAACAGTGATTTTGTTAAATGTACAGTTTCTGGTGTTTCTTATGTAATTTCATCTGCTGATTCCAAAAATGAAGTCAGAATTTTTCTACCACCCACCATTTTTTTGTTGTATTACCGGTTGTTCTTTATGGTTGTGAAACTTGGACTCTCACTTTGAGAGAGGAACATAGGTTAAGGGTGTTTGAGAATAAGGTGCTTAGGAAAATATTTGGGGCTAAGAGGGATGAAGTTACAGGAGAATGGAGAAAGTTACACAACACAGAACTGCACGCATTGTATTCTTCACCTGATATAATTAGGAACATTAAATCCAGACGTTTGAGATGGGCAGGGCATGTAGCACGTATGGGCGAATCCAGAAATGCATATAGTGTGTTAGCTGGGAGGCCGGAGGGAAAAAGACCTTTAGGGAGGCTGAGACTTAGATGGGAAGATAATATTAAAATGGATTTGAGGGAGGTGGGATATGATGATAGAGACTGGATTTATCTTGCTCAGGTTAGGGGCCAATGGCGGGCTTATGTGAGGGCGGCAATGAACCTCCGGGTTCCTTAAAAGCCAGTAAGTAGTAAGTAAGTAAGTAAGTAAGAAAAATTTATTTATTTTTATTGCTGTATACAGTCCTTAACATGCTAATGGAAAGAAAATATTTCAAATATTTCATTTTATTGCTTTAACAATTGACCTATAACTTTAGATCATTGTGAAGTCAGAATTCATAAAAATAAATTTTATTCCTCATTAGACTGTGAGAGTTAGTATCAATTCTCAGTTCAGTTGGAACTTACATTCATGAAATAAGTTTCATAACCCGTGTTTTCTTTGTCCTAATTTTAAGTGCGGTAAAAGTATCTTATAAAGAAAAACATACCTCGAAATACTTTACAAATCACATAAACAATTTTTGTTACGTTTCTGATTAGTTAACTTTGAATTTTACTAAACTAGTTAAAACAGCTTACGAGTGTTCTTTTGATTACAAAATAGATGAAAACATGAACTGGGCCCCTAAAATCTGTTGTTCTCCATGTGATTCTATTAACTGGTCATATGGCTTTTCCAGTTCCAATGATATGCCGGGAACCTAACGATCATTCAACAGACTGTTACTTTCTAGGAACCACAGATCAGAAGATTACAGAGAACTAGTCAGCGACCTGCTTCAGAACTGGGGAATGTGATGGGGTGTCATATCTCTCAAAATAACTTCTTGGATTCTCATCTATTTTTTCTTTCCTCAAAACCTTCGGGTAGTGAGCGACGAACATGGGGAGCGTTTTCATAAGTTAATGATTTTCTGAAAAGGAACGGCGCTATCAGGAAAAATGGAGCCAAAATATTCTGCCAGACTACTGCTGGACACTCAAAAGAGACGTTTCTCAAGCGAAGTATGGCCTAAAATCTATTTCACACACATTTTATGTAAATAAATAGGATGATTTTAGGTAAAATGTTGCAAGGTATAAATACTAGAAAAGTTTGAATTACATTTCATATAATTACTTAAAACTCCTGAGTGGTAGAACAATTTTGAAAACAGATTTGAAATCAGCACGGAAAATGCTATAAGAATTACTCATTCTTTATCTTTTAACAAAAATTTGTTTAAGTTGGTTGACCAGTGAAATTAGTCTTCTTTCTAATGTCAATTCAGATCTCAATTATTTATCTATCAAGATTTCGCAACATTTTGTCAGGTACAGAAGGCTACGTGTTACATCTACATTTTAGATTCATCTTGAATGCTGAATGTTTACACGTGACATGGATTCGGCACGAAGCTAAATCTTCGCCTGATACATAAAAGTAAACATCGATAATGAATGTTCAGGAGTCATGACTAGGCTGTATGGGATATCACTACTAGAGATGAACAAAACTAAATGCCGCTTTCGCTCGCTGTGTTCGCTGCATTTGTCTTTCGAGTCTCGGCTCGTCATTCTCGCTGCGCTTTGAGTCTCGCTCGTCATTCTCGAAATAGCATTTGATCGACTTGGAAAGATTTCGTAACTTTGAAACAAAACAGAGCAGTATCTTAGTTATAACACAGTCTACTATATACAGTCACGAAGCTTGGGATGATCTTTTGCAAATCTCGCGATAGTTGCTAGCCGCTTGGAGCGCTGTGAGTCTAGAACAATAGACTGTGCCACAGCCATCGTGATCTAATACAGGCCGTAAGGCAGACCATGTAACTCGCTTAACCCGATCACGAAGGACGGCGTTTCAACTGTATAAATTAGTTGGAATGCATAAACAGTAACAAATGTTTCTCTAATATGTAGTGTAATTCCAGTAATAAAATTTAAAACAATGGTTATGAGACACTTCAGACATAATTCACTTGCGAGTTAAGATGTAATATTATTTATGGTGTGAAAATTACGTTGTTCGTATGTGTAATACCTGCCTTTATTTCGATTAAATATTGCGAAATTCTTGTACATTCACTTATGCACGATTCAATAATTTTCAATTGCACCGCATGGATATTTAGATATGTTGAAATTATAGGTTATGTTTACTGTACCAGTTGCCCCTTTCTGTCTAAATTTAGTGATCTCCAATGCCTTGCCATTCATATGAAAATTATAGGTTATGTTTACTATATTTAACTTATATTCCTAAATTTGCAATTATACTGTACATTATAATTAAGCATAATGTCATGTATGATAGTAGTGGTATGGTAAATGTTTTGTCTAAAATTAAGGAAGATAGATGTGCTAAATTGAAATCACAATATAAATTCTTTTTTATTAAACCTCAAAATAGCTTCCATTCTAAACTCGAAATGTTGACGCGAACAGATTATGTTAACATGTAAAATTCTCTTCACATTAAAATAACACAGTTTTGTAATTATTTCTGCAACATATTATGCAACAAGAAGTAAACGGAACTTATGGACACATTACACTAAATAAAGCTTAGCAATGAAAAGCAATAAAGTCACAATATAATATTTCACTGAGCTCTATACACTGAAATAGAAAACCCGAACGAACATTACGGCCTGGTCTATATCGAAAAAGCATTGACTGCGCCGTATTTCGCATTTTTGTGAAAAGCTATGTAAACTGTGAAATGTTCGTTATCGGTTGTAATAAATGTAAATGGCTAAAATACAATAATTTGAATAATAATGTGGGACAAGGAGACGTTCGTAGTAAGAAAAATAGGTTAGAGTTATCCTTCTTCCGAAAGATCCAGGAAGGTGAGTTTATAGAATATAATACATATTTTATGAAAATAATATATAAACCTTATGTATTTCATATTTCAATAGTGGAAGGAAGGTGTTAATTTTTTCAAAAGAACACGATATCGAAAGTACAATACATTTTATGGTCTGCTAGGGAAAGAGTCTGTGATGAGGCGATAGTAGCGATCCTGGTGGTGAGCAACTATCTGTGGATGCATATTTCAACTGTCTATGTTTGCATATTTAGTAAGTATTAAGCTTCGTGACTGTATATACTAGACTGTGGTTATAAAGTTTTCTGGTTCTATTATATATTGTCTTTGGTTATATAAATATATAAAAAAACAATTCTAAAATAAATTTGAATTTCTAAGAAACATAAAACATAACATTAATATCTTTTTACTTGAGATTGCACACTTGATCTGAAACATATGAATAAAAAATTTCTAGCCTTTTAATAAGGGCCTAATAATTAAATAAAGACGGATTATTATACACTGAAAGGTAGAGATGAGGTTTCAAATAGGCTACTTGATTATTTGTACATATATAACAGCTGCCAAAGTAGATAAAAGTTCAGTCAGGTATAAACAACTGTGGCGATTGAAGGCCGCTTCGGGACTTCCGGAGATGATCAATATCGAGTCTCGGAAGACTCGGTAGTCTTTACGTCAAGGACGCGACGTAATACAACATTGTCGTGCGGGTTTCGGCTTTGCGGGTGCTGTTAGTCTCGCTTTCTCGATCGTTGTTCATCTCTAATCACGACCGTGGCCTTGACGCAGAGTCAAAGCTGAGTCTGACCTTAAGACTGTATCACGTGTCACGTAAAGTTTTTTGACTTACAAACATCACTGCACATCATCCAAAACGTGATGAGAAAATTGTATATTTTCTTTTAAATCTAGGAATAGGCTATACAATGTTAACTATTACTGTACCTGATGCACTTTGGTATTTAAAACGAGAGAACAGAAATTTGAACCGATGATAATTATTGTATGCAGACTGCGTGGAATAATCAGGCCTACAGATTTCAATATTGACCTCCTACGTATAGCCTACAAACGTTAGTACGTAACGCAGGAGACATGTTGCGTGTCAAGGCTGTGTAGAACAATGCAATTTCACGCACCGATGCTGTAAGTAATATCACATATGCGTAATGTCGGGTACATCAACGTGAAATTTCGTGATGTTTCCCTTGACTGAACAGCGACGCCCACTATTTTGAATACTGTCCTGTACCGGTACTGTATCTCATAGGCCTATGTATTTAAGAACATCCCTAATAATTTGTAGTATTTATACTAGACCACGCCCTCTTCCATTTCATCTTTTCTTCTATTTCCTCTCTCTATTTTCTCATCTACCTTTAAAGAACCTTTGCCCTCTTCTTTGCCGTCTCTTATCGTTCTTTCATTCCCTTTCTCATCTTCTTCTTCCTTTTTTCTTTGTATTTATCTTTCTGCTTCTGTAGAATGAACAAAACCTCGCTTTACCGCTATCCAGCAATTTATCGGCTGGTGCACCTCTGGAAGAACAGTACGATCGCAGGTGTTTCTTGTCTTTGTCTTATAGCCTGCCTTAGTTATAACAGTGTCTGCCTTTACGACTACGTATAAATCGATTGCAGCGATTTCGGGTACAGTATAGCGAAGCTTTGCTCAACATTTATTCTCTCATTAATTTCATACCCATTTTCCTCTTATTCTTTTCCTTTTTTCCGCTTACTTTATTTCTTCTCATTCCTCATTTTACTTTCGTCCTTTTCTGACGTTTTCCTAAGAAACATAGAAAAATATAATAATAATAATAATAATAATAATAATGTTCATAGCTCTAGAAATTGGATAACTTGTTATGTATTTTAGCAATTAATCCATTAGTGCGTTATTGTCACTTTGAAATAGATATTACCTGGTTAATATTTGTTGAGATATTTCTGTTTTGTTTTTTGTAGTTAAATTTTTGGTAATATATTTATAAAATAATTATTTTGATCAGAAATCGTTATTAAATTACTGTAAATTTGTTTAAAATAAAATTATTTGCGTTCGATCACTTTTCTTTCTCTTTTCTCTACACTTCTTTTGTTCTTAATTTCTCCTTTTCTTTTTTCTCGCTTTTCTAGTCCATATTTAACTCCATTTTTTATCAGCGATTATACAAGAGAATAAAATGAGTAACAGACAAACAGAGTAACAGACGGAGAGTTCCACCTATAAATTTATTGTTTCTATTACAATTTATTAGGTTCTATATTTTAGTGTGCAGTTAACATATTATGTTCAGGCTTCGAGTAGGCAAGGAAGGAAAAACAAAGAATCCTGATTTGCGGGTTGCGTTATTGCCAGTAATATAATTGAGGGGCTTAGAACAAAAATCAGGTAAGTGACATTATTAAAAATAATAGGTAAGTGCGTGTTGTGATAGCCCAAAAGGATGTTTCTTTGGGATAAAATCAGGTAAGTGATCACACTGTGCAGTGCTGCTATATGGGCATCATTTCACCAAACTAGTGTATAATATTTCATTGCATGTAGAACTTTAACTGTAATTTCCTCAAAACTAAGTTTCCGTCACTTACCTGCTTTTTGTTCTAAGCCCCTCAATTGCTAAGAACAGACTACACCATAGCTTAGAGTTAATAAAAGGAACCGAAAATGGGCTAATAGCTTCTCCTATAATAATTGTTTACGGCCGATGTCTGCTATAGCAAGCAGATATGTCTAATGATGCTGATGGTTGCACTCCATTCTTTGCATAAATTACGCTCTGTGAGAAGGTCGTTATTAATAGAAGGAAATGCAACTTACAGGTTTCCGTTCCTATTGTAATCTAGGTTTCTTACGTTTCACTCTCACAATGATCATTGTTTACAGTACAATCTTATATCACTGCAAATCTTATAGTTCAATTATTGTAATTTTAACATAATTTTTCGCCGTAACAACTGACAACTCTTTAGTTTGATATTACTGCTCTGTGCAGTCATTAAGACACATTTTAATAATTTTATCAATATGAGCCATAATTAAAATAACTTAAATGCTATGTTATGTTATATTTTCGCGTCTTGCCTCGCTGTAAAAAAGCGAGGTAAATCTATAACGCATATACAGCGGTCTAGTTCATCCAGCGCCGTCATTCCGTCGGATCCCGGCCACTTAGTCACTCGTAATGACTGCACCGCTGCACATTGTGCCACTGTCACACTGAGCGTTGGCCACTAAAGGGAAATTAAGAAGTGAAACTTAAACTGAGAGGATTCAATCCGGCATCGGAACTGGAATCCGGTGTGGCTTAGTGGATAAAGCGTCAACACGTAGAGCTGAAAATCCGGGTTCGAGTCCCGGTGGCGGAGAGAATTTTTCTCTGCTCCACCCATCCTTCATCATTAATAGTAATGTTTTCTGTGGCTCATAGATGCCGTTAATGCCGAGAAGCGTAGGCCCTTAATTCGTCAAAGACTATCAGGAATGCACCACAAGCGATGGGTCTGCATTACACTCACAATGGATGATGATAAGGAATTGGGAACCATAGTACTCAGAAAAAACTCCTGTGTTGCCTGAACCACGGGCTTGCCCAAAGAAGTTACAAAGTCAGGGTGGATCGACTGGGTTTTCAACCGGTGTCCACTGGTTTATAAGCCCAAAGGTCTAGCTGTGAACCACCGAGACGGTTATAACTAGAGAGCGGAATTTTGGACTCTATAAAATAATAAATAAGCTTTTTTTGTTAAAGAATGTCGTTAATATGAGTGTTTTTCATTCACCAATCACATTTCTACAGTTTTCTTCACAGTAGATGATCAGTACCTATTGTCGCTATTCTGTCGCTCACTGTTGTACTTAGAAATGGTGAGAAAAAAGGAAAGTGTTGTTATCTGTCTTGGAATGTAAGAGAATGCTTATTCGGATACAACCCAGCGAGTTTGTGTTAAATTGCTGACAGATGGAGGAAGATATAATAATAATAATAATAATAATAATAATAATAATAATAATAATAATAATAATAATACTAATTTGTCCCGCAGAAGTTCTTTTACATGCCAGTAAATCTTCTGACATGAGCCTGTCGCATTTAAGCACACTTAAATGCCATTGACCTGGGCCAGGATCGAACTGGCAACCTCGAGCACAGAAGGCCAGCGCTATACCAACTACGCTACCCAGGCCGACTGAAAGATTGTAAGAATGGGAAGGGGTGCCCACTTCTCTATTGTGTTGTTCACTGCTAGGAAGTAGTTGTTATCCATCTTGGAATGTAAACGGTACAGGATGTTAAGAAAAAGATGCAAAAATTAAAAAAAAAAAAAACTTAAAAATAGGAACTAACGTCGAAATAGACATTTTTAGGCACTATGAAATCCTTTTATTTATACCTATATTTCCATGAAAAATGTAGGCTAAATATTAAATCTCAAGCCTGTATGTATCAAGGAAAAAAAAAGTTTTTGCCTAAATTCCGCTCTCTAGTTATAACACCAACCTGTGACTCTCAATTCCTTCACCTCGCAACAGTACGTTTATGTAAGTAGAAGGAAATTGGTTGAGAATCCCATCGTCGCGTCTTCTACTATCCGCGGGAAGCCATTGAGATGATCCCACATCAAAGTTGTCATTAATCACCACCTCAAAGCCTCTGCCGTTAATTCTGCAAACATTTGTTCAGTGTCTGGTCTGACCCTCGGAATAGTTCACGCAGTGCACAGAAACAAACAAACATTCCCAGGTGGACCCTGTCTGCCGCCGGGATTACGCAGTCGGATTTATCAGTTCCGGCCGAAGACAGCTGACGGTTGCGTGTTTCACACTACAGCCATTTTAACACACGTTCATGCTCATAGCAAATCTAACTAATTCATCACCGAACACTGGTGAACGTGAGAATAAGTCCCTTTACAGTTAGACCCTTCTTGATCCTTTTTGGTTTACAAGCACGTCCATAGGAATAAATGACAGTAACAAGTTTCAACGATGGTTTCTTCCCTTTTACTTCCGATTTGTTGAGAATCATGTAAGGAATATTCAAACATATCCTGCGACAAACTGTTACATCTTTATTGACTTATCTTTCCCGGGTTATGCGGTAGTATTTCCCACTTCACCGTCTTGTATCCACCATCCTACACTTCTCTTCCAAGACGTCGTTACTCTAGGCTTGTTTCAGAAATCTAATTGTATTGTATTGTATTTATTAACATTCCATGGTATTCATACATTGCTTTACAGCTAGAATATGGAACAAGTCAAAAAATTTAATACTATTATAAAGTCTTAGGACCGTATTCATAGACATTTTTAGCGCGGGCTTTCGGTGGATGATCAGCGTTTTTCGTATTCATAAACCAGTGTTAGCGATAGGATATGATTTGAATTCTGTACAAGTAACCAGTGGATAGCCGGGGATAGCTTAGTACGCTCGTAGCGCGTGCTGCGAAATGTCTATGAATAGCACTCTAAATTTATAGTCACAGTCTAGATGAAATATATACAGACGAGATTTACAATATAGTCTACTAGTACAACACATCGTTTTAGTATCAATTTCATGAAGTGTTATTGAATGTCATGAATTCACCTACAGAATAGAAGGCGTGAGAAATTAGGTACTTCTTTAATTGGCCCTAAATAATCTTATGTTTTGTGTTTCATTTTTCATATCGATAGGGAGGCTATTAAAAATGTTTCTGCCATTTATAACGCACTACTTTTTGATAGCACGATAGACTTGGCGATGGAGTATGAAAGCCATTTTTGACGTGTATTTATGCTATGAACTGTTGAATTAGTTACAAAGTTTTCACGATTACATACGAGGAAAATTATTAATGAAAATATATATTGAAAAGCCATTGGCATTATTTGTAGTTTTTTGAAAATAGTCTTCACGATTCCCTAGATTTGGCGTCTACTATTATTCTAATTGAAGTCATTTGATATTACGTTATTTTCTCTTTCATGGTCTGAAGAAACACTTCTTCCATTATGTGTTTACGCATAGCCTCATAAGCTGTTTTTTCATCAAATGAACATCTTTTCACAGTATGAGAATCCGTACATTGATAGCACAATTACCGTCCGCCGAGTTAACTCTGTGGTAGCGCGCCTGCCTCCAGCTCCAGACTAGCCGACCAAGGTTCGATTCCCGGCGGGGTCAGAAATTTTCATGTAAAATTTCTACCTCGGGCCTAGGAGAGATGGAGGTGTACAACTTCTAATCACTAGATTGTGCACCAATATGCCTGGGTTAAATCCCAAATATCTCGGCGGTGCATATGAAGACAAGGCATTATGTCACTGTTGATAGTGATTCGTCCGTCGGATGGGAACGTTAAGCCTGGCGGCCCCCTTGGTGCTATTCGACAGGAGTAGGCTATGTCACGGCACCGGTCTTCCCCTTCTCCCTTCCTAATTTTCATCATCATCCTCACCCATTCTCTACACTACATTTACACGAACTCTTATACACACTCATCCTAGTACACGACATAACTCTCCACAGATACACATATGTATAGCATGGCCTGCCGAAGTTTTGTGCAATTTGAAAATGGTTCACAGCCTGCCATCTATCCGCAGAACCCGAATCACGCAAGTCAAGTGGCATTACACACACGCACGCACGCACTGCGTTTGCACTGTCAAGCTCATAACTTTATAGCAATGTGTTTCTACTCGTACCGTACTTATCTTGTTGTCTCGTCTTTGAAATTGAACTTAATATTGCTCATAAATTAACGCTGGATGTTTAGTAATTCAACTTAATAAATACGAAAAATGTAACTATTGTGACATAAGGATATGGCGGAACCGTCTATAGGGCCTTTATATGGATATGGTTGGACCGCAGCGGCGACAATCTTTGTTTCTGTGTTATGGTCTGAGTATTGGAGACGGTCTTGAGATAACTGAGGCTTATGTCGACGAAAACATTCCTGTATTGCAGTGGACCGGAAACAATTTCAGGTTTCCGATCTCTCTACGTCTATATGTTTCTATTACCTAACGATTTAATTTACTCAAGGAGTCACTGTTCTGGCCACACGTTACTGCTGTACATGGATGATCGTACACCTCTACCCAGGCATGTGAACATTAGGCCAGCAGTCTACTGGTTGACTTTTGCCCTTCATGGGCTGTCGCCCACACATTACTATTCATATCTTAATAAATATTCAGCTATAAATTGGGCTGGAAAAAGTATTCGTATCTGATCACTCTGTTACATATTATATTTACGTGATGGGGGAAGGGGTTGTACAACGATAGTCTGATGATGGAAGCAGTACAGTTGATCCAAGAGAAATAACTCAGATTACGTATTAAGTTAGTTTTATTTTGTGTTGATTGGCTATACAAATTGAAGTTATATCTCAAAACTGGTGAAGAAATAATAATCATTGTAAATTTATCTATTATTATTTATGTGATGATGAGTCCTTTTCCGTCTCTCTATATACAGGTTTCCCAATTTCATCTTTAGAACGATTCAGATTGTGAACAATATTATTAGTGTTGAGTAGCGAGCTCTCCACCAGATATTTCTAATGCTTCAAGAGCAGCTATCAAAAATCCAAAATTAAACCAAATATAAATTATAATAATTAGAAACAATAAATCCAGACGTTTGAGACGGGCAGGACATGTGGCACGTATGGGCGAATCCAGAAATGCATATAGAGTGTTAGTTGGGAGGCCAGAGGAAAAAGACCTTTGGACAGGCCGAGACGTAAATGGGAGAATAATATTAAAATTGATTTGAGGGAGGTGGGATGTGATGGTAGGGACTGGATGAAACTAGCTCAGGATAGGGACCGATGGCGGACTTATGTGAGGATGGCAATGAACATCCGGGTTCTCTAAAAGCCATTTTGTAAGTAAGTAAGTAAGTTATATTCAATGGTTACATCAACTTAATTAATGTTACTTGGCTGGCTTTAAACAAATAATTTAATAACTTAAATTGTATTACGGATTGTCATTACTTTTCTTTACAGCCTCAATGCTCCTGCCATCAACGCTCCTGCCATCAACGCTCCTGCCATCAACGCTCCTTGCCATCAACGCTCCTGCCATCAACGCTCCTTGCCATTAACGCTCCTGCCATCAACGCTCCTTGCCATCAACGCTCCTGCCATCAACGCTCCTTGCCATCAACGCTCCTGCCATCAACGCTCCTGTCATCAACGCTCCTTGCCATCAACGCTCCTTGCCATCAACGTTCCTGCCGTCAACGCTCCTGCCATCAACGCTCCTTGCCGTCAACGCTCCTGCCATCAACGCTCCTTGCCATCAACGCTTCTGCCATCAACGCTCCTTGCCATCAACGCTCCTGCCATCAACGCTCCTGCCATCAACACTCCTTGCCATCAACGCTCCTGCCATCAACGCTCCTTGCCATCAACGCTCCTGCCATCAACGCTCCTGCCATCAACGCTCCTTGCCATCAACGCTCCTGCCATCAACGCTCCTGCCATCAACGCTCCTTGCCATCAACGCTCCTGCCATCAACGCTCCTTGCCATCAACGCTCCTGCCATCAACGCTCCTTGCCATCAACGCTTCTGCCATCAACGCTCCTGCCATCAACGCTCCTGCCATCAACGCTCCTTGCCATCAACGCTCCTACCATCAGCGCTCCTGCCATCAACATTCCTGCCATCAACGCTCCTGCCATCAACGCTCCTGCCATCAACGCTCCTGCCATCAACGCTCCTTGCCATCAACGCTCCTGCCATCAACGCTCCTGCCATCAACGCTCCTACCATCAGCGCTCCTGCCATCAACGCTCCTGCCATCAACGCTCCTACCATCAACGCTCCTGCCATCAACGTTCCTGCCATCAACGCTCCTGCCATCAACACTCCTTGCCATCAACACTCCTTGCCATCAATGCTCCTGCCATAAACGCTCCTACCATCAACGCTCCTTGCCAACCTTACTAAGCTCTAAGACCAACACCAACTACCAAGCGGGGTCAGCCAAGACCCCGAGGAGAAATTGCTTTATAAAGAACAATTAAAACAATATAAGGTAATTCCTGGAGAGTTGCCCCACTTAAGGTTTTTATCGTTTAAAAATTAAACAAACCAAAGCAGATACTTTATTCATGTGTTATAGCATGTGACATACATTAAAGGTTTATGTAAAATATGAAACAATCAATAATTCGTACACAACAAGTGGCAAAATAAAAATTAATCAGATACGACATCACTGTAATATACACACATGTAGGGGAGAGATGCCCCGCTGTGTTAATTCCCAAATTAAACTATTAATTTGATAAATAACACTCTAAATAATGTTGCTTATTTTATTTTACCAATAAGTTAATTTTCTGAGCTCGTTTTTCAGTGCGACCACACATATGGCACTTAGCCCACATGTTATGCAACTTCTTGCAGAAAAGTCACTGAATCCAATCAACAACTTCCTTCATTTGATCAAATTTTCAAGGCACTCAACAAAGTAGGAACTATTTACTTTGTTTCATTTGACGACACACTCTTCATATTTTCTCCAAAAGTGTCTTCTATATCTACAAGATTTTGAAGAATTTGACTTGAGCTTTTTGGAACTGGGAGGGTTTGAAAGATGGTGTTTCCATTTTTATCTCCATCTGTAACGCTTTCTGCCGATCGCTTTCTTTTGTTCACAGCAAAAGATATTGCTGGCACATAGTTTATTTCATGAAGGGATTGAAAGGAGTCGCTGTCGCTGAATTTGCCATTGTGGCACTTGAGCCGAAATTACAACTTATTATCCCGTTATCATTAGAACTTGTAGCCGATAAAGTTTTCTTTTATTTGAGATTTCCTGAAGACGCACAGAAAGGAATTCTTACAGCTGTGTTGTTGATTGATGCATCATAAATACTGAAGAGGTGCTCAGGAACTGCATCTGGATTGAAAGGATAGAAACCTCTGGCTAGAAATCCAAATGACCTCTCTATTACTACCAACTCAGCTTTCTAGATGGATTGTCAGGCTTGCTTTTTATAAGCCATCCATCGCTGTGATTCTCTTCTTGAAATAATGCTTGAGAGACTTAAAATGTGAGCAATCAAGAGATTGAAGTGCCTGAGTTGCATAGGTTGGTAGGCAAACAATTGTGATTCATTATCCTCATTCTAGCATTTTATGTTATCTAAATGTGCTGAATGTTCATCCAAAATTAAGGGAATCTTGCCAGGATTCTTTCTTGGAGTAAAATTTTCCTTCAATCGCTTCATAAATAATTCTGATGGAACATAGGACTATTTTGGGTTCATATAAACCCCGTTTCTACTAGGAATCCGTCAAAAAAACTTCCATTTTTCGTCACAAACATTGACGGTAGAAGAAATGTTCCCTCCGAATTGCAATATGTTATGACAGAATCACTTCCACCTTTCTCGCTTGAAGTTAGACTTCAACATCTTTGGATCCCTTTTTCTCAACCACTTTTCCTTGTAAATTTGTTTAGTTGGATGCCACTTTCCTCTATTTTATGTGGCTTTCCTACAAATTGCCTTCACATAGAGTTGTTTCCAGTAGGTCAGAATACTGCTTGACTTCTTGTCTCGACATACCTTGACCCCTTCAGAGAGATGGATGATCCTTCTGACTGCCTGACAGGTAACTCAAGGTTTCGCTGTAGGAAGAATTGCAGCCATTGGATAATTCTTGAATACTCCACTAGATTTCAGTCGGTGGATTGTTCTCTAAATAATTCCATAACAGTGCGATGCTTCATTAATTCCCAATTCCCCAAAAAGTTACAGTAAGATTGAAGAAATCTCTGGGATTGCATTGACTAACGTTTGGTCGTGAAATGTGTCTTTCAAACATAACTTTGGACATCCCTTAACATTTTGAAGGCCCTCAACTTTGGGCACCTATTGAAAATGTCGCTGCAACAAATTTAGAATACCGGTATTCCTTAAAATGTTCATGGATTTCAACTTTGGACACCTCTTGAAAATATGTGATCCTCTGGCAAGTTTTGGTCATCCTTTAAAAATTATTGGCCTCTAATATGTAATAATTCTATTCCAATATAATAATTCAATTAAAATTCCAATAAATTCAGCAAGGACACTAATAATAATTAGTTATGTACGGTAACATCACTTAAGTACATGGGGCGTCTCTCCCTCGAACAGGTGGGGCATCTCTCCCTTTAGCATGACCATTACGCCTTATGTATTTAAGGGCAACCGTAATGGACAATTACTTATTTTTTTTTTTTTTTAGAATGGAGTACAATGCATGTACTTGTCAAATATATTGGATTGAGCAACATATACATAGCCATTATCCCAATTACGAATTTTGAAAAATTATAAATATTATAACAAAGCCTACGAAAAACAGCATTTCCTTTTTCTATTCACTTTTCACACACAAAAAAACCGTCACAAAGATTGCACTGCTTGCCTTCGAGGGTCGTATACGAATTAAACAAATGGTCCCAAGGTCGATTCCTTAGAGGTTTTGAGATAAGGAGAAAAGGAGGGTGGGGCAACTCTCCCCGTGGGGCATCTCTCCCGGAATTGCCTTATAACCAAATACTTGAAGAAAATTATAAATATAGTGCATTTTAAAAATACAGGTTATTTAATCAATGAGTTCGGGAACAATACAAGTCCAATTATACTCTAACATAACTGAAATTTCCTTCTCTGTTACACTTTTTCATATTTCGAATACATGTATTCAAGTTTTCCACAATTTCTTCCGTGAGTTCAAATTCAAAGTTTAAATTATTTTAAGGCAGATTTACTTTTGACAGTAAGGGCAAAAATATTCACAAAAAATAAATAGTGTGTACAGCTGAACAGAAGAAAATTATGTAACAAATTTCCCATCTCAAATCTACTTCACAGTTTCACTGCATGGAAGACGCACTGTTTTGGAAAATTTTTTTAAAGTGGCTTCCACAAATATATTTTTTTTACACATTTCACAGAATACACTAGCCTTCCTGTCAGTTTTTCTAGGGCACAACTGACATCGGCTTTTTTATAGCTTGATTGGAAGTTCACCATCTTCTCTTCCCATAGCTCTGGCTCAGGAAAGCTATCTCATTGCAGTTATTGCTGGTTTGTGAAGTCCTGTGGGATGCTGAATTCGTCATTTCACTTGCGGAATGATCAAGTCCTTGCCAAGTTGGAGCACAAAGTTCCTTCTTCCGTGCGTAGAACTTGACTGGAGATGTGGATTCTTCGCCTTCCATAGTATAATAAGCATTGAGACACCAAATGTCGACAATGTTCAGGAATAAGACATAAGACCATCTTCTTGTGGTTCTTTTCAGAGAATATTCATTTACTATTTTGTCATCGCCACTTCCCCCGTTTTAGGGCTAGGCAACAATACCTTGGGTATTCATTGCCTATTCTTTCTCATTATTCCACAACGTGTCAAATATTTCTTGTAAAGTTCACTTGAAAGTGGAATAGATGTATAAAAGAATATTTGTCATAATGCCGTATCCTCCTTGTAGGCAGCTAGTCTGTAATAATTTTTGTTTTACTGCTAAAGTAATTACTACCATTTGTTTCATATACAGTAATTTGTTCTGTCTACATGTAAGTTTGCCATTTTAAAATATATTATCGTTCCCATTTGTCGAGCGAATTTTGTGTTACACTATATATAAATTATGTTGTTGTTGACCAATGCTAAGGATCTTGGATTTCTTCCATTCTTCTGCGGGCGTCCAAGTAGTATTTGGTGAGTTGCGATGGTAAATCAGCGTCTATTTTCTTTATTGCTGGGCATTGTAGCAAATGTTCTTTATCCATGATGGAGTTCTGTTTTCTACAGAGGGTGCACTATGAATGCTGATAGATATTAATTCGATGTAGACGAGAGGAGAGACAATGATGTCCGGTTGTTAAGGGAAATACAGCAACAACCTTTTTTCGTGGTAAATCTGGGATGTTATTACTGTCTAGCAGAATGTTCTAAGGTTTGCCTTCGCTTTTTTCTTCAGGAATAAAATATAAAGCCTACTAAATTATTGCCGTATTACTTCTCGTCGTTCAATTGTTTCTGTAACTTAAAAGAGACGCCAAATTAATATATTACATACATCGATATCAGTTCATTACTCACTTTATGAAGTTACAGATAACAAGAAAGCAGTAATACCCGCGCAATAGTTACATCTACAAAAGTTTCCGTTTTATGTGAAACAGTTTTTCAGAAAATATTACAGAGAAATAGAATGCTTCAAATTTTATGGGCCTTAAAAGGCAACCCTCATCTTCTTTCACGATCAATGTTAACAGGTAAAAGAGGAAACTGACATTCATTTCGCCAGCGATTGCTTGCGAAAGGTGCAGGGTGTCAAGACTAGAGGATTACCGTGAAGTGTGAGCTAACATCTCCGATTGAATGTGTAGCATGATTTACTCTCGCAGCCAATCCCGTTTATATGCTCGTGTCAGGCAGAATGGGATGGATGTGGCACATCTCTATCGGAACAGATGCGACCGCTTGCCCGGGCAGCGTTTTGTGTCAGTTTTAACGATCTTGCGTACCAAAGCCTCCTGGATATGTGGCAGAACACTTGACAGGCGAACAGAGAACAGGAAGAATTACGATCCTGTTGATTTCCAACTATTTCTTTTTAAGGGTAGAACATAAATGAGTATTGGTAATTTCTTTTGTCCGCTTTTATGATCACCTATACAGATGTATTTCCGAGTACCAGAAATGTTAACAATAAAATTACATTTTAAAAACGAAACGAAATGTTTCATTTTGTGAAAAGAAAACATAAAAAGTTTGTAAGAACATTTTATTGATCTCTAAAAGATATGCTCTACGGCCCTTGAAAGAGAGCGCTCGCATAGTTGGCAATCCGGAAGTGATAGCCTATAGTTTAGTTTTCTTTGGAAAAATTGTTGCAGCAATGGTTCAAGTCCACATAATACTAACCATACCTACAGCGTTTAACTAGAGAAAAAAATAAAACTTATACTGAAGACTCTGTGCTTGACCATAAGTCCAGTCCACGTTTGAAGCTTTTAGAGAATGGATACACTTCTTACACAGATGCATGGTAAGATTATTGTAACGAAAGACATCGGAAGTGCATCTGAAACAGCAAAGAGCATCACATTGTTATTGAATGGAATTTGATCCAGTGACTATAAATTTCAAGCATAGCTAAACCACAGCAAACTAGAAGTTGCATATACTTACTAGACTGGACCAGTTACAAATTACGACCAGGAAAATCATTCTGCAAAGTCTAATGCTCTGACAGTCTCTGATTAAACAAATAAAATAATTAGATTGTTTGGAATAATGCGTACGTACTATAATTATAGTAAGGTATTTGGTTTTAGCTCCATTTTATGTTACTTTCGGAACATGGACCCATTCATTTGTTAGTACAAATAATTAAAATAAACAGGGGTAAGCGGAACCTATAAATTTAATAGTTCAACTTTTACATTTAATAACTTACTGAATTGAAATTAAAATTTGCCGTAAAATTTGAACAGGTGACCATCAATACCTTACCTGACTATGGTGAAAAGGAAGAAAAATTATTTGTCGGCTCATAGCTTACACTTGCCCCCACTGCTGGGGCTAGAGTAATGTAGTACCTTTCTGCAGCAAAGATCAGAATATTTATTGGGGCAAGTGGATATGAAAGAACATTATTGTTTGAACCAAAATGCAACACTGCTACAGTAGTTAATCATAGTAGTAATTTAAGCCCAAGAATATATAACAAATTTATATTTAAATATTCCAATCTTGTCAATTCTAATAGTTCTACTATTAAATTTAAAAATATATGTGTGGATTTTATAAAAATTGAAAAATCGTAAATTTAAATTTATATATTCTTATTGCGTAGTAGACATAAGACAAATTTGTATTATATACGTCTTAATTTCAATTCAGGAATCCGCTCCTAAGCACGAGTTCTACTCTTTCAGGGGCGAGCTAAAGTTTTTCTGTATATATTATAGTTTATGTTACAATTATTAGCAAAATAAATAAATAGATAAATAAACAAACAAAAGTAAACAAACAAATAAATAAATAAGTAAATAAATAAATAAACAAGTAACTAAATAAATAAGTAAATAAATAAATATATAAATAAATAAGTAACTAAATGAACAAATAAATAAATACATTATATTCTGTATAGAATGACAAGTTTAGGCTATATCTAAATAATAAAATGACACACAAACTAAATAAAAGCGTTTTTTTTTATGTTCCTAACAACTTTTGCTTAAGAGAAATTGAAAGAATCAAAAGACACTTAGAATGAGAATTTTATACTTTGGGTATTTAATACACTGCAAATACTTAAGTGACAAAATGACACACAAACTAAATAAAACGCATTCTTTATGTTCCTAAGAATTTTGCTTAAGACAAATTGAAAGAATCAAAAGACACATAGAATGAGAATTTCATATTTTGGGCGCGAAAATGTTTTCACTTAAGAAAGTGAAGTAGCTTCTAATAGCATGACCATTCGATAGTTGTCGCCACTTTACAAACTCGTCTCTTTGCGTTTAATGGCATGGATTACACTTACCCCAGTTTATGTTATATTTTATGTGCATCGTTCCCGGATAAATTGGTTCGTAGTAGTGAATATGAACAAAATATTTCCATAATTTAAGTGGAATTATTGTACTTAAAAAACTGTCCGCTGATGACCACTATGTCTATTTCGGTATCAGAGATCCTGAAAGCTTGTGCTTCCATGAAAATATTGACACAGTTCTTTTTTCCACCATGGCAGTGCTCTCTCTTAATGATCCAAATGTTGAAAAAGTAAAAACATTATTAAGATTATGAACTTATGCGTGAACTACCGTACTGCCTAATGTACCAGTCACTTGTAAATGCAAATAGCTGGCGTTACAGTTCTGCGTCGGCCTCAGAAAGCATTTAACCTGGAGTAGGCGTCATAGTTGTCGTAGCTGAGAGCGATGTTGGCCATGCACGGGGGGCTTTGTATGAAAATGCTGGTAACACACTTGTGAAAAGGAAGTCTCGATATTGTAAAAAGTTTATTTGTTTTACGAGCCCCGCACAATAGAGCGCCGTGAAACAAAAGACGCTCTCCAGAGAGCGAGCCACTTGACTCCACGTATTATTTCCAGTTTTGAAAAAGAAAGCTACGCAGCTGCATCCTCTCCACTCAACAGCGCTGCGTCATGAAGCCAAGAACTTCCGATCGGAGCCTGACGTCAATCGCCAGAGCTCTTCCCTTCACCGCGATCAACTCTGTGAATAGGGGACTTGGACAATTCATGTCGATTTAGGTTGTGCTTTATGTTGCGGTATTACTGTCACCATCATTATCATTTTTTTAGGAACTGTCCCCATTCAGATTCCTTCACTATAAACTGTGTAGTGCCAGAGAATGCCACTTTAGAGCTTTAACTATTCCCTATTTTCATCAATACTGTACAAGAATAAGTTCTGACTGTTCACTGTTTGTACTGATTAAAAAAATCTTTCTTAGGGTACGGTTACTATTTTTTTTTTTATATTTCCGGGTACAGGTATTGAAATATGAAAATACTACTTTTGACATTTCTGTAAATTTGCTCTTCAATTATACTGAGGATCACGTAAGAGTAATTCCTAAAAGATTAATTTGGCCGTCTCGTCAGTGTTGCCAACTAATACTAGATATCACCAAAAGAGATAAAATCACACAATGCCATGTACTACTATAGTGATAATAATAATAGTAATGTATGATATTCTTATTGAATTTGGTATTTCCAAGAAACTAGTTCGATTAATTAAAATGTGTCTCAGTGAAACGTACAGTAGAGTCCGTATAGTAGGTCAGTTTCTGTCAGATGCGTTTCCAATTCACTGTGGGCTAAAGCAAGGAGATGCACTATCACCTTTACTTTTTAACTTTGCTCTAGATTATGCCATTAGGAAAGTCCAGGATAACAAAGAGGGTACATCAGCTGCTTGTCTATGCGGATGACGTGAATATGTTAGGAGAAAATCCACAAACGATTAGGGAAAATACGGGAATTTTACTTGAAGCAAGTAAAGAGATAGGTTTGGAAATAAATCCCGAAAAGACAAAGTATATGATTATGTCGCGTGACGGGAATATTGTGCGAAATGGAAATATAAAAATTGGAAATTTATCCTTTGAAGAGGTGGAAAAATTCAAATACCTGGGAGCAACAGTAACAAACATAAATGATACTCGGGAGGAAATTAAACAAAGAATAAATATGGGAAATGCCTGTTATTATTCGGTTGAGAAGCTTTTATCATCCAGTCTGCTGTCAAAAAATCTGAAAGTTAGAATTTATAAAACAGTTATATTACCGGTTGTTCTTTATGGTTGTGAAACTTGGACTCTCACTTTGAGAGAGGAACATAGGTTAAGGGTGTTTGAGAATAAGGTGCTTAGAAAAATTTTGGGGCTAAGAGGGATGAAGTTACAGGAGAATGGAGAAAGTTACAGAACACAAAACCGCACGCTTATTATTCCTCACCTGACATAATTAGGAACATTAAATCCAGACGTTTGATATGGGCAGGGCATGTAGCACGTATGGGCGAATCCAGAAATGCATATAGAGCATTAGTTGGGAGGCCGGAGAGAAAAAGACCTTTGGGGAGACCGAGACGTAGATGAGAAGATAATAATGGATTTGAGGGATGTTGGATATGATGATAGAGAATGGATTAATCTTGCTCAGGATAGGAACCAATGGCGGGCTTATGTGAGGGCGGCAATGAACCTCCGGGTTCCTTAAAAGCCAGTGAGTAAGTAAGTAAGTAATAATAATAATAATAATAATAATAATAATAATAATAATAATATAGTATTAAGAATAACGGTGTTTTGCTTATTTACCACAGCTCATCTTTATGTTGGGGAGGTGTTTTCTAAAAGGTTTAATAATTTGTGAAAGAGTATATTTTTCTTCTGGACTCTCACAGTTTATGTTAGTAGTTAGTAGATTAGTGTATGATGTAATATTAAAATGTATTTTGTCTGACAACATGAAATTCACTAGGCCTACTTTGATTAAACAGTTTACGAATCACGAGACCTAACCTAAAAATGTATTTTGTTTGATCACGTGAAATGATTAGTACGAATTCCGAAAACGAATGCCACTTTGAAATGTATGCTTTGGAATATTTATTCCATTATTGTAATAAAAGTCTAAACACGAAAGAAATTAATTAAAATGTGAAATGGTATTTCTATCGATTATTCAAGGGCATGTATCACACGAAATATGTTATATTTATTTACACTTAGCCTACCTGACTATAATCTTGAAATTGTAACCATAACGCAAAGGAACACATACAATAACTATTATGTATTAATATTAAGACTGATATTAATTAATTATTAGTATGTTCAATTTCACTAGCTTCCAGTAATGGTCTCAGAAATCTAGAACAATTTGAATTTTCAGAATTTAAACTATTGACAACTTGTGTCACTGCTGCCAACATAGCAGTTATAAAATCACTACCAGTTGTAGTATTTCTTAGTACGGAAATTCGAAACGAAGTTGCCAAAAGAAAATTCAACCTGGGAACAAGAAAATCACCATAATCCACTAGGTTATGTAGTAATGGGGGAAAAATGGTTAGGTTTCACCCTTAGGGTATTAAATAAGCTGACCCGGGCTATATATTGCATTTACACACTTTGAAGAATTAAATAGGCTTACTCATTCCATTTGCACACTGAAATATTAATTCTGCTTAAATACCACTTAAACTACTGGTATTTTTCAGAACTGTGAATTTTTTTAAGCAGGTCTTCTCTGGATCTCAATTTTTCAGCACATTTCTGATAGGTCATGCTGAAGTTGGTTAAGATAGCAACCATAGCTAGAACAGTTTCTAACTCATTTTGGATTTTTGGGATGTCCACATCATTTTCATTGAAGGAAAAACTCTGTCCACCGAAGCATTACATCCAGAAAGACACAGAGATAGTTTAGTCAACTTCTGAAGTTGTGCACAGGGATTCATTTTCTCACAGAAAAATTAAAAAAATTCTGATGGCATTTTTTTCATTTCACTTTGTTATTTTGTATGAAGTCACATTTTCTTCAAGTAAGAAATTTCTTCAAATAAATCAACTTCGTCAGATCAAGTCCATCTACATTTGAACGAAAATAATGGACAGTGCCATCAAAGTTTTCTCTTTCTAGAGGAGAACTCAACAATACGGTATGCATATCATAGGTATCTTATCTTGTGAATGAATTCGCCAGGTACCGGATAGTCAACAGTGTTTTCATAAAATTATATCAACTCTAAAAATTCCGGGGATATCCGGGGACGACTTATGTCCGAGGGCAAAAAGAAAAATTCGGGGACTGTCCCCTGTAAACGGGGATGTCTGTTAACCTTATCGTAAGGACTTGATAGCTCAGGCGGTAGCGCTTTTACCTACTGGTTCTAGACTACACTCATTGGCCACGGACTTAATCCCTTCTTTCAAAATTTTTAGTTGACATTCCTTAGTAAATTTTTCCTAATTTTTGTCGTTCACCTTCTTCGACGGACTTTTACTTTTTCGGGTATTGACTTCTCCCTCCTACTGTACATCTGCCGTCAGTCTTGTTGTCTGCCGAGAGACTAACCCTCTCTCGGACATTACAGTTGCACATAATATGGACATAAATTTTGTCCACATTATTGTAAACAGAATAATTCAGTTAAATATTAATTTACCGTATTGCATTAAAGAGCAGACTGCTCTTCTCAATCAACTTTCAATTCAAGCTATGGCTAAATTATGGAAGCTTTTTTTTGTCTATATTAAAAGATAATTAAAACATAGAGGACTTCTTAAACTGAAAGTTAATCAACGCAAACGACTTCGCAGCTGGGTACCTGACAAAATGAGTGCACTAGTTTTTCTCGCTCTATATACATTGAAAGGTACTGCTGGTGCCAGCGTTTTTGGCGTGTGTCCTAGATATATAGTGCCCTGTTTGTGAGCATATCTCTAGTGCAGTTGAGAATGGTACCACTTCCTATACACGTCACATCAGCCATATTCCAAACACAGTTGTCAGACTGATTGCGGCAAATGTAAAACACTCGCACTTAATGTTCCCATTACTTATTTCACACACCAAAAACGGTGACACGGACTGTATATTTAAGAAATAGAACATTCACCGTGTCTACGTGACAGTAATTAACATAATCTACTCGTATCTGAACTTAAAATAAATTTATGTTACAATAGGTAATCAATAACACTTCAGTGGCTCATATATCTGCACCTACGCCAAAGACAGCTAGAAATCGCCCATCCTTATTGCTTAGAAACCTGAGTGATGTTAGACTCATGAAGGAGATAGCACAATGGGCCCATATGGTTGAAGCCTAAGGTCACATGGACTTTCTTAGTTAATTACAATAATAGTGCTCGGAGTGTGATGTTGACCACATCACCTTCCTGAGATTCGGAAAGGATGGGAGCGTACATCACTGCTTTCTGTATACCTCATTGACAGTATACCGACAGTTTTCTACCAATCTCCTCCCCAAATCAAGGACGGGATGGAAGACTATGCGCTAGTCCTTTGGCTAACAGAATGCCAAGAATTGCAATGGAGTGTGAATCAACCTGACGAATGTCGTCGCGGTGCTGTGGCACACCCTGTGCTCGAGGGCTTCTTGTCGCTCGCTATTGTGTGAACCAATTGAATCTTCTTTGTGCCGCGGAGGAAGCGACCATGCGGGCGTAGTATAGTCGCTCCCCGTCAGATGGAGCACTATACCGGCATCATGTTTTTTCTATCGTTATAGATGAATTCATTCGTTATAGTAGTATATTCCTATGATCTTTTTATTTAAATTAATTCTAAATGAAATTCTAGGTATAGAATTATTATTATTATTATTATTATTATTATTATTATTATTATTATTATTGTTATTATTATTATTTATTTGGTTATTCAAAGACGCTGTAATTACTAGGTTAATTATCGTCGATGCGATGGGCGATAGTGAGATGGTATTTGGCGAGATGTGGCCGAGAATTAGCCATATATTACCTGATATTCGCTTTACAGTTGGGAAAACCTGGGAGAAAATCCAATGAGGTAATCAGCCTAAGCGGGAATCGAACCCATACCCGAGCGTAGCTCCGGACCAGCATACAAACATTTCTGCCGCCTGAGCTACGTCATATTATTATTGTTTCCTGTTCATCACAAAAATACAACCCTAGGTCAATTGTAAGATTGATTCTTACTAGTTTATTACTAGCCTATTGTGGTTGAATGGTCAGGCCTTTAGCCTATCATGCACGCGGTACGGAATCGAATTTAGGTCAGATCTAGAATTCTTTATTTGAAAAATTCGTAGTGATACTTAATGATGGAAATGATCGCAATTGCGATTTTTCTCAGGGTTGTCCCTTCCACAGTAGGCTATTCCCCGAACGCCTGCTGGAGACGCACGGGGGAGAACTGATGTAGGGACGAGTGGGGCTCCCTGCTCGAAACGTTAGTGTAGTCCGCCGGTGTGAGTTGGGAATGCGCCTAGCCTGAGGGTAAGCGTAATATATATGTTCTAGATCGCAGTGCTGGGCTGTAGTGCTCCCAAAAAAATACTGTTACTTTTAGTAAGTTCAAAAAGTGAGTATTGTTTAGACATAGGCCTAATCATCAGTTCAAATTACTGTTCCGACATCGAATTGAAAATTATATCTATAGCTGATTCGTTAATATTTCAGTATGCCTAAGCCTCCCTTCCTTTTTTTTTTAGTAGGTTATTTTACGACGCTTTATCAACATCTTAGGTTAGCGTCCGAATGAGATGAAAGTGATAATGCCGGTGAAATGAGTCCGGGGTCCAGCACCGAAAGTTAACCAGCATTTGCTCATATTGGGTTGAGGAAAAACTCTGGAAAAAACCTCAACCAGGTAACTTGCCCCGATCGGGAATCGAACCCGGGCCACCTGGTTTTGCGGCCAGACGCGCTGACCGTTACTCCACAGGTGTGGACCCTTCCTTCCTTGTGTGACAATTTTCAATGAAATTATTTCAAAATCGAGTATTTTAATATGGTCATAACATTTTCCTACAATCCATTACTTTTGATGTAGACTGAAAAATATTTAGTTATTTGTGGACGTGTTAGTTTATTCTCTTAACAATTTTAAGAGTTTGGTGGAAGAAGGGACTATCCCGCTCTTCTATAAAATTTAGTTTTTTTTTTTTTTTTTTTTTTGAAGAATATTATAATAGACACAATCTAATATGCATGTACGTTCACGTGTTTTTTGTTGTGAGCTATGCCTAAACTTGTTATTTTTGTTATCGAAGTAGAAGCACTAAACTCACGCATTCCCTTCTTGGTGAAAGTTTAAATGCATGAGATAGGCCCTTCTTCCACCAAGCACTTCAGTTACTTTATACAGCTACATCTCCGATGAACTTTATTTTTGTAACTAATTGAAGTAGTGAGATCAATAACCATTCAAGTCCATTTACACAAGTTTCGAGAAAAATGCAAAAAAACTTTTTTTATTTCTTACCTAATAATTATTTTTGCATATAATATTTCTGGTTGTTTTAGAGTTCAAGACAAAGTAGTATAGCAACTTTTAAAGTCGTAACACTTGTGGAAATATCCAAAATTTAATTTCAAATTTGCATAAAACGAATGGCCAGAAGTAGACTTGAATGGTTATTGATCTCACCGAGCTTCAATTTAGCCTACTAGAAAAACGATCTTGCATCAAATGATATATTAAATAATCAATTATATTTTATTTGGTGTAACCCTATACTTATTTATGAAATAGTAGTCACGAAAGTCTTTTCTTCCAAGCCTAAGTTATTGCCCTCTTCTTCTTCTTTTACTCTACTCCTCCGCCCCTCAGAAAAGTGTCCGAATACCAGTGGCGGTTCCTCGGGGGAGGGAAGGGAGGAACGTCCTCCTCACATTTTTCTTCTTTTGAAGGTAAATACCAAATAAAATATGTGCCTTGAAATTCAAGGAAGATTCGATAATTTTTAAGTTCACAGCTATAAGAAAACCTCGGTTGATCGAGTTTTAAACGATGCGCGCTCATGTGCTGCTAGAAAACTGTGTAAAGATGCGAGATTGTTTGTGTGGAGGAAAGCCAATCCATTCCTCCTTTACTGAAGTTAGCACACATAGACAACAGCGCACTAGCGGCCAGAGAAAGAAGCAGAGTTTTAAAGCGAGTAAATGAACGGAGAGGGAGGAGATCCTCCTCTGAATCAGCGCATGGGCGGGAAATAGAAACCGACTGGTCGTGCAGCAAGCTCGCTACCGCTGCCATCTAACGATCTTGCATTCAACCTGACTATAACACATGTAGGAGGAGGCACAATAAAACAGTTTTAACGCAACGCTATGAAAGACACCATGTAAACTTTTTTTTTTTAAATTATAAATCAAGAATTTTATTCATTGCACTTTATATAGGTTACTATTCATGGTTTGAAACTTTCAAGGATGTTTGAAAGTTAAAGTCGTGTTTATATAAAACAAAGAGGAAGTAATTCTACGTTAGTATCGCAGATCTTTTTGGCCACTGAAATTCACTTCCGTTCAATGTGTACTAGACAGGGCAACAGCCAAGTTGTCAGTTTTGTACAAATGTATTTGAAACTGAAAGTAGGTACTCCAAACTGCATTATTTTTAACATAAAAAATTAATCGGCCACCGGCTTTGAACAATAATGGTAGTATGACTTTACAACAACTGACATTCTTGAAAAGCATGTGATACTGAACTTGTAAAATGTATATGTGGCAACACAAACCACGTGGGTGGATGCAGTGTTCTCGCTTTCCTCAGATTATTTCCCATTCCCATTTCCGTGGTTCCGATTACGTGTTAGTTGCTATAGTCTCTTCCAACACGTGTGATGCTGTAGTGTGCTCGAAAAATGCTGCGATGTGAATTTCCTTGTAATTGTTAATTTGTGCAATTATTCAACAATGAATGGAAGTGAAAACATTATATTTTATGGAATTTAGGAAAATCAGTTTACAAGAACAGATTATTGCTATACAGAAGGGAAGGCCAACCCCAACACTACCTGGTCTTACATGTGTGCATGTTGGCTAATTTGTAGCATGTTTCATTCAAGAAGGTGTCATTTCGTCCGGTTACCTTCTTTCCTCCTCTTAAGAAATACGCAGGAGCCGCCACTGCCGAATACATAACGGCCTATTTCATTAGGCAAATTTTACAGTAAATACTTTCCAGAGATAGACCTTGCTGACGTAACTGTATGAGCGTCCTGATAGCAGCAGACTAATATACTTGGTAATTGTGCAGGACGAGAATCGAACCCCCCGCAGACCATTCTCTACAACCGATGCTGTGGGGATTTGTGGAGCAGACATGTCGGTCGGGTTACAGAGATTAGTCTGACGGCTCTTGACGTAGCTTGAGTGACTTAGCCCGCACTAAAACAAACAACAAGCTACTATGCTCTCTGCCATAGACACAGATTTCTCTCTTTCTATCTCTATTTCATTCCTTTTTCATGTTTCTTATTTTCATTGTCTTTGTTTCCTTTCCAATATATTAATGTTTCTTCTAACTATTTCGCCTTTTTTATTCTTCATGGCTTTATTAATTTCTTCTTTTATTCTTTCTTCTCACATTATTTTTCTTTAATTCTTTCTTTACTTCTTGTTGTTGTTTAGTCAGCTGTCCGAAGACAGGTCTGAACCTCACGAGTGATACCAAGAAAGCATCACTTATGAGTAGGGCTAGGATTTTGATGACCTATAAATCAGGAAAAAAAAATCCTGAAGACAACGCATTCATGACCTAAAAATTAAAAAAAAAATGCCCTTAAAAATGCCCTAAAAATTGATCTTACATAATTGGCTTAGTAGGAATATTAATATTTACACTAATAATTAAATTAAATACTATTACCAACATTCAAGGTTATTTAATTTTACATTATTTTTCTCAGTAGTACACTTTCATTAATTATTTTACCTGATGTAGTTCCATGTAGTCCACCACAAGGCCACTCTTATCCGGAACTAGCAGGTATAGAGGAGTCTATAATGAAGGGCTGGTTGGACTGATCCATTACATGGGGTGTACTACGTTAAAATGACAATATTTGTGTAGAAAAACGATTAAAATATTATACAAAATGGATATTAATGGACAAAATATGTAGAGAAAATATCAAAGGAAATAAACATTATTTTACATTAATAATGGAGATTTATGCCAAAATTAAATGAAAATACCCCAAAAATGACCCAATAAAACAAAAAAATGCTCTTATGAGTTGTAAGAGGTAAAAAATGCAAACAAATGCCCTAACAAATATGTTTCAAAACACTCAGTTTATCACATAACATATAAATACTTAAGCAGCTATGTTTCTGGCTTACTAGAAAAACAGATGCAATTTCATCAAAATCCTAGCCTTACTTATGAGGCAACTAGGCAAGGAGATAATGGGGTAGGGTGGCCAGTTCCTTTCCCCCTCCATTGCATACATCGCCAACTAGTCAGACTTCAGATGCATACGAACAAATTATTCTTCCTCTGACATATATCGTCAGAGTCCACACCTGTAGAGTAACGGCTAGCGTGTCTGGCCGCAAAACCAGGTGGCCCGGGTTCGATTCCCGGTCGGGGCAAGTTACCTGGTTGAGGTTTTTCCTCAACCCAATATGAGCACATGCTAGGTAACTTCCGGTGCTGGACACCGAACTGATTTCACTGGCATTATCACTATCTCATTCAGACGCTAAATAACTTAAGATGTTGATAATGCGTCGTAAAATAACCCACAAAAAAATATATCGTCAGATAATAGATGTACATATCAGTCAAAAACCTCAATCAGAGGATCTTTACTTCTTATTGTTTTTTTTTTCCTATCCTTTTCTTTATGACCTTATTTCTTTCTCATTCATGTTTCTGTTTATGTTTCACTAGCTCCTTCTTACTCACATTTTCTTCGTGTCTCCATTTTTTACTTTCTTCATTACCCTACTTCTTCCTTATTATTTGCCCTTCCTGTTCTATATTTTTCCTCCGTAAATTTTTCTTTCTTTCCCTTTTTATTCCTCATGTTAATTTCTTCCTCCCTCTTCTTTCTTCTTTCTTTGCGTCCTCTTTCTTCTTTATTAAACTCGTGTATCCAGTCTGTACTTGAGTGTGTTGCATGGTCAGGTTGCTTGTTTACTAGAAATTGCCTACTGAAGGATGCATTGGAAGGAATGGTGAACGGGAGAAGTATTCTTGGTAGAAAAAGATACGAGATTATAGACGACATTAAGATATATGGATATGAGGAGACAAAGAGGAAGGCAGAAAATATGGAAGACTGGAGAATGTTGGGTTTGCAGTGAAAGACCTGACACTATGAATGAATCTGTTTGTCCACACCTGTGGAGTAACGGTTAGCGAGTCTGGCCGCGAAACCAGGTGGCCCGGGTTCGATTCCCGGTCGGGGCAAGTTACCTGGTTGAGGTTTTTTTGCGGGGTTTTCCCTCAACCCAATATGAGCAAATGCTAGGTAACTTTCGGTGCTGGACCCCGGACTCATTTCACCAGCATTTCACCTTCATCTCATTCAGACGCTAAATAATCTAAGCTGTTGATAAAGCGTCGTAAAATAACCCACTAAAAAAAAAAGAATCTGTTTAGTTCGTTCTTTTGCGTACAGTACGTGTCTTTCTATCATTTGTTCTTCCTGTTACGTCTTTCTCCCTCTCCGTTCTTACTTAAAGGGAGCTAGCAGCCGGCAGTGTATCCTGTCTGTACTTGAGTGTGTTGCATGGTCAGGTTGCTTGTTTACTAGAAACAGGACGCCTCGCCCTAACAACCAGACCAAATGTTTGTTAACAAGCCCGGCCTTAGTAATCATTTGGCTGGCAACTTCTCTGACATTCGTGTCGTGCGTGTAGTGTGGACACAGGCGAAAGATAGCCGCTTTGTCTCTCGTTTCTTTCTGTAATTCATCGAGTGAGGTACAAGGTAACGGATCTCACGCATGCTTAGATATAGATGTGCAATAATTTTATACCACCTTTTATAATATGTTATACATATAAATTGAAGTGATAAAACTGTGTATAAAATGCATGTTAAAGTTTGTTGTAAAAAGTGTGATGAATAGTCCGTGTACCTGGCGTATAACTGCATTTAAGGGACTCTAGGACTGAGTTCTGAAAATTATAAAATCTATCTATTTATCTATTTATGTATTTATTTATTTATTTATCTATCTATCTATTTATTTATCTGTTTATTTATTAATTTATTTATGTATTTATTTATATATCTATGTATCTCTTTATTTATTTATTGATTTATTGATATTTAGTTATTTGCTTATTTATTTACCTATTTATTTATTTACTTATTTATTTATTTATTTATTTATTTATTTATTTATTTATTCATATTTTTTTATTCGCAAATGATTTTGAACTCCTGTTTTTCAAGGTACCTACTGAACATTTCTCAATGTTAGATCTCAGATAATATATGCAGGAGCATGTAAGAATATTTCCATTGAATTTCTTTGAAGCTGCATGCATGCGCATGGGCATTTTGAACATCAGAAAAATGTAATTTCGAGAAAAAGACAAATTTATGAAATGTGATACAATAGGAGCAGCCTGTATAAAAATTGCCCCTGTACTTCAAATAAGACGTAGAGGCAAAAAACCTCTTTCTATCAATTTCCTAAGTGCCCAAGGAATATTTTCGTACAGAAGCCGGACATTGATTTTTTTCTGGAAATTTTTGTAAAAACTCAGTGCTATTGTCCCTTAAACACGTTTAAAAAATGCATTAGAGTCATGAGTTATATTTAATTCTTTTGTTTGTGGGCAGTAAATTATTTTCGAACTACAAATTCATGTGACTTAATTTGGAATTGATTTGTCCAAGATTATCAAAGTGAATGTACTTATTCTTGGTACCGAAACAATGTGAATAATTTTAATATACAGGTTTGAATATTCAGTTTTTGTGAAATCGGTTAATTCTGATTTTAATAGTGCTCCATTGTTCGGTAATATATTTTTGTAAAATCTTTTAACAGACCCCATAATTATTAAAGAATTTTCTATTTACGATTAATGTAGTCATAGGTTAGTTTTGTATAGTTCTTGTCAGTTTGTAAAATAGTTGCTTACTGTTGCAGTGTTTGTTATTATACCCATTAGCTAACGAAAACACGGATTGGAGGTCGCGTATACTTGTATCTCACAAGGCTGTGTTGCCACATCTTGCTTGTTTTTAACTTGCATTAATTAAACACATTCGCAATGAAACTTGACAACGTAACTTTGCTCAGCACAGCTGCTTATACCAGGACTTGATATTTTGTTTGTGCCATTTGCAGACTCAAACTTCATAAATAAGACATATCTTGAACCTTTTTATAATTTAACGTGACGACAACTAGGCTATAGGCTAGGTAATTTAATTATTGTAAAATTGTAATGTATTTTGTTTTTCTTTTTGATAGAAGTCGTTCCAAAAATTAGTTTTAGTATACCTTGATTTTGTCCGTTATGTCTTTTTCTTTTCTAATATCTTTATAATTTTTTTATGGAAGTATGTTTTTCTAATGGTACTTACTACTATGTTTTATCCTGCTATCAAACCTCGTCGTATTGTGAATCTGAATATGTTACCATTTTTCTTCTGAGGTATAGTTTTCGTAAAATTAATTTCCTATTTGAGGTAAAGGTAAAGATACCTCGTGACGTATAGAGGCATAGAGGTAGAGCTTAATTGCTTTCTTGAAGTCGGTACGAGAAGGTGGTGTGGTTAGTACAAAATTCTCCCTGTGCTGGTTGTTAAGTTTTCTCATTTTATTTCATTTTTCGAGTAACTACTTTTGTTACAAGTATTAAGAATCATATCATTACCTAATCATCATTAGCCTTGCAAGTAATAACCCCAGTGGTATCTTTCAACTTTTGTAGTATCGGCCCATACTCGTATACCTTCTTCCTTCAGTTAGAAAGTGAAGTACTTTTCTTGTTAGTTCTTAGTGTGTCATCCTGTTTCGTTGTGTGCACATCTGCACATGTAAATACTACGGGTTTCAGCAAGGAGAAAAGTATCATACATGACTGTGTTGTTGGCTGCATTGTTTATTCATTACTCTTCTTGTATCCAGAATTAAAACGGTGCTTGTTGAAGGATTCGAGAAGGCTGAGTCCAATACAGTAATATACGAGTACCTCAATTATATTAATTTGTAGTAACTTGCTTCTTAACAGAAAACATATTGTGATTTATTTTGGTCGAGACTCGCAGTATAAAACACAAGGCAAACTCCTCGCGAAGGTGGTAGATATATTGTAAAGTTCTAAACGTTTTCGGAGCAAGATGACAAGAGCGATGTGTTTTTGTACATTGATTCAATGCACACGACTTAATATTTCTTCGTGTGCAACTTTTCAGTAGAAATAGATGTAATACATTTCTGTCACTGCTTAACAAGTAAAGGACAGGAATATATACCTATACCACAGTCTAGTATAGGCTATACAGTTACGAAGCTTGAGTTTACGAGGGTACTAGGAACAATAGACTGTGCGGGTCTATTTCGCATTGTCTGTAATAAGGCGATAGTAGCGATCCTAGTGGTTAGCAACTATCTATGGATGCATATTTACTACGTATTGAGCTTCGTGCCTGTACTGGGTGTTCATTTCAAAGTGTGTCATGACGTCACTGTTATGAATCAACGATTTGAAGCGAGTTTCAGCTTTTATGTCAGAGAAGTTGTCTATTAATCAAGGCGTTCAATCTGAACTTGAGAACGTGTACGGTATAACTTTAACGTCGTAGCAACAGATGGCAACAGATGGCGGTCTGTACTGTGTACTACCATAACCTCTTTCGAACTGTGTTTTGCGCGGCCAAGTCGTAAGCAGAGTATTTGTTATCATCGGTTGCGTGCGGCAACATTCCACAATACAAATCAAATGCTCCGTGTCCATGTTTACCTTCGAAGTTAATGTCAACAAATACGTAAGTAATCGTCTTAACCCTCCCCCCATATCCCGACAGTAAGAAAAAAAATCCACCTCAGTACTGTATATGTTGCCAAACAGTTCACATTCCTGCCACTACCGGCGTTACCGTACATAGGCTATCAGTAAGTACTTGCTATGCAACTTCTCTAACGCATAGGTAATACACCTCTGCGGAAATGTAGGAAGATTGAATTCTCTAAGCTCATCGACTAGCCATATGACGGCATACAGCGAGCCATGACACACTTGGAACTGAACACTCAGTATAAGTTATACTAGAATGTGCCTATACCAAGTGCTGAAGAGTTTCACCCCGTCTGAATCGAATAAACACTGCTGGAGTGACGTATAGGCCTATTGTTAAACCATAGGTCCCGTTCAAATAATATTTTCCAATCACAGGACATTTAAAAAATCCATACCGCATTTTATTTTCACTTCAACAAGAAAAATATAAACATTCCTTGAGATTTGAAATAGCTACATACTCGTAGTATGAGATTTAGCACTCGTATATCTCACATAGGCCTAAGCTGCATCTATACGGTACAATTTTCCATGCGCTGGCTTGAGACTGTAATGGATCCACTAGGGTCTAATACGTGAAAGACATGATGATGATGTGTATGTATTTATTAACACTACAATTGGGTATACACCCGGTGGCAGTGATATATAATATACAATAATACCATTACAGCAATAAAAATGAAACAAAATAAACATAAATTTACTTCTAACTATAAAGAAATAGATGCAATAAACCTAGGACTATAAATAAAACGGTCGACCTGGTTGGCAAGTTGGTATAGCGCTGGCCTTCTGTGCCCAAGGTTGCTTAAATGCGATAGGCTCATGTCAGTAGATTTACTGGCATGTAAAAGAACTCCTGCGGGACAAAATTCCGGCACATCCGGCGACGCTGATATAACCTCTGCAGTTGCGAGCGTCGTTAAATAAAACATAGCATCATAAATAAAACCATAGCTATAATAACGCCTACAATAAGCAAAAGTAAACCTAACTTATATGTACTTCTATTTCACCCAACTATTACCAATTTAAGTAATTACATATAACTTTAATTAATTACATATCAACTTAATTACATATCATCTTAATTAATTACATATCACCTTAATTTATTTACATATCATCTTAATTAATGACATATCAACTTAATTAATTACATGACACAACTTAGTTAATTACACTGCACCTACAATTATATTTTCAGTCTAATCTTCTTCAATATTTCCTTGAATGATTTGAAAGATGCGTCGCCGGTACGGAGACCGTGCGATCTACCGCGGCTGCTGGCACCAGACTTTCCCTCAGATGATGGTGATGATGTTGATGATGATTATGATGATGATGACTTAGTATTGTCACCATTACTCGTCCAGTAGTTACAAGACTCCTTGTCTAGATTTGCTGCTTCACGCAGACCGGCTTGTGAAACGTAGAAATCTCTGTTGCTCGAATTAAGAAAATATAAATTCTTGTATATATACCAAGAGGAAGGAGAAACTTGAGAAGACCACGAGCATTCTAATATTGTTGCAAACATTTTATATCGAGGTCGTTAATATTTGCGCGGAACTTGGTCAGTCTTAGGTAGGGCTAGAATTTCGATGACCTATAAATCACGAAAAAAAAAATGTCCTAAAAACAATGCATTTATGGCCTAAAAATCTTTCAAAAATGCCTTTAAATATGCCCTAAAAATTGATCTTATGTAATTGCCTTAGTAGGAAAAGAGGTTTTGTACTACTTAATATTTAGACTAGTAATTAAATTAAATTCTAGTACCAACATTTAAGCTTATTTAATTTTACATAATTTTTCTAAGTAGTGCACTTTAATTAATCATTTTACTTGATGTAGTTTCCATGTAGTCCACCACAAGGCCACTCTTATCCGGAACTAGCAGGCAGAGAGGAGTCTGTATTGAAGGGGTGGTTGGACTGATCCATTACATGGGGTGTACTACGTTAAACTGACAATATTTGTGTAGAAACCGATTAAAATATTATATAAAAATGGGTATTAATGGACAAAATATGTAGAGAAAATATCAAAGGAAATAAACATCATTTTACATTAATAATGGGGATTTATGGCCAAATTAAATGAAAATGCCTAAAAAAATGACCGAATAAAACAAAAAATGCTGCTATAAGTTGAAACAGGAAAAAAATACAAAAAAAGCCCTAACAAATATGTCTTAAAACACTTACTTTATCACATAGGGTAAACTAGGGAAGTAGCCCCACTTGTGGCTACTTCCGTCATTGACTTCTAGCAGAATGTAGTGCCCACAAGTGGCGAGATAACACGTTAAAGTACAGAGTGTCCAACATGCCCGACTGTCCAACAGACCCCAGTTTACCCTAACATATAAATACTAAAGTAGCTATGTTTCTGGCTTACTAGAAAAAAGATGTAATTTCATCAAAATCCTAGCCTTAGTCTTAGGTATTATTTTTAGTAGGTTATTTCACGACGCTTTATCAACATCTTAGGTTATTTAGCGTCTGTTTAGTCTTAGGTATAGGCCTATAGACGCGTGGATAAAGTCAGCTGACTGATATAGGTTGCATAGAGCCTTACTTCCTATCGTAAATGTCATCTTAAATCTACTGATATTTGGACAGGATAGAAGGTATCGGTGTTCAGTCAGCCTGGTTTGCTAATTAAGTTCGAACTGGAGTTAAGAACGTTGACAGGTTTCTTTCGCTGCAGCTCTGAATGCCCTTAGAGTCTGGATTTCAATTAAGCTGTGACAGGTGTTGGTGTTGTCCGTCACAAAGAGAGATATAAGTCAGGAGTGCGCATTACTGTCAGGCAGGTAGGGCGAAGCCTTTCGCGTGCCAGAATTCAATGAGTAACCGAAGCGAGGCTGCCCAGATAATAAGAAATGGTTAACTAACAATGGTTTCATTTCCAGGCCAACGCGCGGTACGCTCTTTGTTCCCCCTCGCACACAAAGTTGGGAATCTTATTCTTGTCGGTTAGGATTTGTGTTGTCATGACAACATGAGGGTCACGTGTCGACATGGGGGCTGTCTGTCGGACATGCGGGTCCATCCTTATCTTGTTACACTAAAACATCTCGTCGAATCTCGGTCAGGGCCGGAAATCCTGTAGCAGCGTTTGCTAACGTTCTATTTTATAGATACGCTGTTCTGAAACCAAAGAAATAGGCCTACAAGTTTCTTTTTGTGACCATTGAAGATTTTCACACGCCTAGTGTGAGGTTTATATACAATCTGATCCGTTTGGGTATGAATAATATTTATTTATTATTATAAAGCTGTTATGATAGTAGGAAAGATTTCTTGGTGGAGAAGTTCAAATATCAGGGAGCAACAGTAACAAATATAAATGATACTCGGGAGGAAATTAAACACAGAAGAAATGTGGGAAATGCTTATTATTATTCGGTTGAGAAACTTTTATCATCCATTCTGCTGTTGAAAAATCTGAAAGTTAGAATTTATAAAACAGTTATATTACCGGTTGTTCTGTATGGTTGTGAAACTTGGACTCTCACTTTGGGAGAGGAACAGAAGTTAAGGGTGTGTGTGAGAATAAGGTGCTTAGGAAAATATTTGGGGCTAAGAGGGATGAAGTTATAGGAGAATGGAGAAAGTTACACAACACAGAACTGCACGCATTGTATTCTTCACCTGACATAATTACGAACATTAAATCCAGACGTTTGAGATGGGCAGGGCATGTAGCACGTATGGACGAATCCAGAAATGCATATAGAGTGTTAGTTGGGAGGCCGGAGGGAAAAAGACCTTTAGGGAGGCCGAGACGTAGATGGGAAGATAATATTAAAATGGATTTGAGGGAGGTGGGATATGATGATAGAGACTGGATTAATCTTGCTCAGGATAGGGACCAATGGCTGGCTTATGTGAGGGCGGCAATGAACCTGCAGGTTCCCTAAAAGCTAGTAAGTAATTAAGTAAGGAACGATTTCTTGCTGGTTATATTATAATTAAAAAATGGGAGTTTCCATATATGACAATCAACATCGTATAATCTGAAAGGACAAATGAAAATCGTAGCTGATTAAAATGGCTACTACAAATCAACAGCGGGTACAATGTGTTCTTTGGTATGCTAAATTTGAGAGTGTTAAAAGAGTTGAAAGGGAATTTCTACTTGAGTATGGTGTGCGTAATGTACCTAAATACGATTCCATAATGTGTTGGTATCGAACATTTGTAGAAACATATTCTGCGCAAAAAAAAATATGCAGGAGGTCGCAGGCGGAACTCAGTACAAGAAGCAGCTATCTCTTGGCTTAGCCTCCAAACTCTCCAGATCTAACCCCTCCTGACTTCTTCGTGTGGAATTTTGTTAAAGACATTGTCAATTCACAGAAACCCAGGAACATTGATGATCTGAGAGTAAAAATTGCTCAAGCTTTTCAACAAATCATCCCTCTTATGTTACAACGGACATAGGCTGAATTACATCACCGTTATGAGTTGTGTAGTGTGCGCAATGGGGGTCATGTTGAGCTCTGAGGTATCTCCCATCTTTCAGTGTTGAATGCACAAAGTTTCAACAAATAAAGTTAAGTGGTAAATGTTTTACCCAAACGGATCACCCTGTATAGGGACTTTTTCGACTGACACCAGAGGATGACATAGTTTGACTTCGGTTATGTGGGGACAGTACGACGCTGGTTCTTTTCTTATGACAACACAGGAAATCACGTTCTTAACATACATATTCTTTTCATGACAAGGATTGCCGTCCTTAGTGTCATCGGATTCAAATCCGACCAAGAGCAATGAGTTTTTTAAGGGCGATAAAAATCTTTACCTTGGTGGGCAGTGGAGGGCAGTGTTATAAATATACGACACGTAAAAGAACCCTATCCGTGATTGAGAGAGCTGCAGGAAAATATACTGGTAATTTTTCGTCACCTATAAATTCAATTTTAGAGATAGCACAATGGATCCACTGTTTGTTTCACTCTCCATCTGTCATCCATCCTAGGAGATATTCTAATCTAAAAAAGTAACAATTAAAATGCAAGGCTATTTAACACAATCAAAAGCCGATCAACTGTCTGGAGCCAGTTTGTGGAATTCTGCAAGGGACAAGGTCTTAAACTTACCTGTATGTTATACTCTAATTGAAAAGGTCAATGCAATGCATTGCATTACTAAGTCAGTAGATGTCGAGGGAGGGTCAGTAAGTCACAACATATTGAAATAGCTATCTATATTTTTTAATGAGGCGCCTGAAGCTATTACCCCTAGGTGGCATTATCATCGATGTGCGCAGAAGCAAAACAAAAAAGCAGCAGTTGCAAGATGACATCATCTCTGCACGAGTGTACAATTTGCGACTTGATCCGAGCATAGATACATGTTTTGTCCCGGGCTGGTAGTGATATATTGAAGATCTGTCTCATTTTCGTAGCATTTCTCCGATCACTGGTTTGTGACGTGCGAAGGGGACTGGATGCTTGCATAAAACTGGATAGGCCTACGTAGCGAACCTTAGCATAATCGGCTGGTGTGGGCGAGAATGCGCCCACCCGTGTGATAGCATATGATGGAGGTAGAGCTATGGTTCCACCCTCCCCTTTTGAGGATAACAATGTAGGAGAGTTATTATTGGCCTGATTAGCAAGGCTAGTAATCTCATCGCAGGGCAATCCTGTTATCTTGTTCATCTTCACGACTTTAAATCCTTGTGTCGGATGAACGTCAAAATAGACCAAAGGACATAAAAATAGACTCTTTCCAATTCCTTTCATCTAAAGAAGGTTATTTATTTGCTTACTCAAGATCTATTTTGAAAGCAAAACGTTTATTTGGGCCCATTGACTGCGTAATTACACAGAATGTCGAGCAAACTTGAAGCTGCCGGCAGCCACACGTATCTTTGTATCCTGTTTGATGTTGCTACGCAACGTACATCACAGTTGTTTCATTTCATACCAGCTAATTGGCTGATAGTTGGTTTGTTTGTTGCGGTAACTACATTCAGTTGTTTGGTATAACAATTGTTTGTTTATATTCCACGCTTTATAGAGACGCCACGACTAGCTATGCACTTAAGCTCCGTGTAAGAAGAGAATAAGCACTTTTTGTTTAATAGTTACGAGTTTTTAGCATTGTATAATTATGTTGTATTTAATATGTTGTTGTTTTCCAATGCCAGGCGTTTGACAATAAAGTCATTTGACCTCTTGCACTCCAATATTTTTCAAAGATATTATCATGGTCAGCCACTGAAGCACAGATTTTGAGGTGTTCCGAATCCATTTCTTGGTTTGAGTTGCACAATGGGCAGTTAGGGGACTGATATATTCCAATTCAATGCAGGTGTTTGACCAAACAGTCATGGCCTGTTGCCAATCTAAATGCAGCTACAGACGATTTTCGTGGTAAATCGGGAATTAACTGTGGATTATGATGCAGAGAGTTCCATTTTTTCCCTTGAGATTGTATTACCAAATTTTGTTTGTTGAAGTCTCAGTATGTAGATTTAATAAATCTTTTCACAGAGTAATACGTAGATTTAGTAACAGTTGTAGTTGTATTTAATATTGGTATATTTAGTAAAAAAATTATTAAGCGCTCACTTGAGACCTGAAAAATGTCTAAGTCCATTCGGTTGAGAGCATGTTTAACAAGATAACAAATTTCATTTTATTACGCTGATTTAGTAATAGGCGACTAGTTTTCAATAGGAATTTCTTGAAGTTGCACTCCTTCCACAATACTGTCTCGCAACATAGGGGTATCGTAGTATCTGGTCAATGTGCAGAACATGAGTTCTAACCGCAACGCCAGCTCTGTATCCTAGATGTAGAGTTTAGATGACTTCAATGTTCCCGTGAGACCCGAGTCTGACATTACCTGGCCTGTTGTGTTTATGATGGCGATAACGGATATTGCTACAGATGGTTGTGGTAGTAAAATGGTGCTATATTGGTTGTGTCGGTTATGTTGGTGATGATAGATATATTAGTACAGATAGTTACAGTACTATAGGTGATGGAAGATTAGTTGTGTTGGTTAAGATGCTGAAAATCATTATAATGATGATGATAGAAATAATGGTAATATATGTGGTTGTGTAATTGTACTACTAGAGATTGTGGAAAATTAGTTGTTGTGATGGATTTGTTGGTGATGATAGAGATATTGGTGCAGATGATTGTAATTGGTCTACTGGAGGTGATCAGATTTAAGTTATGTTGATGATGATGCTGATAAAGTTATTGGTACAGACGATTATAGTACCGGTACTGCAGAAGATGAGATTTTAGTTGTTGTGTTGGTTATAGTTAGGGCCAGGAATTTCATGTACTCGTATTTGCATATATTTTTTCATTGACTGTAGTTAATTGCTGATTAAATATGAACACGAATCATCAAAATTTAAGTTTATCAAACCATATTTTATGTTGCATATATTTGCATTTTTTAATTTTTTCATGATATTTATATTATTGTGGCATATTTTCGCGATTAAGCTCATCAAAATTGATTTAATGTTGCATAAAAATGCATAATTTGGATTTTTAAAATAAAAGCATCATATTATAGTTTTGAAACTGATATTGAGTGAAATTGTTATAATTATTTTTACCAGAAAAGTATTGAAAGTTCCGCGGCACACCTAGCGAATCTCACGGCACAGTAGAGTGCCCCTCTCAACAATAGTAAGTTTAATCTCATCTGGTTTGACCTATAATGTTATAACATCTATTGCTTATTATTATTATTATTATTATTATTATTATTATTATTATTATCATTTACTTATTTATTATATATACAGTATATTAATGCGTATTTATTGGCATATGTTAAGATTTTTAAAGGCATATTTGCAAGCATATTTAGTACGTTCTTAGGACATGAACTTCCCGGCCCTAGTTATAGTGGTAATGATAGATGTTTTAGCACTGATTTATTACTATATCTCTGCCTCTGTGCAACGTCAGAGTTTGCGGTGAGGGGGAAAAGAGGTAGCGAAAGATTGTAGGTCTACTAATCTGTGAGGAAAAGTATGTCTAAACTCTGACCTTACGCTCAAGCTTGCAGCAGCCAAAGCATTGGAATGAAGGTAACCAGAACATATTTTGTATACAATGTCAATTTTTTATTTTCCACCTTTGCTTATCTTAATGTGAGATACATTAAGATAAGCAATAGGTGGAAAATAAAAAATTGACATTGTAAAACATTAAGTTTATCGGCATCGCCAAAATGAAATTAATATTTTGTTTAGCTTTTTAGTATTCTGACGCCCACGACCAAGATAAGTCACTTGAAACTCAACGGTCAGTCACCGGCAAAAATATAATGAAGGTAACCAAAACATATTTTGTTTAGCTTTTTAGTATTCTGACGCCCACGACCAAGATAAGTCACTTGAAACTCAACGGTCAGTCACCGGCAGAGATATAATGCAACATCTGCTGTACTAATGGTTGTGTGATGGTAAAGGTGGTAGGGTATTAGTTGTGGGTATTGTATTGCTGATAGAGTTTGTTGGTACTGATGGTTGCGATGCTAGAGAGTTTGGCCCTGAGGTGATGGGATGTAAATTGTGTTGGTTTATGGCGGTGATGATAGAGTTTTTGGTACTGGTAGTTGTGATGTTAGAGATGGAAGGATATTAGTTGTGGTTATTGTATTGCTTATAGAGTTTGTTGATAAGTTAGGGTGACTACGATCGTAAATGTTTTGGTACTGAGTTAGTGGGATGGTAATGATAGAGTTATAGATACTAGGTAGCCTTACTGAAAGCTATGACACTAGAGCCGGTAGGGAGGCTGGTTTTGTTGTTGTTGTTGTTGTTGTTGTTGTTATTGTCGTTGTTTGGTGGTGGTGCTGCTGCTGTTGCAATTTTTACTGACAGCGCTAGAAATGGTGAGATGTTAATTTGTGGTGGTGGTTGTTGTGGTGTTAGATATGATGATGATACAGATCTTAGTATTGATGATTATGATACCAGAGGCAGTGAGATGTTAGTTTTGGTGGGTGATATGGTGGTAATGTTAAAGGTACTAGTATATTAATGGCTGTAATACTTAAGATGAGAGAGGAACAGAGATCAAGGGTGTTTGAGAATAAGCGATTAGGAAAATATATGGGGCTAAGAGGGATGAAGTTACAGGAGAATGGAGAAAGTTACACAACACAGAACTGCACACATTGTATTCTTCACCTGACATAATTAGGAACATTAAATCCAGACGTTTGAGACGGGCAGGGCATGTAGCACGTATGGGCGAATCCAGAAATGCGTATAGAGTGTTAGTTGGGAGGCCGGACGGAAAAAGACCTTTAGGGAGGTCGAGACGTAGATGGGAAGATAATATTAAAATGGATTTGAGGGAGGTGGGATATGATGATAGAGAATGGATTAATCTTGCTCAGGATAGGGACCAATGGCGGGCTTATGTGAGGGCGGCAATGAACCTCCGGGTTCCTTAAAAGCCAGTAAGTGAGTAATACTTAAGATGGTGGTGCTGACCATGATAGTGGTAAAGATGCTGACACAGACAGTGTGGTAATGTACATACAGTACATATGGGCTTAAGATATATCTGTCAGAGATACATTTCAATTAGCATTAAGCCAATATTGTCTTATCCAGATGAGGAGCCGCCACTGTTTCCATCTGCTCCTCGTCTCTGGACAGCTTGTTTACAAGTTCTTCAAAGAGCCGCCACTCGTCAGAGCAACAGTGACTTAACAATGAGACTTATGCCCATTTTCGTTTCTAGAATATATCTTCATCGATCAGAGAAATAGCGTTCTCCTCTTTTCTTTTCTTCTTTATGTTTCACTCTTTTTCATTTTTTCGTCTTTATTTTTACCCTTCTTCCTTTCATTTTCTGAGCCCCAACACTTGATGCATCACGCAACTGTTTGTTTGCCTCTACAGGTTGACGGATCACCCAAACTCGAGTAAATGATGATCTTATGATGATAATGGGCTGGCAGCAGGCTCTGAGACTCAGCCACCCGCGGTGTTTCCATGGTTCGGCACATCATTGCAACGCGATGCCTTTTTTCCTGTGAAACAAACTGTCGGATCTCACTACATTGCACCGTGTCTTAGCCTATTTCACTTCTCTATAACGTACAACAGGTCGTCTGAAGACTCTTTTTCTATTAATGTTCTACTCATTTGTCTTTGAGCTGCTAGGCAACGGACGATTTGTGTGTGTCTAATGTCTACCCACTTCACTTGCGTGATTCGGGTTCCGCATATTGCGGATAGATGACAGAACTGTGACCTATGTTCAAGTTGCACACCACTTCGGCGAGCCACGCTATGCATGATGTGCATCTATGGACAGTTACGGTAAGAGTTGGTAATATTGGTACTGATAATATTATGATAGTACTTTTTGACAATGTTTTACAATTTTACTGAGCGAGAGAAGGACCGATTTTGTGCAGAAGCTTGTTGACGAACATTCCCGTAATACGTTAGCGCAAAAAAAAAAAAAAAAAACGATCTTCCTCTCGCTCAGTAAAATTGTAAAAAATTCTCAAAAAGAACTATCATAATAGGTATTATTACTATCACAATATTACCAACCTTTACTGTACTAGGGTGAGTGTATGTGTAAGTGTTCGTGTAAGTGTAGTGTAGGAAATGAGTGGTGATGATGAAGATGATCTTCCTTTCCGCCTGAGTAGGCCTACTTCTGTCAGTGTTTACATGAACGGTGGTTCTTATTTTGGGTAGACTTATAATCGTGAATTGCACTTTTTCGCCTGTGACATTCTCACTCTCCTGAAGGTTATGACTAGGGGGCGGATGTTGATGATGTAAAAATCTACTTAAAATGGTCATTACAATACCCTTAAACTAATGGAAAAATGACATAGGATTAAAAGAAAATGACATTTAAATATTATTCACCGTACTCGCACCACAAGTTCTTAAAAATCAGTCACCTTGTTTCAATGACTGCCCTGTAAATCTCGGAGAGAGGAGGCAACTTCTGGAATTTGGCTAAGATAAAGGAAGAGAACATGTAACAAAATGAAGCTTTTAAGAGAAAACTATAGATTTTAATGAGGGTATACATTGTGTTTTAATCAGGGGTGGTCCATGTCAGTACCTTCATTCTCCGTCTCCTCCTTCTTCCGCGCTTCACTTTTGTTACCAGATCTTCCAGATGAAGGAGTGCGAATGACAAAAAAAATTGTGGACGCATCATGCATTCATTGTGGAATAAGGGATGGACATTAGAGTCTGTTCCAAACTATAAAACTCAAACTTCACTGTTATTCACGTAATCAGTAGGTAATTACTACTGATCTATTTGGTTAGAAAATGATTTAACAGACCTATCGGTAAAGAAGAAAATAAAATACATTCCAAATGATCTAAAAATGACCAACAAATGTAGAAAAAATATAAAAATGACCTATTAGTTGAAAAAAATCAAGCAATGCAATATATTAAATTATTTTTTTACGTTGATATTAACATAGAAAGAATTTCTATATTAATAGGCATCGTCCTAATGTGAAAAATAAGAAGATGACTTTTCATCAACATCCGCCCCCTAATTATGACTCTTTAGTGATGTAATGAAACATAGTGTAACACTACTGCTCGAGATACCACGAACAAAGACAAGTGATATGGAGCAGTCTGAATGAGAAAATATAAATTTCAACTTCTTTTCTAAATTGGGGTCAGCTTCTGCTCTAGTGTGGATGCCTGTATACGCTGGCGTATTGTTAACCTAAGCTAGTCACATTCTCACTCTCATCGGCCAATCGTGCCAAGGCACGCTGCGTATGCAGTTCTACATGCAGAAAACTTCACATGCATCTTGGAACAGGCTTTTCCGCACATCACCAACGGTGATATGAGAAGTGCTGATGAAATGACGATGGAATGCAGAAATGTTGTCGAAATAATGTCGCTACCTAACTAGAGAAATCCGAGAAGAACCCCAACTGCGACCTTGTCCACTACAAATACCACTTAGACCTGCACCTCTTGAACGGAGCTCGGTTTCACTGTATTTATAAACAAGCGTAGGCATAGGTATTATTATTATTATTATTATTATTATTATTATTATTATTATTATTATTATTATTATTATTATTATAGTTACTATTCACGATACTATTATTAAAAAATAATTCAAGGGCTAAGTCTCTAAGATTTGTGGTTGAAAAGTCATTATGAAGCAGGTTTTCTTCGATTACTTCAATTTTCCCCGTTATAGGCTACGTTTCACACTATTGCTTCTTCATGTCTGAATAATCTCAAGTGCTTGAAAAGACTATTTCGTTTATATGACGTCATTCCATTTTCGGCCAATGAAGTGTAATGAAATTTTGAATTCCAACCAATCACAGTCATACATCGCGGTAATTTCTGCAGTTCGATTTATCGCTATCAATTTATCGCATGGTCGTTCTTTTGTTCAGTCAGTGTCGCCAACTGTTTCCACGCAAATCGATGAGCATGAATCCGTTGTGCTAAATAAAGTGCGAAATCCTACTTCCACATCTACTGTACATTTTCATCTTCTAATTCCATGTCCATCGTATCTAAAGAAAATTACATTCCTTCATAACAATTGTCCATTTAATTAATTTATTAATCAGGTTATTTGTAACTATACTATAAAATGTTTAAATTAAATTATGATTTCAGCAGATAATGAAAAAGTATTTCTGTTATAATAACAAGACAAAAGCGCAGTACGTGTAATTAACATTTTTAAACCTGTATTTCGCTTTTCTCAATTGGCTTTACTGAAAAACATTCAATTTCTTTATTGCAGTAATTGTTGTTAATCTATTTCGACTTCACAATGTCTGAATAGGTTAAGTATTCATAAATATACGATTATTAACATTTTGTGAGCGTATTTTAGGGATATGTTATTTTCATTTTTATTTACTCACGAAATAGTCCTAGTAAGTGTCACTCGAGGTCTGAGATTTCCCAAATAAATCCATTCGCTTCGTTCGTGGATTTATCGGCAAATCTCAGACCTCTTGTGACATTACTATAGATAATTAAATGTTCCTATCCGAGCTGCTACGCTACGATACACGTCCTGATTAGCTCACTGCTCGTATTATTAGGACGAATTCGTTTAAATTTAACATTTTGAAGCAATAACAGACTTTGTGGTTTCTACGCAATGCTAGGTGTTGGATATGTGCCGTTGCTGCAGGCACTCTCGTAATTTAGGGACGAAAGACTCAATTCTCGGAATGACTTCTGTTAAGAGGGCGGATCGGTACCCTTGTCAAGAAATGGAAACGCTGCGAAGAGGGACAAGTGCACAACAGGACACAAGGTCTCACACTCACACCCGTCAGTCTCCAAACTTCATTAACATTGCTCATTCTCCATTACCGAAAACTTGAAAACAACCCAGCCTGGTTAACAATAAGACGAAAATTTTCTGCTCAGTATTACGTGCATTCAGGTGTGAGTGAAGTCTTTGACAGACATCGTGAGAAACACTGTCTCGATACATGTGAATTGGGTAGTTCAAGATTTATTCTTTCCTGTTGGAAGAATAAGTGAAACTGTATTGAATCTAGGTATATCCATATAGTACACCGTATACGTAAAGATTAGTCCAGTGTCTACAATCATGTCCCACCTCCCTCAAATCCATTTTAATATTATCCTCCCATCTACGTCTCGGCCTCCCCAGAGGTCTTTTTCCCTCCGGTATCCCAACTGACACTCTATATGCATTTCTGACTTCGCCCATAACTGCTGCAGTCCTGCGATAATCTTCAATTTCAATTCATAAATATCCAGTGGTACAGCTGGCACAAATATTTTATTCTTCATTTAACTCCATTACAAGAAAGTCACTTGGAGCAAGATCGGGAGAGCGAGGAGGTCACTTCATCCACCTTTTATATCCATCTCCAGCGCTTCCCAGTTCAGCGCTTTGGTAGCGTGACAGTCTTTGAAGATGTTGAAAGATGAACGTGTTGTCATGTTCTGTAAGCTATAGAATTTACAAGTTCTTCATATCCAGGTAATTAATGCCATAGACTGTTATTAATGTTGGATAGAGAACGGAAAGGGTGAAAAAATGAGCGTGCAAGATTGGGAGAATATGGGAGATGTGGACTTATCTCCCAATCAGACTCCTGGATAGCTGTTTTCGTCATGTTAGCGGAGTGCGGGCGTGTATTATCATGTTGCATCAGCACTTGATGGTAGTTTTTCTTCAATTGCGGCATCAAAGAGTCTGATTTGTTGGCAATAAATGTCAGCAGTTATGGTTACATTCCTGGAAGCAATTCGTACATAGTACACGACGCCTCCTTATCACAACAGACGCATAACATCATCTTTCGTAGATGGACATTAACGTTTGTGTCTTGGAACGACAGAACCGTTTTCTTGCAGTCCTTCTCCGATGAAATTCTCCCCGTATATGGCACAAATGTTTCGAGCCGCCTCCGTTGCCTTTGCTCCTCTATTAAACTCAGACAAAAGAATATGTCGGAAGTGTTCTCTTTTTCCTACTCGACATTCCATCTCCTATAGCTCACAAATAGCAGAATTTTTTTTCAAATTCGCAAAATTCAAGGCGTATTTACAAGCACAACACTCCAAATAACAAATGACAAACGATAAACAATCTCCTAACAACGCAGTGTTATGATGGCGAACAAAAACGCTATGGACTTATGCATCAACCTAACACTTTCTCTTTATACGAGTAACTGCATCTTATAATGCGAAACTAAAAATGTCTAATCATGTCTAATTTAAAAAGTGAAAATTAATTATTGTAAATTTTACCACTATCTTCTAGCATGGTATCTTGGATCGAGTGAAAAGCCCAAATTTCCATATATTTAAATAATTCATATAGGCCCCTAATTATAGCACATGTTTTCATTGCTATCTAATAGAATAAGATATCAGTTCAGGTCATGGGCAATACCACCCAGGGATAGATCTTGTAGAGGTAGTTCCGAAACGTAGCTGAAATCATGCCTGTAAAAGCTGTTTAAAAATACAAACTCTCTCTCAACTCAGCTATCGCGAAGCTTAGAATTTCTTGCTGTTGTAACGAAAACCTAGGAGGCTCGGATTTCAAAGACCCGAAATTTCAGCCTCTGGAAATGAATCTCCAGTGGAAAACTCGTCCGTCGTTGGTTCCACGCCAGCAGCCAGTTGGTTGCGGCATCGCCCCATTAAGGGTGACAGCCGATGTGTCCGGGCTCAATTGTTGTTGTTAAATAAACACAGAAATCGGAGCACACACACATCAAGAGTTCATAGGTGCCTGCCTTCTCATGGCGCCGCGTAACCCGATCTGCCATGTTGTATAGCCGCTAGCTATGAATTTTTATTGGCTTGTGTTTGTGTAAGTATTTTTTGTGTGTTTGGAAGGTATTTATTTTTTTGAGTGATGGCCAGACTGAGTCACAAGTGCGGACTGACGAGTCTGCGTTTTGTTATGAACATGATACGATGACGGCTGCGGAGCAAGCGCAGTGGCGTATCAGAGCTGTCTCCGTAAACCTAACGGGCTTCTTCGTTGCACGTTGAGCATTTACGTCTCTACAATTGTTAGAAGAAACGTTTATGTAGCAAATAAACTCTGTAAAGGTGTAAAGATAGGCACCACACATGTTATAAAGGCACTTGGGGTGCGGGCATGGAGTTAGAGCTCCATACTTTCTTGACCTCGGCACTAGAATGAGGTGATCTGGTCAGATAGCCTTTTACCCCCGAGAAAGATCCGGTAGAGTGGATCGGGGGAAGATGCCTAACTTTTTCTTTGATTGAAAATTTAAGATACTGTTCATTTACTTTTGAATTTTATATTGAAATATCAAAGTTTGGAAGATGTTTTGAAACTATATTTTTGGTACAAAACAGAAAACCTTAATTATCTTGTTTCTAGATAAAGGTTTTCTTCTTACTTGCACTGTAGGCATCTTTCCCCGATAGCCGGGTAAGATGGAAAATGCAATTAACACATTTACTGATGTATGTATTTTACCTGAACTTAGTCTGATACATGTATATAACAAAATTTACTTAATGTAAAGCTCATGAACGCTTTCTCAGTCGTTTATCACTACTTAGGAACACAGTCATTGCAATATTTGATTGCCGTGTGCAAGACTCGTGAAATCACTTCTTGCACACAATGAATTCAATCCAGTACATTTTTTTTGTCATTCTTTTTTAGGAGGCGTTTAAGGGTATGGTAAGAAATCCCGTATGCTTGCGATGCTGTAAAACAGTTCATACCCTCTCTTATAACATCGCAAGTTGAAGACTGTCCTCAATCCACTGACTTCTATCAGAGGATCTTACGTAATGTTTACACATTCCCTGCAATAAAACAAAAATAAAACTCTTGCAACAACTTGCCTTCTTACCCCGAAAAAAGTGACCATCTTCCCCAAGTATCGGGGTAAGATGCCTAGTGCTGTGACGCAACCTAAGATGGCGGAACAAGGTCGTTGGTTGATAACAATACAAAATTTAGAACCTTTACTACAATATCCATTACAAAGGTTTGACAGTTGTTACAAATTCAAGCATGTATTAAAATTTTAACATACTTTTGCAATTATTTTATAGCAGGAAAATGAGCTGTTTTCTTGCTTTTCTTCTTCTCACAACAAGAACACGTGGCAAAATGAGTTAGCTTCCACTCTACAGACATTCAACTGTCTCAGTGATCATGAAGACATACGCGAGGTGTTCTCTCTCGGAAGAATGTGAAACTACAAAAAAATAAGCATCTTCCCCTGATAGTCATCTCCCCCGACTCACTCTACTCAAATTGATAGGCTGAGAGTTAACTACGAAGTTTGACAACTAGAAAATCCCTCACCACCTGGGATTGAACCCCGGACCGTCCAGTCTGTAGCCAATTCCAACAACAAAGCTACCCGATCGCCTAATGAATTTGTAGTTGTGAATAATTTGAAATGATTACCATGTCTTGGGATTACTGTGTCAGATGTTTCGGAACTGAGCTGCTGATAGAAAATGAATGAATGAATGAATGAATGAATGAATGAATGAATGAATGAATGAATGAATGAATGAATGAATGAGAAGAAAAACAAAAGTCACATGACCGCGCATAGAGAAAGTGTCCATGTAAGCTCCAAACCTGTTGGCCACTTGCCTCACTACGATTTTCACTACTCAGTTTGAAGGAATATAAGAGAGTTTTGAAAGGGAAAGCCTAAAACAGACGTAACCTAATAACTACCACACGACGGGGAAGAACGTTACAAGCACGAATGAACAGTAGCGTTCAGAACGTCTGGAGACCAATGCAATTAATTGCCTCTCAAAACGTCTGGTGACTAATTCAACTCCACTGTTATAAGAACTTTGGAACTAATTCACACTGATTGTCGTTCAAGGTATACCATAAAAATAATTCGATAACACTGAAAAGCTAAATAACTACCTCTTTTATCTATACAGGGTGTTCCAGAACTATTCCTGATTTTCAGATGTGATAGAGGACATGCAATTAAAGTTTTTTAATATAGTATCCGAAAATGCTTTCGTACCGAGACACGCTAATAGCCTACGGTAAAAATAAGGTCCCTGAGCCAAATAACGCCATAAGATACCTTTAACGCCACCCTATTAATTTTTGTTAACGACACAAGTTTTCGGTAGTGCACTACTGTAGCCTGCATTTGCTTGCCCTGTAGTGATGAAATGAGTTACTAGCTGTCCGCTGACATTTACGAGTGATATGATGTTCCATCATTTTCCTGTTGTGTGTTGATAGTGAATGGCTGTTCTTATATCAAGGTAAGAGGCAATATTTTATTTTGTGTGTTGAGCAAATAATAACTATATTAAACTATATATTTTCGTGATCCTTAAACATTCTTCTATGTATAGAGAGTATTTGCTATCTATAAAATTTGAAAATGTTAGAGAAACAGGCATGTCATATTATCAAGTACTCAGTAGGGCTTTAACGCCATGTGGCGTTAAAGATCTACAGACAAAATTTTAGGTTATGTTAGTACTAAGGCTGACAGTACAGCATCAGTAGACTGTTCTAGATAGGAGAGGTGCAAGAAAGAGCATCTGGTTGCATCTGAGCACGCAGAAAATATCACAATAAATTTATTGTTACATGCGCTAATGCTCTTTGTACACGTATGGTTATCTTCAAAAGCCAGCCTTTGTAGCCGGAGTGGGAGACAGATATGCCTCTTGGAACAGAGACTGTCATGAGTGCCAAGGGCTCTATGACAACTGCCGTATTCGTCCATTGACTTGATCAATTCGCCCGATATAAGGTGGCAGGAGAGGTGGTGTTGATATTTGATGGAAAATCATCTCATCTGGACGCAAACATTACAAATGCCACGGATAATTACGGAATCACACTGTATTGCCTTTCCAATAATACAACACATGAGCTGCAACCCATGGATAAAGTGCAAGCACTAGTTGGATGTGTTTTATATGTGAAGAAGATCGCGTTGAGAACATGTCATTATGTTCACATCGTGCGAGGTATTTACATGATAAGTGTGAAAACATCAGGAAAATTACTAAGCTTTCAACTTACAAATGTTCAGAATGTGCAGTGATGATATTGGTTCAATTGCGTATCGAACTCCTGATTTTTTTTATTTTACATAAGTTATTTTTTTTTTTGTTTTACTTATTGGAAAACATTCATATTAAACTAAGGTAAATGCTTCTGTGTTTAATAACTTTACTGTGTCACACTGTCTCTTTTTTTTTTTTAAGTAAGGAGTCACTGGAAAATATATTTTCCTAATCCATCTGGTGTTTCAGTTTCAGATCAAAGATCTTTCATTAGTATTGAGTGATTTTGTATCTTTTATTAACAGAAACTCAAATTTAGTTGCTTAGTTCAATTTGTGTTGCTTAGGAAAAATAATTCATTAATAATTACAAGTATATAGGTTACTAGAAAATAGGTGGCGTTAATTGGACAAACTGTTCCTAATAACGCCAGTTTACAAAGTGTTCCTATTTGAGTTCTAATTCTTGTTCGGTATATAATATATCCATTTTCATTGTGGTATTTTGTAAAGATAAGATTACACTTTCTATTTCATAATTTTCGTGTTTGTATATAACTTATTTCCAGAGCAAAAGTGACTGAAGTGTTAAGGTGGCGTTATTTGGTACGTGTACCTTATATAAACCCCTTTCCCACGACCGGGAGCAAATGTCGGTTTCTAGGTTATCAAAATCGGAAGCTTTGCATTTGTGCATATGCTCTCAATAAAATAGCTACTTCGAACTTCAAGAATAATAAGAATTTCAGAAATAAAATGTGACACTTTACTTCCGGTCGTGGAAAAAATAATTAATATATCCACGGGATCGACACACAATTTTTTCCCCTCTGTACATTTGTAGCCAAATTGTGTACCTCGGGGAAAAATCATGCATTTCTCTCCCTTAATATATAATATCTTGGTATTATCGACTTCATTGTCGTCCATGGCTGTCTTTAATTCTGTTTCAGCTGTTCCCGTTACCGTGAAAAAAATGAAGTTTATTTGTATCCGAGAAACTTTAGTATTCTGGAACACCCTGTATATTCATTCACACATAGGACCTTTATACAGTGTTGGAGCATAGTTTCTTTTTATGATATGTTATATTTATACAAACGGATATGCATTGATAAATTTTACAAATTTTAAGCGTTCATAAATCGGAGCTTTCGCTTTCGCATGCCTTTGAGGATTTCTGAATGAACTATTTTCGTCCTTTAATCACTCAGCCTAAGGACTTGCCATCCTTACTATAAGTAGGAATTGCGATGCTCAGCTCTCTCTACAATACAGCAAACATGTTAGACGATCCTGTCCTCCTGCTGCAGAACCTCGCTTCTGAGGTGCGATGTCTGTCTGCCAGGAGCTCATATAATTCCTTCCGTGCAGCCTAAAATTTCCTTGCAAAGACTCGTGTTCGCGAGTATTTTCCGTTGATTTCCCCACTATCCTCACCATCATCATTAAATTTGACATCCATTTAAAGTGATAACGCAACAAACTGGATTTTAGGTGAAACCGACATGATGGCCAGGGCGTATGGTCACCCTACCATTGCGACTCACTAAAGGTCATTAATAGGCTTCGTATTCCCGCTACCTAAAGACTGAAGTTAAAGAAACATTGGGTATGTAGTACGCCGAACACAGGTGATGCAACGGTTAATGATATAAACAAACAGGTCTTCGCTTCGTGTTCGTGGAGTACAGTCAACTCCCGACATTCTGAAGCTATACTAGTAAACACATGCTTGAGCCGTGATGTTCATTTTCTCGTGATCTTTGCAGTGAATAATAACGTGCATTCGTAAGTTACGGAACTTGAACATATGCAGATGTCACTTGAATTGATTTTATATTGCAAGAAATTCTTTCAATAACGCATGACGTTATTGATGCATGATTTAGTACAAGATATTGCTATTGTCTGATATTTTTTCATGTTTCATTAGGATATTGCATATGTCGCTCATCACTGAAAACCCACTAATTTACTATGTATTTTTCTAGAAATCTCCTGAATTTATTAATTGGAATTTTGGCTACAGAAATCCACTCTAAACGTCGAGTTAATACCCTAATAATTTTAAGATTTTGATGGTAGGGCCTGCTGGTTCTTTTGGATTATGTTCAACACACTTTCGTGCCTTTTGGTATAATTGCGGTGTCTTTCAGTGCACTGTTTTTTTTGTCACTTTTAGGTTTATTTTACACAATGTATAGGTAATATTGTCTATATTGACAGTGAAAATATTTGTTCAAATATCCTCAACTATGCCCAGCAATATTACACGCTTGAGCGTCTTACCTAAGGCATTTTACTTCTGCAATGAACCTTCAATCAGCCACAAAGATGTAGTTATTTAAATAATACGACTAGTAAGAACAGTGATCGATAAGACTACTCATATGAGTGCGTCCAGGTTTCGACTTATTATAGCGAAAGGCAGAGCTTGCATAACTATTTTGCATACGAACGTACCTATACCTGCGCTGTGACGTCACATATACTTCGAATCAAACAACTTCATTCCAGCTTATACGTAGCTGAATTACGAAGCCTAGTCATTAATATCGATTCCTGAAGATGTGCTGTCCGGTGACGCTCGTCTGTTGGATTCCTCATCTAGAGACGATAGGACGTCTTCAGATCACATCCCAACCTTGAGTTGCAGAGCAAGTGTGACGGTGTAGTGTCGAAATATCGATGATTTCCTGCTTTTTATTTTGTCGTGGTTTTCCCTCAACAGTCAAGAAGAACATAAACTAAAACTGTACTTTGCATCCGACAGAGAACCGCCGTTAAACATTGCAACTGCCTTTCGATCGTCATTTATCACCGCCTCCATCAGCGCCGTCGCAAAGCAGCGGCGGGCGGGCGAGTAGATCAAACAAGTGAATATGCCGCCGCGCCTCGAGCACTGTTTAATAAACGCACAACATTTCGTTTTGAAACGTGACGAAAGTCAGCGCTCGGCGTCCGTCTGTTTGGTTTCGGCCAATTAAAATATTGATTTCCGTTTTAAACAAATACACACAGTTTCGTTTACACAGCGCACGTGTATTGCATCTCAAAGAAAAGCATCTCGCGACTTCCGCGCGGTTTTTGCACATCGATATGTTTCCACCGCAACGACTGAATGTAGAACTCCGTCCCGTGTTACAGATGTCATTTGAGACAGGCGAAAGGATTTATCGGAATCTTGGAGAAGCACACGTCATGCACTTGAGATGCTTGACAATCGAAATACAATTTTGGAATATAAGTCTATAGCAGCGGTTCCCAACCTTTTTTGTCTTTCTTACTCCTTAACTAGGCTTTTACTGAAACTGTACCCCTAAATCCCTCCACACTATTTTTTACCAACCACTTATATAAGATGTAATATAACGATTAAGCCTAGGCCTATGTATATCTAGGTTAGTTTTCTTGAGTTTCTAATAATAGAAACAAACTTGGCAAAAAGCAATCTTTATTTTACAACTTTCTGAAAGTAGTAGGCCTAATATCATGAAAACGAATAACATATGTTTTTATAATGTTATTCTGTCAAATATTCCCTCTGATTGAGCTTCTGGCTGATATGGACACCTATTTTCAGGCAGTAGGCCTACATCTCACTTCACGATATGTGTCAGAGGAAGAACAACGAGCTATTTGTTTAGGCTACATATGGTGAACGGGAGAAGAGTTCGGGGCAGAAGAAGATATAAGATGATAGACGACATAAAGATATATATGTGGGGACTAAGGAAAAGGCAGAAAATAGGGAAGATTGAAGAATGCTGGTTTTGCAGTGAAAGACCGACCCTAGGGCAGAAAAATGTATGTAGCTTATGTACTTATATGTGTGTGTGTGTGTGTGTGTGTGTGTGTGCGCGCGCGTGTGCATGCATCTGAAATCTGTTTAGCATAATATGTTACTAATCAATATATGTAATGGAGGGAGGAAAGGAATTGGTCATTCCACTACATTATCTCCTAGCTTAGTTGTCTCCTGAGTGAAGCCTTAGTGGTGTCAGAGGTTCAAACCTGTCTTCGGACAGTTGGCTAAACAAACAATTATCAAAAACAAATTTTACAAAATGTTGTGGTAACAAAATAAAGTTTACAAAAAAAATAGTAATAATAATAATAATAATAATAATAATAATAATAATAATTATTATTATTATTATTATTATTGTATTTACACTTGTATCTTGCATTTGTATCTGTGTTATCTCTTTTTTCATGTTATCTGCAATATTATATTTTATTCAAATATCTGTACTGTCTATTTTAATTGGGGCTTTGCCCTGTTATAGACATAAATAAATAAATAAATAAATAAATAAATAAATAAATAAATAAATAAATAAATAAATAAATAAATAAATAAGTAAAGAAATGAGTAAATAAATAAATAAAGAAATAAGTAAATAAATAAATAAATAAGTTATTATTATTATTATTATTATTTTTATTATTATTATTTTTATTATTATTATTATTATTATTATTATTTATTTTATCATTTGTATGTAATTACTAGGATGTGTTTAGGCCTATTGAATACTATAATTTTCTTCTTAGTTATTGTTACTGTTTAGTCAACTGTTCAAGAAAGGTTGGAAGCTCATAAGTGACAACAATAAGGAATCACACATGAGGCAGTTAAACTAGTAGATAGTGTGCAGTAGGGTGGCTAATTCCTTTACTTTTCCATTGTATACATCGCTGACTAGTAACACGTTACACTAATCAAACTTCAGACTTTAAGATGTACAGTAGACTACGTATACAAACAAATTGTTCTTCCTCTGACATATATCTGCCAGAAGCTCAATCAGAGGTAGGATATATTTCTTACTGTAGCTTACATTTTTAGGTTAAACGCATTACTTGAATCTTTATATTCCATTACTGTCTTGTAAAATAATTTTAGTCTGTTGTATCTATTTTAGTAGATTAGGCTATATGATAGGCCTATTATATTTTATATAATTTGTAGTTGTTGGCTCTGGTTGAGCGGAAGAGAAGGCTTAAAGGTCTTAACTCTACCAGATGAATAAATAAATAAATATGAATGAATATAAATGAATGAATAAATGAATAAATAAGTAAATAAATTAATTAATACTTATTATTATTATTATTACTATTATTATTATTATTATTATTATTATTATTATAACAATTAGGCCTATAAGAGCACCACAGGCAGGTTCACTATTATTAATACATAGACATATTAGGGCCTAGTTGTCGTGAACAATCGGAGCTAGTCGTAACCGGCAGTTTCGTGTACCTACAAGACATTCCTGGTGAAAATACTCGTAATTGAATGAATAAATAGAATAAGTAGGTAAATAAAATAATTGACAATATGACCTCGGTTTAGTTAGCTAATAGGCCTGGTTTCTTGGTATTGTCCTCGAAAACTCTTGCTGCATTTCGCGTCACATCAGAACGTTTATGTGTGCGAAGAGCATCCAGTGTGCAGCTCGTCATTATGTTGTCTGCTCGTGTGCAATTAAGAGCGAAGAAACACACGGCGGCGGCGGCGGGCGCGATGCGTGCTGCGCGGTGACTGGGCATTTCCGCTGATGTGGAAACAAGTGTGATGTGGACAATCACGGAACGTCGAATGTTGCTAATGAAGCCCAGAGGAGACAAAGCCGTGCTGTGGAGATGGAGTGTGGGCTGTTTGCTCAATGAAAATGTTGCTCCACCGCGCAATGATCGCTAAGTGGAACATCCTGCACGCCTACAGGGTGTCCTGCGTCGTAGCTACAGTGTGTCTTGTCTTTCAAAGCTATGAAAGTTGTACTACCTTACTTCTCGAAATGGGGAACGCAATCCCCCATACGTTCCATTTGAAATAAGAAACCTCGCTATAAATTTCTACATCCGGAGAAAGCCTAGTTTTCGAGATATGATTTTTCAAATTCTCTACACAGATCGCATGCCCAAAACCAATTTTTCGGTATGAGGGACTCTGAGAATGTGTATTTCCTTCAAAATTTCATTGTAGATTTTTTTCCCTAATGAAAAGAAACATGATGGATGCATTGACGATATGACAAGTTTGAATTAGCGTAGGATATACTTTTTGCAATAATAATAATAATAATAATAATAATAATAATAATAATATAATAATAATAATAATAATAATAATTTATTTCTTTCTTCCTTTCTTTCTTTTAGGTATACCGACATCATTACATCAATACCTTCCTCTTTTTCCGCCTTGCACGTCACTTCAGATAGGGGAGGGATAATCACTAAATAACGCACTAGACATCTCACAAGTGCAGACCTCCCTAGTCATGGGATTAGCATGGCACAGGGCCACCGCAGAGACATCACAGGACAATCACAAGACAACGGACAAACACCCAATCCTGTGGACGGATGATACATTTCTTTTTATTATAATGTACCTAATGAAATATAATAATAATAATAATAATAATAATAATAATAAAAATCTTTCTTAATTTGTTTAACCTCCCTCTTTCTCCGTCGCATACGCCACTGCGGGTAGAGGAGGGAGAATCACTGGATCATACATTAGACATCTCACAAGTGCGGGCCTCCCTAGTCATGGGATTAGCATGGCATAGGGCCACCACAGAGACATCACAACAGGACAGTCACTATACAACGGACAAACACCTAGTCCCGTAAACGGAAGGTACATTTCTTTTTATTATGATGTACCTAATAAAATAATAACAGTAGTAGTAATAATAATAATAATAATAATAATAATAATAATAAAATTCTCCCAACTTTCGTATCACAACTTGAAACGATTAGTTAACCGCTCATTTAAGAATGAGTTTCTCAGATCTTCAAATAAAGAGAGATGGCAAGAAATGAGCTGATCTTGTTGACAAGTCAGACATACTTCCAGATCATTCCCGTAAAGAGACTGCAGCTGCCATAAGGATTGCCACAGGACACGACTGCCTGGCGGAATATTTATATAAACTTTTTTTCAATTTACAATATAACTTATTCACTTCTTGATTATTATTAAAGCTCGTAACAATTAAATTATATTTATTATATTTATTATAGCCTATTTTAAATTTTTCCCTGTACTTGGAATAGGCTAATACTGCACTACTGAATGTTAGCAAGTCGAGAACAGAAGAATTCGAAATTAATTTGTAAGAGAAGAATTAAAAAAATAAACCTTGACGAAGTGGTCAAGAATGAGGAAACAAGATTTGAAATAAAGAGAATAGGAGGAGGTCCTATTTTGATAATAAATGCTGAGGAAAATGTAGGGCCTATTGATAATGAAATGTATTGGAAAAGACCCGAAACGAAGGAGAGATTTAGTTTACCTGGAATACTGAGTGAAAACCTAGTAGAAGAGTTAAAAACAAAATTAGATTAAAGATCGAAGAAACGACTTCAGTGGCTTAAAAATATTACAGTTCTTTACCATTCCTAAAATTCAGTTTCAAACCCTGGCAATTCAAAGTTGGAAATGGTATTGAGGTAGCTTTTTCTGGAATTCATTACTTCGCAATTATTGTTATTATTATTATTATTATTATTATTATTATTTTGTTTTCTTTTATTTTCTATAGATTATATTTCCAAACAAAAGACAATGGACAACCCACCACCCTTTCAAGATTGTAAGATATTTCATTAAATATACAACGAAATAGATTAGGGGCCTACATGAAATAGGCACTTACGTTCACAAAAATAGGTTTACGCAGTTGTATGTTTTGTACCTAATACTAGTGTACATTGTAGCTTACATGGAATTTACATAGTTAAAATTGAACATGAGAATTACGTGATTATTCTCAGTTTCTCTACACAAACCAGTAATGTTTTAAAAGTAGATGAATGCTACGTTTAAATTATTTCTTTCAATTGTTCATACCGTGTAAAGTCCACTACATATAAAATCATAAAAATAATACCAATAAACAAAGCGCTAGAGTAGGTAATATTTTGAGAAAGTGCTTAGATGATGTGAATAAATATTTATTCTAACCTACGGATATACGAGTCTCTCTTCCTCGAGAAAGCAGAGAAGAGTTTGTATGGCCTGGCGTCATATGCTAACGAGTGGCTAAGCATAGCAGCCACGAATTGCGCGTCACACTGTACCAGTTTGTATCCTCCAGAGCTCTGTACTTATTTTTAATTTGAAGTCGCTATTGACAAGCTGAGAGATCATGTGAAGAGACCTCCGTTCCCACAGCCTGAATAAGGGTGCCGTTGCGGTACTGTTCAGCATCAAGGAAAGAATGTATGTATGTGTGCATGTATGTATGTATTTGCGTACTTATTTATTTATTTATTTAATTATTTATTTATTTATTTATTTATTTATTTATGTGTGTAATGTGTGCCCGTGTGTGCATGTGGACATAACATGTGTGTGCATTATGTGTATATATAATAAGTTATGTATGTATGTAGCCTATGTAGTTATGTGTGTACGTGTGTTTGTGTGTGTGTGTGTGTGTGTTTGTGTAGCCACCGGCGTGGTTCAGTCGGCTAAAGCACTTGCCTGCCGATCCGGAATTGCGCTCGAGCGCGAGTTCGATTCCCACTTGGACTGATTACCTGGTTGGATTTTTTCCGATATTTTCACCAACCTTAAGGCGAATATCAGGTAATCTATGGCAAATCCTCTCCCTCTTCTCGCTAAATACCATCTCACTATGACCAATTCAGTCGACGCTAAATAACCTAGTAGTTGATACAGCGTCGTTAAATAACTAATTAAAAAATAGCCTATGTGTAGCCTATGAAGAAAGGTAAAGCTGGGAATAGCTATGGTATATGTACGGTTTGTAAAAGAACCCTGTCCTGTTTGAGAGCTCCAGGCAAAATTTTCCGGCCATTTCTTGCCCAATTCAAAATTTGGAAGTAGCATTGCACTCATAGGACTGCTATTCATTGACGAAGTCATTGCAGTGGAAATAATGATATCAGATAGACCTAGTGATATACATAATTATTTTATCTTATTTTTACTTGTATGCATTTCTTTTGTATATATGCAGAATCTGGAATAGAGGAAGAATTATGAGAGAGCAGTTCCCTCTGACTTTAGCTTAATATATTCTAACAGCCTACCGGATCTATTAAAATGTCCACAACTTAAAATTGACGACGCTAATTTACTTTTACTGATTTATATCAGTGCCAAAGTGTGAACACTCGTTGAAAAATTGAAAATCAGCACCTATGAAGATAACTTACATATTTACTTACTCGAACACCGATTCTGCCGATTACGAAGTAAGTCAGTCATTTATTGTTAGACCTTTGATTCAGGCGTGAACACCAATTTGAGGGATTCATAGAGTTTTTAGTGAATGAGACGTTCGCCGTGGGATCTACTGAAATTCTCTTAAGAAGACGATACATGCAATAGTTTTTCGTTCCTTTCCGTACAGATAATAAGAATAAGTTATGTAGCCTATGATTTATGGAGAAATTGTACGTAAAATAATGTGGTGCAATGGTCGTCCTTTCTTTCTGTACCGGTAATAAGGACATTTATGATTTATGGGGGAATTGTACGCAAAATAGTTAAAGAAAGGGACGCAGAAATTCCCGCCCATGTCATTTTCGCTTACACCGCCTTATGAACAAACGCAGAGTAAGGCTCTGTGCATCAATGGTGGAATTTAGGCGACCAGCAAGAGGCGAAAGTTCGTAAAAGCTATGACGTCCGCTGATACAATCCGTCACTGACCTTCCTGCCTGCTCGTACCGCACCAAAACATAACTGTGCCAGCCGGGGAAGGTGGAGTGCAGAGTTAAGGGAGGTCTGTAGAGACTCAATCGAGTTATTTACGCCCAGGTCTGTCATAGATAAAGCGCGAGTATCCCATGAAACTGATCCAGTAAGCCTCTCTTCTTTGCTCATCGCAAATTTCATTCACACTCATTGAGATTTTATCATGTATCTCTGTATCCCTGAATATCTCAATATAGACATATTTCTTTCTTTTAATATTGGATGTGGTGCCAATCTTTGTATCCTATACCCGTTTACAGTAGGCTGTGCTAAGAGAAAGCTTATAAACTAAATAGGGAAAAAGAGAGCATTGTGCGCATGCCCAGAATAACTTTAGCAAAGAAGGGCAGCACTGCTACTTACAGACCTGATACTAAATCTACGTATTACTCTGTGAAGAGATTTATTAAATCTGCATACTTAGACTTCAACAAACAAAATGTGATAACTCAATCCCAAGGGAAAAAATGGAACTCTCTGCATCAAAATCCACAGTTAATTCCCGATTTACCACATAAATCGTCTGTAGCTGCATTTAGATTGGCAACAGGCCATGATTGTTTGGCCAAATACCTGCATAGAATTGGAATATATCAGTCCCCTAACTGCCCATTGTGCAACTCAAACCAAGAAATGGATTCGGAACACCTCAAAATCTGTGCTTCAGTGGCTGGTCATGATAATATCTTTGAAAAATATTGGAGTGCAAGAGGTCAAATGACTTTATTGTCAAACGCCTGGCATTAGAAAACAACAACAACTTTCTACCTTCGCCAACTGTTCTAAGAGCTTATCTGAATAGCTAGTTGTCACTTGAGAATTTGAAAGTTTATTATGAATCTTTCCTTTTTTTTTGGGATTTGTTTGAAAATATTTTTAAATATTGACTTAGTGAATAATTACTTATGAACTAGTTTATTTTTTACACGTTATACATAGTTAAAATTCCTGCACGTTGGATGTTTTTTACTCTGAGTAATAGCACAGTCTAGTAACTTATATACAGTCACGAAGCTTGAGTTTATGAGGGTACTAGGAACAATAGACTATGCAGGTACTATTTCGCATTGTCTGTAATGAGGCGATAGTAGCGATCCTAGTGATTAGCAACTATCTATGGATTCATATTTACTACGTATTGAGCTTCGTGACTGTATACACTAGACTGTGGTAATAGTGCGGCTGCTGCCTTTCTCTGACGTCACAGTTGTAGCAATTTTTTTTTTGTATAGGCCTACTATATTAATTTCTTTCCACACGTTTTAACGATCATGTCTCCAGAAATTTGGCAACGATGCTAGTAACATATTTTTCTATTTTCCTGATTTGAGATCTAGAAATTGCAAAAATATTTGTCCACGATAATTTTGTTTGGGGCAACCGTATTAATTTTTTCACGCGCTGTAAATGTAAATTAAGGACGACATTCAGTTTTGCTTCCATTTGAAGGAAGTAATGCCAAGGATTCTCGCCCTTGAACATTTTGTCGCTCCTGGTCCAATAGCAGACATGACTGTCACTACTTCATGAACTTGATGTAGGCCTATATTTTTTCTTTATTTATTTCTTATTTTGCGCTTCATGTTGCACGTTATTTAATGAATAATGTTTTTAAAATGTCAGTGTTGAAATTAAATGCCTCCTGCCATCGCCGTGTGCGGTTGCGCTTTATAGGGGTTGGAGCCCCGACTGTACCGGCGCACCCTATCAATTGATTTTTATTTCACTGCGCTTGTTAGCCGGGTAACCCGAGCGGCCGGCAGAGGGTGGGGTCAAGAGCTCTGAGGTGGTGGGTTTAAGAAATCTGAACTTGCGGGAAGATTACCAAAACAACTAACTATCGCCTAGCGCTCGATCGTTATACGAGTACAAATCACCTGTTGGTACATTCTACCCTAACCAACATTATTCTTCTTCGATTTCTGGCCTTGTTACTTTGTCACTTTCAGTAAATTATGGAAAGATCACGTGAAGATAGACTAACTTATTTAATGTACCGAACATTTATTAAGAGTTAAGATTCATAACAATATGCAGTAGCAAATAGGTATGGAATATGTTTAATAATGTGAAATGCCACTTTTTTCTCTTCTCTAGCACATAACATTCTTTCTCCATTTTAAATCATTGACCATACACTTATCTACTTATTTAATCTCGCTTTAAAATATTTATCACATAGAGATAAATGCGAAATATTTTATATATCGAACTCTGAAAATAATGTTGTCATTATTTTGTCTATTATTATTATTATTATTATTATTATTATTATTATTATTATTATTATTATTATTATGGCCTCTGGCTGTTGTTCAGCACACAAATATTAATAATAAATATTAATAATAAATAATAAATAAATAAATAATAATAATAATAATTATTATTATTATTATTACTATTGTTATTTTATTATTATTGGGCATATTGTTTTATTGTTGTTATTTTCTTCTTCTTCTTCTTCTTCTTCTTATTATTATTATTATTATTATTATTATTATTATTATTATTATTATTATTATTATTATTCAGTACACTGATCCGTCGATATAGGAGAAAGTCAATGTTCACTTAATTAGATATAGTAACACGCGGAGTAAGTCTCCTGTAATCGGCAAGCATGTTAGGTAGAACTAAGACCAGACTATGTACAGTAGTGGCAAAAAAACCGGACCGACCCTTGTAGCTGATTTCAGACCCTTGTTCACTCCAGAACACGATAGACTGGTAACTAAGACTTTCGTGGTTCGAATCCTGCCTGGGAAGGAAACTTTTTTTTTTCCTTATTCAAATTTTCAGCGATATTTTACTACTTAATTAACTTATTATTCCCAGAACATGAATTTTACCAGCAATCGAAAAGTATTGGGAATAAATCTGAATAAGGAACAAAAAAAAAAGTTTCCTTTCCAGGCAGGATTCGAACCACGAACGTCTTAGTTACCAGTCTGTCGTGCTCTGGAGTGAACAAGGCTCTGAAATCAGCTACAAGGGTCGGTCCGGTTTTTTTTTTTTTGCCACTACTGCAGTCTGGTCTTATGGTCTTGGTAGAGCATGAAAGTCGAGGAATATTATGGACAGGAAAACATCGATCATATGGAAGTGGTTATTTAAGAGTTGTTAATTCATTATAAAAGTGAATCTGATACAACGTTAATAAAATTAATTTATTTCCAAGAATAATCATATTTATCAATAAAATACAATAATAAATGAATGAATGATTCAATGAATAACTGATAAATAATGAAACGAAAGACTGAAAGAATGAATGGCTAAGTAAATAAGTGAATAAATAAATAAGTGAATAAATAAATGAATAAATAAATAAATAAGTAATTAAGTAAATAAGTAGGTAAGTAAATAATTAAGTCAGTAAATAAGTAAGTAAGTAAATAAGTAAATAAATAAATAGACTATTACTTTGAACTCTCGAGCAATATCCTCAATAGGCCTATTTGCATCGTTTTCTAGGCGTTGAATAATATTTACTTTGCAAAAATATTGGGACGTGAACGTTTTGTGACATGCCTTACCGATATGCGGACTTGGATTCTCGTCAAAATAGACCACGTTGTACAATTTTTTGCTTTATTTAGATTCAAACGCATTCTACTAAGTCGGCGGAGCATTGTAGTTTAATTTTCTACTTTAACATCTTTATTAAAGTTGACATTTCAAATAAATATTTGTTGTATGCACATATCAGTGCATATTCTTCTAGCCTATATTTTAAGACGATTAGGATGTGAAAACTTACTAGTAAATTTTTCGATATCTTTTATTGAAGCTTCAATTTCTCAACCGGAGGCCTATGAACAGCTAATTTTTGTAGGCCTATTCGTCTCTCTGCTATGGCGATCTAACAATGTGTTCAGTTTGGGGGAACGGGATTAGACATGAGCTCATTAACATCTCTCTTTGTAAGTTAAAGGAAATAAATGGGTTTAAAGTACAACTACACCTGAAAGAATGAGTAGACGTCATTAATAAAATATTGATATTAATAATAAATTATTGCAAGGTAACTTACATTTTACTGATCAATTTTATTTATTGATAAATTTCATAGAAATAGTGCTGTAACTCAGAATATGTTATTTCTAAGAACAAAAAAAAAACAGAAACAATAGGCTATAATTAGGCAAAAGAAGAAAAATTTGTCATATTTATTTTGATCTAAAAGTTGAAATATATATTTATATATTCAATATAGGCCTATCAGTAGCGACCGGGTTTTTATGTAATATCAAGGTGTGAAATATGTACATATTTATGTAAGAAAAATAAGCTGAATATGTACGAAAATATGTAAAATCATGAAAATATTTAATATCAATATCTGCGCTGGTTTGTATTGTTAAGCCTAGATATTTGTAATCTGGTACAATTTTTAATTTTCTGTTCTTCATGACGATTTCAACTGTTTCTGGTGCTCTTCCACTATTTCTGAGTATCATCATTTCTGTCTTGTTCACATTTATATCAAATTTGTTTTTATTGTACCATTTTACCATGATATTTATTGTTTCTTGTAACTTTGTAAGGTCTTTAGACCCTACTACTATGTCGTCCGCTTATGCGTATGAGATTATTCCCTTCTTGATTTTTACAATACAAAGTAGTTTTATGAGAAAGGTTGCCTTTTGTTCACTCATATTTACAGTGGGCGGTAAGGGGTGAGTGCCTCTTTTACTTGCTGGAACTAAGATGTTATGTTTCATCCCGAAATACATCCTTTCTCGGATAGGTAAAAAGGCTTTTTAAATCTATTTATTTCAAATTGTGAACTCTCCCAGCAGAAGTTTTCTTTTTCCTTTTAAAGAAGTAAAAATGAATAAAACCCCTAAATATGTAGAATTATGTAATACCAAGCCATAATATGTAATGTGGGGTAAATATGTAAAAATATGTAGTATCAAATTTTGATATATTAATGGTAATTACAAGATTCGCAAAGATTTGTTATTTATATACGGTTAGGTTGAAAGGAATAAAATATGTAGCCTAATTACATAAAAATCCTGTCCCTACCTATCAGTGTTTCATCTGATGCACTAAAGGACAATATTCACACCTATAACTCAAAAATACAAATGTTTTAGCTACTGTACTGTTTCACTAGGGAGAAGTGCGAAATGTTAATTAAAACTACATTGCTAAATCTTATAAATTATTTCATTATGATTTAATGTTCCATAAATTAAGCACTTATACAACTTCTCGTTTTTATACAATATAATTATACTGTATTTTGAGATTTGTGTAATAGACATGTATCACGTAAACTCAAGAGACTGTCAGTAAGATTGTAAATAAATATAAATGAATAGACCTATATTTTATTGTATTAATAGCCGTATTATTTCTTTGCAGGAGCGGTTCTTCGAGCCTCTCCGCCTCAAACACCTCTGATGAGTGGTGAGTACCGCATTCCGTACAAAATTTTAGTTTATGTGTTTGCTGATCGATGAGGCTACAGGATTACATCGTCTACTAGGCTTAGGCCTATACGCAATGTTTATTGTACATCTATTCTATAATTTGTTCACACTCATACGCAAAACAAATTTCCTCGAAATCACAGTTATTTGACCAGGACGTTCTTGTTAAGTTCTACTAATAGAGACAGAAACAGATTTTAATGAATTAAAAGAAACAGAATTCGTAAGTAGGTAGTAATAGACTAAATGCATTAGGCCTATAACCGATGGGACTATTGAAAAAACACAAGATGTTACAATAAAAATAGAAATGTTATGCCTATGTTATTGCAACGAAACGTGGATAGGCCCTATTAGAGATGAACAAAACTAACTGCCGCTCTCACTCTCTGTGTTCGTTGCTTTTGTCTTTCGAGTCTCGACTCGTCATTCTCGTGCGCTTCGAGTCTCGCTCATCATTCTCGAAATAGCATTTGGTCGGCGTGGGAAGGTTTATTAACTTTGAATAACATACATTATTGAAATAAATAACAATAAAAATGTTTAAATGAGACAAAAAGACAAAACAGAACAGTATTTTAGTTATCAAAATGTTCTGGTTCTATTATAGTCTATTATTATATTACCTATGGTTATATAAATAGAAAAAAAACAATTCTCAAATAAATTTGCATTTCTAAGAAACATAAATTATAATGTTAATATATTTTTACTTGAGATTGCACACTTGATCTCAAACATATGAAAAGAAAATTCCTAGCCTTTTAATAAGGGCCTAGTAATTAAATAAAGATTGGAGAACGGATTATAATACACTGAAAGGTAGAAATGATGTTTCAAATAGACTACTTGATTGTTTATACATATATAACAGTTGCCAAAGTAGATAAAAGTTCAGTCAGGTATAAACAAGGCGATTGAAGGCTGCTTGACGTTCAGGACTTCGGGAGTGATCAATCTCGGCGTCTCGAAACACTCACAAGCAATCTTTACGTCAACGACGCGACGTGTAGAACATTATCGTGCGGGTTTTCGGCTTTGCGGGCGCTGTTAAGGCTGGTTCACAATAAACCGGGAATGTAAACGACAACGAGAACCATAACGGAAATATTGTTAAAACAAATGTATTTAAATGTGAGTATCCACAATTAACTATTGTGAATGCTCACGTTTAAATACATTTATTTTAACATTATTTCCGTTCTCGTTCTCGTCGTTTCCGTTCCCGGTTTATTGTGAACCAGCCTTTAGTCTTGCTTTCTCGATCGTTGTTCATCTCTAGTGGATATATACAAAATAGAAGAGACGAGAAAAAAATTCGGAGAGCGTAAATGTATAATTTGTAAGAAACACTTAAGATACACAAGTCCAGATAAGAAAATGAATATAAATATTGTTCTACGTAAGGAGCTAGATGTCCAAGAATTAAATTTAAAAATTAAGAAAATAAAACGAAATGAAGTGAACATCTGGAAAGAATTTCAGGATATAGGCTACCAGTCCTGGCCAAGAAATATGATCAAAAAGATAAAATAGATGTGAGAAGACCGAGCACCTGAACAGGTTTAACCGAACCTAATCCGTATAGTTAAGTAGGAGACTTTGGTCTTTAAAAATTTATTATAATAATCTGTTTAGGCCTATCTAATGTTCATGGACAAAAGTTACCCATTTGTTCTTAATGGGTTGAGGAAAACCCCCGGAAAACCTTCAGTCAGGTGACTTGTCCCGACCAAGATTTGAATCTGGACCCGCTTGTTTCATAATTAGTCAGGCATGCTACCGTTACTCCACAGCGGTGGACAATTAGCGAAATATATGCCAAACGCACATGTAGAACATGATACAGAAGTAATTATTATTTATATTCTGCTAAACTAAGTTCATCCAGCTTGAACTGAGAAAAGTCACCGGTTCGATTTGATCTTAGATCAATACGGAATGATATTGATTTAGTGTTTATACAACCGAAAATCTAAGTTCAGCTTGATTGAAGGTTAATTTCATTTATAGCCTACTATTTATAGCCTACAACTGGCCTTTAATGTAGTTCTACAGACGGCAAGCGAATGGGAAAACAAGAAATGAAAAACTTTAGAACATCTTGTGTAGTAATGCGATCCAAATTTGTTTACATCGAAGTTCAGGTCCTATGTGAACTCTCTCTTACAGGTACGCAGACCGCGGGAGGGAGTCATGCTTCAAAGCGAAATGACATTTTGTGTGGCCAGGATGACCAGGAGTCAGTGCGATCCGCCCAGACGGGTGTTGTCGGCTCCTCTGTGAATCTGAGAACACGTCTCAATCCCGGGGCGGGGACAGGCACTGAACTCCTGAGCCCTGGTCAGTCCGCTTGCAGACTAACTTACAATAGTCTAAGTACATTTCTAGCAAGTTCACAAGTTCTGGTTATAGACAACCATAAAGCATCCCATTCTAGTGGAGTTGGTACTGAGATAGCCTAATCTCATACAATTTTATTTTAGAATAGTTTCATCCGGCACTTTATTATTGACAGATTTTACTTCTTTTCAAACTGACAATTTATCAGAAAGTTGTAGGATAGGCCTAGGCCAACTATGTTCCGTCCCAGGAATCTTTAGAGTAACTTCACGCATATGAGGGCAGAGTCTATCTGTGCCGGAGTGTATTGCGGGCAGCATCATCTTGAGCCCGCTAAAGGCTGGTTCACAATAAACCGGAAACGAGAATCGGAACGAAAACGAAAACGGTAAAATTGTTAAAATGTGTACATATAAATATGAGCATTCACAATTAACGAAAAGCTTGCCGGAGCCCGGGATCGGGAACGGAGAGTTGGCCAAGTTTCAACTTTGGCGTTCACGTTTCCGATCACAGCCCACTAGATTCATTCTATTGCCATCTAAAAGCTATTTTGTCGTCGTATATTTTGTAGCAAGAAGACCGTGACATAACCTATGCATTATTTTGTTCTGTGCTGTGCATCATGGAGCAAGTTTTATTTGATGATATTCTAATATTGAGTGTTGAGGAAAATCCTCAAGTTTACGATAAGCGGCGCGCCTCGTACCTATAAGATGAGAAAATGAAGGAGAATATGTGCCTCTCAATAGCTGCATCTTTGAACACCTATCAGAAGCAAATCATATTTTATTACTGTATTGGTTGTAGTACACACTATATATTCATGCTTCAATTCAATAACTACTGTTGTGTTCATTTTTGTTCTATTACAAATGTTTCTTCTCTAATTATTTTACATTATGGTAGACTTAAAATAGGTTGTGATAATGAAGATGCATGGGCATATTTATAGTACCGTAACTAATGAAATGTTTCAGTTGAAATTTCGAAGTTGGTTAACCTGTGTTATGTTGGCTGCCTTGTACTCATGAGAGAACGTCACTGGTCAATTATACACAAATAACATTAGAATGCGTAATATCGACTTTACATATCGTTATTGACATACATATCGATATGCATAGTCGTCTATGTTCTCGGTTTATTGTAAATAAAAAATTTTCATGTTCACGGCCTCTGCTTCTCGTTTTCTTTCTGGTTCTCGTTCCCGGTTTATTGTGAACCAGCCTTAAGGGGTAAGATGTTCATGGTAGAAGGTAGAGTAGAGTTCAGATAGAAATGATCCAATCCCTGCAAGCGATTGCTAGCTTCGTTCAACCAACACCTCCCCCCAGAGCGGTCATTGGCCCTAGCCCTCCCACATACCACTTGCGCAGAGGTCTTATTTCGTCTTTCTACTCTACAGTTTCCTGGTACGGACCATAGATTATTGCTTTAACAATACATTTTGGGTAGGCCTACTGTACTCGTTCTTTGATCGGTATATTCTCGTAATAATTATGAATGACGTAGAATATATCTTTTCCCGGACACCAGTTCCAGGATCCATGCTGAAAAAAAAATGATAGGGATTTCAAAAACATGCAACACACTATTTACAATAAAAATGTTGACGGAAAGGATGAGCTTGAAATAGAATTACAAAGCTTATTCAAGGCTCTACACCTGATTGAGGTTCTGACCTGATATGTACAGATACGGAAAAAAAATTGAAGCTCCCGCCTATAAGTTTCACCTACAACACACTGCGCATTTTCAGTAAACAAGAGTCCCTTATGCTACTTCTGGACAGTCTTGCGAAATTGTTGTCTGAGAACAGCAGCAAGTGACGGACTGGATAAGAAAGAAAGGTATACGGGAAGAATTACAAATTTCAATCCCTCTGCACCACATAGGCGATTACAGAAATACGTTGGAAAAGCCATGTGCTACGAATGGATAGACCTACCTCACGAATTACATGACAAATTTTTAATTATGAGCCCAAGGGAAAGCGGCCGTTAGGAAGACCTAACAAACGATGACTTGAGACGGTAATAATAATAATAATAATAATAATAATAATAATAATAATAATAATAATAATAATAATAATAATATTAATAATAATTATTATTTATTTATTTATTTATTTAATCTGGCAGAGCTAAGGCCAATAGGCCTTCTCTTTCGCCCAGCCAGACTCTAATTCTAATAGAATACAATAATTGGTTACATAGTAATTACATTAATATCTAGTCCATAAAATAACATGGAAGTAAATAATGAAAGTTGGATAAGTATTGTTAGTGTGACAATAATAAACATTGGTAAGAAATAGTTATAATAATAATAATAATAATAATAATAATAATAATAATAATAATAATAATAGATCAGTAAAAGCCTAATACATGTCAAGGTGATGAAGATGGTGGTGGTGGTGGTGGTGACTTCATAATTAAGTTCTCCCCTGACTAAACTTAACGAACCGCCTCTGAACCCGATGGCTGATCGGATCATCATAACATAAAGGGCTACTACCATACTGAAGCCTTATGTGGGATTCACAGCTTGGTTCAGGACATGAGGTCCATCTGTAGGGTCCAGTGGACGAAGCACAAGAGGATGTTTTTACTTGTGTGGGGGGCGGAGCACAAACGTACGGATTCCAGGGGGCGGGACCAGCAGGTACCGGTGCCACAAGTACTCACCGGCTAACCTGCCGTCGTCAACTTGTCTCCGCATTGAAACAAGCCGATCTCGGAAATCCCTCCCCTCATACTCACTTATAGGCCTACAGCTTAACCCATCGTTTTAGCTTTGATGCAAAATTTGAAGTAAACGTATTGCATTCAGCATGAGTCGTGATGAGCAGATTTCCCAAGACATTATGCAACAGGACATACATACGAAATTAAGCCTGATCTTGTTGTGTATTGTACAAGGCTATCACGGAGCTTTTGAATTTTCTGTTGTGTTTTGGGACTTAATATCTATAACGTTTCGGAATTATCTACTGTATAGGTTCTATCATCAGTGTAATATAATTATGCCTAATATAAGACCTGAAAAGTCTCTGAGGTTTGTCGTGCCTGGATAAATTAAACTATTGGATTTTTCTTATCATCTGTCGTCTTGTTCGTCAGTTCTTACGGATTTTAAGGGGAGGCAGAGGTGAAATTTTGAACAAAAACTGTAGAAAAAATGAAAATTTGTTTTCTTTTTCTATTTTTATTATCTTTATTTTCATATTCCGATGTTAGTTTTTGATTTTGTACCCTTTAAAATTATGAAATTAAAACCAAGATAACTGTATTACTATATTATTCCCATAATAAACTAATACTTAACATTATTTATATACCTTCTCTGAACATATAAATAAAAAGAAATATTGAAAATTTCTTACAATATGGTGCATGGAGCATTTTATATCAAACGATATAAAGTTTTATAAAATTATTAATATTTACAGAACTATTGTACTTAGAAAGTTGAAACTTGGTATGTACATTACTAATAACCAGGGAAAGGATTTATATGTAAATACATATTTACTTATAAAGCTAATATAATTTATATTTTGCATTATCTTTATGTTTCACAATGTGTAGGGTTGAAAAATCCTACTTTTATTTTCCATATTTTTCCATATTTTAGAGTTTAGTACATATTTTCGTTAATTTCCATATATTTTCCATATTTTATATAAAACAGTCCATATTATATTAGGTTTAACAATAAAACAAAACAAAATTCCATTAACTTTTAAAAATACATTTCAACAATAGAGATTTAAACACATGTTCAGTAATCCCTTTAACATCAGAGTTATTTGAAAATTAGCAGTCCTATCAACAATGGGAAAGTAAGTTACAAAACTGTATTAATTTAATTTAAAATTTTTAACAGACTTCAGTTGTGCAGCTCAACAGTTAAATGCCAGTCAGAGTACACATAGGTTCAGTTTTGTAAATCATACTATAAAGACGGTAAATATGCCAAAAGTACGTCATTCAGTCAATTTAAAATCAAAACTAACAAGTTACATTTCAGAATTTAAAGAAGATGGTTTATCAACTGACAATAAAATATTATTTTGTAATTTGTGTCAGTGTGCAGTATCATCTACACAAAAGTTCCTGGTGCAACAACACATTACAACTAGTAAACATCAGGCCAACAAACAACTAAATTCCAAGCAGAGACAATTGTTTTTAACACAACCAACAACATCGAATGTAAGATCTGAGTTTAACATCGACCTGTGCCGTTCTCTCATCTCTGCTGATATTCCTCTCTACAAACTAAAGAATAAGGTCTTCAGGGAATTCCTTGAAAAATATACTCAACATACAATCCCGGATGAGTCAACACTTAGGAAGACGTATGCTCCATCCATCTACGATGAGACAATACAGAAGATAAGAGATGAAATTAAAGATAGTTCAATTTGGGTTTCCATTGATGAGACTCCCGACAAAGAAGGTAGACTTGTTGGTAATGTAGTTATCGGTTTGTTAAGTGAACAATATTCTGAACGAATTCTTTTACATTGTGATGTTCTAGAAAAGTGCAATAACAAAACTATAGTTAAACTGTTCAACGAAGCTATGGGTATCCTGTGGCCAAAGGGTATTATGTACGATAATGTGTTATTCTTTATTAGCGATGCTGCCCCTTATATGGTCAAAGCTGGACAAGCATTATCTGTTGTATATCCTAAATTGACTCATTTTACTTGTGTGGCGCATGCATTTCATCGTGTGGCAGAAGTGGTCAGAGACAATTTCCCTAAAGTAGATTTGTTGATTTCATCAGTGAAAAAAGTATTTCTCAAAGCTCCCAGTAGAGTTAACGTGTTGAAAGAAATGTACCCTGAAATTCCATTGCCACCAAAGCCAATTTTAACTAGATGGGGTACATGGCTAGAAGCAGTTGAATATTATGCCGAACATATAGACTCTATTAACAATGTTCTCCTTGCATTGGACTCTGAAGATGCAGTCTCAATTGATACTGCGAAAACAGTTACCTGTGACATAAGTGTGAAGAATGACTTAGCTCACATTCAGCATACATTTTCATGCATCATAAAAACGCTCAAAAGTCTCCAAAATAGGCACCTTTCACTATCTGAAAGTTTTGAAATTATAAATAGTACTGTGGAACAACTGAATCGTGGTAGAGGTAAAGTTGCAGATGCAGTAAGAGCTAAGGTGGACACTGTACTTTCAAAAAACCCTGGATATGAAGAACTACAAAAGGTTGTTGCTGTGATGAGTGGTGAATCAACAGTGAAGATTAACTTGGACTTATCCCCAGCAGACATTGTGAAATTGAATTATGTACCAGTTACTTCTTGTGACGTCGAACGCTCTTTTAGTCAGTATAAATCTATCCTCAGAGACAATAGAAGAAGATTCACTTTTCAGCACTTGAAAGAAATGTTTGTAACCTATTGTTATGGTAACAGACAATAAAAATTGTGTTTTGTTGAAACTACATTGGAAGATAAGGTACGTCCATTATATTTTTTGTTTAGTTTGATTAAAATGTACCAATATTTAACGTACATAGTCATTTTTTTATAATTTTAAGTCCATATTTAATTCCATATTTTGGTAAAAATCCATATTTAATTCCATATTTTGGTAAAAATAACTACATATATATTTACATATTTCATATATTTTTAGTCCATATAAATCCGTTCCCTGCTAATAACATACTTAGTATCCGTGATCAATTTCAAACAAAGCGGATAAATTTTGTGGATTTTGAAATATTCACCTCTGCCTCCCCTTCAACAACATTGAGGATATCTTGCATATTTAGGCCCTACTGTAATGGGAGCTTCAGAAAAATTCAGGAAATTCAGAACTTTAAATAGCACCGAAGTAATGTGTGTGTTTAGCGGAAAATAACTTACTGAGATTACCAATAGTCCTTTGAATGTACCTAATTATTGTATGATTGAGAATATTGATTTTTATAGTCTAAAGATTCTAAAACTTTCGTTGTCTATCAAGGATTATTAAATTTTATGGAATTTTGTACAATTCTCCAGGGCTATCCTATCAATTAGTGGATAATTTTCTACTTAGTGGGATAAAGATAAATTTCATGAAATCAGTGTGAAGTTCAATCTAATTTTTTTCGCGTAAAAGATATCTGTTTACTCTCGCAATAAAACAAAACTTGTGCGACTGTAGATTGTAGTCGCTACAGTAGATTTGATATTGTAATGTAACTGCCAGAATCATAGGATTGTGTTGATAGGTCTATAAATTACTGCCTATTGCAGCATTCGGCAAGGAATCTTAACAAGCTCAAAAGTACATCTTTTCTTAGTAGAAGATGTTTGAATTTGCGAATATTTTGGTGTGTTTCCTCCCGATAGGATCTAATAGACCTTTTAATGAGTAGACCTTGAACTATAAGACACTAAACGTGTGTGATTAGACGACTGAAATAGGCACATAAAGTAATAAAGTAGGTAGATAAGATAGGTACTTGAAATACTTTAATAGTCCTCAATTTTTTTTTCTCATCAGAAACATAACTTAGTACTGAAATTTATGTAGCCTATGTGTTAAAAACAATAAACCGTTGGATTAAAATGTTTATTCATATTCAATTATGAAATCACCAAATAATAGAGGCAGACATGTGAACGTATTGATCAGTACCGGTATTAACATATTTCATAAAAAGGGAATAAACGCAAGTTACGAAATAAAAAAATTAAACACTTTCATTCATAATTTGTTTTACAACACATAGCCTAACAATCATCTTCTCCAAATCGTACATTTTCAAGCTTTGTCTTTTGTCTTTCAGTATCTTTTGTAAGCGGAGAAATAATACTCTGTACAAACAGATATTAGGGGGACATGGCTGAACTTACTACATTTTTCATTTCAGTTTCATCGGAGAGGGCAAAACTTTCCCCATAGCCTACATGACTTGGTTTATAACGCCTCAGTACCGAAACGCCTGGAATATTCTCAACGCAATATCTCATCACGAACATCTTTCCATACTTTAATATACACTTGGATCTATAAATCATTGACAAAATCAATTGACTTTCATAATATCAGCATGTACGGAGAATGAACAGGGACAGAATTCCACAATAAAATTAACTTTCAAATTAGTTACAGAGCACAAGGTAGAAGAAATTAAGGCCGTCCTCTGAAGGGACTTCTGGATGACAGGTCAGAATGGGTCATATGGCTCAGTTCCACGATAGTTTAATGATGAGGTTGAAAGAGATAGGCTGCACCTCTTCGTGTAGTATCCACATCTACAACCTAGGCTTTCCAGAGGAAGTCATGGTAAGGATTTCATCGCCATTGAAGTTCAACGCCCTCGGCCGAGTTTGAACCCGCGAATGTTGCATCCAACGGCTAGCATGTTAACAGCGAAATAACAGAGACAAGGAATTATTATACAACGATACGAATATTTCTACTTGTTCTTTTTGAAATCTCTGGCTACAAGGACGTCTGCCTAAGAACTTTTGCCCTGATGAGGATTATGAGTAGAGATGAGAATTACAGTATATGCAAATCATATCTCTATTGAAACAACATACCTTAATATGTTATTACACGTTTCATGTTTAATTAAGACGATTGGGGCATAGTTGCTAGTGCATTACGAGCATATTGTGAATGTCAGTGCATCTTCAAGACCTTATTTCTTGAATATATTTGTAATTTTTGTAGCGAATACTGTTTTCTACGTTTTCTGAAATTTTTAAAAGCATTTTCTAGCCATAGAATGAATTGAGGGATAGCTATTCTTAGTGACGCAACCCTTCATATTTTGAAAGCCGCTTCTAGTGTCCTCAAGGAGCTGTATTCGAATATGACATAGATCTACGTACAACTAGCGCAACTCATAGGCTACTGACATGCGGCAGAGACGAAGATAGCCATGGGTCATCAAGTGTGCGTGCATAGGCCCACATCAAATGGAACTATCACCAAATACCTTACTATAATATTCAACATTTCTTAAGTGTTTCATGTATTATTCCACATTAGTAACTCACGTTTTAAAACAATAGTCCGAATCCCGCTGTGTTAATATTTGTATTTGTGGACGTAATTCCATCCCCCTCCGCTAGATGTCAGGTCCGCGATATTTCGCATTCACGCCAATGCTACTAGTATACAGCTGTCCGGTATTATTATAGTAAGGTATTTGCTACCACATCCTTTCAAGCACCATCAAACTACTGGAGAGCTAGAGCTTGGAGCTGAGAGAAGGATTAAAGGCGCTGGATGCTACTATAAAACGTGTTGAAGTAGCATGGGACTAGAAAGAAGTTGTGGTCAAACATAAATTGACCAACGTTCTAGCAAAGAAGGAGGGATTACAGAATTTAAGACAGATCATAAAATTGCACGAAGGATGTGAAGATGATGTAGACATTAATCCCAGTGAATTACGAAACTAAGTAATTTATTTTCCGTCCACGGGACTGAGTGTTCGTCCGTTGCCTTGTTATTGTTCTGTGACGTCTCTGCGGTGACGTCTCGTGAGCAGGGAGACCCGTATTTGTGATATAAGTTATCTACAAGGGCCAATCAATGTTTCCTAACTGTCCTGAATGTAGGCAACACACAACACATCGGAAATTGGGAAGTTATATAGAACCAGGAAAACGCCTAGAATCTATACCAAATACAGAACTTCAAAGGCAGAGAAGAAGACTAGCTATAAGGCGTATGGAGAGATTCCAGGAAAAATCGCTTTAGGTCCTTGACATGTTTGCACAAAATGACGTGTAGAAGCTCAGTTCTTAAAGACGATCTGACTCCGTTTGATAGACTGACTCAACAGGCATGGAAGAAATTATCTTCAGTGACACGCGGATGTATGTTTAATGGTTCATTAAATACAAGTGCAGTTCAGAAATATATTGATTGCATCTTGTAGTGTACGATCAAATTAATCTCCCGCCCCTACCCATAGTGGAATTAACGGGGAGGTTAAGTAGAATAAGAAAGAAAGAAAGAAAGAAAGAAAGAAAGAAAGAAAGAAAGAAAGAAAGAAAGAAAGAAAGAAAGGAATTATTAAAGAAAGAAAGAGTTACCAAATTTGTTTAGTTTTGCTTCCTCACTTCGTGTGTTGTGAAGAGAAACTTTTAACGCACAGATATGTTTATACTGACAGACAAAATAATTGCATAATATGGATGTAGGAAATTTGGAAAAGTTGATTGTTTCTCAAAGTTTCACAAACACGCTAGTAGGAGCCTACTCAGAAATTGCACTAATTTTTTCATTTTTAAAACTTTATAATTTGAGCATTTCCCATTATAACTGTCAATGTTTTGATTTTTGCAGAAACCTGTACCATCATTAGTGTGCTAGGTCTTTAATGTTTAGTGCATGTATATGTGCATATTTTTCAAATTTTTAGTGGATATTCTCACGCATATTTTAAGGTTTATATTACATATAATTACCAACAGTAATTATGACGAATATTGATATGCATATTGACTTCTTTGTCCCTCAAGTGCCAGCTGACTTACTGGGAAAGGCTCGGGTCGGTGTTGGCTGAGGCAGCGCGTATTCTGACAGGTTTTATTCAGACATTCGGAAGAAAACAGTTCACAAGGAAAAGAAGAAAGAAAGCAGAACAAAGGAAGAAGAAAGAAAGAAAGTCTGTCCTCGCAGTGTTTTGTTCGTGTTAACATAATGTTGTTTCCTCCTTACTAATCCCCAGCCATTCATCTCGCCCGCTTGTCATCGTGTAACAAATCCACTTTGTGGCAGACACGCCTCCCGCTCCTACACGGTGTCCCGTAAAGGGATTCCAACATCAATGCCAGTTGTGGAAATTTTTAGGCCTATATTGTGTACAATTTTTCTTCACAAGGACTTATTTTGAGCTCCGAATAGCTCCATGTTCGTAAATCTCTACATTTCTATTTGAACTTATTTCAATCATTTGTTTCACAATTTTGGGTCTCTTGTGAGTTAGTCTACGAAACGTGTTCTTTTGTATACGTTAGTAAAGGTTTTTCTATTGGCTTCTGCTAAATTAATAAGAATTTTCCATTTTTGTATCTTGTGCGTGTACGACAGTAGGTATCGTTACACACAGAAGAATGTTGATCATTGCAATTTTGAATGGATATGTTTACCCTCTGTTTCTGAACATCCGTTATTTTGGTAACACTTCTTATGCAAACCTGGACATAAGAGATTTGTCTTTATACACCTACTGTCCAAATTTCACGAGAAGATCCCTGCGAGGGGTGTATGGTCCTTGCGGGGTAAGAGGAGAGAGCAAGCCAGTAACTCAGCGTTCTTAAAGGAGCAGGTGGATGGGAGTGGTGTCATTGACCGGCCGGTTCAGTGTCAGGGATAGGTTATAAGTAGGGACCGGATTTTTATGTAATTACATATTATATTCCTTTCAACCTAACCGTATATAAATAACAAATCTTTGCGAATCTTGTAATTACCATTAAATATTAAAATTTGATACTACATATTTTTACATATTTACCTCACATTACGTATTATGGCTTCGGTATTACATAAATCTACTTATTTAGGGGTTTTATTCATTTTTACTTCTCTGAAAGGAAAAAAAAAAAAAAACTTCTGCTGGAGGAAGTTTACAATTTGAAATACACAGATTTAAAAAGCCTTTTTACCTAACCAAGAAAGGATATATTTTGGGACGAAACATAACGTCCTTAGTTCCAGGAAGCAATAGAGGCACTCACCCCATACCGCCCACTATGAATATGAGTGAACAAAAGGCAACCTTTCTCATACAACTACCTTGTATTCTAAAAATCACTCAGAAAGTAGCTTTGCCTTCATGCGGTGGAGTAGGACGAAGACGACATGATTTGTCTCGAACTATCATTGTTCTGCACACGTCTTAATAATCCGTTCCAATGCAATTTGCAACCTTACCCACCCGTGTCAAGTCTGACATGAGACTTTCAGGTTATTGCTTGACCTCTTTATTTTAAATTTAGTGGAACTATACGGAATTGGAATTTTCCGAGCAATTAGAAAGTATGGTTCTCGGCTGGAATAATCCTACCCTTCTGAATGAGACAGGAATGTCACTTTTCAAAAAACAGTTTGTAAATGCCTATAGTTTGAGGTTTTCGTAGGTATTGGCACTTGTTTCTTACAGGGAGCAGCTAAAATGCATATGCCCCACATCTCCTCTTTCTCCTAATCCAGTAAAGCGAAACAGTGCTTGCAGTACTGTTGTGTCATTCATTTCATTCAGTTCTCTAGTTTTAGTACTTACAGTACCTATAAAGTGCAAGTGAGTTTATCTACTGCTTTTAACTACTAAAATGGCTCCTGTATCTTCAACCCTAACGACAGAAATAAAATCATGGATTGCTATGGACGAAGCTTTCACTACAGATGGAAAAATAGTAATGTGTCAAATGTGCGGTAAAAAAGTCGGGTGCTCTATGAAATCACAACTGGAGAGTCCTACCTATCCTATACCTGCCAGATATTGATATTAAATATTTTCATGGTTTTACATATTTTGGTACATATTCAGCTTATTTTTCATACATAAATATGTACATATTTCACACTTTGATATTAATAAAAATCCGGTCCCTAGTTACAAAAGCATTCCTTGCTCGGATCTTCTCGTGAAATGCGGACTGTACGTTCATGATAAAAGAGTAAGATTTTCCTTATCCACCGACGTACAATATCTCAGACTGTAGGCGCATTTCCCTGTTAATATACATTTGGCCTTATTACCTGGTTAGGTTTGTTGAGATTTTTTGCTTTTATAAGGCTAATACCACAGTCTAGTAGCCTACATACAGTTACGAAGCTTAAGGTGATTTTTTTTTTATTTCTCGCGATACAATGCTCAAAGCGGTTAGCAACTGAGAGTACTAGGAACAATAGACTGTGCGATAGTAGCGATCCTAGTGGCTAGCAACTAAAGTTCAACTGCCATTGGATACATATTGCCTACGTATTGAGTTTCGTGAATGTATGTAGGACCTACTAGACTGTGCTAATACCATGTAATCACTTGATGAATCCTCGACCTCAACTCACAAAATATCATCTTGCCATCGTCAATTCCATCGACGCTAAACAACCTAGTAGTTGATACAGGATCGTTACATAACAGACTGAAAACCCTTTTAATAACATGAACATTGACCTGTCATAATAAACTCAACTTCGATGTTTAGTAAGGTGAAATTACACAACACCGAGGCCTGTGGGATACAAGAATTTACGTGCTTTTTTAACCTCGACGTTAGAAGTAGGAAACGTGATGAGCACTACGCTGTTGTTTAATAGCATTAATAAATACAGGGTCCGGCAGAATTACCTCCCCGATTTGAATTGGCCGCCATATAGGTTTCGCGATAGTTGCGCTTGACTGGCATATATCTTTTAGCAGCACAAGTCATGCCATTTCAGTTACCGTCATGGTGTGGACAGTTGAACATCGTGCATTTTGTTGTTGAGCTGGGGATGAGAGGTGAAATCTAAAATGCAATTAAGCCTGGTTTCAGACTTCCCCCTCAATGTCTAAATTGACGTGTTTTTTGTTTAAATTGAATTGAATTTAAATAATTAGTTATTTAGACTGGAAAATTAGCAGCCTTAGAGCAATGAAACCGATGAATTTTCATTAAAAATTACGTACCAGTATTCATAATTTAAGACCTAACAAAAGTAAAGTTTCTAATCGCAATATTTTTAAATGTTTTTGTCATTGTATACCGTAATGCTTAATACTCACTAATTAATTGCATTTTTATAGTTACTATAATTTGTGTGGATAGAAATTATTTTTAGCTGCATAAAATACTATTTTAAGCTGCTTGAAATTGTAATTTTAGGTGCCTAAATCGATGCTTTAGTACCTATTTTGATCAATTTAGGGCCTATTTCAGGTGCCCAAAAGTTAGTATGCCTATTTAACCGCTATTCATAGACATTCTTAGCGCGGGCTTCCGGTGGATGATCAGCGAACTAACGATTTTCGTATTCATAAACTAGTGTTAGCGATATGATATGATATGATATGATATGATATGATATGATATGATATGATATGATATGATATGATATGATATGATATGATATGATATGATATGATATGATATGATATGATATGATATGATATATGATATGAATCCCGTACAAGTAACCCGTCGATAGCCGGGACTAGTTTAGCACGCTCGTAGCGCGGGCTAGCGAAATGTCTATGAATAGAACTCTTAATTGCCTAAACATCCGAGGTCTACTTATCACAGATAACTTAGAACTAAATTGAAATAATTCACACACACACACACACACACACACCTGAAATCTCCGAGAAGAGGAACTTTTAGTTCCGGGTGAATTCGTCTCCATGTCCGTGTCACAATCTGAATTTAATCACTTAAAATCTCTCTTTCCCTCTTTGAAATTGGTTCATCCATATTCACTGTGAATTTTTAGATAAGTAAATCGCAGTAACACAATTTTGTAGAAAGAAACTGAAATTTATTTTTTCATTCAAAGTGATGTAACCAAATGTAAGTCCTGCATGCTGTAGCTGCGGTGTTGCCCTGCTTGGTGGCCAGGCTGTGAGGAGGAGCCATTAAGGCGGGATTGTCATGTAAATGTGGCGGTGCGGTGCGGTGCGCAGGTGTGGATGAGCCCCCGCAGTTAAGATGCATGGCGTGTCAGGAGTCCCTTGTTCGACTCGACTTGTTAATCTCGCCTCTCTCGGGCTTTATGCTCAGTTATTAGCGTTTTGTTCATTGTCCCATGTTTTCTCGCAGCGTGTTTCCGCCGTGAACACGAGAGACACCTTTACGTCTCGATACCGAACTGTTGTGCAATTGCGAGAGAGCGGTCAAAATACTGAGTTCAGTTGTCAGCAGGGTGCGGAGTCGGCACACAATTCCCACTCCCACTGCGAATCTAGATCCGCATGCTACTTTGAGTTTGACTCCGATGTCCACTTCGACTGTTACATAGAAGCTTAGTACGTAGACTACTAATAATTAATAGAGAAGCAGTGTGTAATCCGACTCCGACTTTGAGACATAGAAGCTCAATTTGTAGACTACTAATAATTAATAGAGAAGCAGTGTGTAATCAGACTCCGACTTTGAGACATAGAAGCTCAATTTGTAGACTACTAATAATTAATAGAGAAGCAGTGTGTAATCCGACTCCGACTTTGAGACATAGAAGCTCAATTTGTAGACTACTAATAATTAATAGAGAAGCAGTGTGTAATCCGACTCCGACTTTGAGACATAGAAGCTCAATTTGTAGACTACTAATAATTAATAGAGAAGCAGTGTGTAATCCGACTCCGACTTTGAGACATAGAAGCTCAATTTGTAGACTACTAATAATTAATAGAGAAGCAGTGTGTAATCCGACTCCGACTTTGAGACATAGAAGCTCAATTTGTAGACTACTAATAATTGAGAACCTGTATATAATCCGACTCCAACTTTGACACATAAAAGCTTAATTTGTTGACTACTAATAATTAATAGAGAAGCAGTGTGTAATCCGACTCCGACTTTGAGACATAGAAGCTCAATTTGTAGACTACTAATAATTGAGAACCTGTGTATAATCGGACTCCAACTTTGGCACATAAAAGCTTAATTTGTTGACTACTAATAATTAATAGAGAAGCAGTGTGTAATCCGACTCCGACTTTGAGACATAGAAGCTCAATTTGTAGACTACTAATAATTAATAGAGAAGCAGTGTGTAATCCGACTCCGACTTTGAGACATAGAAGCTCAATTTGTAGACTACTAATAATTAATAGAGAAGCAGTGTGTAATCCGACTCCGACTTTGAGACATAGAAGCTCAATTTGTAGACTACTAATAATTGAGAACCTGTGTATAATCCGACTCCAACTTTGGCACATAAAAGCTTAATTTGTTGACTACTAATAATTAATAGAGAAGCAGTGTGTAATCCGACTCCGACTTTGGCACGTAAAAGCTCAATTTGTAGACTACTAATAATGGAGAACCTGTATATAATCCGACTCCGACTTTGGCACATAAAAGCTCAATTTGTAGACTACTAATAATGGAGAACCTGTATATAATCCGACTCCGACTTTGAGACATAGAAGCTCAATTTGTAGACTACTAATAATTGAGAACCTGTGTATAATCCGACTCCAACTTTGGCACATAAAAGCTTAATTTGTTGACTACTAATAATTAATAGAGAAGCAGTGTGTAATCCGACTCCGACTTTGGCACGTAAAAGCTCAATTTGTAGACTACTAATAATGGAGAACCTGTATATAATCCGACTCCGACTTTGGCACATAAAAGCTCAATTTGTAGACTACTAATAATGGAGAACCTGTATATAATCCGACTTCGACTTTGGCACATAAAAGCTCAATTTGTAGACTACTAATAATGGAGAATCTGTGTGTAATCCGACTCCGACTTTGGCACATAAAAGCTCAATTTGTAGACTACTAATAATGGAGAACCTGTGTGTAATCCGACTTCGACTTTGGCACATAAAAGCTCAATTTGTAGACTACTAATAATGGAGAACCTGTATATAATCCGACTCCGACTTTGGGACATAAAAGCTCAATTTGTAGACTACTAATATTGGAGAACCTGTATATAATCCGACTCCGACTTTGGCACATAAAAGCTCAATTTGTAGACTACTAATAATGGAGAACCTGTGTGTAATCCGACTTCGACTTTGGCACATAAAAGCTCAATTTGTAGACTACTAATAATGGAGAACCTGTATATAATCCGACTCCGACTTTGGCACATAAAAGCTCAATTTGTAGACTACTAATAATGGAGAACCTGTATATAATCCGACTCCGACTTTGGCACATAAAAGCTCAATTTGTAGACTACTAATAATGGAGAATCTGTGTGTAATCCGACTCCGACTTTGGCACATAAAAGCTCAATTTGTAGACTACTAATAATGGAGAACCTGTGTGTAATCCGACTTCGACTTTGGCACATAAAAGCTCAATTTGTAGACTACTAATAATGGAGAACCTGTATATAATCCGACTCCGACTTTGGCACATAAAAGCTCAATTTGTAGACTACTAATAATGGAGAACCTGTATATAATCCGACTCCGACTTTGGCACATAAAAGCTCAATTTGTAGACTACTAATAATGGAGAACCTGTGTGTAATCCGACTTCGACTTTGGCACATAAAAGCTCAATTTGTAGACTACTAATAATGGAGAATCTGTGTGTAATCCGACTCCGACTTTGGCACATAAAAGCTCAATTTGTAGACTACTAATAATGGAGAACCTGTGTGTAATCCGACTTCGACTTTGGCACATAAAAGCTCAATTTGTATACTACTAATAATGGAGAACCTGTATATAATCCGACTCCGACTTTGGCACATAAAAGCTCAATTTGTAGACTACTAATAATGGAGAATCTGTGTGTAATCCGACTTCGACTTTGGCACATAAAAGCTCAATTTGTAGACTACTAATAATGGAGAACCTGTGTGTAATCCGACTTCGACTTTGGCACATAAAAGCTCAATTTGTAGACTACTAATAATGGAGAACCTGTGTGTAATCCGACTTCGACTTTGGCACATAAAAGCTCAATTTGTAGACTACTAATAATGGAGAACCTGTGTGTAATCCGACTTCGACTTTGGCACATAAAAGCTCAATTTGTAGACTACTAATAATGGAGAATCTGTGTGTAATCCGACTCCGACTTTGGCACATAAAAGCTCAATTTGTAGACTACTAATAATGGAGAATCTGTGTGTAATCCGACTTCGACTTTGGCACATAAAAGCTCAATTTGTAGACTACTAATAATGGAGAACCTGTGTGTAATCCGACTTCGACTTTGGCACATAAAAGCTCAATTTGTAGACTACTAATAATGGAGAATCTGTGTGTAATCCGACTTCGACTTTGGCACATAAAAGCTCAATTTATAGACTACTAAATAATGGAAAACCTGAGTATAATCCGACTCCGACTTTGGCACATAAAAGCTCAATTTGTAGACTACTAATAATGGAAAACCTGTTATATTCCGACTCCGACTTTGGCACATAAAAGCTCAATTTGTAGACTACTAATAATATAGAATATGTGTATAATCCGACTCCGACTCTTGCATAAATGCTCAATAAGGTAAAATCTATTGTAATCTGACTCCGACTTAAACTCTTACCTAAAGCTCAATATGTGGACTACAAATCATGAAACATCTACTGTACACCAGTTCTGGGTCGTCCTCGGTGGTCTCGTAGTTACCATATTAGCCTTTTAGAGCCGAGATTCGTGGATTCAGACCTAGGCAAGCGCGGGAGATTTTGAAGTGCAATAAAATTCTATATTTGGTAGGAAAATAAAGCTCAGGGTCCCGTGTCACAAATTTACGGCATGTAAAATAAGCCTATCCCTAATAGAGGGATCGAGGCATATTCGTAAGTTGTGGGCCATTCCTCGCCCATGTTAAATCTTAACGCTGAATCTTTTTAGTTGAAAAAGTCATAACTGAATTAAGTGATGACCAGGCGTCGGCCTAGGGACACAGAGTAACCAGTATGAGGTTTAGAGTACACGGAGTATAAATGACGTCTTGACCCGTGTGCAGTCACCCGACTGCAACAGCACAGGTGGGTCCGTAATGTGCATTACCGTTGTGTGTAGGTCCATTGCTGCTTGGCTGCGGTACGTGTAACAGGCTTCGGCGTAGGGACACCTGATTGAAGGTTACAACTCACGTTAGTACTTTAATGGTAGACATTTATTGTCTACACTAGGAATGTACTGTATATACTGCATCTTACAGAGTGAAATATATTTTGTGCCGTACTGTGACGGACTGTTTACACGTTGAGACACGAAGTAACGGCGCGCTCCACCTCCCACTCCACTCGACCAACACAACACTATTGTCTGTGCGTTCTGAACTTCATGCGTTTCTGTGCCCAGGACCGAAGCCTGGTGATGACATATGGGATTGAAATTCGACTTTCTTTTCCTTGTGTCTGCTAAGGTTCAGTGCGAATTTGACTCTTTCTGTAAACTGATATGCAATTGTCTTGGAATTACTGAAATAATGGTACGAACATTTCGCTTCTGTTGTGTGCTCTCACATTGATTACTCACATGTTTAGCCTCGATTTCTGTGGTCTTACTTCAAGCGGTCCTCGTTTTGCTGCCACCCTTCTCGCCGTTGTGTTTTTGCTGGCATCGTGAGCCGTCCGGCCCACGTCACGGGTCATGGCGATAACGCACATGATGGATTGTTTACGTGGGACTAATGACTTTAATGAGAATTAAAGAACAAGTTGCACCTTGCTTGTAAATCAAATTAATGTAACTAAAGAGCTCCTGTGTTTTGTCTTTCTTCTATACTGTTAGGATAATAGTTTTCCTAGACCGTGAAGATGGGGTAAGATTAGGGTATAGCGGTATTTGAAATCAGCATAAACGTGATTGCAGATGTGTGTTCTTGATTACTATCTCCAAAAGAAATTGTTTGCCGTTGCAGTTTTACTGTTTACATTGAGGAATTAATTATTTTGATTTGCATTTTCAATTTATCCCGTCAGGAAAATGGTTGTTTGTCCTCAGACTATTCATTTAATTTTTATGACTAAGACATCTAATGGAGATAAGTGTGATGTACACTATGCCACTTATTTAATTTTATGGGTCTGTAATTCTGTGAACGTTCATGATTATATTTTATGTGCATCATTATTAGGTGAATTGGATTCTAGATACTGAATGTAGAAAATATCGCTACATAGGAGGACGGTAGGCTTAGAGACGTAAAAAGGCGCTATGCCAGAATTCAGCTATTAGATAAGTCTATAGCGAATGTTTAAAATGTATGATCTGTCAAAATAGCAAAGTAACTTAAATTTGTATAGCATCATAACGTGTATTTTCTCTCTCAACTTTTCTAATGAGAAAATATAAATCAATATGACGTAGGACTACTTACTTACAAATGGCTTTTAGATAACCCAGAGGTTCATTGCGTCCTCACAAAGCTCGCCATCGGTCCTTATCCTGAGCAAGATTAATCCAGTCTCTAACATCATATTCTACCTCCCTCAAATCTATTTTAATATTATCTTCCCATCTACGTCCCGGCCTTCCCAAAGGTCTTTTTCCCTCCGGCCTTCCAACTAACACTCTATATACATTTCTGGACTCACCCATAGTCTACGTGCTACATGTCCTGTCGATCTCAAACGTCTGGATTTAATATTCCTAAATTATGTCAGGTGAAGAATACAATGCGTGCAGTTCTGCGTTGTGTAACTTCCCCCAATCTCCTATAACTTCATCCCTCTTAGCCCAAAATATTTTCCTAAGCACCTTATCCTCGAACACACTTAACCTCTGTTTCCCTCTCAAAGTGAGAGTCCAAGTTTCACAACCATACAGAACAACCGGTACTATAGCTACTTTATAAATTCGAACTTTCAGTTTTTTGAAAGCAGACTGGATGACAAAAGCTTCTCAACCGAATAATAGCAGGCATTTATCATATTTATTCTGCGTTTATTATTTTTTTCTCGAGTGTCATTTATATTTGTTCCTGTTGCTCCAAGAAATTTGAATTTTTTTTTCGCCTTTTTAAAGGATAAATTTCCAATTTTTATATTTCCATTTCGTATTATGTTCTGGTCGAAGGTCCCATGTTCGCGCCCGGGAAATAGCAAAACACAACATTGCCTGGAAATCAAAGCCGTCAAGATACACTATCTACCAAAAAGTAATTGGGCACTGTTTTTGCCTCTTTGGAACCTCGTGGTACCACCTCTTGTTACTAAAACAGCAGCCACCCTGTCAGGCATGCTCTCCACTAGTTTGTGTAGGATATCCACTGGAATGCGTCGCCATTCCTCTTGCAACATGGCACTCAGTCGAACAATGAAAGTTGGCCTCATGTTTCGGCGGCTACTATGCAGTGGTATGCAGACAATAATGTTCACCGGTTGGACTGGCCTGCACGGAGTCCTGATCTCAATCCTATTGAGCACCTTTGGGGCGAATTGGATCTGCGATTGAGGTCTCGGGAGATGCGGCCAACTTCCATTGTCAGAGTGCCATGTTGCAAGAGGAATGGCGACGCATTCCAGTGGATATCCTACACAAACTAGTGGAGAGCATGCCTGACAGGGTGGCTGCTGTTATAGTAACAAGAGGTGGTACCACGAGGGCAAAAACCCTGTGCCCAATTACTTTTTGGTAGATAGTGTATTTTGAAGGCATTGCTGGAATTCTAATGACGTCTTTTAATTGCAGCTAAATCGCGATGCTCATGGCAACGTTGTTGGCATGTAAAGTCACTGTAGTCGGAGCGTGATGCTGACCCACATCACCACCTCGTGTTAAGGTAAAGCATGTAAGCTGTGCTTCATCTCCATGCTCCCATACGTCTTACGCGTCACGGAATTCTTTATATTCGTCTTTTCCAACTGCTGTAATTAGAACACATCTAAGGCCACCAATTGGAGAATAATATATAGGTTATAATAATAACTTTGAATTATTATCATGTTTTGATGATGATGATGATGATGAGGAGGAGGAGGAGGAGGAGGAGGAGACGAAGCAGAAATAGTAGGGGGAGAAGGACATAAAATTCCAGGCCACCTGTAACTTTCCAATAAATAAGCTGCTTTTTATCCTGACGGAAGTTATATCCTCAGACAATAATTTTATGCTTCGGATAGCGTAAAGTAATGTGAGCACAACATATGCTGCCAATAAATTTAACCGACAACCGTAGAAACGTGCAGTGCGTAGTCAGTTCAGATAATAAATATGAACAGTATCCCTTGTTAATACAACGACATTGTAACTAGGCTACTTCTGTTTTCATCTAGATCAGCGAAGCAAGACAATGATATTCAGAAACAGAATTTTCTATAGCTCTGTGTGAGAATTAACTAGGCCTATTTTACAGTGGCTATGAACAGACCCAGGAACAAAATTTGGGCCACCTGAATTTTCCAAGTTCCAGTGATAACAACTGCGCATATCAGTCCTTACTGAGCACGCGCAGTAGGTCTATATTATAATTGGAGCTTGGAAAATTCAGGTGGCGCAAATTTTGTTTCTGCCTCTGTACAAGTCTGAAAAGGTGAATGAATTTAAACACTTAGGCAGAGTAATCAAAAATGAAAATAATTTGAACAAAGAAATTAACCATAGATAAATGTTAGCCAGAAGAGGATATTTGGACTTAAAAAGCAACTTGATTCTCGATACTTTAGACTGCACACAAAGACCAAATTATGGCCCATAGGCCGTATCGAACTCTTTTGAGATCTGTTGTCACTTATGATTGTGAAAGTTGGGCTTTAATAAAAACAGGAAAATGAACTTTAGATATTTGAAAGGAAGATAGTAAAAACGTTCGTTTTTGGCCCAATATGTAAGAATGGTAACTAGCGTATTAGATTCGATGGTAAATTTTATGAGGCTTATATTGATATTAACATAATTAAAATAATAAAAATCAGGAGAAATATATAGTTGAGACACCTATATTGACAAAAGGAAGCAGATCCATCTCGAAAAGTCTCACTAACAAGAATAGATGGTGAAAAAATTGTTGGACGTCGTTACATCAGTTGGCTGGATAGCATTGAACAAGATCTGAAAATACTGGGAGTGCGGGGGTGGAAATGGGATATATATACCTCAGGGTGAAATAGGGTTTATTAAATTGGATAATAAAAAAAATGGAATATATATATATATATATATATATATATATATATATATATATATATATACATAGTCTATATAATCACTTAGCGATTTAAGACGGCGGTCATTCCGTTGGATCCCGGCCACTTAGTCACTCTTAATGAGTGCACCTCTACACATAGTGTGTTGGACATTGTGCCATTGTCACACATCTGTGACACAGTGCATGAGGGTTGGCCTCTAAAAAAAAAACTAAGAGGTAGAGCTTAAACTGAGAGGATTCAATCCGGCATCGGAATTGGAATCCGGTGTGACTTAGCGGATAGAGCGTCAGCACGTAGAGCTGAAAACCCGAGTTCGAATCCCGGTGCCGGAGAGAATTTTTCTCCGCTCCACCGATTCTTCATTTTCGTGACACTAAGTTTTGCGTCTCGGGGCGTGTGAAATGGACAAACGGAATAAGAAATGGAGTGAGCGAAGAGAGAATAATGCTGAAACTGATCATGAAGAGAAAAAGAAATTGGCTAAGAAGAAACTACCTACTGAAGGATGTATTGGAAGGAATGGTGAACGGGAGAAAATTTCGAGACAGAAGAAGATATCAGATGATAGACAACATTAAGGTACATGGATCGTATGCGAAGACTAAAAGGAAGGCGGAAAAGAGAGAAGATTATAGAATGCTGGGTTTTCAGTGAAACTATGAATGAACTCAGTTGTTTCAACATTCTCTTAAGTAGGGCTAGGATTTTGATGAAATTGCATCTTTTTTCTAGTAAACCAGAAACATAACTGCTTTAGTATTTATATGTTATGTGATAAACTAAGTGTTTTAAAACATATTTGTTAGGGTATTTTTTGCATTTTTTTGTCTGTTTCAACTCATAAGAGCAATTTTTGTTTTATTCGGTCATTTTTTAGGCATTTTCATTTAATTTTCGCCATAAAACCCCATTATTAATGTAAAATAGTGTTTACTTCCTTTGATATTTTCTCTACATATTTTGTCCATTAATGCTCATTTATTTTGTATGACATTTTAATCGTTTTTCTATACAAATATTGTCATTTTAACGTAGTACACCCCATGTAATGAATTAGTCCAACCACCCCTTCAATATAGACTCCTCTATTACCTGCTAATTCTGGATAAGAGTGGCCTTGTGGTGAACTATATGGAAACTACATCAGGTAAAATAATTAAAGTGTACTATGCAAATCTAATCTTTCAGTTAAAGCTTCCTGTAAAGCAGATTTGAATAATTTCAAGGGAAAAATTGTTCCGGAGCCGGGTATCGATCCCGGGACCTCTGGTTGAACGTACCAGCGCTCTGCCAACTGAGCCACCCGGGAACTCTACCCAACACCGTCTCAACCTTTCCCTTTATATCCACACAACTCGCGTGGGCTGACGAAACGCCAGAGACCCACATCGAGTGCACACAAACTCTGTGTGACTTGGAATTGTGGTTTTCTGTTAACGTACATAGTGACGTATATATTATGCAAATCTAGTCTTTCAGGTGAAGCTCCCTGTAAAGCAGATTTGAATAATTTCAAGGAAAAAATTGTTCCGGGGCCGGATATCGATCCCGGGACCTCTGGTTGAACGTACCAGCGCTCTGCCAACTGAGCCACCCGGGAACTCTACCCGACACCGTCTCAACCTTTCCCTTTATATCCACACAACTCGCGTGGGCTGACGAAACGCCAGAGACCCACATCGAGTGCACACAAACTCTGTGTGACTTGGCAGAGCGCTGGTACGTTCAACCAGAAGTCCCGGGATCGATACCCGGCCCCGGAACAATTTTTCCCTTGAAATTATCCTAAGTGTACTACTTAGAAAAAATTATGTAAAATTAAATAAACTTGAATGTTGGTAGGCCTACTAGAATTTAATTTAATTACTATTCTAAATATTAAGTAGTACAAAACCTCTTTTCTTACTAAGCCAATTATTTAAGATCAATTTTAGGTCATAAATGCATTGTTTTTAGAACATGTTTTCGTGATTTATAGGTCATCAAAATCCCAGCCCTACTCATAAGGTTAATTCTTTCCCATAGGTTTAAAATTCTCATTTAGATGATTTTGGTTTCAGTAGGATTCATATATTTGTCCCCAGGGGAGATGTAACGGCAATCTGGGCCTAAGTGGACAATTTAGGTATAGGAAACAAGGGAAAAAGTACGTTAAAAACAAAACTTCGATCCCTCGTAATGCTGCTGTTAAAATAATTATAATACCTGTTAAATACTGTATAATATACGGGTTGCTCTGTATCGACGATAATTCTCTCAAATGATCTTCGTCTAAAGCATTTTATTCTTTATTGGCTATGATAGGACGTGGAAATTAGCCATTGGTCCCTACATTGAGTCGAAATAATTGAATACACATCCAACAAGTCTGTCACCCTCAGATTTTAATATTCCTTTGCCCCAACGTTTCCAATCAGATCTCAATAAGAGCTTCTTTCGTTGTGTCTCTTTTGCGTGCCGCGTTTCCCGCCCATGTCAGCCTCCTCGATTTTATAATGCTAATAATATTTGTCGATGAATACAAACTACGAATGTCGTCATTATGCAAATATCTCCTTTCCCTCGTCAATTAGCATTGAAATTGATTCAGACCCTCGTCATATGTCGATAGGCTATCCCTTCTTGTTGCTCTGATTCTTCACTCTTCGTGCGAAAATAACAGTTCCTCACTGGAATACATTACCCTTCTCATGATGACAAAATGATGTCTGTTATTCAACAAGTTGTATAAAGACCTCCGATCAGATAATTTTATGCAATATACAACATTCCTACTCCGCATTAAAATTTGATCTCCTTTGTCGAAATACGCTATTCGCCAACCGATGTCGTGGATTTTCTCAGTCCACCCCGATATATTTAATCATAATTGTAATCTTTCAAATCAAGGCTGCTTAGATTCTGCGTCTCAAAATTCTGATGGAAGGTCCTATATTCTGTGACTTCAATGTAAAATGTGATGTCATTTTTTGCAGTTTTTTTAGGAGGAAGCATTTAAAGTTCGAACGATTGTATATAATCTTTCAGTGTAGTGTGTGGACAAATATTATTTAGAGTTATATTCTTAATTATTAATTTTAAATATCGTTGTGTGAGTAATGGCATTAGGTCTAATTGTAGGCTACACTTAATACGCATTAGTATCTTTTTATAGTCTGCAATTTAAGTTAATGCTTGTAAAACGAATATATTTCATGTAAACGTTGTAATATAGCTATTTTATTTGCTTTTCAAGGAAATATATTTTTGGGTGAAATTGGGTAATTTTGGGGAGAAAAAATGTAGGAATTTTATTCAATAGCATTCACAACTGAATAGGGGATTGCAGAAACAGCACATGTTATGAAAACTATGTTATTTTTCAGTAGACACAAAAAACGGTATTACTGGTAGTAGACCACATCATTGGTTATAGTACTGGCTTCTTCAGAAAGAAGCCTAATAAATGTGTCGTTTTATACCAAATTTATTGCAATCTAATGAATTGTTAATGAAAAAACTCAATATATATCAACTTGACATGTGCTGTTTCTACAAGGAATAAAAATTGTAGTTATAATAATTTCAGATCAACTAAAGTTTACTTGTCAAATTAGAGATATAATATATGCATAGGCCTACTGTGTACTTAATACATAAGTTCAGCGTATAAATGAACTTATTTTTCCACAATAGGCCACTGAAGAATATTATTGTAAAATTCTTGATATTCATGTGGTATGTAACGCATTAGTTTGCGTATGTCATCAAGCTTCTCTCTTTGAATTGGCATGATTTTGTCTAGATATGCCAATGAAGAAAGTAAATATGGTATTCTCCTTTGTACTTACAAGCAAACATTCTCATGGGGGCAGATAAAAAATTAATCTTTTTTCTTTCAGTATTTTAATAATGTGAAAATAAGTGCTTACACAAATTTTGACCACTCGAGCGCAATGACGAAGGCCGTAAAAAATAAGTTTCCCAGGAGTCGTTTACAGAAAGAGAACAAAATTTCATGGATAGTTTTATTGGAATAGATATAGCAATTGTTAAGTTATTTTTCAACGTATTCACCACCAGAATTGAGACATTTGTCATTCAGTGCAATCAATTTTTGTATCCTTGTGTCGTAGATGTCTGCCGTCTGGAATCGGAACCAATGTGTCGGCGCATGTCTTTGACATGAGTTGTTTCTGCGCGCTTCCAGGATTTCACAAGTCTCCAAATGTGAGACGGCTATACTGACATATGTGGTTTCTGCATGGAATGATAGCCCTATATCAACAGTCCGTGATACTCGAATAAACTCATTTCGCCACAAATAGCGACATGTGCTGTTTCTGCAATCCCTGATTCAACTCTATTCACAGTCGTTATCAAGGACTTCTTGTTTGAGATGAGATGCACGTTTTGACCTTCATTTGGGCGTTCAAACCCTGGTAGAACTGGCCGGTATGGCATAGTTGCGCTCCGCAGTCAATTGGGAGGCCTAGGCATGGCATAATTGCGCCCCGAAGAAATCAGGTAGCAGAAAGGACATGACATAGTTGCGCCCCGAAGAAATCAGGTAGCAGAATGGATATGGCATAGTTGCGCCCCGATGGGCATATTACACACGAAAGTGATTGTCATGAAATAAATAAATTACTTAAAAAATATTACAGTGATAGCTGCATTGAAATCAGGTTAGGCCTAGCATATGATCAATTTTGCTATTTAAAATAACACTTTTTTTTTATCGATCACACACAATAAATGAACTGCATTTTTTGTTTGTACATCGATATCTTAACCCTACGGTACAGGGTTTCGAAAATTGAAACTTAGAACCATTGTGAATTATTAACTCTTTACCCTTTTCACTAAACTTAACATTCATTTTAAATTAACCTCACTATACGCCACAGACGGTGTGACAATCACTCATAAAATGTCAAGATTGCTAAGGCCCCATATTCCAACGGCTCACTCATTTGAATATGTCAGTTAATAACTGCCAACTTCATGGTGTTCATTTTAACGGTAGGCTATTGATAATCACTGCATAAACAGTAGAAAAACAGTTAATAAAGTACTGCCAACTTCATGGTGTTCATTTTAACGGTAGTCTATTAATAATCACTGCATAAACAGAAGAAAAACAGTTAATAAAGTACTGCCAACTTCATGGTGTTCATTTCAACGGTAGGCTATTGATAATCACTGCATAAACAATAGAAAAACAGTTAATAAAGTGCTGCCAACTTCATGGTGTTCATTTTAACGGTAGACTATTAATAATCACTGCATAAAAAGAAGAAAAACAGTTAATAAAGTACTGCCAACTTCATGGTGTTCATTTTAACGGTATCGATAATGAATATTAAATCGAGTAAGAAATCAATAAGGTTGGTTGATTACGAGGCTCGAGTTTCTGTAGTGTCTTTTTCTCTACCTATTTCATCGGGGCGCAACTATGCCATGCCCCTTTTCTCTACCTGATGGGAACGGGGCGCAACTATGCCCTGCCCGAACTGGCGACCCTCTTCCACGGAAAAACGAGAGAGAAGTGAAGGAGTTAGGTAGTGAGGTAGGCCGAAGAGGGGAGCGGCACTATTTTAAGGACGTGCACTCATTTTCTCATGTACTCTATACATGTATTGGTGAACGGGATTGAGTGATTAAATTATTGTAACCCTGTTTCGGTGGCTTATAGGATTTTAGGTGGAAAATGCAAGAAATCCTATCGCCGTAAAATCGATTGTTCTGACCACAGAAGACCCCACAAATATCGTCCAATGCAATTGTGCGCCGGATCACGGATGAAGTGCCAACGTGAATGGCACATGCGAGCCAGCGGCAGCTGGTGACCCGTTCCCACACAGCGCGCAGTTATGAATCACAACAAATGAGTTGCTAGGCACCCTGTAGTGAAGATGTGGGTTCCGCTGTGTGGTAATCAATTGTTATTGTGCAGTTAGCAGGGGTGCCAACGTGCGGAGACATATTTTGGGAATGGATACAGAGAGGGGACGCTCGCTGGCTTGTTTGTTTGTCATCACAACAAGCATCCTACCAGATTACCATGACGGGCTCGACGCGACACAGGAAATGCGTCTGTTGATGTAATAATTAAGTTTTATCCTGTTTCTAACTCTTGAATGTCCTACGCTATCTTAGTAACTTACTGAGACGTCAGACGATGATGATTTCATAAACATGGAACTGTACAGTAGACTATAATATGGTAAGTGAGAATATTATACCTTTGTATTATTAGGTCTATAGCCTTTGCGGAGATGGCGTTTTTTCTCTTTTTAATTTTGTTTCACTCTTTCTTTATTTCTTTCTTCTTTCTTTCGTCATTTTATTTTTTGTTCAGTTTCTCTTTACCTACTTACTTGGCTTGGCTTGGCTTTTCGATTGCCGGAACGAATCTTTGCACATAAGCTCACACTGACCCACTGTGCGTCTATAGACCTATGCGATGATATTAGAAGCCGTTCCAAAGTAGTTGAAGCATGGCCTAGTCATCTCGCACAGGTTATGTGGGCGGCAGCACGTGGAACTCTTACGGAGTAGGCGTAATTTCGTTCACAGCGCATCCAAGGTCATGCTTCAACCACCGTGGAACGGCTTCTAGGTAGCATTTCATCGTTGTTCCTGCAATAACTCCTGTGTGCAAAATATACAATTTTTCAGTAAGAGGAAAAAACACATTTATTCATCAATAGCAGCCGTACATAGGAGATTATGAATTCTTACATTTTCGAAACAAAGAAATATAATTATATATAGGAGATTTTATTATTCGCTTTATCACTATTTAAGTTATTTAACAGAGAAAAAATCTGAAAATTGATAAATATGTCACATAGGAGTTACTGCAGGAACAACGACGATATGTGAATTCGATGCTGGCAGGCGGGCTATCCTGTCTCAGCCCTGACAAAGCCAGGTACTGCCTCAGACGAGAACTTGGTAAGCCCCAGGGCCCAGAGTTCTTAGAGTCTATATCAGTATTGGAAACCCGTACTACCCGCAAGACTTCACCCCACGCTATTTTAAATATTGCAGAGATTAGATTAAATAAGGAAAGATGGAGAGTTTTGGTGAAATGAAACAAGGAAACGGGAGTACCCCAGAAGAGACCTCTTTAATATCTGCTTTGTCCACCACAAATTCCATCACGATCTGGTCGTGGATCAAACCCGGGCCATCGCGATGGAAGAACAGGTTAGACACGACGTCTTTAATTCCTTTCTTGTTGCAAAATTTATTTCTTTGACTTTCTACCTTATTCTTTATAGCCTTCTTTAGTTCCTCGTTGTAATTTTCTTCGTTTCAGTTCTCCGTTTTTCTTTCTACAGATGTTTGTTTTACTTGGTCATTTAACGACGCTGTATCAACTATTAGGTTATGTAGCGCCGATGGCATTGGTGATAGCGAGATAATGTTTGGCGAGACGAGGCCGAGAATTCGCCATGGATTTCCAGACATTCGCCTTACTGTTGGGGAAAACCTTGGAAAAACCTCAACCAGGTAATCAGCCCAAGCGGGGAACGAACCCGAGCTCAACTCCAGATCGGCAGGCAAGCGCTTTAATAGGCTGAGCTGCGCCGATGGCTCCAGAGATGTTTTCTGTCGGTTGACCGATAACTTAGATTGTAGAATATCCCAGGTTCCAACTTACAAACCATCTCCTGGTCCATACAGCCTCGGATTAAACAAAACTAACTGCCGCTCTCGCTCGCTGTGTTCGCTGCATTTGACTTTCTAGTCTCGGCTCGTCATTCTCGCTGCGCTTCGAGTCTCGCTCGTCATTCTCGAAATAGCATTTGATCGGCGTGGAAAGATTTCGTAACTTTGAATAACATACATCATTGAAATAAATAACATAAAGGTTTAAATGAGACAAAAGACAAAATGTTCTGGCTCTATTATATGATATTACCTATGGTTATATAAATAAAAAAAAAAGAATTCTCAAATAAATTTGCATTTCTAAGAAACATAAAACATGGCATTAATATCTTTTTACTTGAGATTGCACACTTGATCTTAAACATATGAAAAGAAAATTCCTAGCCTTTTAATAAGGGCCTAGTAATTAAATAAAAACTGGCGAACAGATTGTTATACACTGAAAGGTAGAGATGATGTTTCAAATAGGCTACTTGATTGTTTATACGCAACAGTTGCCAAAGTAGATAAAAGTTCAGTCAGGTATAAACAACTGCTGATTTCGGGACTTCGTGAGATGATCAATCTCGAGTCTCGGAACACTCACAAGCAGTCTTTACGTCAAGGACGCAACGTTATACAACATTGTCGTGCGGGTTTTCGGCTTTGCGGGCGCTGTTAGTCTCGTTTTCTCGATCGTTGTTCATCTCTAGTAAAGATCTAAGTCTTACGTTTGAGCAAAAGGCAGCCGAAACATCGTGTTACAGAGATTGAGCCCTACAGCCACCCCTTATCACTGTGTAGTAAAGGTCGCAGCAACTCCTTTTTTCTCCGTACCTGTAGGCCTACTTTATCCTAAGCGCTGGGCATTAGCTAATTTGGCGTGCGTGCTACTACCCGTAGCTAATATTGAGGACGCCTAGTATAGTAAACGTTATACCGCCGGTCGCGTCTGTGGCTCAAGCGCTGACGCGCTGGACTTCCACTCGGGCGACCGGGTTCGATGCTTGGCTAGGTCGTGATGGAATTTGTAGTGAACAAAGAAGAAAAAGTTTCGGGGTACTCCCGTTTGCCTATATTATTCCATAAACATTTTTCATTTTTATGTCATGTGCAACAGTTCACAGTACCCGTAGTCTGGAGTGAAATCTTGGGGGTAGTAGGCGTACAAGTTTCCGATGCTGATATAGGAATGGTTTGGTGCTTCTAGTTCTAGGATCGGCCTGAGTGACGCAGTCGATAGAGTGCTGGCCTTCTGCGCCCGAGGTTACGGTTTCGATCCGATGGCATTTATGTGTACTTAAATGCGACAGGCTCATGTCAGTAGATTTACTGACATGTAAAATAATTCCTGCGGGACAAAATTGCGGCACACTGAGGAGACGATTGCTGGTAAAATTCATGTTCTGGGAATAATAAATTAATTAAGTAGTAAAATATCGCTACAATCGAAAAGTATTGGGAATAAATTTGAATAAGAAGCAAAAAAAAGTTTCATTCCCAGGCAAGATTCGAACCACGAAAGTCTAAGGGCCATATTCATAGATATTCTTAGCGCGGGCTTCCGGTGGATGATCAGCGAACTAACGTTTTTAGTATTCATAAACCAGTGTCAGCGATATGATATGATATGAATCCTGTACAAGTAATCAGTCAATAGCTGGGGTTAACTTAGCACACTCGTAGCGCGGGCTAGCGAAATGTCTATGCATAGCACCCTTAGTTACCAGTCTATCGTGCTCTGGAGTAAACAAGGCTCTGAAATCAGCTACAAGGGTCAGTCCGGTTATTTTGCCACTACTGTACACTCACTGTATTTTCCGCAATAAATTTATGTGGAAATGCGTCTTTCGCGTTTGTAGTTAATGGGAAATGCGTGTTATTATTCGGTTGAGAAGCTCTTATCATCCAGTCTGCTGTCCAAAACTCTGAAAGTTAGAATTTATAAAACAGTTATATTACCGGTTCTTCTATATGGCTGTGAAACTTGGACTCTCACTCTGAGAGAGGAACATAGGTTAAGGGTGTTTGAGAATAAGGTGCTTAGGAAAATATTTGGGGCTAAGCGGGATGAAGTTACAGGAGAATGGAGAAAGTTACACAACACAGAACTGCACGCATTGTATTCTTCACCTGACATAATTAGGAACTTGAAATCCAGACGTTTGAGATGGGCAGGGCATGTAGCACGTATGGGCGAATCCAGAAATGCATATAGAGTGTTAGTTGGGAGACCAGAGGGAAAAAGACCTTTAGGGAGGCCGAGACGTAGATGGGAGGATAATATTAAAATGGATTTGAGGGAGGTGGGGTATGATGATAGAGACTGGCTTAATCTTGCACAGGATAGGGACCGATGGCGGGCTTATGTGAGGGCGGCAATGAACCTTCGGGTTCCTTAAAAGCCATTTGTTGTTGTTTGTTGTAGTCAATCTTTAACTCGTCGTTTTCGTTTAACTATGCGTTTCATGACTAGTGTGAATATTATAGCTGAACATGTGTTCCTTTTATTAGGATCCATTGTACTTGTACGTAGCGCATTAATACTGATCAGAAATATTGACAATTATACTGATCGTGTACAGTCGCTAAAATATTGATGCATACCGTCAGTATTATTGACTCATTATTAATTATTAGTTTTACTGTGCGCGTAAGTCGTGTAAGGGCTGCATTAGGTTTACAACAGCATTTCTGTTTTGAAGATACCGAAGCTCTGAAGAGCAATAAGGACTTCTTAAGGGGAGAGGATGGTATTGTTTGGTGGAAAATGTGTAAATTAAAAAAAAAATCTTTAAAATACTCTGTGATATGTGTGGAATACATAGCATAGCATTTTGTGGGTATTTGTGCACTTGTTGGGTGTTGAGACGCCATTTTTAAACTTCCTGCGTTATGGATTTTTAAATCACTCGCCCCATTTTATTGTTGTTTCCAGTAAAGTAAATTTTCAAAAAAAAAAAAAAAAATTTTTTTCTTTAAAATACTCTTTGATATGTGTGGAATGCATTGCATAACATTTTGTGGGTATTTGTGTCCCTACCAGATGCTGAGAAGGCATTTTTAAACTTCCTGCGCTGTGAATTTTTAAATCACATGCCCCCTTTGATCGGTTTCCAGTAACGAAGTTTTTTTCTTACATTGCCAAACAAAAATGGATATAATTTCTGAACTATTAAAGATACATGCACGAAATTTAGAACACACATTATTTAGACTATTAGGAAACTTTTCTCTGTAACAGAATTTTGTTAATTGATTTCATTTAAAAAAATACGTCCGTTTGTTTGCAAAAAAATATTTAAAAAGTGTTATCACATTTTAATTGCTTATTTTACAAATGTAGGGACTAATATCAAAATTCTGTTACAGACAGTTTGTAGAGCATGCTTTTGCAAGTACATTGCAAAAACTGTTTGAATCTATCTTTAAAAATGGTTTAGATATATTGGTTTTAGTAAAATCCTGCATGGGATATATTTTTTTCAAATTTGGGCCCCTAAATATTTTTTTTGAAAATATTTATATTTGGTTGAGTTGCTACAACTGTGAGCTCTCTACATACAAAAAATTAATATTTTAAACCAAATAGGAAGAAAGTTAAAAAAAATACCATCCTCTCCCCTTAAGGAATGAATTTACTGAAAGGTTAAGAACAATGGATCGACAATTCGAGGGTCGGTTCAGCTCCCGCCCCCTTTAATATTCAATACTCAATAAATATTAACCCTGTTCTTATGATGCTCTTTCCGCCTTTTCCCTCTCAGCAGACAGTGTCCTTGTTCCTGTCGGAAATGTGTCGGTCCAGCGTTGGCTGCACTGTCAGTGTGACACTGACGAAACGAAAGCCATTTATTTTAATTGCATGAGGCTTGCTTGCAGTGTGAGAGTATTAATAAATACATAACAATATTGTGCTGGGGGCCCATTCATCCCGGCAGCGGGCGGAAGAGGTCAAATACTGCGGCCACAGGGTGCGTCGTACCAGCGAGCAGCCGCGTCCTCCCTCAGCGTCCGCATTATGTGCCAGCTGTGGCGAGCACAGTCGTCACAATTGTAAGGCCAATCCCATGTATGATGTAGTCATCATTTCTATATTACATCTGTGTAATAACTATATTAAAAGGTCTAATGACGTGTTGACTCTACTTTTAGGGAGTCCCGCGATATCTGTTTGTTGTTATATTTACAAGTTTAGAATAATTGAGGCTGGTGATGAATCGATAGGAAAGTCTGTTTATAATTCTTCGTTCAGCTGTACCTTAAGGCAGCGATGTCAAGGTCAAGAGCACGTATGCGGTTCTGCGTGCGATCAAGCTCTCACTGGTTGCAATGAATATATTCTGCAGGTAGCAGCATTGAATAAGAAGGAATGAGCAAAGTGAACCTTATTGGCCTGTCACTGCAAGATAAATTAAACTGTTTTTAAATAATAGATAACGTGTTACATTCATACAAGACAACAAGAAATCAGAACATGTTTTGTAGGGTGTATCTCTTCTATAAATGCAATGAATTATAAAATAGTAGGCAACAATAAATGATAAACATAGCTTTTCCTTAACTTATATAGCCTAGTTTCAGATAATAGCTATAATATAATTAATTTTTATATAATTATCTAATAATCCAACTAGTATAAAAACACTGTTTTCCTGTTTTAAACTTACCAATACAAAAGTGAAAGAAATTACAGGACATTGTGCATACGGGAAAATGAAATAACAGGCCTGTAACAAATAATAAACGTAGTATATGTTCTTTATCTTACAGGTTTTAGATTATGAGGCCTACCCAATTAATTGCTATTTAATGTAGACTACTTATTATATTAACAGCACATTTCTAGAAACAAATTTAAATTCCTGACTTCTCATCTAATACAGAAGTCTTTTTTCTTGTTTTAGCCGACACTAACCTACCGGCTATCAGGATTTTCCTTAAAACTCAAGATTTTTGGGGATTTTTTTTCTGCTAAACATCACAATAAAATTTTGATATATTTTTTATATTTTTACTATATAATTTTTTTTTCGTAGCACTTAAATAATAATCTGAAAAAAGTAAATAGTAAGTTATTATTTCAGGGTGTTTGAAAGATGCCGGTATGTGGAGCAAATTTCAGACAAACATTTTGAAATTTGTAGAAGGAATATACATTTTTCAAAACACAATTTAATTTTACAAACATTTTTGGAATTCATATGATTTTGAACCAAATGATATGAAATTTTGTTAAAAAAAAACGAATGGAGAACACTGCGTTTAAAAGTTTAAAGGGTCATTCGGAGCATGCAACAGCTAACTGAAGGGGCCTATGTGTATGAAAACTTGTGAAGAGGTTCTCTGATGCACTGTTTTAATGTTAAGAAGGAAACATGGAATTTTTTCAACAAAATAATTGACAAAATTTCACCTGAATGTATTCTTAAACTATTATACAGATGTCATTCAGAGTTGTTATGATAATGAATTAATGAGGCTGAAATAAGAAATGGGGGGGGGGGAAACGGATCCAAATGTCTCAAGTCACTTTTTCCACCGCAAATCTCATCGTGTCAAACGCAAATCGAACGCTGGTGTTTCCGATGAGAAGTCCCAAATTATATTGGTTGTATTTTGCTTATGCAGCAATAGAATAAAGTGCATAAGATTTTCTGAAGATATGATGTTGTTAGCACAAGAGAACACGACACTAATGGACATGCTAAAGTAGCTAAATGACAGCTGTGAGGAGTATGGGATGGAGATAAATGCAAACAGACGAGGATCACGGTCGTTGGAAGAAAAATAAAGAAGATAAATGTGCGAATACTAAATAAGGCAGTGGAGCAACTGGGCACCTTCAGATACTTGGGGTGCACTATAATCAGTAACATGAGCTGCAGCCAGGAAGTCAAAAGGAAGATAGCAATGACAAAGGAAGCTTTTAATAGAGAAAAGAGCATGTTATGCGGACCACTGGAGAAAGAAGTAAGGAAGAAAGTATGAAGTGCTTTGTGTGGAGTGTGGCATTATATGGGGCAGAAACGTGGACATTACGACGAGGTGAAGAGAAGCGACAAGAAGCATTTGAAATGTGGATGTGGAGAAGAATGGAGCATATGAAATGGACAGACAATGAGAAATGAAGCTGTGTTGGAAAGAGTGGGTGAAGAAAGAATTATGCTGAAACTGATCAGGAAAAGAAAAAGGAATTGGTTGGGCCACTAGCTGAGAAGAAACTTCCTACTGAAGGATGCACTGGAAGGAATGGTGCACGGGAGAAGAATTCGGGGCAGAAGAAGATATCAGATGATAGACGGCATTAACAAATGGATCATATGCAGAGACTGAGAGGGAGCCGAAAATAGGAAAGATTGGAGAAAGCTGGGTTTGCAGTGAAAGACCTGCCCTTGGACAGAACACTATGTATGTATATATAAGTTTCTGTTTCTAATGGAATTCCACAGAGCTAGTATTTATTTCCATCATAGACAGATATCCGATATTTGCTGGTTTTAGAGAGTACAGACACTGTTAATCCAGGAACTATGACAAAATCCCTTCTTGGCATGGTTTCTCTTACGTATTCTGTAGGTTCTGATGGAAGCAGGATTCATTTACATAATGTTATTGCATTTTTTTTTTAATTTTTAAAATTTTTATAAGTAGTAATCCTTTCTGAAGGAAGAAAAGGATTTTAGAAACTCGTTTAAAATTCAAAATTTACAAGCCGCAAAGAAATTATGAAGGGAACATAATTAAATATCTAATAATGTAGAGCTATCTATATATATATATCTGTATATACGAGGCGTGTTCTTAAAGTAAGTTCCGTTTTCAATTATAGCCATCGCATCACTGCAATCGTTATTTTGCGCATACGTGTTTCCTTCTTCAGTCCTCAGGCAAGCTGTGCATGCAGTTTCAGAGCTTCAGTCCGTGTGTGTGGTTAGTTGTGATCAGTTGAAATGTTTAAAGTGATCGAGCACCCCGCCGACTGTGAGATGCGGTCTGTTATCCGTTTCTTGAATGCGAGAAACATCAAACCAGCTGACATTCATCGTCAACTTTATGAGGCGTATGGTGATGATGCCATTAGTGATGGAATGGTCAGGAGATGGCCACACACAGCTCGTGACGCCCAAAATCTCATCTCGAAATTTGGCTGGGAACAAATTGACCATCCCCTCTACAGCCCGGATTTGGCTCCAAATGACTTTCATCTCTTCCTGCATCACAAGAAGTTCCCCGGTGGTCAACGTTTTGATGGCGACGATGAAGTGAAAACAGCAGTGCGGGAGTGGTTCGCATGGCAGGAGGGCGAATTCTACAATGAGGGGATAGAAAGACTTGTGCCACGACTCGATAAATGCCTCAATAATGGTGGAGATTACTTTGAGAAGTAATTAAAGTGTGGGGAATACAATGCAACAAAAATGGATTGTAAATATCTTCCCGTTTACTTACTACACCCTTTTGGAACTTACTTTAAAAACACGCCTCGTACACTCCATGCCAGAACACTGAACACCAGAACTATGGCAAACACACAGAAAGAGAAAGTGTGATATCACCCCCACCCTACCCCACCAGAGGTAAAGAACATCGTCTACATGTAATTAGACTGTTCTGGTGTGGGAATGTTTTACACGATAGCTATGCTGGCCTTCCATACTTACTAGCTTGTGCATCATAGGCCTACAATGTAAGCAGAGTTGTAGAAAAAGAGATCTAACGAGGAAATAAAGCGTTTCCGGACCCATGTTCATACTAATGTCCTGCAATGTTCGAACAGAGAGAGGCAACCAAAATACAGGGCGATCCGTTTGGGTATGGATAAAATAAAAACACCGTAAACATTTACTACTGAACTTTAAACGAAAAAGTAAACGCAGGGTATGTGCTAAAACCCTTAAGCGGTTAAAACATGAAGTGTTGTGAATATGTTCATAACAAAGCCGAACAAATATGATAGGCCGCCTTCTGCAGAGCGAACATCGGTGAATAGGCTATCGAACTTCACCGTACCCGAAGAACTTGAACCGAACATAGCATCTACAGTGTGTTTCCGAGGTGGTGTTACAAACTTTCAGGGATGATAGCGAAGGGCACATGTATCAATTTGAGATAAGGAACCTGGTCAGGAAATGACCGAGTCGAAAGTTACAAGCAAAAATAGTTGTGTGGAAATGAAATAATTTTATTCCTCTGTACACCTTATTTATGTGTATTTATCTGTGCATCTTACACTTACTGTATTCATCTGACTTTGTCTACTTACAGTATTGCATTCAATGCGCTGTCTGAGGGATGGGGACAGGAAACTACACTAAAGCAATGCAAATAGCGTAATGTGTAACGGACATGGTCGGTCCTGATATGCACGCCTGTAGACAGCAGCGTATGTGTACAAGTTGCAGTGTCCAGTCGGTCTGTCCTAGTGAAACGGAGGAGTACACGAGAGCGGAATAAGCAGATCTGATTTTCGAATACGGATGAGCCAATGGGAACAGTAGACAAGTTCACAGATTGTATCGGGACAAGTACCCACGTAGGCGACATCCGGCCCATATCATTTTTCCACGACTGTTCCAAAAGTTAAGGGAAGAAGGGCACGTGGTGCCAAATTACAATTCCATTTCCACACAAATATTTTTGCTTATAACTTTCGACTCAGTCATTTCCGGACTAGGGTTCCTTATCTCAAATTGATACATGTGACCTTCGCCATCATCCCGGAAAGTTTGTAACACCACCTCGGAAACACCCTGTATAATACACGACGCTAGGTGATATAACATACAGGGACATCATTTTATTTTTACTGCAATTTTTATTGTACCTGAGTTTTTGAATGTACTTCACTCCCACCCCTTCTACTAATGAAGTTCAACCTTCCTCCACATAGATCCAAGACCGCATATACGGTCATAGTAAACAGTACGTTCCAAAAATATGTTCGCGTTTTCCTGTGACGAAAGCGCTTTCAATATTGAATCATTTTCGCACAGGTACTGTCGCCCATTTGACTACGTCGCATCCCGGTTTCCCCCCCCCCCCCCGCTTCTATTCGCCTCTTTGTAAAGGCTAGTGACTGGGCTGTCTTAGCTCTTTTCTGAAAACATTAATTTCTGTTAGGAATTGGACGTCTACGCAATATTATACAACTGTTTAAAATAACTTAAATAAAAGGACCTCGTTAAGCAATTAACTGTCACGTGATTTTCCCCCTTTCTACGACCCTGCGACATAACCACTTGGACGGACAGTAGATTTCGGATCGGGCAGAAGTTAATATTGAATTTACAGTACGTAAGGTACTCTTTTATAGAGTAAGTACAGAATTATTTCAACATGAGTTACTGGTACGAAGAACGAAACTGGTAATTGGAATTAGGTGCAATAGTCTATAGTGCGATAATATGCACATTAGAACTGAAGCCTGTATCGAAATGTACGGCCACCATTTTGAAAAATGTGTTTAAATATCCATATTTGATTATTTTTCAATTTAACTTCATTCTCTATCTATAGTATACGCTAATGTGCTATAGAAAGTATAATATACACTGCATAATGAATACGTCCGCATGGACAGCTCAGTTCGTGAGTAAAAACACTTATTCTTAATACAGTACTGTATTAAGATTAAACAAAAACCTAATGAAAATTATCGAACTCAAAATCGCGATATTTCCTAGTTTACGTAAATGGATGAACTACTTTTCTTCCCTCCTATACCTAGTAAAGTGATTTGTTTGTGTTACGCTAGTATCATCGAACTACGTCGTGGAAGGGGGAGCAATCTGTGTTTCCGGTTCTCTAAAGGTATAGCCAGGTTAATATTAAAAATGTTAGTAAAAATAAAATGATGTCCCTGTATTTTCATCTTTTACATGTGAGAAATATGTCTCTAAAGTTTTGACATTTTTTGTTACACCCTGTATGTGCTTAATTCTTAATACATGTGATGACACTATCAGCCTCGAGAGCATTATTATGTGGCAGGGGAGTATTGACGGTCAAATCTGGTTAATAGAGAACGGGAGGTGCTGGCATAGAGAAAGCTTGGGCAGGATTGCTACCGCATTGTTGTTGTTTTTGTTGTTGTTGTTATTATTATTATTATTATTATTATTATTATTATTATTATTATTTTTTTTATTATTATTTTAAACGATATGGCAGCTTTAAGCAAGCACGTTGGCAGTGTGACTGCTTGAATCGTAACCTGCAGCACAGCTGTTGGTCGCTCAGCGAGATGAAGCACAATCACAATGCAGGCAGCAAATTAGTGACATTGTGAGGGACGGCCGATCCATCACCCGCAGTCACGACTTGGGAGACGCGCGTCCTCCCCCTCATCTGTTTCATCAACAACACCAACCAGCTCATATGTCTGCTGCTTATACCTTTATTTATCAGTTGGGTGTTTTCAGTCCAACTGACTTGTTATACTTAACATTTCCGGACTCTTCCTTTGTGAGGACCTCTGCTTTTGCTCTCTGATTTCTTACACGGAGTCTAACCCTTTGTGGCGTATCAGGTCTGGGACGTCACATCAGTAGGAAAGTCAGTCACCGCTGATTGTGGGCCGCTCGCTTTGGGTGCTACAAATGGGCCACTCGTTGTCGTTTGCTTTTGTATCAAAAGCTTCTTGGCAAGTATTTATGGCGACAATTTGTTTGCTCTCGAATACTGTTCAGCCGGCGTTTTCTAGCTTTCGTCTCACGGTCACAGCATCTCGAGTAGAAATCTGTAGGCCTACTTATTTTTTTTTTCATGGGTTTTTAGCTTTAGCCCATTGCGCCTCCAATTTGGACCTTGAATCTTTTATGCTGTCGGCTACTATTTTTCTCTCCTCTTGGTTTGTATTGAAGGAATTTCTCTGTAAATTTCTTCTCTTGCTTGTGTTATGCGATACAGCCATTTGTGAATCTGTACATACATATTGAATGTTGTTCTTTCTTGTAATAGTAATAATAATAATAATAATAATAATAATAATAATAATAATAATATGTTATCTTTTGAAGAGGTGGAGAAGTTCAAATATCTTGTAGCAACAGTAACAAATATAAATGATACTCGGGAGGAAAGTAAACACAGAATAAATATGGGAAATGCGTGTTATTATTCGGTTGAGAAGCTTTTATCATCCAGTCTGCTGTCAAAAAATCTGAAAGTTAGAATTTATAAAACAGTTATATTACCGGTTGTTATTTAGCCTATGGTTGTGAAACTTGGACTCTCACTTTGAGAGAGGAACATAGGTTAAGGGTGTTTGAGAATAAGATGCTTAGGAAAACATTTGGGGCTAAGAGGGATAAAGTTACAGGAGAATGGAGAAAGTTACAAGAACTATACGCATTGTATTTTACACCTGACATAATTAGGAACATTAAATCCAGACGTTTGAGATGGGCAGGACATGTAGCACGTATGGACGAATCCAGAAATGCATATAGAAAGTTAGTTGGGAGGCCGGAGGGAAAAAGACCTTTAGGGAGGCCGAGACGTAGATGGAAAGATAATATTAAAATGGATTTGAGGGAGGTGGGATATGATGATAGAGAATGGATTAATCTTGCTCAGGATAGGGACCAATTGCGGGCTTATGTGAGGGCGGCAATGAACCTCCGTGTTCCTTAAAAGTCAGTAAGTAAGTAAATAAGTAAGTAATAATAATAATAATCATAATAATAATAATAATAATAATAAGTTTATTTCCAGAAAAATATAGTACATGAAAATGTGAATGTACAAAATTCTGGTACTCCCCTGAAAGAGAGTGATCTCGTGCTCAGGGGAGGATTCGATACATAATAAAGTTGCATAAAATAACATAAAAAAGTAATATTTACTCATAGCAGATTGCTTACATATAGGCCTATTTTTAAATTTGAAACTGTTGGAGTTAAATGGATGAGGGTATTCCTTTATTAATTACTACAATGATTAAAAACAGTGCTTGTTAAACACTTGGGCTCAAACAAACGTATTGTATCCAGCCTTTGATTTTGTGTTTCTAAGTATATGGTCTGAAATATGTGTAATTTTCACGTATAAAATTTAATAACACATGATATAAATTTGTTGTGTTTTCAAGACTTTAAATTCTAAAAACAATTTTTCGATAGGGTAATCAATAGAGTTTTTAGACTCTTTTAATTATAGTACTCTGTAATAGATTTAGTGGATTAAGGTTAGTTTTAAAAGTACTACCCCATCCTAATATTCCACACTGGATTATAGACTAAAATGAGGCAAGGTAAACTGTATGTACCACATCTAGTGGTAAGACATTGCGTAACTGAACAAAATAATTTATAATTCTACATAATTTACTACAAAGATAGTTAATATTTTTGTCCCATTTCAGATGTTTATCAATAATGATTCCTAAGTATTTAACTTCTGAAGATTAATGTATAATTGAACACTTAGATACATCTAATTGCGGAACAACCCGAATTGTGCAGTTTACGGAAGAACAAAGCAATTTATAACATTTACTAGTTAATGAAAGCAGGAGAATGGAGAAAGTTACACAACGCAGAACTGCACGCATTGTATTCTTCACCTGACATAATTAGGAACATTAAATCCAGACGTTTGAGATGGGCAGGGCATGTAGCACGTATGGGCGAATCCAGAAATGCATATAGAGTGTTAGTTGGGAGACCGGAGGGAAAAAGACCTTTGGGGAGGCCGAGACGTAGATGGGAGGATAATATTAAAATGGATTTGAGGGAGGTGGGATATGATGATAGGGACTGGATTAACCTTGCACAGGATAGGGACCGATGGCGGGCTTATGTGAGGGCGGCAATGAACCTTCGGGTTCCTTAAAAGCCATTTGTATGTATGTACTAGTTAATGAAAATGGAATATCCATAATTTCAGCAGAGTTAAGAGAAAGAATATTCGAATCAAACAATGCTTTTATTAATTGAGGGGTTGGGGCGTAAAACATGGTAACTGACATTTTGGTAAAAAAATTGAGTTACATAGCGTATAATATGGTATCTTACATTTTGCATGTAATGTAGTAGTTAGTTTTCCAACATCTCAACAGATGGCAGAAGTATACAGATTTTACTTCCATGGTAACTGTTGCATGTAGCCTAGAAATGTTTACCTACCTAATAAAAACACTAGAACATCACTTACCATGTTTTATTCCCGAACCCCTCAATTTTAAGGCTCATTCACAATGAAAATTAAACATAACGTAAGCGTTAACTTAAGAATATAAACGTTACGGTAAAATCAAAAAGTCATAACATCATTCATGATGGGAACATAAACATAACCGCAAACATACTTGGTAACCATGGAAACATAACAACGACGCCATTTCCTCATATTCTGTAGTATACTTCAGCGCTCTACGATTGTGTACTGTTTGCAAATCACGTAAGCATAAGCATGAAAGTTTGGAGTTTGCAAACATTCATGTTAACGTCTTACGGTAATGTTTATGTCAATGCTTATGTGAATCATTGTGAATGATCCCATTTAGTAGCCTGGGCGCAAACTTCTGTGTTTATGTTACGGTTATGTTTAATTTTCATTGTGGATGGGCCTTTAAACCATTATTTGCGTTGAAGTAAATAAAGTGCTAAGATTTTCCCCCAAATAATAATACTGTGTCATCTATGTAGGAATACATAACCCGTATGGTTTTGTAAATCAATTATTAATAAATCCTTAATGCATATCAAAACAAATTGGACCAAGAACTGTACTCTGAGGGATGCCAATATTAAGGGACTTTGATAGACTGACTCGATAGGCATGGAAGCAATGATCTTCAGTGACGCGCGCACAAATGTTTAACGGGACAATAAAAATACAAGTGCAGTTCGGAAATATATTGATAGAACCTTGTATCTGTGAATATTTCCAGAACATTCCCGGGATCCACTCAGACTTCTGTCAAATTAATTACTGGAACTTCTCGGGGAAGGCGGTCGGAACGTGGTGCCGATCGCATCATATTCCATCCGAGGTTATGAAAGCATGGAGCTCTACCTCCATGAAGTGTAAAAAGGACACCTTTACTTGTACTTACATCAAGCACTTCAACTGCATAGTGAAACAAAAGTCAAATAATTATTTGGTCAGTGCATGTTAAATCGCAACATGAGAGGTTATTTATGTACTGTAGGCCTAGAATGGGGCTACTTTGATCATTTTGAAAGTATAAGTTGCCACAACTTTTTAAACATTACATTTTTTAATATTGAAAAAACTGTCATAATATTGCACAGTTTATAGCTATACATTAATAATTATAAGAGTGTTTCATTTCAACTGATAATTTCGTAGAAAAAAATAAAATCATAGTGATCAAAGTCGTACCCTGAGTGGGGCGACTTTGATACCCACTATAAGATGGAGTGACTTTGCTACTTCAGTGGAAAAAAAAATATTCCTTTTATGTTTTATTTATTTATAAGATGGGGTGACTTTGATCATACGATTATTCATACAAAATAGAGAACAAAATTAATATTACAGCTCAATGCACAAATAAACACGGTAATTTGAATTAATAATTGTAATATAGATTATAATATATTTATCTCAACCAAATTCACATAAAAATATCGCCTTTCGTTTGTTTGAAATGACGCATTGTTTTAAACAGAGCAAAATTTATCAAACCCCCCCCCCCGAATTATTCAAAAGCCACCGCATTCTACGGTAATTCTGTTAGTCACCTAAAATACATTGTCTTTAAATTCAATTTTGTATTAGACTACGTTGTTCATTAGAGATGTACATTTCATTTTAAAGATAGACTACCTATATACGGTAGGCCTACATATTTTTCGCATGTCTTCTTCCATTTGTGTTATCATTTTCCAATATGTTTATCTTAAAAGTGTTATTTCAGATAAAACCTAGTATTGTAATAAAGTTGCTGAAACAGAGTAGAGTTGTCAGTTCTGTCGTGCGTCATGAATGTGGTTGCTGAACACTCTGTGGAACAGATTGTTGCACAATGGCCGGGGTCAGGCTCTCTCATTGAAAGCGGCCAGTGGCTGCCGCTATTGTTGATCTAATCCCAGTGCTTGTTTAAACACGGCGCAGTTAATGGTCCTTTGAGGATTATTGTGCTCGGTGGGCCTGTGGACCCCTTATCCGGAATCCGGCTCGTTTTCAAATGCTACAATTTTTAAACTGTCAGAATCATAATACGAGGACTTGGCGGGTCCCTAGTAAAAAGACAATAGCCCACAGTATTGTACGGCAAGCCTGTGCCGAAGAGATGGAATAAGAAAGTCCGTCTCAACAAGGCAAACTCCTCTACATCTTGAGGATGCAATCTTGAGCAGTCTACGTTCTTAGTTGCTTTTCATAAACACAGTCTGATAATAGCCGTCCTCTGTGGTTTAGCAGTCATCTTGCTTGCCAGAAGAACCGAGGTCCGTCGGTTCGAACTCCGCCGTGAGCGATAAAAATTCTTGAATAAAAGAGCTAAAAGAAAAAATTTACCTGTCATTTCTCGCCCATGAATACCCTAAATGTGCGTGAATTTGTCCCAACATCCGCTTGCAATTCATACTAAACTCCTATTGTAGACCTACTTATACGGAAATGGGATACACATTGACTAAGTATTGTTTCTATTATTTCGATTACTGATAAATTGTGCGAGATAATTTCCCGTGTGTTCGATAACCCACTTCTCTTTAATTCCATCTTTACTCTACTTTCATATCACATTTTCTATTACTAGACTAGACGTCATTTCGGAAGGCGGTTAGCTTCTATATGCGCCGTAGCATTTCTGGTATGTGACGTCACAAGCTTGTACAGTAGAACCAATCAGAATCAGTCTATAACAAGCACTTCCTGAGTTCGTTTGTTCACGTGCGAGTGTTTCAATACATTGAATAAGTAAAACTAACATTTACTATGTGTATGTAAGGTAAATAAATGGAAGAAGAGACTGTAAAAAGACAAGTATTACACAAGCAGGCGCGGAAAATAGTGTTTAAGGTGTATAATTATTATAAAAACGTTAACGATTAGAACGCTGCCGGCCATCTTGATGCTGGCAGCAACGTTGCCAACGTGCAAGAAACGACTGCAGAAGCATGTGGTGTGGGATTGAGAAACGTGCAAAGAATATTGTTAGTGAAGGAAAGAGGGTTTGTTTGGTGTCATGCTTACAGTAATCAACGGCTAAGGTCATTGTTGTCTTTTGATAATTTAAATTCTCTCCTGCGCTATTTGTATTGCACGTGCGTGAAGTACGATGTGGCAATGTTGTACGCTGCCTTGCTCTCTCTATCTGTCTCTCTCGACGCAAACGCTAGCAGACAACCCGCCTTCCGAATTGCCGTGGACTCTAGTAGGTTATTTAACGACGCTTTATCACTACTAGGTTATATATCGTCGATATAGGCTAGTTGGTAATAGCGAGATGATATTTGGCTAGATGAGACCGAGGATTCACCATGAGATTTACCAAGCATTCGCCTTACAGAGTAAACCTCGGGAAAAATTCAACCAGATAATTAGTCCAAGCCGGAACCGAACCCACGCCCAAACGTAGCTTCAGATCAACAGACAGACGTGCCACCATCTGAGCTACGCCGGTAGCTTTTTGTTCTTAAATATAATAGCCGTTAAACAAATAGGCCTATTTATATTACAAATTGTTTGCTTTTATTCCTATCTGTCTGCACAGATTTTCTTCAATGACCCCCTCCTTCATTGACGTAAGCTATGATTTTTCTTCATCTAGGTGTCAGGTAGTCTTCCAAGTTTCTTTCGTGCATATGATAACTATCTCAAGATTCTCGCTGGCAATCTTTAATTTGTTATTCTTTTTGTATACCCATACAATCCAAATTAAGGCCGTGTCTCAAAGCTATATTTTCACTTCGAAATATGTACTATATGAGTTTCTTGAGTTAAATTCTATCGTACCTGGTTTACATGTTTCGACCTATTATAAATCATCCTCAGAACTGGTCATTGTGGTCTTGGCGCCAAGCATAGGCCTACGTTTCAGAGAGTTTTTCTCGGGGTAATTACTCCCGTTTACCTCTCATCATTTCACTAAACACTCTCTAACTTCTCATTTCATCTGTCATCTGCAATAATTAAAAATGGACTGTTGTGAAGTCTTGATATAAGAAGGGGCTGGTCTCCGGTCGGCATCGGATTTACGAATGTCAACCAGAGCACCTGTCGGACTTAGATAATCGCCGTATATGGGCTAAAGTAAGCCTAAGTGCAAGGATCAGTCCTGGGTTCGGCCTTCGAAAGACCAATACAAGCTGCTGATTAGGCCTACTCTGAAATTCGTCTCATTATGACGTCAGATTGCCATGTATTTTAGTTTATTTCCTCAGAGTCATTAATATAGGTCCTATACCGTATTAGGACTAGATTAATACATAATATGTCAATATAGGGAAATAAAAATTATGATCTAGGCTTATTTCTAGCCATATAATTGATTAGTTAGAAGGAGAGTTTAGAGCGTTTTGTCTGATCGCTATAAGTGTAATTTGTATTTGTTAATGTCTAAACGCATCTCTGGACTTCAATTGTTTGTTGTTAGCCTCACCGAAGCTCTCTAACGTGAGAACTTGAGCTTTATAAATTAGAGGAGGTCGGCCTGCATGGGCGAGTTCATCCAATAACGCTCCACTTAAGACCTGGCGCATGGAACCGTTCCCATTGCTCTGTGACATATAGGCGTACTTGGTTCCTTGAGAGTTACACGCCACTTCTATTCTTCTCCTCCTCGAGGAATTAGATTATGTCGGTATAGTCTGTTTCGTAGGGTGACCATAGGGCCTGATGTTAAGAGCCAGAAGCGAGAGATGATTACAGCTTCTTCGAGCTGGAAACGGGACAGGTGCCTCACGTCAAGTTCGGTCGCTTTCCTTCTGAAATAAGCTCTTAAATCTTAAGATGCCATAATGTTGTAGTCGCCCTCGGTTGTCTAGTGCTTACCGTGCTCGCCGTTGGAACGAAGTCGCAGGATTACATCAATTCAATTCGATTCAGCATACAGTTTTAGGCTTCGTCAGAATACATTGAAAAGCATATAAATACATTTTAAAAAACACTAATAAAAGACACAGTAAAATTTAAATAATACAATGAAAACCTGAAGTAATTTGAAACTTTTAGATTAAAGAAAACTAAGTTAACTAAATTGGAATTAAACTTATTTATTAAAATGCAATTTCATACAAATTTGTATTGAAAAACTCAGCAACAGAATAAAAAGGATTATTTAATAACCAATTGTAAAATCTAGTTTTGAAGCTATCGATTGGTAATTTATAATATTGACTGGGGAGCTTATTATATAACTTCATCCCCATAATTAAAAAGTTTGTGTTGCTCTTGTGTAATCTACAATGTGGAATATTAATTTGTTCACTATTTCTAATTTCATGATCATGTATATTGGCCACTAATGAGTAACTGTTGATATTTTGTCGAGTGTAAAGTATTAGATCATATATTTATTTTTTTTATTTTAGTTGGTTATTTAACGACGCTGTATCAACTACTAGGTTATTTAGCGTCGATGAGATTGGTGATAGCGGGATGCGATTTGGCGAGATGAGGCCGAGGATTCGCCATGGATTACCTTGCGTTCACATTACGGTTGGGGAATACCTCGGAAAAAACCCAACCAGGTAAATAGCCCAAGCGGGGATCGAACCCGCGCCCGAACGCAACTTCAGACCGGCTGGCAAGCGCTTTAACCGACTGAGCCACGCCGGTGGCTATTAGATATCATATATATATATATATATATATATATATATATATATATATATATATATATACACAAATTTATGATTGTTAAAATCTGTGATTGTCTGAAAAGTGGTCGACAGTGTTCCAGATAGTTTGATTTACATAAAATTCTAATGGCTTTCTTTTGTAAAATCTACACGCTTCCAATTTTGGTTCCATTTCTCCAGAAAATTAGGCCATATCGGATTATCGACTAAAAGGAAGAAAAATAGGCACATCTTAAATAATTTTGAGAAACGGAAGTCGTTAATTTCTTTAACAAATATAAAACTCTTGATAGCTTTGTGCATATGTATTCGATGTGCTTATCCCATATTAAACTGGAGTCTATAAAAAGTCCTAGAAATTTTGTAAAAAATGAAAAGGCATTAGGATTCGAACTGGGGTTGCCGGGATGACAACTCAGCATCCAACCATATGAGCTACGCTTCGACCGAAGGCGAAGGATTTTCAAAGCCTTAGTGTGGCATTCTCCTTGAGGAAGTAAAAGCTGTAGGTCCCCTGTCGTAAGGTCTGCGCTACGTATGTAAAAATCCTATTCCTGTTAAGGCCCGCTCCCACTTAGCGGAATCGAATCGAACAGAATTTCTCTTCACAATGTATTTAAATGGAAGATAGCAGGAAGCGGCGCGTCGAATCGAATCGAAGCGAAACGAACAGAACAGAATTCATGAGCTAGAATATTTACTCCATTGCCGGAATAGAATTTCTTGTTTCGGATATGATCGTAAGTTCTCGTGAAGCCTTCGTGAAAAAACAAATGAAACACGTCCATTCTTGACGGCTTAATTTGTTTACTATTGAAAGTTAATGCTGAAATGGTACGTATACAAAAATCACAATGTAATATGTAAAAAGGTATCCTCGTCACATGCCATGAAGGCACTTGGGGGACATGGAGGTAGAGCCCCATGCTTTCCATGACCTCGTCGAAGAAAAATGAATAAATCTTGTGTAGAAATTATTCTCTTTTTTATGGCAAAACACAAAAAACATAAGTACTGTTCGGTTCGATTCCACTAGATGTGAGTGGCAGCAGACTTTTCGTTTCGATTCGATTCGGTTTGATTCCGCTAAGTGGGAGCGGGCCTTTAGAAGGCCTCCTTTATGTGTCCCAAAGTGATTGCTTCGATTTTAGATCTAATGTGGTTTATTTCGGATATAGAATAAGATACAGGAACATAGTTAGCTAATATCTCCTAGTTTATTAAACATAGATCTACGACTAAAATAAGAGAGCATTTTCTGGCTATTGTTGCAAAATGCCATTGATACAAAATGGAGATATCGAAACCTTAGAGATCTTTTTGGTCCTAAATTTTGCAGCTCATCGTTCTGTTGTTAATACAGCAACATGCAGTCGAGTTCATTTCTCAGCAGGAAGGTTCATCTCCTCATTTCCACCGTCATGTATACATGAAAATATCCTTCCCCCTGTCGTGAATCCTTCGTCTCCAATAATCCACTCCTTCATTATCGTAGGCCTACTTCTTGAACTCCTTTCTTTTGACATTACAGAAGTTGTAAGCAGACCGAAACGCTAAGCATAAGTACTCAATATTTAAATTTATATAGCCTACTATAATTGCATAGTAGACATAAGACAAATTGTATTGTATAATTATTAATTTCAATCGAGGAATCTGCCCCTGAGCATGAGTTCTACTCTTTCAGGGGCGAGCTAAAGCTTTTCTTTATATATTATATTTTATGTTACAGTTATTAGCAAAATAATAAATAAATAAATAAATAAATAAATAAATAAATAAATAAATAAATAAATAAAGGAATAAATAAATAAATAAATAAATAAATAAATAAAGGAATAAATAAATAAATAAATAAATAAATAAATAAATAAATAAATAAATAAGTAAATAAATAAATAAATAAGTAAATAAGTAAGTAAATAAATAAGTAAATAAATAAATAAGTAAATAAGTAAATAAGTAAATAAATAAATAAATAAATAAATAAATAAATAAATAAATAACGACGTTATACGCTTCGAATAACAGTACAAACCTGAGAAGAAAGCTGCCAACCTAACGCCATTGCATATTTACTTCGATATAGGCTATTATTGGAGAGGCTGTTTCGTTATGAGCGCGAATGTCTGCGAGAATAGTGGCTAAAGTGGGATGTTAGATGTAGGGCCTAACAACAATAAATAGTAAGTTGCTGATGAAATAATTTTAAATGTGAAGACTATAATGGAGAGAAAATTCTAATACGCAATACACAAAATCTTTAAAAATAGGTGCTAATAGGCTCGTATAAGCTTTCCTAATATAGGCTACTGTCTCTAAAAATAGGCATTTATAGACACTATGAAAGTTGGACAGGCGCTTTTGAATTACCACATGATTTTGGATAAAGTTCCTAACCTATGTACCTATACACTGTCATAAGTCATCATTATTTTAGCTCCTACACTTATCGGTTCGAGAATGATATGTGGGTGTTTGAGTCTTTCTCCGATGCAGATATCCTACGTTGTTACCATTCCTATTCATTGCAATAATTGTATTCATTTGTATTCATTGCAATGGTATTCAGTCTGTGTCATGTCTGTCCAATTAACCTTGAGGTCAGGTCAAGTCAGTTTGTGAATAAAAGTCTTTCTGTTTCAGACAATCGAATCCGATTGTACTGGAGAATATAATTCCTGCTATAGGTCTACATGTTCTGTCTAGCTTAAATTAAGAAAAAAGCAAACAAATAAATAAATGAATAAATAAATTAATGAATCAATGATTCAATGAAATAGGAATTGGAAGGAATCGAATTGCTATCACTCTCGCCATGTAACTCTGATCTTGCGCCTTCAGATTACCATCTTTTTCGATTCATAGCCCACTTTCTGTGTGGAAGATATTTCCAAAATTGGAAGTCATTGAAATGGGTATCACGAAATTCTACGCATCAAATACCTTACCAAAAAGTGGTATCGTCGTGGGATAACAAATCTCGCTGAAAGGTGGCTCAATACCATAAAATCAAACTTCCTTTAGTTTGAAGATTTCACCAATTTCTTGTCACACACTCCAATTAAAATTTAGTTCCAAAACCGACATTACTAATGAGACAGTATGTGCATAATTATGATATAGTCCTATAGGTCTATGGAATAAACAAATAAAAGGAAATAGCCTAATAATTAATAATGCAACATATGAATTGCATTAAATTTATTTTACTCTCAGTTATATTCACAATCCTGATAAATGAGAACCATTTCGTTAAAAATGTAAATATTACTATAACACCCAATCGAGAACATTGGATATTTCACGCAATTACAGACAGGGATCCTATGAATTCCGTCACCTTTTTTCTTCTACCTTTATCTTATGTTAGGGTCTTACATTGCCATTTTAAATGCTTTTAGGGAAGGCAAACACCGAAACCACTGTGATTTGAAGGGCTAGTTTAATTTATACAATTCTTGTGTGATTGAATTTCACTCTTACTCCAGAACGAGAACAGATATTGTTTACGACGCTTGCGATTGTGTATACCACGAGGCTAAACTGAATGCTATCGGAATTACGGTGGAAAGGATGCCACTCTTTTCTGTTGTAAGAAAGGGACCCTAAAGAAGTAAAGCGGAAGTATGAGAAAGAAAAACGTAAAGAAGAAAGGATAGCGTCTCAAAATCGCTAATTGAAGGAAGCTTATCGTGACCGCCCTAGTAGAACTGGTTCAGGTTTCAGCATTAACCCTTGCTGAAGTCTGGCCGGCATAAATAAATTGAATGCTGTAGACCTACGCTTGAGCAAGAGGGTTGTTTGCATTTTATTTCTCGAGAAAGAAACGCAAATTGAGCAAAATTACCCACATGTTATTTAGACCTAATTTAATTTCGTATTGGTACAGCTTAGGTTCTGTCTTGGACAGACACAACGGATTTTTCTCTTAGTTTTCATTTACCCTTTTGCCTTCCAACATGGCTGGAGATCCGGGTTCGATCCCCGTCCGGTTCTCCCGTTTCCCCTCACCATTATCATCATTTCATCAGTACTTCACAATTACCCTCACTCTGCAAGGTCCCGAGCCAGACCTCCAGAATAAATTAAAAAATGATTCGAAGTTGTTGTACACATTCGTGTTTAATGAAGACTATTATTATTATTTACTCTCTACCGTCCACACCTCAACCTCAACCTAATATGAGCAAATGCTGGGTGACTATCGGTGCTGGACTCCGGGCTCATTTCACCGGCATTATCACCTTTATTTCATTCAGCCTCTAAATAACCTGATATGTTGATACAGCGTCGTAAAATAACCCACTAAATAAATTTACCCTCTACCAAGCGAGATTTTGCTCATGCTTTAAGCACGGAACTCGCATTCGGAATGTCCGCGGTTTCAAATTCCCGGACAGACCAACCTGACTGGTTTTTCCGTGATTTTCCACAGTTACTTAGGCAAATGCCGGGTTTGAAATTTCATTGCCACGATCCATTTCTCTTCCTCTTCCCTATAGAAAAAGAATTTAGATTTCATATCATATCATTCATCTTCATCATCTCATTCCATAGGCATATTCAGATCAAGACGCATGTCTTCGTCCTCTTCCAGGAGGGACGTCCTCTCCGATATCGTCTCGGGGTTCTAAGCCTTTCGCAATATCTCTGCAGGATGCATTCCTTAAGATCACTTCCAAGGGCGCTTCGACATCTTAGAAGGGCTATTGGAATTGATCCTGTGCTATTTGGTCACCTTGGAGGTATGATGTTATGGCGGGGGAGGGTGTAGGGGGCCAATTGAGTGAGGTGTCTCATGCAGCCGGTGGGCTGGTACACCTGATTCTCATTCATCCCATAATTCGGAGTGCACAATAGGCCACTATCGAGCCGACATGCTGAAGTGTCGTCCCTAACCCGCTCCTAGTCACTCAATACTACTACTGTCCTCTTGTCTGTTCAACTTCGGAAGTTAACATAACCACTGTAAGCTTATTTGAAGTAAACAGGAAAATAAAAAGGGTAATATGAAAATTCAGAATGAAAAACGTAAGCGTTAAGGAATATAATTTTTTTCTGGTTCCCAATGGTATTGCCAATTAATAGAATCTGCTCTGTGTAGTTCCGTATGTCCTATGTGATAGCTAAATAAGTTTTATGTATGCTTAAATTCTGTGTTATGAAGGTTGTGTAGCCTACTAATTCTGAATTGTTAGCAGGTAATTGTAGTGCTGCTCAACTTATTTTAGGCCTACCGTTACGCACTAAGAACACATCTAAAATATGTTTATAACTTTGTCCTATGTTTGAATTCGATTTTTAATCTTCCACTCATGTCCTTATAAATGGCTGAATTATTGGCTTTTATGTAAACTTCAGCTTATAAGCTCACAACTTACCGTCATTACAGTAAGTTGTGTTTTACGTGGAATAATTGAATCGTTTTTTTATTTTTGTTTTATTTTATTTTATTTTATTTTTTTTGGAAAGGACATCAGTCAAATGACGTAAATTTTAGGAAAACCACAAAAACCTACATTAAGAGGTTAAAAAAAAATTGTTGTATTCCTTACTGCTTCTTAATAATGTATGTGATATTTTGAGAAGAATTTGTAATGTATTACCTAATGATTATTTTTTAATTAATTTTCAAATGATGCGAATTACTGACTTTCAAATCAAATAGATTTAATTGTGAAGTTGCATGGTTTCTAGCTCTCATGCCAACGCTCCTAGCCAACTTTTAAGTTTTTAATCTGAACGACACCTAATGTGGTCGAAACGTCTCCTTTACCTTCTTTTAGCAGCGATATGACAAATAGACTACAGGACAGGGAACTCTACTCCCAGCTCGTTGTCATCAGTGTCTGCATAGACAACACTTATAAAAATTACGGCAGTTATTTTAAATTGACCAAATTTTTACCACTGAAATAGCATAGATAGGCCCTATTACTCGCAGCGAAAAAATGTAGAACAATTTTTATATTTATTTTCTTTTTCATATATTCTTCTCGTTTTATTTGTGATGAACCATTTCTGAGAAGCAGGGTGTGTCACACAGTCGGGACTAGCTGGCAATTTCGCGTACTCATCCCTAAAAATGGCTGTTTTATTTTTAGAAACATTAGACACGATAAACGGTAGAAAGGGGCCATTAATTTCAAGGGCTTTCGTCAAAATGAAGTAGGTATTTAGTTTTTGTTTTCACAGCATTTAGGTAAGCTTATAAAATGCTACTTTTCTGAAGGAAAAAAATATCACTGAGAACGGAAGGGGAGAAACGGAGTTTCTTCTCAAGAGAAAACACGTTTCTTGAAATAGACCCAACTGTAAAAATGAGTGAACGATATTGGAACTCAATGTTATTATTACTTAATAAGAAAATAATAGGCCTAATAATAATAATAATAATAATAATAATAATAATAATAGGTCTAATAATAATACTAATCATAATCATCATCAATAATAATCATAATTGTTATTTACTATTAGCCTATGAAGGACATGAGACATCAAAAACTCTTCTATATTAGAAATTCTAAATCTTCCTTTCCGGTCTCCAGATGTATTAAAAATGCTAACTTGCATGTAGGCGATTTCGATCCATTCAATGTATAGAAGTATTGGAATATGGCAATGCCTTTGCTAACATTAATTGCATTATCTTTCTACACATATTGGTAATACTTCTGTATGAATCATCTCCTTTTCATAAAATATAATAGTATTAATTCTTGTAAACTAATCATTGTAATCTATACTCATTTTGTTGTTATCTCTATTATGTAATGTGTACCATAGTTGTTCATTTTATTGCATTTTTTGTATTAGTATTCTATTTTTGTCAATTGCATATCTTTACAATATTACTTATATTATTCCAGTCTCATTTATATGATTTCATTAATACATTTGTAATTCATTCTATTCAGTTGCCATTATTTTAATTATTTCACTGTATTAATTTTAATAATTATTTGTGCTATCTTACTTTGTTATGATTAATGTAGACTATTATATTGTTTGTATTTCATCTCATTCCCATTTTCTATCATTCATGCTCATCATCATTTGTTGTTTTGTTTTGTTCTGTATCGTGCTAAACAGTAATTGGCCTTGTGCTGTTGTTTTGCACGTTAATATTCTAAATAAATAATAATAATAATAATAATAATTAATCATAATAATAATAATAATGTGAATTTTATTAGTAACAACAATGTAATTTATTCCTCACAACAATTCCTTTCTACAATCCACCTTAAACGCTCTCGTCAACAATTGGATCTTCACTCAACACAGTATTCGTTATAGCACTCCACCGACGACAATGACAACTTACTTGGACTATTACGCACAACAATGAACTGTTAAACTTAACTAATATTTACACAGTACTATTTACAAATCAGAACTACCAGTTCTCAGTTCACAGTTCTTCTACCTCAGTCACTCGAGTTCACGGTATCTCGAACCACAGACCTTCAGAGACAGTTCACTGTACTCGAACTCGGGTCCCTCCAACTGCGGTCCACTGCACTCGAACTCAGGTCCCTCCAACTGCGGTCCACTGCACTCGAACTCAGGCCTTCGGATGCTGACGCAGATGCGGACGCACACTCGAGTCGAACTCCGGCTGGCTTGCTTGCTCTGGCTTTCTCACTGACTGAATAACTGAAAACTCTGAAGACTCTCTCTAGTTCGCTGGCGCCTGCTCTTTTATAGCAAAATCATAGTTGCGAGAACCTTCTACAGGTGTGTAGAGAATTATCTCAATATCTCTACATCGACAGACGTCTGGAATAATCAGGAAGGTCGTTCCACATCCACTGCGTAGCAGCTGCGCGCGCAGACTCGTCGCGTGACGTAATACACCCTCTCTCCCTTCTCTCCACCGCGCGACGTCACTCAATGTTCCGTGGAGCCCGTGCGATCTGCTTTCTTGCGGGACGCTGGTCGTGAGTTCGATTCTCACGTCGCTGTCACATTGCCCCCTCCTTAGGGCTGCTCGTCCCGGGCAGTCCCTTGGTAGGCTGCTAATCGGTCCAGATGCACCACCATCATCTTCCCTCGAGGTTGTCGCTGGATCCGGTACACCACGTCGTTGATCCGGGTCACCACGCGGTATGGTCCATCCCAGGCACGCTGCAGCTTTGGTGATTTCCCTTTGGTCCTGGTAGGTCGATACAGCCACACCAGGTCGCCCTCCTGGAATCCTGCAGAGTTGGCCAACCTGTCGTAGCGCACCTTCATCCTATCGCTGGCCATCTTGAGATGCTCTCTGGCCAGTTGGTGAATTCCATTCAACTTCTCGGTGAGTTCTGCCACATAGTCAGTCGCTGGCTGGTCGGCGCTGGGTGGCGTGCCAAACAGCAGATCACAGGGCAGGCGCAGCTCTCTCCCGAAGACCATGTTTGCCGGTGTCATCCCTGTTGTATCGTGGACCGAAGCTCTGTAGGCCAAGAGGAACAGTGGGACTCTGGCATCCCAGTCTCGTTGATGGTTGGACACCACCTTCCGCAGATGCTCTTCCAAGGTTTTGATGTAGCGTTCCACCATACCATCGGACTGTGGGTGGAGGGGAGTGGTCCTGGTTTTATGCACCCCCAGACGCTCGAACAATTCTCCCATCAGGTTGGATTCGAAGTTGCGCCCCTGATCGCTATGCAATTCCCGGGGCACCCCGAATCGGCAGATGAAGTTGTCAAGGAGCGCGTCGGCCACCGTCGAAGCCTCTTGGTTGGGAATCGCGTACACCTCTGGCCATTTTGTGAAGTAATCCATGGCGACTAGCAGGTAGCGGTTCCCGCGATCCGTGACCGGGAACGGTCCAGCAACGTCGATGGCGATCCTCTCAAAAGGAGCTCCCACGTTGTACTGCTGCATGGCTCCCCTGCTGCGGGTCCTTGGTCCGCGACTGGCTGCACAGGTGTCGCATCTTCGGCACCATTGTTCCGTGTCGGTTCTCTGATGCAACCAATAGAACCTCTGCCTTAACTTGTCCAGCGTCCTGTTGGCTCCCAGGTGGCCTCCAGTCACTCCAGCATGAGTCTCCTCCAGCACTTCCTTCACCTTGCTCCTGGGCAGGACAAGTTGTTCTATGCGGGTCCTTCCATCGGCCGACTCCCAAATCCTCTTCAGGATACCGTCCTTGACAGTGAAGGATTCCCACTGGGCCCAGTAGCTCTTGTAAGTGGTGCTACGGTTGGCGATATCGGCCCATACTGGTCTCTGGCCGGACTCCACATCACGTAGTAGCTGTCCAATGTTTGGGTCCTCCAGCTGCTCCCTCCTTATGGCGGCGTTATCCCATCCTGGGCTCGGCTGGGCGGCAATTGCTCGGACTGCGTGGGCGCCATCCCGCTCTTCTACTTTCAGGCAGTGTTTGCAGCCATCCGGGCACGGACGTCGTGACAGGGCATCAGCGTTGGAATGTTTCTTCCCTTGTCGGTGTTCAGAGGTGAAGTTGTACTCCTGCAGACGTTGAACCCAACGGGCGGTCTGCCCCTCCAGATTCTTGAAGCCCAATAGCCAGGTGAGTGCAGAATGGTCTGTCCTCAGATGGAATTCCTGGCCATACAAATATTTGTGGAAGTGCTTCAGGGCTTCCACAATGGCAAGAAGTTCTCTACGCGTCACACAGTAGTTTCTCTCAGCCTTGGATAGTGTTCGGCTGAAGTAGGCAATCACCCTCTCTTGCCCGTCCTGTTCCTGAGAGAGTACTCCGCCGATGCCTACGTTGCTAGCGTCCGTGTCGAGAGTGAACTTCCTTCCAGGGATGGGATATCCCAGTACAGGAGCAGTGCAGAGCGCCTCTTTCAGCGACTGGAAGGATGACTCCGCCTCGTCTGTCCACTGGAATTGTCGTTTCTCCTCGGTCAGCTGGGTTAGAGGCTTAGCGATGTTGGCGTACCCAGCTACGAACCTTCTGTAATAAGTGCAGAGGCCGAGAAAGCGGCGCAGCTCCTGCTTGTCCCTCGGTCTCGGCCATCCTCTGACGGCTTGTAGCTTCTCCGGGTCCGTGGCCACTCCGTTGGTCCCTACTACGTGTCCCAAGTAGTTGACCTTCTTCTGGAATAGATGACATTTCTTCGGGTTCAACTTCAGTCTGGCTTGTCGCAGTCTCTCGAACACTTTCCTCAGGTTCAACAGCTGTTCGCCGAAAGTCTTGCCCACCACGATGACGTCATCAAGGTACAGCAAACAGGTGTCGTATGTCAGGCCTCTCATTACAGACTCCATTAGTCTCTGGAATGTAGCCGGGGCGTTGCAGAGGCCGAACGGCATAACGGTGAACTGCCATAGTCCTTGGCCTGTAGAGAATGCCGTTTTCTCCTTATCCTCCGGATGTAGCGCCACCTGCCAGTATCCTGACTTGAGATCCAACGTCGAGAACCACTCTGCTCCGGCCAGGGTGTCCAAGGTGTCGTCAATTCGTGGAAGGGGAAAGCAGTCTTTCCTGGTGACGTCATTCAGTCTTCTGTAGTCCACGCAGAAACGCAGGTCCCCATTCTTCTTCTTCACCAGCACCACAGGTGATGACCAAGGGCTGTCGGATTCCTCGATGACCCCTCTTGCTTTCATGCCCTCCAGTTGGCTGTCAATCTCCCTCTGTTTAGCTAGAGGGACACGTCGAGGAGGTTGTCTGATTGGGAGAGCATTTCCGGTGTCAATGCGGTGCTGAACTTTCTCCGTTCTCCCGTAGTCGTTTTCAGACAGACTGAACACGTCCTGAAACTCTGTCAGTAGATCGTGGACTTGTCTTCTTTCTCTTTTGCTCAGATTCGCCGGCAATTCTCGCGCCAGCTCTTTCAGTGATGGGTCTAAATCTGGACGTGGTTGGTGACACTCCTCGTTTTCTGCCAGCGACGTCACAGACACCACCGGCTCGACGTTACCTAGTACAGTTCCACTAGGCACCTCCTTGTCCCTATTGGTGACATTCAGGACCCTCACCGGTACCACCTTCTGATTCGGGAGTAGGGATCTGGCCACATAAACCCCATCTATCGGAGTTGTTTGCGAATCGAGGAGCAGGTTTCTCTTAGGTTGTCCGTCCAGTCTTGCCGTCACCACCATCTCGCAGCCTGCTGGGATTGTCACTTGACTCTCCAAGGTGAGTCTGCTGGCCATGGGTTGGTCTTCGACGTCCCTCAGGAACACTTCATCCTGACCAAAACGGAGGATACGGCGCCGGACGTCCACCGTTGCATCGAAGATCCGCATGGCGTCGAGTCCCAGGATGACGTCTTCAGTGATGTTGGCGACGAACACCCACATCTCCAGTCTCCTCTTTCCCAAGGTCAAGTCCAGGAAAACCTCTCTTTGGATGGGCAGGTTCTCGCCTGAGGCAGTACGTAGCTCATACCGGCGCAGCGGCGTCCTCCCAGGTAGTCCACGCACGACTTCCGGTCTGGCGATAGTGAGCGACGCCCCGGTGTCTACCAGTACTCTGCATGGGCGGCCTCTTATCCATCCGTCAGCAATCAGCCCATCGTCGCATCTTCTGTTAACCGTCTTCAAGATCAGCCGAGGGGATGGTGATGACGGCGCCGACGTGCCCCTCATCGCATCGGCCCCTTTTAGTTTTCCTGTTTGTGACCAGATCGGTCACAGTCCCTCCTCAGGTGTCCAGGCTCGCCGCAGGACCAGCAGGTAGGCAATCCTCGTCTTCGTCGCTCGGGTGATTTCGGTTGACGGTCCTCGACGTCGGCCGCCGCGACGCTCCTAATCCGGTGCGATGCCGAGACGTTCGCAGTCAACTTGGCTGCCTCCATCCTGAGGGCCGCCGCCAGAGCTGAGTTGATGGTGCGATGCTCTGCTAAGAGTAGCTGTTGTTTTATTTCCGGGTCTCGAACTCCGCTGCCGAAGGTGTAGGCCGCCTCTCCAGCGATGAAATCATTAGGTAGGCCCCTGAGCGCCTTATGGGCCAGTTGTTCCACCGCCATCGCGAATTCTTGCAGGGACTCGCCTGACTTTTGGACCCTCGTTTTTAGCTGGGTCCTAAATGCTGCAGCAAGTTGATGGTCACCATAACGTCCCTCCAGGGCCGCCATTATCTCAGTGGCTGTCCCATCTTCTGGAACGCTGTGAAGAATCTCCGACGCCTGTCCCTGAAGCGCGGTCAGCAGCTGAGTAGTCTTCTCCGCTGGGGTCCACCCATTATGTGCTGCGGTGGCCTCGAACTGGCGACGGAATATCGCCCAAGACGTCGTACCGTCGAACTTCGGCGTCTTGACGTTGTGATGTCTGGCTGAAGGCGATGGTTCCACAGGGCCACTATATGGAGTCCTCAACTCTGTGGCCGCTTCTTGCATGGCACGTCGAACTTCCTCGGCAATTATCTGTTTATGTTCTCTAGCCTGGCGATCCACCAACGCGAGAATGTGCTTGTTTTCTTCAGCATGTCGGTCCATCACCTCACTCGTCTGCTCTTGACGACGCTCGAGATTGCGGATTTTTCCGTCGAAATGGTCTACCTCCTGTCTCAACTCGGCTACTGTCTCGTTTATAGTTGTAAAATTCTGGTTTAGTTTATCCAAATCGGCCTTAAGTTCGTCTTTTACGATGGCGACAATTCCATCTACGTGGGCCGAAACGCTTTCAATTTGCGTAGTGACGTCATTTTTCACTCCGCTTATGTCGCCTTTCACTTCACTTATGTCACTTTTCATTTCAGCTTTCATTTCCGCGATGGCTTGCAGGATCTGCTGTAGGTTCTCCATTGTCGATAATGTCCCGATTCTGACACCACTGTGAATTTTATTAGTAACAACAATGTAATTTATTCCTCACAACAATTCCTTTCTACAATCCACCTTAAACGCTCTCGTCAACAATTGGATCTTCACTCAACACAGTATTCGTTATAGCACTCCACCGACGACAATGACAACTTACTTGGACTATTACGCACAACAATGAACTGTTAAACTTAACTAATATTTACACAGTACTATTTACAAATCAGAACTACCAGTTCTCAGTTCACAGTTCTTCTATCTCAGTCACTCGAGTTCACGGTATCTCGAACCACAGACCTTCAGAGACAGTTCACTGTACTCGAACTCGGGTCCCTCCAACTGCGGTCCACTGCACTCGAACTCAGGTCCCTCCAACTGCGGTCCACTGCACTCGAACTCAGGCCTTCGGATGCTGACGCAGATGCGGACGCACACTCGAGTCGAACTCCGGCTGGCTTGCTTGCTCTGGCTTTCTCACTGACTGAATAACTGAAAACTCTGAAGACTCTCTCTAGTTCGCTGGCGCCTGCTCTTTTATAGCAAAATCATAGTTGCGAGAACCTTCTACAGGTGTGTAGAGAATTATCTCAATATCTCTACATCGACAGACGTCTGGAATAATCAGGAAGGTCGTTCCACATCCACTGCGTAGCAGCTGCGCGCGCAGACTCGTCGCGTGACGTAATACACCCTCTCTCCCTTCTCTCCACCGCGCGACGTCACTCAATGTTCCGTGGAGCCCGTGCGATCTGCTTTCTTGCGGGACGCTGGTCGTGAGTTCGATTCTCACGTCGCTGTCACAATAATAATAATAATAATTATTATTATTATTATTATTATTATTATTATTATACAGCTACTACCGGTATAGGTTAAAATAGGTTAAAATAGTGCCAATGGTAATCTCAGAAAAAACGTTAAACAAAAATACAATTTCATGTAATTCCTGCAGACTATTCTTGGTAAAATAACAAGTAGGCCTAACTATTATTATTATTATTATTATTATTATTATTATTATTATTATTATTATTATTATTAGGCTATTATTATTGTAGATCTGATTGAGTGTAAGAGAAGGCCTTAACTCTGCCAGGTAAAATAAAATTTATTATTATATTATTATTATTATTATTATTATTATTATTATTATTATTATTATCATTAGGCTATTATTATTGTAGATCTGATTGAGTGTAAGAGAAGGCCTTAACTCTGCCAGGTAAAATAAAATGTATTATTATTATTATTATTATTATTATTATTAGTATTAGTATTATTATCATTAGACTATTATTATTGTAGATCTGATTGAGTGTAAGAGAAGGCCTTAACTCTGCCAGGTAAAATAAAATAAATTATTATTATTATTATTATTATTATTATTATCATCATTATTATTATTATTAGTACTACAACTACTATACCTACTGATGCACAGCAAAATAAAGTGTTGAGGCACAAATACGGGCACAGTGCTTGTAGGACTAGGCGTTAAAGAAGCTTAGCAGTACACATTAATTTTGCCAACCTGAGCATCGGAAGGGAGTGGCTTGTAGGGTAGCTAATGGCTCATAATCGCCGGACCAGCAATTTGCACCTCTCCCCCAAGTGCGTGGCTTATTTCAATAAATTAAAATTCCTACCCTAGGCGTGCATCTCTGTTTTCGTGTGTTATGATGGAAGTTAGTCACGTGACTAAACATTGGCATGCAGCTGATCTTATTTAAGCCTTTAAATTCAAAGCTGACTTCTTAGTGAGGTTTCATAAGAGTGGAGGGGTTAATTGTTGATACTAACATCGCTTTGATTCAAAGGATTAGGTCCTAACACTCGCACGAGTCTTCGGAATTATTATTGGTGGCGTGGATTGGTTGCTTTTAGGTCTACTGTAGGCTAAATAGTTAAATGAAAATTAAGAGATAATAGGTAGCCTAGCCTACACTGTAACTCTGCTCTGACACAAAGGGTTAACACTGTTGCGCGAGACTTCAGTTGTTAAGCTTATAGAGGACAAGAGTTGATTGTAGTTCTTTAAATAAATAGGCTACCTACTTAGAGGGTTAACATTAGCCTATTGTTGCTCTTTACCTATGAACTGGAGATACGAAGTGGTGTCGACGCCATCTAGTAATAATAATAGGCCTAATAATAATAGTAATAATAATAATAATAATAATAATAATAATAATAATAATAATAATGATGATGATGATGAGCTTTAGGCAAATCTTACTAGAATATAAACGGTCATCCTCTCAGATCAGGCCTATAGCCTATCGAATTAGACTACTAATGACAAGTTAAATGTTCATGAGTGGTAATTTTCTGCAGGAATTTCCCATCGATGAACACTTTGTACAGTATTGATTAGGACTACGGATTAAGTCACAATTTCATTGTTCATTTCGGTTGGTTAATACCCGCAGGATAGCCTGGAGTAGGCTATGTAGAGTAGAATATAGGCCTGTTACTGCAATTAATAATCGTGAGTGTTCGTTTTGCTTGAAGACATACTAAGTTCTACATCCTTTAAGGCTCATAGTGAGAGACTAGCCTGTAACTTATATTTATTCTCTCATTTATTTTGCATTAATTTATGAAAATAAAAATAATCAAGAATTGGCCTACTTAGATGACTTTTCCATCGTTATTTATTTCTCTATTACTTTCCTTACCTTGATTCATATTTTTATGCCCTCATAGGTTATGTACAGTAGACTAGTATCTAGGTTACGTTATACTGTACAAACTTAATCAACAACTCAAATCTACATTCGTGATCATGTAGCCTATATAAAAATTTGTTACAGTGTATTTATTATCACTACTAGGTCCCAACATAAATAATAATAATATTTACTTACAAATGGCTTTAGAGAACCCAGAGATTCATTGTTGCCCTCACATAAGCCCGCCATCGGTCCCTATCCTGTGCAAGATTAATACAGTCCCTACCATCATATCCCATCTCTCTCAAATCCACTTTAATATTATCCTCCCATCTGCGTCTCGGCCTCCCCAAAGGCCTTTTACCCCTCAGGTCTCCCAGCAAACACTCTATAGGTATTTCTGGTTTCACCCATACGTGCTACATGCCCTGCCCATCTCTGGATTTAATGTTCCTAATTATGTTGGATGAAGAATACAATGCGTGCAGTTCTGCGTTGTGTGACTTTCTCCATTTTTCTGTAACTTCATCCCTCTTAGTCCCAAATATTTTCCTAAGCACCTTATTCTCGAACACCAATGACCTCCGTTCCTCTCTCAACGTGAGAGTCAAAGTTTCACAACCATACAGAACGACCTGTAATAGGCTTATGACTGTTTTGTAAATTCTAATTTTCAGATTTTAATTTTTTGAAAGCAGACTAGATGACAAAAGCTTCTCAACCGAAAACCGAATTAAATAATAATAATAATAATAATAATAATAATAATAATAATAATAATAATAATGAATTATATTCATAGAAGATTTTTTCATATTACTAGTGAGATTTAACTTTAGATCCGTATTTTCGATTTTTTAAATCTCTCTTAGACAAGTACAGGCTGAAATCCGCATAAGTAAGGTAAGCAAGACGCTGGATCTTCACTTGGGAGAACACAGAACAGAACATCATGACAATGGAAGAAACCCTGTTCTGAACGGAATTCAGACACATGACAGTTTCTTTCATGCATTATTAAAGCTACGCGCCTTAACAGTTGAGGATATCACGGCCAGTAACAGCCGTAATAATAATAATAATAATAATAATAATAATAATAATAATAATAATAATAATCATAATAATAATAATAATAATAACGCAATTATACGTACTAAATTTTAATTTGTGATACATAGACCTAAGCTATTTAGGCTTACCAAGTTAAGTAAGATTTTGTTTAGGTCTAGAAGACGAAGAAATTATGAATTGTGAATTGATATATGGACTAGGCCTCCGTAAAGGGTTAAGGATGCTGTTTAATGAATCAAGCAAACTGACGTAGAGGTCTACTGTCTTTGATCTTAATTTTATTAACTCTGAAATATAGAATTATATGGGGCCTATGTGTAGCAGAACCCGTAGTTTTTTCAAACACTCATAGAGCAGATAAATCGTTTTAATAGAGTGCTGTGGGTTTATTGATTTTATTACCGGCCTTTATTTTTTTCTTGCAGGAGGCCTATAATATATGTCTAGCCTACATAACATTTTACATGTAATTATTTTCAGAATGAAATTTGTACAATAACAGTGTATAAACTATTGCATTTGCATTATATATTCATTTAGGCCTACCCAGTAAGTCTGTTTTATTCATTGTAAGTTACTGAATGTGTCGGTAGTCTAGGCCTATATTATAACTTACAGATGACATTACCTTGTTCGCCGAAACGGACCACTTGATTGAACTGACAATATTCGTAAAGAATTACATTTGAGTATGATGATGATGATGATGATGATGATGATGATCAGTGACGTAGACAGAGAGGGTTCACCGGGTGATCCATTTTTTTCAAGAAATATTTTAAAAATATATTAGATTTTAAACCACGAAGAAGCAATCCACCATTAGAGTTGCGAATGCGACACTGAAAGAAAAATATTATTTTACTGTTTCTATCGACAGTGATAAGTATTTAGAATAACAAATTTTTTATAGGCCTACTCGTATAGGCTATCTGTTGACAGGTTGTTTCAAAATTGACCGACGATTCTCAAAGAAATTCTGAAGTTACCATCCTCAACACAATAATCAGATGTAGTTATTTAGGATCGGCGCAACGCGTTTGTTCATTCGCTTCGCAACGACGAAGAATGGGTTTTGCTTTATAACAACTTTTGGGGAGTCTAAATTGATTTTAAATTCGATAAATAATAATTCGATGGTGTTTGAATAATGGGAGATAAGTAATGAAAACGAGTTTTGAGATAATAAGGCTTAAATAAAAATTAAACTTCGGAGCCTTAATGCAAATAATTTTCTACACAAATAAAACACATCAAATGCTAGTATTATTGCACACCTCCTTGTACAGTTTAACTTGTGTATTCACCTAGGGAACAAAACTCCATTTCTACAAAAAATGACAACTCCCTTTACCCGAACACCATCCTTTAAATATATTGCATGTAAGTTATAGACATATTTTCCAAGTAAAGCTCCAGAAACTTGGTCTCCCCAGCTTAAATTCCTGGATAAGCCACTGTTGATCCTGGAACTAATAATTATAATCTTTTTTTTATTGTAGGCTAATTAAAATAATAATTTTCTGTTCGTTTATTTATAGCCCTATAGGCCTGCATAGGGCTATAGCATGTAACCCTACATACCTACAAATATGGCACAAGTTATGCGTATTTACAGCCTAGATTATAAGTAGGCCTATTCATGTGTGTTTACATAGACATCCAGGGATGTAGTCGTAAATAAAAAAGTGCCAGGGCGCTTCATGAAAAGTTTATTATTATTATTATTATTATTATTATTATTATTATTATTATTATTAGGGTAAAACCCCGTCAAGACGCTCTTCAAAAAACCAGGTGTAAACCGCATATTTACAGGGACTGCATAAGTTAATTAGATGGATATTTTAATTTTGACTTAACTTATAAGTTATACTATATCTGTTATCATTTTCTTATTGAATTACGTCATTCATGGACAGTAGTACAGTATTGCCCCATTATGTAATAGCCTACGTCAAAGATATTTGCAGTAGCGTTATGTAGGCTAGCCTACTTAATTCTTTCGAAGAAAAAAAAAACAAGTCTTTTAAGGTTGTTTTCCTGAAATGTCAACCCTTAGAATGAATAACGTATTTTCAAAAAGATTTAAATATCAATTTAAGTTACATTGAATGACATATCAACAGTTGAGCTTACAAGAGCTTTCCGTTTAACACTTAGAAGTTAATAACGAGAATCATAGTTCATAGAGACTTTAATAAACCAAATAAAACAAATTAACCAACAAAAATTTCCAGTATTACGGCCGACTGAGGAAAGTTGCTTGAGAAAGAGAGTATTGGAAAAAGGTAAGGTATTGCAATCATAGGTTTAAGCCAGTAGGTGAAGGGTCGAATAAGGTGGGGTATTGTATGTAGGCTAAAGTGCATAGTTAAATACTGTATTATTATTGTTATTATTATAACTTATTAGACTATAATTATTATTACGTGCATTATTACTTATTAATAATATCGTTACTATTTAAATACCCGTTGGCTATGTAAACACACTACTAATTCATATTATAAAATACAAAATTGAGTCTGACTCAAGTAAGACAAATAGGCTATTATTTTAAAAAGTGAAAAAAGAAGAAGAAGAAGCAGATTGCAGAAAAAAGTACCGGGCGACGCCCTTGCGAGATACATCCTTGGTAATGTGCACTTAAATACTACCATCAAAGCAATATTTCAAGTGCAGATATCCCACTACTGTACATTGACAAAGGGAAGTTAATTTTCACGCTCATTTATTACTTTATAACATTTTTAAATAAAGCATTTGCAATTAGGCCTAGGTATTACTGTATTTTTTTAATGTGGTTTCAATGATTTCCGAACATCGGTAGGGTGCATGGTTGAACGCTTGAAATGCATCTTGCTCTAATGGAGATTAGGGCAAAACCCGTTATAAAGAACAAAAACTGATTATAAGCACTTCAAACAAAGTAGCGGTTTGTAGGCCTATCTATTAATGTATGTTTTCGTCAACATTTGATAAAATCAACGAATTACACAATTTGAGAAAGGACAGAAGTACCCACTGGACCTGCAAACCACCATACGTAGCGTAGGCCTACAGTGTGTAGCCTACAGCTTTAATATAGTACATTATGTTTACCACAATCATTCCGTGACTGAATTTCTACTTATGAGGGGAGAATGAAGAGAGTAAAAATATGCTTAGCAGTTGTTGGAGTGACAAAATGAAGTCTTTCTCACGTGTTCATTACATCTACATGTAGCCTACATTGTTATTTTACCGACGACTGTACACGAAAATTTATTAGATGTTATATAAGCCTAGCTATATAGAATTAAAAAGTACCTACAAAATCTTATCGTTAATGTAAGATTTATTTTAGGAACAATTTTTTGGTAAGAAGCTTTTCTAATATTGGAATGTCTGCTGTAGATCCACATAATTAAAGATAGAATTCGACGAAGGTTTCCGCACTACTATTCAGACTTTGTGTTAAAGAGCTCCAAGACTGACTGAGGTCCATGTGGAGAGTTACGAGCTTGTTAGTGTTAGTGTGTTTGGTAGCAATCTGGCCACTGAAATAGGAAACTTTTGAAGTGCGCTTTGAAAAGGGGAATTTTTTGTGAGATGCACTATTGTGCAATGGATAGTGAATTAATACTGGCTTATTAAAGTACTTACTTCTGAAAACAATACGGAAAGCTGAATACATAACAATGCGAGTCCCGATGAGCATTTCGACAGAGATTGCATGCGCCTTTCTTAGCCCGTCCAACGGAGTATTTAAAACAAGAATTCGCTGTGGACGAGGCGGGAGGAGGGTGGGACGGGCAATTGCAGAAACAAACGCCAGGAGCCGTAATTATACCGCGCCGCGCCGCACTCGAGCACCCCGGCACAATAAACAAATGAAAGTGACGACGCACAAGTAACGGTCTGCACAGTAACCATAGCAACACGCAACAATCTGGCCTCGTACGAACTGGTTTGGCTCCGTTGGCCACGCCCTCCCTAGCCGCGCATTGGCTGTCCGCCGAGGGTGGGGGGCGGAGTCCGCCGGGGCGGGGCGATGCTCGCGGGAGGTGAGCACAGAAGCTGCGGATCCTCTCTCACGTGTCAGTGAGACTCGGCCAGCGGGCAGTGACGCGTCAGTCTGTGTCGGAGCAGTGCGGACAGTGCGAGATACCCGACCCGACGTTTCCTCAGGTGAAATTCTCGTCTGCGAGAGGACTGCACCCCGCCCGCGCATGTCAACATGGTGAAGATCGAGGGCCCGCTGCACCCCCTAGTGATGGCCCGAACGCCCCTCAAGTCCTCGTTCAGCATCAGCTCCATCTTGCCGGAGACGGCGGCCGCGTCGCGCGCGCCGAGCCCCCCCGACTTGGGGGCCCCGTGCTCCAGCGGCTCGGACAGCGACAGCGACCTGGACGTGACGGGGGGCGCCACCCCCCCGCCGCTGGACTGCAGCACCAACAAGGACGGCAAGCAGGACGGCCCCGCCGCCGCCGCGGACAAGGCCGAGGGCGAGAAGAAGAAGAACGAGAAGCCGCCGTACAGCTACAACGCGCTCATCATGATGGCCATCCGCCAGAGCCCCGAGAAGCGCCTCACGCTCAACGGCATCTACGAGTTCATCATGAAGAACTTCCCCTACTACCGCGAGAACAAGCAGGGCTGGCAGAACTCCATCCGCCACAACCTCTCGCTCAACAAGTGCTTCGTGAAGGTGCCGCGCCACTACGACGACCCGGGCAAGGGCAACTACTGGATGCTGGACCCCAGCAGCGAGGACGTCTTCATCGGCGGCACTACGGGCAAGCTGCGGCGACGCTCCACGGCCGCCAGCAGGAGCCGCCTGGCCGCCTTCAAGCGCACCGTGGTGCTGGGCGCGGCGGGGCTCTACCCGGGGGGCCTCGGCCCCGCGGGCGCGCCGTACCCGGGCCCGTGGGGGCTCTCCCCGCTCTACTGCAATCCGTACCACCGCTACCCGTACCCGTACCCGGGGCTCCTGCAGCCGCTGCCCAAGCCCATCGCCACGCACGGCTTCTCCGTGGAGCGCCTGCTGGGATCGGAGGCGGCGACGCCGGGGCAGTACGGCCCCCTGCGCCTCCAGCACCCCGGGCTCTACACGGCGCCCACGCCCTACCACGACTTCTACACGACGCTGCGCTCGCTGGCCGGCACGTCGGCAGCCGCGGCGACGCCCCTGGTGCAGGGCGCCGCGCCCGCCACCACGACCACGGCGTCGTCCAGCTGCAGCAGCAGCCCGGAGCCTTCGCAGCCCATCTTCAAGCCCGTCACCGTGCTGGCGTCCCGGCCCAGCTAATCTGCGGTAACGCGACCGACCTGGCGCTGGCGCGGCATATTGCAGGCAGCCCGTGTGGGCGGCACTTCTTCCGCAACGCATCCAGTGCCTAAGAATTCTAAATTTAAGCACACCCACATCGCCGGCTTGCAATATGGCGCCGTCATCGCATCCGGATATTAATCCCAGTTCCTCCCCGCAACCTCCGATGTATAAAGAACTGCACCTAGGAAGCAATCGCTATGGTACTTCTCCGTCTGTGACTATTGCTATTGATCTCTATTAGGTCCGTCCCCAGCCGAAACAAATTCCGAGCGCAATTGTGACTTAACGCGACCAGACCCAAAGCTCTTTAGTCAGGAACCTTTGAACTGCCAAAGGGTTAAGAGATTAAACGAACTAATATTTTGTAAATAAACGGATCTCATACGAACTGAGGACAATGGAGTGTTTGTGAAAGAAATGAGACGCTTATGATGAACTATTTCGGTGGACACGATCACATAGGCCTAATAGAATGCCATGACACTCACTCATTCACTCACACACAAACACACACTTAAATGTATTTATTGTATATTGTATTGAGTGTATATTTGTTGTACATTTCGTTTTATTGTAAAGATATATACATATATAAATATACAAAACAATTGTGTTAATACCAATTTAAAAGTTTGTGTTGTTTCTTGTGTACAACATTTAGATTCTTCATGGGTGACTTTGAAAGTACTTTTTAAGTAGGGCCGCGGGGACTTCATTTTTTATTCGTAGATCGAATTTTAATGGGGGACAGTGTGTATAAATATTGACTTGATTGGAATTTCAATGAATAATTGAAGAGGGCGGACAACTGACTCTTGTTGTCACGGTGATTGATGAGGCCGTGGAAAAGCTGATGATCAAGTTGCGTAGGCCTACCTGCTTTGTGCTCTGGTCATCAGTCTGTATACTAATGCTTAAGCCGCTTCTTACAGGTTGAGATTTGATCCGACAATTCTCATTACGTCATGTTTGAACTTCCTTCCTTGTGTGGTCATTAGGTAATGATGCACCGTACTTTAATGCTTGATAGCTGTAGTGGTCATTTTTCAGAAACAGTTGTCTGCCACATGGAATAATGATTAAACTAAGGTATGAGAACGCAGTGCTCTAGTATTTGCAATAACATTTGGAATGCGGTTTGATAAGTTACACAAACAAATAGAACGGAGAAGTCAGAACAATCAGGTTCATTGCAATACATTATTTTTCAATCGTACCACATTATTTCACTGCAGCGAATTATTTAAGTACTCTATGGAGAAAGATACTGAAACAAAAATGTTGATAAATTTCGTATTAATATTTTTAATTTTATACATACCCTAATCAAAAGTAATTTTCTTACAGATGGACATAAAATTATTTCTCGTTAAATTGCTGTTGTACGTTGTTCTACTTTGAAGTAAATTAGGTTATTATGCTTTAATTTATTTAAAAATACAGGTCAAATAATAATGATAATTACAATAAATTATGAATTTGTATGAAATACAGTGTAGGCCTATTTGTTTTAAACCTACGTTTACTAGACTGTGTTACTTTTTACATATGACTAATAGGCTAAGTAGGTTTTAATAATAATAATAGTAATAATAATAATAATAATAATAATAATAATAATAATAATAATAATAATAATTTATTTAACCTGACAGAATTAAGACCATGCGGCCTTCTGAATAGGCCTAAGCTATATTACAACATATGGAACTTTTTATTTATGGCACTTTACTGATAAAATTGGCTTTATTTTATTAAAAATATCAATGGACATAATTAAAACATGTTTCATTATTAGGCCTATTCCCATTAGCCTGTGTGTTGATAAAAGTGCTATTCTTTTGACAGCCAGTGCAGATAAGTAATGTACGTACAGGCTTATCACTTCTGTAAGCTAGTACAATAGGTAACAAATAAACTGTTTATTAAGTCATTTCCATAGCTGTGCATTTCCCATTAACTTCAACAGACCCTGACATAAAATTATTGTTACTTTGGAATGGGGGACACAAGCTGTTTTCTTTTTCTGTAGGCCTACCTATTTTAATATTATAGGTATCTTAAAATCGTTTTGAGGAGACTTACAAAATTGCAGCAGTGTTAGAAAACGTTACGAGACAAAGATATTGATTTTAAAAGATGACAAAGAAAGCAAATATAATTAATATCGAATTAGGGTAATTTCAGTTTTAAATTTAATATGAAGGGATCCCAGCAAAAGAATGGCAACCCACAAGTTTATATAAACCGAGGTTTCACCGTAACTTATTATATAAATAATGTGGCAGTCCTATCTGAAAATGATTTAGATCTATTTAGTCTGTGTGTGAAACTCCTCTTTATTGCATTTAGGCATGTGAATTTATTATTACCACTAGAACTGTGATTTTCGTATTTAATTACAATTCAAGTTTTAAGTTCCACCTTGGCCATGTATGTAGACCTACTGAACCTCTTAAAGATTGCCTTTAGGTTAAAATGGCAAAATTAAATTTGATTAATGGAATAATATAACTTATGAACAATTTAAAATGCTCTCTTCCATATTTTATGCAGATGGACTTTCTGTTATAGGCCTATTGCACCGAGTCCTGCAAGTTTACTGTAAGGTAGATTGTGTTCCTTCTTCAGAGGGCTAATTTTCGGTGGAGAGAATAAATCCGACATTCGAGATCAATGATTCAAGTTACCTTCAAGTTCTTAAAGTTACTGACACATTATCAGGTACTTCAAAGTGTAAAATCACTAAATAGAACCGGGTGCCAGGCCTATCTTCTTTTTACCGGCACTGAAATATGGAAACTTAATTTAATATTTCCAGATTTTCTTTTTGAGTTTTATTTTTATTCCTTTCCATATGGAAAAAAGTTGTATACGTGCTTAAGTATAAAATATTAATTTCTCTATATTCCGAAATGATACGTTGGCTCTTTTATTATTTAAAAATCACTAGAGTCACTGCCTGCAATTTATAACTTGCACGTTGTTACCAATATCAGTGGAGTGGAAGATCTACGTTTTCAAGGTATACATAGGTCTAAGTAATACTTTACATCCCGTAATGGACCAAATAATCATTCAACAAAGACAATAGATAACGTACCTAATGTGCAGTAATTCTTTAATTTAATTCATCTAGAGAAGCAAGAGATATTATTTCATATATTAAAAAAATTAAAGTTATGGATTAACTCGTTTTGTAATTACATTGTTTCAGTTTAGCATTAAAATTTGGGAGATTAAAACCATGCGACAGATTTAATCCAATTCATATTGACCTAGATTCTTTATTGGGCAATATCAACATTTTCGTGCTTAATTAATTTCATCCTCTTTAAATTATAAAAGTCTAAGAAATATTGAAAAATACTTTGTAGGTCTTTTAAAATATTTTCCATGTTTGCATTGAATATTACAAGATTTATAAATTGGGTTGAAGTTAACAGTGTCATTTTGAGAAATGTAATCTATATGAGGTTGTTATTAGGCTATTATTATTATTATTATTATTGTTATTATTATTATTATTATTACTATTATTATTATTATTATTATTATTATTATTATTATTATTCACATAAATGTAGTACAGATGCAGGTTAATTATATCTATTATTTATATTTCTTAGAAGTTATATTTAAGATGTAAGCTATTTTTAAACAGCATAGGCCATTTTGAAAATTATATTAGCCCTCAGGATATTTTAAGGACATCCTATAAAGCAGCCTTTTAACTATTCTCATACAGACGTAAACAGAGACACATGGACTAAAGTGACTTCAGAAAGAATTTATGTCATACACAAGAACATTAATTTAGCATCGAATTGTTTGAGATAGGCTACAAAATATAGTGTACACTCAGATCTTACATATTTTCTATAAGGGCGATTTTATCTTGCGTTTCAGAAACGACTTTTTTCAGCTGTATCCTCCATGAGACAGGAACTACAGTAAGTTCAACAATGCATGCATGTAATATTTTACAAACTCGACTATGGGTAGGCCTATTTCGCTGAGACAAAATTTAGATCTGTGACACGACTACGAATTTAGTGGAACCTGTTTCGATTCCACTAATTTTTAATGTCTAATGATGCTTGAGAATATAATAGCATGCAGCAAGAGTTCTCATTAGTTTCTATAGGTCTAATCTAATAATAATAATAATAATAATAATAATAATAATAATAATAATAATAATGCGCCCGAATCTTTGTGCAGATAAATAATTTGAGAAGATAGTAGTAGCAGTACTAGTAATAGTAGTAATATTAATAATAATAATAATAATAATAATAATAATAATAATAATAATAATAATACAATTGGAGCTCTGTGAACTTTATTTAGACACTCGTACTTGTATATTTGAATTTAGATTGTAAGTTAATTCCGTGTAATGTAGAATGCACAGAAGAATGTCAGTCTGAGAAGTTTAATAATAATAATAATAATAATAATAATAATAATAATAATAATAATAATAGCTCAATCGAATCTCCATGACTTACCTTTATTCAGAGATTTGTACTTTAGGCTACTTGAATTTATATTCCCGTGTAAGGTATAATGTAACTTACTAAAGAATACCTGTCTGAGAGGTTAAATAATAATAATAATAATAATAATAATAATAATAATAATAATAATAATAGTTCAATCGAATCTCCATGACTTACTTTTATTCAGAGATTTGTACTTTAGGCTACTTGAATTTATATTCCCGTGTAAGGTATAATGTAACTTGCTGAAGAATATCAGTCTGAGAGGTTAAATAATAATAATAATAATAATAATAATAATAATAATAATAATAGTTCAATCGAATCTCCATGACTTACTTTTATTCAGAGATTTGTACTTTAGGCTACTTGAATTTATATTCCCGTGTAAGGTATAATGTAACTTGCTGAAGAATATCAGTCTGAGAGGTTAAATAATAATAATAATAATAATAATAATAATAATAATAATAATAATAATAATTTATTCGAATGTACCTGATTCAACATAATTCACAGATTCGTACTTAACTTACACTTGAATTTATAATTCCATGCAGTATATTGTAACTTACAGATACAGTTAACTGTCAATCTAAGAAGTTAAACATTAATAGGCTTGCTAATAATCATCATTATCCTACAGATAGAGCATTTTAATGTACGTAATATGGAACTGAAGTTGGATGTGTTTAATGAACGTTGCAACTGTATCAGATATAAATAACTTATTATAAGAAAATAAGCTGAGAAAATCTTGGATAATAAGGATCTGAAGATCGAAATCGACACCGAAATGACAAATTATCTTGTAACTAATTATTGCTTTAAAGGGAAATTAAAACAATGTTACTCCGAAATTATCTGAAATAGGCTTTGTCCCCGAAAAGCACAGTCACAAAATTGCAACATCAGCTCTCCTGGGAACCGCTCACATAGGAAATATAATGTAGGCTATATTGTAAAAATGGTGTGATTATATTATTTATGTACGACTACTTGTAGATATGACTTTGTAAATAAGTATAACTTATGAGCTCGAAAGCATTTAAAGAACCAAGATAATATGCTCTAAATCATGAAAATATTATACTACTGCTATTGGTACGGATAGGCCTATAATAGTGGCATCAAAACTGTGGCTGTATCGGGCTAATGTCGGCGAATCGCGCAATTACCGTTTTTATTTGATCCCTCGTAACGTAAGTAGGCCTACCTACCCGGAGCGATCCGGATTTTAACTGTAGCGGCTGTACATATGTAATCGCCTTGCTCTGTTTAAATCTAGTTACTCTCGAAAGTGAATCACTTTCATTGTATACCGACCCTTCATTGTAGTCCTGCTATTGTGATACTAACATGATACTTTACTTACGAAACGAAAAGGGCTACGTAGGCCCTATCGCTTTTAGGATAAACCAGTTACTCTTAGAATCTTTACAAATTAATGTCGATTAGCGGAGATGCGAGACATGTTAATCGAGTTGGCGTCCCGTTCTTAATCCACGAACAAAATGTGCATCAATTTGGTCTGGATCTTCTATCCTACGCTTCTTTATGTCGGAAGAATTAGCGTTGGATAAGTACAGTAGGCACATTTGAAACGTTAGCAATGGTGTTAAAATAACTTCACTGTAATAGTATAAACATTTGCATTACCTGAATACCTAGTTAGATAATACATTTATTGTTCATTGAATCCTACTAGTTGTGCTGCAATATTGACACTTTGTGTAATGACGATAGAAAGCATAGGCCTAACCTGTTATTTAATCTCAATTAATTGGAAATTTCTTAAGTTTATATTTGGCGTGAATACATTAATCTGTCTTATGTGATAGGATAGATTGTGGACTTTCTGAGTAATAATACTGACCTGTGAATTGACACGATTTGCTATCACCATCTTAATCTTCAGCATTATAAGATTAAGTCCAAACGATCTGTTTTGGACTCTTGATAAATTTTGAGTTTTTTTTTTTTTTTTCTGAATTCTAATAAGTCAAATATCAAATTACAGACGTGTACAGACTCAAACGATAATATATATGATTCAAGTAACATTTATTCCACAAAACTCATTTATTACATACCGTTTGCAACATTAATATTTAGTATGAAACCCTTTGTTCTTTATCATCAATTTTATGCGATTTGGCATGCTTTTCATAAGATTTTCACATTGTTTCTTGATGTCTTCATCCCTGTGCCATATTTGAATAAGTGCTTCTATGAGGTTTACCTTGGTGGTAGGCCAAAGATTTTCAATTGGATTTGCGTCTTGGCTGTTATCTGGCCAGGGAAGGACATCTACATTATTTTCAGCCAGAAAATTAGTTACTGATCTGGCTTTGTGACAAGGTGCTCCATCCTGCATGAAGACACATTCACCATCAGGGAACCAGTCCCTCATTTGTGGAAAAATTCGGGTTTCTAGGACTTTTCTGTACTGATTCTGCGGCATAGAGTCCTACAGAATTATTTTGTGGCCAGTGATAATTATGAAAATTTAAAAAAATGTGGTGTTAAGTCTAATAATTTGCACACGTCTGTAACAAGAGAAGATAAATATTATTACATCATATGACTTAGGCCTATTTTAATGTAAAATTGTGCAGTTATCAATTTACATTATATTAGGAACACTGTGAACGTTTTCGCCATACATTATGGCATCTTCAGACATGGGTTGACGATATCTAATGAAAAAACAATATATTGCAATACATGGCGAGGGAAAGCATATTAAAATGTACAATAAAAAATTGTGATTTTACGTGTATGACCAAGTGTTTTCACTGTTTTTAACTTTGACATTTATTGTACGTTTTAATATGCTTTTCCTCACCATGTATTGCAATATGTTGTTTTTTCATTAGATATCGTCAACTCGTGTCTGAAGATGCCATAATTCATGGAGAAAACGTTCACATTGTTATTAGTATAATGTAAATTAATAACTTCACAATTTTACATTAAAATAAGTAATATGATGGAATAATATTTATCTTCTCTTGTTAATGTCATGTGATAAATTGGACCGGCCATCGCTTTTAGATCGTCTGATGCTTCTGAGCTGTTAACAGCAAGCTTAAGCTATGTAAGTTATAGGCTATATTGTGTTGCACTTTAGTTATTCGATAATCTTTATTCCGATCTCAATGTTGGTAGCTTAGTAGGCCTACCTACTTATCTTACCTATATGTGACGATTTTTTTTATTTATATTAAAAAAAATTAAATTGTACCGAATGCCTTTGTTTTCTAGTGTAGTAAGGTTTGTCTGCAAGCCATCGTAAAAATTTAATGTCTGCTGTTTTAGGTTTCTGTAGTCTTTTATTAGGGCCCAACATTCAGATCTGTAGAACAATAATACAGGGGACAACCATGACTACTCGTATTTAACATTTCAATTTCGTTTCAGGACGAGTAGGCTATGTTTAAGCGTTCTTTCGATGGTTTTCACATACTTGATTACATTTTGTTTATCGTAAACATCTGTGTTATTGTTAAGAGATATTTTAAAGCCGTGATAATTGAAGATTTACTCATTTAATTGTAATTGTGAGTTTTACGATTTGTTTGCACTTAAATGTTCATTTATAGGAATTAGTGTGTACGGTTGATATCTACGGACTTGGCAAACTACCAGGAAATTTAAACTCGCATAATTTTGAACAGCAAATAACGAAATTAATCGTGTAGTCTCGTAGAATAACTGCAAGAAAAATGTGTCAACTCCGAGAATAACACACCCTTTGAACTTTTAGAACACAAAGAAATACACAGGGCTTTCATTCTCATTTATACAGAACTATGGCTATCACGGACCCGATATATTTGTGACAAAACAGACTGATTAAACTGAAAATAGGTCTATTGGTTTAAGAAAGGACGTGAAGTCACAAACTGGAGAAAAGGAAATTATAAAAATTACGAGTGTTTCGGCACTTTCTATCTCTGCTTGTGATAATGACCACGTTTCACACTGACAGACTGAAACGAATCGCATAATAGATGCTGGAAGTTGTAAGAGTATAATCCTTTACAAATACATTATAAAAAAAAGAAAAAGAATAGACTTATCTACAGCAAGAGTATATGCAGATGTTCTGATACAAAGCAGAATTTTTTACGAGTTTATTCACTCAGTTTAATCACATTAAAATTCACTGATACCGTATTTCTGGTAGAGTAGTCTACATATCCACATTTGAAGATATGCCTGTGGTTATTTCATGTAGATCTAACACATTAAGATACAGAGTATGTTACGCCCGTATTTACATAGTCTATTGGCTGATCTGGCCAAAGTTAAGAACGACAAATATTTATTGGAAGTGAGGCGGCAATCTGGCACATTATTCGTAATTTTTCCATGCCTTCCTGGGTAGTGATAAAAAAAGGCGATAGGCCTATATAGACTACACAGCCTATACTTTTATGAAGTCAGTATTTTAACAATGAATTTTTCCTTCATCAACGTGATGGAAATATTCAGAAGAAGAATTTTAGATTTCCAATCCCGTGTTGAGCTTTAATATAGCCGAATTTTGGACTACTTTCAGGCTCCATCGTGGTCTTCATCGTCATCATCATTATCATAGTCATCATCGTCATCATTATCATCACCAAGCTCATATTGCTCAAGCTCTGTTTTGTCCATTATGTCTGGTTTATTATTTACTAAGGTCTGTTATGAGACAGGACAGTTTAGCCTATTTCAAATTCTACTAATTGATAGTTAAGAATAATATACTTACAGCATTTCGCAGAAATGATAGACTACTGTTGCAGCAAGCATAAGATTTTAGTCTTAAGACAATTTTATTTGTAGTTGCAGAAAGTCGAGTGAGCTGCAAAAGTATCGTACGCTATTCACAGCAAATGCATGAATTATTGTAGGCTACTTTATACATAACACAAGGCGCTGAATAACTTATTAAGTTAGAACCCTGGATTAGGTAGGCCTATTAATTTTTCTTTTTAATTTTTTAGTTCTTATAAATCAATTTATTATATTCTTTTTGAAGCACAGAATAAATGCATTGAAAATGAATGCTGATTGCGGAAATAGAAGTAGTTCAAAAACTACAGTCGTTATAAAATTTCACCGTTTTCTTTCTCTTGCTGGCTAGATTTCGGCCAAATAACTTTCCATCTTATCGACCGTATTAGAATTATTTACACCGGTTTGTTAGTTTACTGCAAGAGTACGTTGTATTAGCGTTCACATAGACTATCCACAATCGTTCCCACAAGGTATGCACTACGCATTTCTAATGATTATGGTACTACTGTTGGGAAAACGTAATATTCTTTCTTTCTAAAGAAATAGGCCTAAATAAATTTCTAATAGAGTAGAATATTTAATCTATCTGAATGTACGTGTATATGTGGTTTATGAACCTTCTCCAAGAATTCACAAATAGCCTAGCAGGACAAAGGGTCTAATAGGAAAAGTAAAATTATTATTATTATTATTATTATTATTATTATTATTATTATTATTATTATTTAATTTTTTCTTCGTCCATTCGCTCCTCTTACGATTTTGTAATATCAAGCTACACTCTTACGTCCTAATAGTTATTTAGCTAAGACTGAGCGAATTTTATGTAGGCCAACCTTTTATGCGGTTTGTAGGTATAGGCCTATGAAGTTCCACTTCATTGGATTTGTGCTTGTGACTGTTTTTAGTATTGCTTCTATAGCTGACAAAATAATGAAACAGTTACTTACTCCTGATGCTTCCAGACTTTCAGTTTCATTTTAAATACCAACTGTTATTATGAATAGTCCTATTTATTGGCATTAGACCTGACTTGAAGTGAATGAAATTCAGTAGCTAAATTATCTTAATTGACTACTCCCTAACTATGACTCAGTGGCGACGCCAGTGTTTTTTAATTTGAAAGGGGGAAGTTGTTGGGTGGGCAGAACTTCGTGTCGCCTCAATCAGCGCAGCGCAAATGCTCGAAATTTGTTTTTGCGCAGAACTAAATTCATCATTCGTAAGCAGCATGTTTTATTTGCAAGTGACTGTACTGCTCAGCGGTAATTAACTGTAACAGTTATGCCGTTGAGTCTTAAATCATAGGGTATAAAATTTCAAATAGCTTACACTGACTTAACTTTGGTTAGAAAAGTTTTGTTAGTAAGCCTACTTTGTGTTAGCTCAGACAGCGAATACGAATAAGATAAGGTGTAGCAGAAGTATTTACTATTGATACACATGACTAAAACTAACTTATTGACTCACAAGTCACTGATTTTTGTGATTATTTAACAAATAATTATACATTTCTGAAGAAGCGCAGTTTCCATCAGCCTTGTGGACAGAATGTTCTGCAGCCATGGACCACACCACAAATACGTGATTCATTCCATTCACACTTCAACTGTCAGCTTTACAGTTCTCTCTCAAACAATTTCAAAACTGGAGGGCTAGGTGTACTGATTGGTATTCAAAAAGATATTTATCTAAAATTAACGCAGTAGGCCTGCACCTAAAAAAAGCAGAGAAACTATCATAAAACAGAGAAGGCTAAATGGACATCTTACGTAGAAGAACTTCAAACTAATGTTATTTCTAAGCCAAAATTCGTGAAGAAGAGTTACTTTTAAATTCAACTTGACATTAAATTATTTTAAATAGACAAAGCACACTAATGCAACAATTAGACTATTTCTAACCACATCTAGCACGTTCAATACGTAGACTAAGATAGTATTATGGCTATTTGATGTGCTAGACAATTCGAAGTCTACATACGTGGGGCAGGTAATTGTAGTTGATGTATGCTACAGCCTTTTCCATAACAAAATCTAAAATGCATTTTGTGTTACATCCTTCGCGGAAAAATTACTCCCTTCCTTAGGCGTAAAAACATGTCACAAATTAAGGTAAATTGCGCTATCGCAATCTGCCCGTCCCAATAGGCCTACAGTAATTCCCGCATAAATGATGGCGGCTAGATATCTAACATATCTTGGCCTATATAGGCAACATAGGCAACTTGAGTGTAACTTATTTTAATTTCTCATTCTTTCTTGTATTTTGAAATTGGTATTATTTTACATGGTGTAAGGAAGGTGTGATTTATATACGACTTATTAAATGAATAAAGAGCACCAAAAGATAACTGAGAGGGGAAGGGGGCGAATTTTCCGATACGTCACTGGCAATCCTCTTTCCTTGTGTAGATTGTTACTGGTCGAGGCAAATGTTTGCATCATTGGATATTAAGCCTAATAAATGACGCGAAACAAAAATGAACTTGTTTAAGCCAACGTTTAAAACACAACGCTCAACAAATTGAAACATACTATTATTATCGGTCTCCGCAGAGCAATAAGGGATGATCTGGGGTAATTACTAAGAAAATGCTGTGATCTAAAGACATATAACATAGTATTGACTAAATTGGGTTTAAAGTGTTCTGAAGTAGGCCTATGTTAGCTGCAATTTATATGTTTATATGGAGCGGGAAGTAGAAGAGTAAATCCGTGTTAACATTAGTTGCCCCCAAAGGCCTCCCTACTGCACTGCCATTGACTGTAATACACAAGTTATTTTGACTGAGACTACAATAATACCAATATTATGAAAAATATTTTTATTATTATTGTTGTTGTTTTTATCATAAGATGGAATTTATATAGCGATACTTAGGCCTACTAATGCTAGAGAAACTTAATGCAGGCCCTTAGAGCCTATTATTACCTTCTGTCAGATGATAATACCCAAATGCTAGCCTATAGCCTAAATTTAATAGCCTATTTTGTTTTATTAAACTAGGCCTATTTATATTTGACATAGAATATAGTAGCTACGTCTTTCCCCGCAGCTAGTAAGTTATGGGCGTCCTTTCCGGGATCCTTGATGAAACAAAAAATGGTATAATTTCAAATGTTTCCTGTAAACTAACAAGACTATGAGCCACAGCTGAATGCTAAGGCTATTAGTAGTTGGATATGAAACATTGTAACTTGCACGACCACGTCCAATGACGTCACCTCTCCTCGCTACGGGCATGAGGGCGCCGAAGTTGCTTATAAAATTAGCCGTGCCGCGTGATCTCTCCCAGTAATATCTCGGCATCGAGAACAGTTGCAGACCTGTGCGACCACTCTTTTAATTTGTAATCGCGAGTTCTGCAATATTAATGCAATAATAGACGCTTATAATACTTACACTTCGAGTGAACCTAGTTAAAAGTTTGTTGTTAGCTGGCGAATAGAAGAGAAAACATATTGCATGTTCTCATTAATTACTCCTCTTATCATAGACTCATATTCTTCACTTGTTAACCTAAATAAAGCTAAAACATTGAAACCAACACAGCTGTGATTTCGTTCCCTAAACTAGGTGACGTATTCTACGTACCGGTGTATCCCTGATACGGCGTAGATTTTTTTTACTCACTAAAAACTTATTTTTTAACTAGTTAAATTTGTCTCGTGACCAGAATATAGTACGAAATGGAAATATAAAAATTGGAAATCAGTCCTTTAAAAAGTCGGAAAAGTTCAAACATCTTGGAGCAACAGTAACAAATATAAATGATACTCGAGAAGAAATTAAACGCAGAATAAATATGGGAAATGCATGTTATTATTCGGTTGAGAAGCTTTTGTCATCCAGTCTGTTCTCAAAAAACGTGAAAGTTAGAATTTTGTAAAACAATTATATTACCGGTTGTTCTGTATGGTTGTGAAACTTGGACTCTTCACTTTGAGAGAGGAACAGAGGTTAAGGGTATTCGAGAATAAGGTGCTTAAGAACATATTTGGGGCTAAGAGGGATGAAGTTACAGGAGAATTGAGAAAGTTACACAACGTAGAACTGCTCGCATTGTTTTCTTCACCTAACATATTAGGGCTATTAAATCCAGACGTTTGAGATGGGCAGGGCATGTAGCACGCATGGACGAATCCAGAAATGCATAATTAGTTGGAGGGGGGCTGAGTGAAAGAAACCGAGACGTAGATGGGAGGATAATATAAAAATGGATTTGAGGAAGGTGGAATTTGATGGTGGAGACTGGATTGATCTTGGTCAGGATAGGACCGATGGCGGCTTATGTGAGAGCGGCAATGAACCTCCGAGTTCCTTAAAAGCCATTTATAAGTCAGTCGTAAATTTGTCTTCTAGGGCTTTTAAATTTTATTCTATGAAACGTAGTTTAATTTTTATTGATTTTCGTTAATATAGATAAGTTAGTATATTGTTGTTATTATTATTATTATTATTATTATTATTATTATTATTATTATTATCATTATTATTATTATTAAATAAAGTTGAATATACACAAGTAATGAGATCTGTTCATATATTTTTTTAATTTTATATATTGGCATCGATGTGTTTTTTTTACCAAATATTTGTTTAATGAAACAGTAACTTTCTTTTCATATTTTGATTTGGCAACAAAGCATGTTGTTGAAATGTATCATGTTTATTGCTACTGCATGAAAATAAGAGCGATTACGAAGAAGATTCCAGCCTCCCCTTCTTTGGCGCACATTCCCCGATACTAATTGCTTGTACTCGGCGCGGCCGGCGGGGCGAGATAACAGCGCACACCCTCTTGTGTAAACGCGGCAGGAAGCAACTTGCGGTGTCGAAATTAGTTTCAAATAAATACGCCGCTGCTGTGAAGTTTTCTTGCTTTTATGTTGGACAGATAAAAAGCTGGAGGAAGCATTTAGGTCGAGACGGCGGCGAAGCGCGTGGGCAGAACAAATGAATGACTTGACTGCACAGTGTTTTGTTTCCTTCAATTAGGCGCTAACCTCTGTGAAATGTCACACTGTAAAACGAGATGTGCATTCAGGTTGGCAACCCTGTGAACTACAATCCTGACAGCACGCATCAGTTAATGAAATTTGCAAATGTTAAATTCTTCAAGGTATTTAGCCTATGTCATTTTTATTCCAAAACGTGGGCTTTTTATATTTTACTTAGAATGATCTAGTTATAAAATTAGGTCTAATTATACCAAACTTTGCTTGCCATTGTAAGATATGGGTTTAACTAAAACGAAGAACAAAAGCATAGAATATTTGAAAAGAAAATATTAAGAATATATTTTTGGAGAAATAAAAGATTGGCTAATCTAACGCAAGAATGGAGAATTTACTGGATAAATTTTAAAAATATAATGGACCAGAAGCTGTAGCCAAAATTATGCAGAGAAATCTTTGACGAATTGGATACGTTAGGCTATAAGCGCACCAATAGAAAGGAATATTGGTCAATATTTTGAAGAAATGCCTAGAGGAATAGAACACTGGGACGTTCTCGCATTCAGTTTCAAGACAAAGAAGACAGTGCCTTTATTAATTTATGAAAAAAAATTATGAGTCAGTTGACATAACGTTGAATGTTCAGCAGCGAAGGACTAACATGATTTATAAAGCACAATAATACAGGGTTGGGCAGATAAAACTGGCCCGTCTCATCTCATTTGATTTGAAACAAACTTTTTTCAAAGAAATGGAATAAAATGAATAAATGAATGTGTCCTGTACTAACCTTCATAATAGATGTTGAAAGTGCCCGCCATCAACATCTAGACACTTATGTACACGTAGGCCTATGTGCCAATTCCTCACGGGTGTTAGTGGATGCTATTCCTGATGTTATCCTTCACTTCATCAATAGTATGGGAATTCTACTCGAACACTTTCCCATTCAAATACCCCCATAAATAAAAGTCAAATGTCGACAAATCTGGTGACCGCGGTGGCCACAAGCCTTCACTCACAGTCCGCTCTTCAGTGAACATCTGATGAATAGGCGTAAGTGACCTCTCAGATGTGTGAGATGTTGCTCCATCTTGTTGAACGAAACAGTAATTATGCTCCTCTTCTGTTAGTTGGGGATAAAATTCATCCAAGAAAGTCCATGTTGACTGTGATGTCGAAGAATATTGGACCGATAATGCATTTCGCAGTCATAGCGCATCACACATTGATCTTCAGATGTTCACTGAAGAGCGGACTGTGAGCAAAGGCTTGTGGCCACCGCGTCACTAGATCTGTTGACATGTGACTTTTATTTATGAGGGCACTTGAAGGGGAAAGTGTACGAGCAGAATCCTCATACTATTGATGAACTGAAGGATAGCATCAGGAATATCACCCGTGAGGAATTGGAACGTGTCTGTATGAACCTGTTGAGATGTGCACAGAAGTGTCTAGATGTTGGTGGAAGGCACTTTCAACATATATTATGAAGGTTAGTACAGGACACATTCATTTATTCATTGTATTCCATTTCTTTGAAAAAAGTTTGTTTCAAATCAAATGAGATGAGACGGGCCGGTTTTATCTGCCCAACCCTGTATAAGTACAATTAATTTCATAATCCGTGGCGTCGTGATCTAAGGCATCCTGCCTAGGATTCGCGTCACGGAATGTGCTTTACAAAATGGAGAAAGAGATTTGCTCATGAAATTTCGGCCAGTGTATGGGACCGGTGCCCACCCAGCATCGTGATGCACTTGAGGAGCTACGATAGGTAGCGAAATTCGGTTGCGAAAGCCAGCTACATAGCCTAACGGCTGGGGAGATCATCGTGCTAACCACACGATACCTCCATTCTGGTTGGATGATCGTCCACCTCTGCTTCGGCATGCGCTAAGCGAAGGGACCCGGGATCGATACCCGGCCCCGGAACAATTTTTTCTTGAAATTATTCAATACTTTGAATTATTTTTAAAACAATAATACTTAAGCTATTTCTGTACGAATTATTTTCTTAGGTTTACTTAAAGACAGTGTATTCTTCCGTAAAGACATCGGTAGACTACGTATTACTCTGTTAGAGTGTCTTCAGAATTCATGTCCAACATGTCAGAAAGTGATACAATTTTATTCCTATATAAATAACTTGAACTTATAATTCTTAGGCCTATCGATTGATTTATTGATTTCTAGAAGTCGAGAACGTAGGTCATTCAATGTTCGCAATTGATATCCATTTTTAATAAGATCTATTTTTCAATCAGCCTGGAGGCCAATTTATGCTTGTTCCAGATGTGTAGGCGTTACTGGATTTGAAATTTTAACATACGTTCTGTTGAGACAAGCTATATAGGCCTATTTATGGACCTACTATGAATGTTGTATGCAGGTCTATCATCATTTTTAAATATTTGAAATCACTTTCTATCGTCAGTTTTTATCTAGTTGTTTACGTCTTTCTCTTATCAACAGCAATATTTCCCAAGGTTTTCCTCAACTGTAGGTCGAATGTCAGGTAATCACATGGCGGTTCCTCAATCTCGTCTCGCCGAATATCATCTCGTCGTCAACAATTGTATTTGACACTAAATAACCTAGTACTTTATACAACTTCCTTAAATAACCGACTAAAAACATCAAGGAATGTTTCGCGGTACAAAATGGCGTCTTTGACTAAGAAATGGAGAATATTTTTGCTGACCTCTACAACACAACGCTGGATATGAGTGTTCCTTATCAGTAGCCTAGGGGGCGGATGTTGATGAAAAGTCATCTTATTTTTCACATTAGGACAATGCCTATTAATATAGAAATCCTTTCTGTGTTAATATCAACGTAAAAAAGTAATTTCTTATATTGCATTTTTGACATTTTTGAACTAATGGGTGATTTTTATATTTTTTCGGCATTTTTGGTCATTTTTAGTACTTTGAAGAACTTTTAGATCATTTGGGATGCATTTTTACTTTCTTCTTCACCGATAGGTCTGTTAAATCATTTTCTAATCAAATAGTTCAGTAGTAATTACCTACTGAATAAGTGAATAACAGCGAAGTTTGAGTTTTATAGTTTGGAACAGACTCTAAAATTCATCTCTCATTCCACTGAAGGCTTCACTTCACACAACGGAAGTAATATAAAATGCTTGACAGCAGCTTAGTTTAAGTGAGGACTTTGACCGCTACTGTTTTTTTTTATCGGTACGAAGATGTCTTTAGAATTTATGTTTGGAAGGAAGGAAACTTTCATCATGTCCTGGACAGGACGTTGTGTCCTCAACATAGTTCGGAAGGGATGTCTACTGTAGTAGACAGTATTTTTAACATAAAGATTGCAAGAATGCACGCTGCGCCCACAATTTGTTTTGTCATTCACACTCCTTCAACTGGAAGATAACAAAAGTGAAGCGCGGAAGAGGAGAAGATGGAGAATGAAGGCACTGACAAGGACCACCCCTGATTGAAACACATTGTAAACCCTCATTAAAATCTATAGTTTTCCCTTAAAACCTTCATTTTGTTGCATGTTCTTTTCCTTTATCTTAGCCAAATTCCAGGAAGTTGCCTGCTCTCTCCGAGATTTGCAGGGCAGTCATTGAAACGAGGTGACTAATTTTTAAGAAGTTATGGTGCGAGTGAATAATATTTAAATATCATTTTATTTTAATTATATGTCATTTTTCCGTTAGTTTAAGGGGATGTTAATGATCATTTTAAGTAGATTTTTAGGTCATCAACATCCGCCCCCTACATATCAGTATAGACTTAATGTGGTATGTTGTTTTAAGTGGACGTCTGGCATCGTACTTAACCCATTTCACAGGAGTCCCAATATGTATCTGTACAGATAGATAGGTACGAGTATTCAGGTAAGTAGCTCATGGGTGTCAGTGTGGGTAATTGGAGGAGTGGCTGGTTAGATAGGTAGGTAGGTGTGTGTGTGTGGGTGCATGAATTGATGGATGAATGACTGTGTGGACGGATGGTAGGTAGGAAGATAGATGGATATTGAATGCATAGATAGACAAGAGAGACATAGGATATAATATTGTGTATGTGTGTGTGTTTCTAATGCCTAGCCCTACCCACTTGACTAGCGTGAATCGGGTTCCGCATATTGCGGGTAGACGGCAGGACTGTGACTCATTTTCAATTTGTACACCACTTCGGCGGGCCACGCTGTACATGATGTGTATCTGTGAAGAGTTATGTCGTGGATTATGTGTATGTGTTAGCGTCCGTGTAAGTATAGTGTAGGGAATGGGTGAGGATGATGATGAAGATGAGGAAGGGAGAAGGGGAAACCCGGTACCGGCACGTAGTCTACTCCTGTCTAATAGCACCAAGGGGACCGCCAGGCTTAACGTCCCCATCTGACGGAGAATCACTATCAGCGGTGACGTATGTCTTCTCTTCATATGCACTGCGGTGAGGTTTGGGATTTAACCCAAGCATGTTGGTGCACAATCCAGTGATTAGAAGTTGTGCACTGCCACCTCTCCTAGTCCCGAGGTAGAAATTTAACATGACAATTTCTGATCCCGCCAGGTCTGGAGGCAGACGCTCTACCACAGAGATAACTCGGCGGACTCTGGACATATAATAATAATAATAATAATAATAATAATAATAATAATAATAATAATAATAATAATAATAATCCAATTGGAAAGATGGGAAAGGAAGATATTGAGGAAAGTTTATGGATCAATAAAAGAGAAAGATGGATGGAGAATAAGGACAGATAATGAGATAAATCAATTATATAAGAGACCTAATATAGTAACACAGGTAAAAGTTAAAACAATAGAATGGGCTGGACATATGATCAGAATGGATGGTGGCAGAACAATTAAAAAGATTTTTGATGGAAATCCACAAGGGAGAAGATGCAGAGGAAGGCCGAGGTTAAGGTGGTTGGACTGTCTGGAGGAGGACTTGCGAAGGATGAGAGTTAGAAGATGGAGGAAGAAGACAGAAAATAGAGAGGAATGGGCTGTCATCGTTAAGGAGGCACTAGCTAAACTTTAAGAGCTGCACGCCAGTATATTAATAATAATAATAATAATAATAATAATAATAATAATAATAATAATAATAATAATAATATGTTGATAGAGGAGTGAGTGAGTAGGCCTAAGTAGGTAGAGGAATAGACGATGTGTGATTGAGTAGTTATAGTAAGTTTAAGTTTGCTGTAGTAGGTTGTTGGGTGATTGGATGAATGTGTGTAAGTTAGGCCTATGCATGTATGTACCCTATGTATGTGTGAATAGCAAGTATGTAGAGAAACCTATAGATAAACATAGATGGATGTCTTTAACGTATAATTTATTAATCATATTTTATAGAATGTCGGTTTTTTCCGTTAGAAAAATATGCACATTTTCGTAATGGCGAACCTAAGCTTGCTGCGCATGCTTGGATGTCATGACGGTTTTTTTTTTTTAGTCACTGACACTTTCGACTGAATTAAAACCATTCGATAGTAGAATGTAATAACTATCGAATAATCTATACAATAACTTTTAATCGGCTTTTATTTTAATCCTGATTTGTAAACCGAATGAATTCATTCGATTATTTTGAAATGATCCAACATTTTAATACTAGTGTATAATCTAATTATCCGTTAGCATTTGTTATATTATAAATACTATTCCATGCGTTAATGGTGGAGGTTTTCGGTTACAACAACCATCTCTGATATGTAATAATCAACTATTGTTATAGTATTTTTTTTGGAGCGAACTATTAGCAAACATCTAGAGGGAGGAATTTTTATCTAGACGAGTCCAGTGGAATGTTGTTAGAAGAAAACAGCCTTAGGGAAGGTTTTTCCTTGGAAATGTCAGTTTTTTCCTTCTGAATCTGCATATTGTGCTGTATGTAAAGGTAGCCTATAGGCCTACCTATAGTCGCCGAAGTATTTCATTTGAAATATTCTCTGCAGCTAGCTGGACTGCGTAAAAGGTTGATCGGAAGGGTGCACGACCCCGATATAAATAACGTAACAGTCTGTGAACCAAGGAGACGATATTAATGCAGCCCTGCATCTCAGCGTTGCCTCATGTTAATTTACTTGTGTTGGCTCCCTGACACCTCTGATCTCCACTCCACCGTCCCACGCTTTGATTGCCGGCAACGTCGATTCCTCGCGCGTTACAAGGCTGGAGCCGCGGGTGAGAGTCCCAGTAAAACAGAGCGACACTTGTGCTTAAAACCAGGTCGGATTAAGGCCTGCTCTGTTGGGAGTGGCAGAAACGCACAGTCACTGCTGAATTGTGCGGTCTCCATTTTTTTAAACTTGTGTCAATTTCTGTTAAGTCTAAGGCCCGGTTTCTTCAATCTTTGTTAAAATGCACCTAACATTGCGTTAATTAACTGTAAGTTAAAAGTATGAATTACTGTTAAAATATTGCGTTTCTTCAACTTCACATTTCACATTTTAAAATTCTGTTTGTTAATTCTCTGTTAGGACCAGAGATTCTAGAGTTTAACCATAACCTATAGCCAAGTATAGGCTCAATTCTGTTTTCTGAACTCTGACAATTGCGATTCTCGCTTGTTTCCGTTGTTTGATTCAGAGAGGATAGAAGTCCTTCTATTCTCTCAGGTTTGATTTCTGCTTCTTTCCTGTGTATCACAATAGTGTGGAGCGGCGTATTGGTTTTGCTGTTATGAAATGGAAAACACTGGAACAAAAATAAATCGTGGGACTAATTTCTCTTCGTTCGAGAGAAGACTTCTGCTGGAAATTATTTCGCAGTATAAACCAATTAACGAGAGTAAACAAACAAACAGATCTACGTTGAAAGTGAAAAGTGAGGCTTGGCAGAAAATAGCCTATACCTTTGTATGAATTTCTGTTCTGTCAAATCACAGAAATCATCCCCTCTGTTTATGTATTCATGGATATCATTTAGAAATAATCTAGATATACATGTTCAGCATCTAACGCACCAGCCATATTGGCTACTTCTATGTTAACAGAGAGTTGAATGATTTAACTGCATGAAATTGGCAGTTAAATTAACATAGGTTTTAACAGCCTGTTAGTACTAACAGCAGTTGAAGAAATGCTTCAACTGTTAAGTTTACAGTTAAAATGGAATAACACACTGTTATAATTTAACAAAGGTTGAAGAAACCGGGCCTAAATGTTGTATTAGACTTAGTATTCTCTTGCTGACTTTCACGTGATTTTGGCGTCTCTTGTACTGGCAAGACTTATTTTGTTATAATAGATTGGCATAGGCATACTAATGGCGGAGAATTATTTTAATTACAATAATTATTAGTACTCTTGCTGCTCATTAATGTATTAATATATTATTTCTATTGCTGTTTCATTTATTACTAATGTTAGTATCATTCAGTCCCGCTGCCGAAATATGTTGTTGACATTTTCTCTTCGAGCCGTGGTCAAAGAAGGGTGGGATCTGTCTGGCGAGCACGTCAATGGTGTGTAAGCCTACATGGAGAGCATTACCTTACCTTAACTATTTCACAACTTCTATTACAGGGAATTTTGCTTGAAGAAAGTAGCCCTAAGGAGATAAGTTTGGAAGTAAACCCCGAAAAGCAAAGTGTATGATTATGTCTTGTGGCCAGAATATAAGTTAGTACGAAATGGAAATATAAAAACTGCAAATTTATTCTTTGAAAAGATGCACAAATTCAAGTACCTTGAAGCAACAGTAACAAATATAAATTACACTAGAGAGGAAATTAAACGCAGAATAAATATGGGAAACGCCTGTTATTATTCGGTTGAAAAGCTTTTGTCTTCCAGTCTGCTCTCAAAAAAAGCTGAAAGTTAGAATTTATAAAAAAAAAAGTTATGTTACCGGTTGTTCTGTATGGTTGTGAAACTTGGACTCTCACTTTGAGAGAGTGTGTTCGAAAATAAGGTACTTAGGAAAATATTTGGAGCTAAGAGCGATGAAGTTACAGAAAAATGGAGAAAGTTACACAACGCAGAACTGCACGCTTTGTATTCTTCACCTAACATAATTAGGAACATTAAATCTAGACGTTTGAGATAGACAGGGCATGTAGCACATATGAGTGAAATCTGAAATGCGTAGGGCTATAGAGTGTTCGTTGGGAGACTTGAGGGGAAAAGACCTTAGGTGAGGCTGAGACGTAGATGGGAGTATAATATTATAATGGATTTGAGGAAGGTGGGATATGCTTGTAGAGACTGAATTCATCTTAGTCAGGATAGGGACCGATGGTGGGCTTATGTGAAGGCGGCAAAGAACCTCCGGGTTCCATAAAAGTCATTTGTAAGTAAGTAGGCTAAGTAACTGTGACGTAGATATTATTAAGGCTCGGAATTCTATGACATGTCACATTTTTATCCTGGTCTCTTTTCCCAAACTTAAGATAAATTGAACAATTTTTAGCTTTTCTGAACATGATGACACGGTTTTTATTGGTCATATAAATGCATATTTTACCATTTTTAAAAATGAATTCATATTTGGCCAAAAGTTGTAGGGAAAAATAGGCCTATATTAGACCTACAATAGCTCTAACACTTCTCCAAGTATAATGAAAAGAGATTTTGTTTGTGTTTGGTTATTTAGGCCCTGTTTTGAATTTCCTTAGCAATATTGTGGTTAAATAAAGCTTGAAGGGGCTAAGAGGGACGAAGTTACAGGTGAATGGAGAAAGCTGCACAACGTTGAACTGCACGCATTCTATATCTCACCTGACATAATTAGGAATATTAAATCCAGATGCTTGAGATGGGCAGGGCATGTGGCAGTATGGGTGAATCCAGAAATGCATAGGCTATAGAGTGTTAGTTGGAAGCCCGGAGGGAAAAGACCTTTGGGGACGCCTAGATGTAGATAGAAAGATAATATAAAAATTGATTTAAGGGAGGTGGGATATGATGGTGGAGACTGGATAAGGACCGATGGCGGGCTTATGTGAGGGCGGCAGTGAAAGTCCGGGTTCGTTGAAAGCCATTTGTAAGTAAGTATTAAGTACTTCTGCTATTGCTACTACTAGGCCTACTATATTAAAGGTATAGTCAACTTCATTATAGGCCAAATCGGCCCAGAAGGTGGCGAGAAATTAAGACTTCCACCCTTTACAGGTACCGACATTTTGTCCGCCGCCTTTACTCCCAAGGAAATGTCCCTGGTACTCATTTCTGTTAGAAGCTGAGTAGACCCCAGGACCAAAGTGCGGCTGGAAGGATTAAATCAATGATCCATAACTCCATCGGGAATCGAACCTGCGATCTTCCGGCTTGCAGCATTACGTCTTAACTACGACGCTACGCGCGCCCCTCTTCTATTAGGCCTACTTCTACTATTATTTTAATTCTAGGCCTACTATTACTTCTATTATGATTACTACTACTGTAGAAGAGACATAGTCCCTTAATCGGCACTGATTACATTTAATATCAAGAATTTGCCACTGCAACAACCGATAGGCCTATACATTTTTCCCATGTTCTGAGGGTTTTACCCGAGTGGCTCAATTAATTGCCGTATCCCACTAAATGGATGGGAACATCGGGTTGATGTGTCTGCACTTAATTTAACAACATGGGGTGACTTTAACATGGAGGGGACGCCACCCTTGAGGGTGCAGCTCTCGAACAAACCACAGATAAATGCGCCATTGATTGCGGATAATAGAGCTCTCGGTTCGAGGCTGAGCTCTTAATATTCAGAGGAGGGGTGCCGAGATGCGCTTATCTCTGATGCGTGATGCGTGAGTGTGAGTGCGAGTGCGGACGCATTGCGGTGCGGCTTATGGACTGGTGGCTCACAGACTCCTTACACGCACCCGCCCAGCTCACAATTGCTCTGAAATGATGGCAATTGACTGCGGAGACAAACACAGACAGCGGCGAGGCGTTCAAGTAAATGGACCACCGCTATTATTATTATTATTATTATTATTATTAGTATTATTATTATTATTATTATTATTATTATTATTACCACTTGTATATGATTATGTCTTGTGACGAGAATATTGTACGAAATGGAAATATAAAAGTTGGAAATTTATCCTTTGAAGAGGTAGAAAAATTCAAATACCTGGGAGCAACAGTAACAAATGTGAATGATACTCGGGAGGAAATTAAACACAGAATAAATATGGGAAATGCCTGATATTATTCGGTTGAGAAGCTTTTATCATCCAGTCTGCTGTCAAAAAATCTGAAAGTTAGAATTTATAAAACAGTTATATTACCGGTTGATCTTTATGGTTGTGAAACTTGGACTCTCACTTTGAGAGAGGAACATAGGCTAAGGGTGTTTGAGAATAAGGTGCTTAGGAAAATATTTGGGGCTAAAAGGGATGAAGTTACAGGAGAATGGAGAAAGTTACACAACACAGAACTGCACGCATTGTATTCTTCACCTGACATAATTAGGAACATTAAATCCAGACGTTTGAGATAGGCAGGACGTGTAGCACGTATAAGTGAATCCAGAAATGCATATAGAGTGTTAGTTGGGAGGCCGGAGGGAAAAAGACCTTTGAGGAGACCGAGACGTAGATGGGAAGATAATATTAAAATGGATTTGAGGGAGGTGGGATATGATGATAGAAACTGGATTGATCTTGCTCAGGATAGGGACCTATGGCGGGCTTATGTGAGAGCGGCAATGAACCTTCGGGTTCCTTAAAAGCCAGTAAGTAAGTATTATTACTACTTGAAGAAAAGAAGGCACGAAATATAGCATCATCTCAGGTTCACAGGTTCAAACCTTGCCTAGAAGGATAGATTTTTAAGAGCGACGGAGATTCTTACAATGGCTTCTTGTGGGACAGGAGTAAAGCCTTGTGGCCCGTGTCATAGATTTATGACACGCGACAAGAACTCTTTCCCTAAATGAGAGGACTCCAAGCAAAACGTTTTGCTGTTTTTCGATCACGTCAGAATTTGGAGTTAGCACAATGGGCCCATAAAGGTGGCTGTAATGCGCCTAAGTTTGTAATGCAAACCACTCGTATTGTGTTTTTTATAAGAGAAACTATGAATTCAAGAAAGACTTCTGAACTAATAGAAGAGAGAGGACTAATGTTACGCGTGAGAATTTAAAATAACATTTTATATTTTGATAAGCAGAAGAAACAAGAAGAAAAACTAAAGGAACCATGGATGAATGGATAGGTAGATGGATGGGTGAGTGGCTGACTTGATTGGTAGATGAATAAATGGCTTGAATTGATTGATTGATTGATCGATTGATTGATAACTGAATTTATGGATGGATGACTGAGTTGATATATGGATGGGTAGATGGATGGATAGATGGCTGGATGACTAAATTGATGGATGGATGGTAGATAGATGGTGAATGGATGGACTGATGATAGGTGAATAGGTGGATGGATTCGTAGATGGATGGACGAATGAATTATTGATAGACACATGTATGGGTTCATGGGTAGGTAGTTTTGTGAATGGATTGGTGGATGAATGGAGAGTGGATAGATGGAAGGGTGGATGGATAGGTAGGATGAATATTGGTAAATGGATGTATGGGTGGGTAGGTGCGTGGATAGATGGAAGGGTGGATGGAATCCACAAGAATTGGATCTGACGAGGAAAGATTAAAGATCATGGAGAGCTTTGTAAAGTACGTGTGATCGAAGAGTAAATTATGGTTATAAAGCTACTGAGATGCAAGTTTTACATTATCTCCGGAAGCTATTCTTGTGCGTTAAGAGTTGTTGTTATTGGTTAATATTTTGTTTTTAATCTCTCCTTTACTGCGTCCAGTTGCGTACGACCTTTAAGGCTGGTTTCGACTTGAATTTGGGAAATATTATTTCACAGTTTTACTACCTACTTCCCTTCCGAAGGAAAGTATGCTGATAGTAATCTGTCTTACAAAATCGATTGTAAAGCTGCGAATTTCGGATCGAAAGGCGAGCATGATAACCATCAGACAATCTGAAACATTACAGGCATCTTGGAAGAAACAAGATTCATTGTAGTAATTAATTGATTGATTTGATCCATACTTATGTTCGTGCCTCTGTTGATGATTCGAGAACATTTCATGTAGCAAGAATCCAGCATTCATTGTGCGCTGTTGGATGTCTTAGCTTATGAATTTCCTTGCAGTTGTGCGGTTGACTGAAATACATTTGAGGCAAAACAAAACTGCAACAGTTTACGGGACTCGAACTGAGAACCCCCGCATATAACTTGCTATGCAGGAATGTGACCCGGCTACAGCGTAGGGTCACAAGTGGCTCTGATTCAGTTCAAGCCCTGACCCGGGGTCATCTTACAGCTGCGAGCAACAGCGACACAAGAACGAGCTGGTTGCTGAACGAAGCTTACTATTCCCCTCCTCCACCTCCTCGTCATCGTCATTGTCATCGCTATAATTTCAAACAGAATTTTCTGTGGCATTTGAGTTCGCCATTACCTACTTCCGTTCACACTCTTTTGCGGAGTATAAACTGCAATGGGTCGTGTCATCAGCAAAGTGCAAAGCTTCTGCTAGTAGACATTTCCTTCCGGTCCTTCCATTCTTTTCATCCTCATTTTCTTCTCGTCATCTCTCTCCGCACCTCATTTCCTTCTGGTTTTCATTTCTTTCTGCTCCTCCATTCCCTATATATGCGGTCATTGTCCAAGTTCGACATGTGTCCTAGTTGACATTCGTGAATCTGATGCTGACAGGTGGGTCATCCTACCTCAATCCTGACAGTCATATCCCATCCTCAGACGTGTCCCTGATAAGCCTCAGGGCCCGGAGCCCCAAACCCTTCCTACATAAGCATCGGAAGTCTGTAGATTTGTAACTACCCCCAAGACTTCACTCTAGCCTATTTTGCTATTGCAGATGATAGATGAAATGAGGGGTAGGTGGCTATCATGGCGGCTGTACGAGTTAGCAAGATTTTGCGAAATTTTCATATTGTCATCTCTCTCAAAAATAGAGCATAAACAATTTATTTCTTGAACCAGTAGTGTTGATCGGTCAAAATATTTAATCGACTAACTATTTGAATTTAATCGAATGAAAAAATGTTTTAATATAGGCTAGGCCTACTGTAATACACAATTATTATTAAATTTAACTTGTGTTCGGTGATAAGCATAAGTATTAAATGTTGTATGTCTGTTTATATTGTCTCGTTATATTATAAAACAACTATTTTAATTACTTACTAACATATTTATTATGAGGCTTATAATTTCTTGTGTCAATTTCTCCGGGAACTTTTGAGACAAACATAAAGAACAAAAAGTATAAAGACTCACCTAGTTAATACTGCTTCATCCATGATTTTAAACATGTGAGTGCATTCATATGCTCCGAATTAAGTGCCGCTCTACGTTTAGTAACAATGTTTCCTGCATCACTAAATACGAAAAAACTTTTTTTCTGTCAAGCACTTCTCCACTATCGTTCAATTTAAATCCAAACGTTTCACCGAGTTTACCTCTCAAATTCTCATATGGCATAATGGAGTTTACACTTTTCACAAACCACAGAAAACCGATTTTTTTTTTCTTTATCAAACTAAACACACAATCTTCATATAGGCCTACAAACTCAGTACAGAAACTGTAAAAGTACAGCCGTCGAAACAGAAGACTGGTCCCTATTGTAATAGAATTATCAGATTTTAGAAAGACAAGAAGGTAGTTACGCTCTCACTTGCACACAGTGTAGACATGGCTATTTTATAAGGGATGAGGGGGACGAATCCCAGAAAAGTATGTATTTCATATGCTAGGAAGATGAGCTGGCAACAAGGTGGAAGTTTTCTTGGAAAACCATGAAACTTAATAAGGGTTTCGTATTGTTTCAACTTTCAATGGAGATAGACTAGGTCACTGTACTCATATCTCTATCTCTTTCTGAAGTGTTTGTGCAAAAATTTTCCCTCCGCTACCTGGTTTACAGTTTTAAAATAACAGTACTATTGTGCTTTTAAGTAAGCAATTTCCAAGAGAGAAATATTGTCGGAATTTTTAGTATGAATTTGTATTAACAAAATAATAATTAATATCAGCTATAACCGATTAATTTTAATCGACTCGATTATTCGATTAAATATTTTTGATTGATTAATCTTACAACAGAAATTAATATCGATTAATTGATTAGATTAATCGATTAAATCCCACAACACTAATATATAGGCTATATATAATTTTTTACGTTGTACTTATTACAAACAACACAACAGGACACACCACCATGACATAACAGTGCAAGATGTCATTCGTCTGCCAATTTCCGCACTTTACAAGAACCAATCAGATTCACTGATGGAGGCTGATGGACACTGCCATCACCTCTGCACGCTGATGGAAGCTCTTGTACAGCGCTGAAGCATCCATGACGTCATCACTTAAATTCGGAACACCGTGATGTCATCTGATTGCCCAGCGCTGAGATTCGGAATAGGGTGTTTGATGAGAGTGAATAACAGTAAGTTACAGGTCAAAAAATTTAATTTTAGAACTGTATAACATTAGCCATTGTATAAGTTACTATTTTTAATTTTTGTAAAAACAGTTCTACATATTATTGTTTAGACTTGTATCTATTTTACACTAATAGATATCGAGTTGATGCGAAATATTCACTTATCCTGAGTTTGCCAAAAATTAACTTGTACCTACTGTTATTCCCGCGCGTTAAATTATAGCCTGTAGTAAATATAAAAGTTTTACGAAATAGTCACCTTAACTTTAATTTAATAAAAGATTATTCGTACATAAATGGGGTTGTAAATAAATGCGGGGATCATAAAGTCAGAAATAGTTATTTTAACATAATATAATTCTTAAGTAGCCTACTTAATTGTGGTATCAATTTCCAAATGAATCCAGTTCTCTGTATTATTCATTACAATTTCAAACAAATCATTGGCGTCAAATTGATATGCGAATCGTTCCTATTATTAATTGCATTGTTGTCACAAGACTAGGCTTTATTGATTGGGGAAGCTATTATGAAGTAATTAACGAGAAACTTCGCCTTGTAAATTTAAGTGCGGGAATTATGAAGACAAAAATGAAAAGAGATGTCAAAATTTTATTTCAAATCCTGATCATCCTTAGAACATCAACTACGCTTACAATAACAATCACGATTCTATGAATGCCCTATCACTTTTATTTGTTTTGTTTTCTTTTAAATATATTTACGAGTTGGTTTCAGTCTATAACTTATCTGCTTTTTGGTAAGTTTTAGTAAATAGTCATACTTTATTAATGTTTTACTTTTACTGGACAAACGTTTTCGACATTTCGTCCAGGTCCTATTATAAGAATAGACCTAAGCTTATTTCCCATGACCACATATTTTATTGTAACGAGCATTAGAGTTAATCTCATAACCAATATTATGTCATAATGTGTGCAGTTTTATTACATTTCAATAATATGCGTTGATTTTATTGTTTTCTTTTTATAAAGGAATTTTCTGTGATAATACAGATTTCCTCAACCAGTCTCTTTCTCCAGTTCTCTGGGTCTTTCCAGTCTTGATCTGTCAGTTTCTTTTCGGCATAATTTTCTTCATATCCTCTGCTTCTTCCTTCTGGTTTTCAAAATTAAGGCTTCTTTACTTGATCTATTTTCTCTTCTCATAACATGCCCTTACCATCTTAGCTACATTTCTCATATCACTTTAACAATATCTTATGTAACATCCATTTTCTCTTTTATCTTAGTATCTTTTATTATTCTGTTTAAAATTATGTTATAATTACAGGATAAATCGCAATATAGCGAACGCCAGTAGGGGAAGTTATCCCCACACACATGAAATGTGTATTCGACACAACACTCGCCTATCACATAGAGTATCTGATGAGCTAGTAGGGGAAAAGTGGAAGGGGTCGTGGGTGGAGCTTCTACGTTCGCTATATTGCGATTTACCCCAATTACATTTCCATACTATATGCTGGCTTTATTATTTGATTAAAATGTGGAATTGTAATTACACAGAACATTTTATAATATTGGGTTATAAGATTAATTTTAATGTTCGTTACAATAAAATAATTTGTAAATGGGAAATGTTCTTGTAATAGGCCTGACAATGATGAAATAGTAGAAAACGCTTGTCCAGTAAAGGCAGATTAAATCATGAATAAAGTATGACTGTTTATGAAGTATTTAAAAAAATAGTTAAGTCATAGACGGAAACTAACTCATAAATGTATTGAAACTTCGAATTCATAACAATGTCAATAAAGATATTGTTTCGTTCGGTTTTGTACATTTTATGTAGGCCTAATTAATATTGACTGAACCAAATACCAAAAATTACTTAATAAATATAAAACATATAACTAAAAATTGTAATTATTATTATTGTTCATTCTTACCACATCAAATTATGTTAGTATTTACCCTTCAATATATTTGAGTCCATGAAATACATCTTTCGGACTTTTCTTTGCTGCAATCTGTTATTCATTGTCAAAATGTGGTCTTTCCAACGGTTTCCTTTTTTAATCGCAGGAGAATACAACTGTGTCTTCTTTTTAAGGGGAGAGGATGGTATTTTTTTAACTTTTTTCCTATTGGTGTAAAATATTAATTTCTTTGTATGTAGAGAGCTCATGGCTGTAGGAACTCAACCAAATATAAATATTTTGAAAAAAAAAATCATTTGGAGGCCCAAATGTGAAAAAAAAAAATATATACCCAATGCAGGATTGTACTAAAACCGATATGTCTAAACCGTTTTTAAAGATAGATACAAACTTTTTTTGCAATGTATTTGCAAAAGCATGTTCTACAAACTGTCTGTAACAGAATTTTGATATTAGTCCCTACGTTTGTAAAATAAACAATTAAAATTTAATAACAATTTTCTGATTTCCTTTCTTGCAAACAAACGGACGTATTTTTAAAATGAAATCAATTAAAAAAATTCTGTTACAGAGAAACGTTTCCTAATTAGTCTAAAGAATGTGTGTTTTAAATTTCATGCATGTATCTTTAATAGTTCAGAAATTATATCCATTTTATCTGGCAATGTACAAAAAAAATGAAGTTACTGGAAACCGATAAAAGTGGGCGTATGATTTAAAAATCCATAGCGCAAGAAGTTTAAAAATGACGTCTCAACATCCGATAAGGGCACAAATACCCACAAAATGTTATGCAATGCATTCCACACATATCAAAGAGTATTTTCAAGAAACATTTTTTTAAATTTAATTTACCGGAAACAACAATAAAAGTGGGCGAGTGATTTAAAAATCCATAACGCAGGAAGTTTAAAAATGGCGACTCAACATCCGATAAGGGCACAAATACCCACAAAATGTTATGCTATGCATTCCACACATATCACAGAGTATTTTAAATAATTTTTTTTTTAATTTACTCATTTTTCACCAAAAAATACCATCCTCTCCCCTTAACACATACCACAATTTTAAAATAGGTATATACTTAGTAAAATCATTTAACTTTCTTGTCCACACCTGTGGAGTAACGATTAGCGCGTCTAGCCGCGAAACCAGGTGGCCCGGGTTCGATTCCCGGTCGGGGCAAGTTACCTGATTGAGGTTTTTTCCGGGGTTTTCCCTCAACCCAATATGAGCAAATATTGGGTAACTTTCGGTGTTGGACCCCGGACTCATTTCACCGGCATTATCACCTTCATATCATTCAGACGCTAAATAACCTAAGCTGTTGATAAAGCGTCGTAAAATAACCTACTTCAAAAAAAATTGAAAAAAAAATTAACTTTCTTCATTGGTGTCACCTGGATTGTGTCTTGAGTCGCTGATGCGCTCACCGCAGTGTGTCTACACTCGTTCCCATGGAGATACTTGCTCGGCAATATTTAAGCCTTTCCTCATTGTTAGATGGGACTTACGTAACTCTGATTGTTCACCCGTTTAACCCATGGGTCAAGCTGTGGGTCGCCACCGCTATTTGTATCATCACATGTACAAATAATTACAGGAGTTTGTGTGTGTGTGTACGTGGTGTGTGCGTGTCTGTGTGTGAACTTTACAGAAGCGAGTCCGCAGTTGGGCGACCAGATTCCCAAGAAGACATATCACATGACATGTTCATAATTGTGTTGTGTTTAATAATAATAATAATAATAATAATAATAATAATAATAATAATAATAATAATAATAATAATACTTACTTACAAATGGCTTTTAAGAAACCCGAAGTTTCATTGCCGCCCTCACATAAGCCCGCCATCTGTCCCTATCCTGTGCAAGATTAATCCAGTCTCTATCATCATAACCCACCTTCCTCAAATCCATTTTAATATTATCCTCCCATCTACGTCTCGGCCTCCCCAAAAGTCTTTTTTCCCTCAGGCCTCCCAACTAACACACTATATGCATTTCTGGATTCGCCCATATGTGCTACATGCCCTGCCCATCTCAAACGTCTGGATTTGAAGTTCCTAATAATGTCAGGTGAAGAATACAATGCGTGCAGTTCTGCGTTGTGTAACTTTCTCCATTCTCCTGTAACTTCATCCCTCTTAGCCCCATATATTTTCCTAAGTACCTTATTCTCAAAGACCCTTAATCTCTTTTCCTCTCTCAAAGTGAGAGTCCAAGTTTCACAACCATATGGAAGAACCGGTAATATAACTGTTTTATAAATCCTAACTTTTAGATTTTTTGACAGCAGACTAGATGACAAAAGCTTCTCAATCGAATAATAACACGCATTTCCCATATTTATTCTGCGTTTAATTTCCTTCCGAGTGTCATTCATATTTGTTACTGTTGCTCCAAGATATTTGACTTTTTCCACCTCTTCGAAGGATAAATCTCCAACTCTTATATTTCCATTTCGTATAATATTCTGGTCACGAGACATAATCATATACCGGTACTTTGTCTTTTCGGGGTTCACTTCCAAACCTATCGCTTTGCTTGCTTCAAGTAAAATTTCCGTGTTTTCCCTAATCGTTCCTGGATTTTCTGCTAACATATTCACGTCATCCGCGCAGACAAGAAGCTGATGTAACCCGTTCAATTCCAAACCCTGTCTGTTATCCTGAACTTTCCTAATGGCATAATAATAATAATAATAATAATAATAATAATAATAATAATAATAATAATAATGTGACAACAACTGAGGCAGGTTTTCTTCCTTACTACCTTTGTTTATTTTTCTTTCTTAGTAGTTCTTTATTTTATCTTCATTTTTCTGTATTATTCATTATTTGATCTTCTGTTTATTATTTCCTTTTTCATTTTTCTTTGTTTTCATTACTCTTCTTCTTCTAGTTCTTCCACCCTTTCTTTCTTCTCCCTCCCTCCTTGCCGTGTGTGCACATCTCTCTTCACGGATGGTCTTGATGGGCGTTGAAATGTCGCGCTGGACTGTGGGACTGAGCACCTGGACGTACGCACGAAACAAGTTCGATGGAATCGATACGTGGCAATTTGTGACGTTCAACTTGGGCGTCGCCTACACTCTCTGACGCGATGCTTAGTCAACATTGCTGGTTCACATCCCAGATCAACCAGCACCTCCACTGCTTCGTGCTTGATCAGCAATAAATGCACCTACCTCCTCCTGCTCATTTCTTAGACATCTAAGACAAACTTACGTTGTCTGCCATTATGTAACAAACATGCAGAATTTACGTAGTCTCTAGAAATAAGAAATAATACCTACAGAGTTGAAAATCTAGGATGTTAACTAATATGTGGGAAACCATAGAGAACCAAAAAACAAGCAAAAGTGTAATACATAATTTAAGTAGGGCTATCTAATGAATTTCACTTGGTTTTTTAATTGAGCCTAATTTTAGTTCTAACATGATACACTCATATCTTCAATTTTCTATTATATACTAATTTTTGGATTAAAAAAATTAGATGTTAAAGTGATACCCATACTTACTTACTTACTTACTTACTTACAAATGGCTTTTAAGGAACCCGAAGGTTCATTGCCGCCCTCACATAAGCCCGCCATCGGTCCCTATCCTGTGCAAGATTAATCCAGTCCCTATCATCATATCCCACCTCCCTCAAATCCATTTTACTATTATCCTCCCATCTTCGTCTCGGCCTTCCCAAAGGTCTTTTTCCCCTCCGGTCTCCCAACTAACACTCTATATGCATTCCTGGATTCGCCCATACGTGCTACATGCCCTGCCCATCGCAAACGTCTGGATTTAATGTTCCTAATTATCTGAGGTGAAGAATACAATGCGTACAGTTCTGCGTTGTGTAACTTTCTCCATTCTCCTGTAACTTCATCCCTCTTAGAACCAAATATTTTCCTAAGCACCTTATTCTGAAACACACTTAACCTTTGTTCCTCTCTCAGAGTGAGAGTCCAAGTTTCACAACCATACAGAACAACCGGTAATATAACTGTTTTATAAATTCTAACTTTCAGATTTTTTGACAGCAGACTAGATGATAAAAAATTTTCTCAACCGAATAATAACACGCATTTCCCATATTTATTCTGCGTTTAATTTCCTCCCGAGTGTCATTTATATTTGTTACTGTTGCTCCAAGATATTTGAATTTTTCCACCCCTTCGAAGGGTAAATCTCCAATTTTTATATTTCCACTTCGTACAATATTCTGGTCACGAGACATAATCATATACTTTGTATTTTTGGGGATTTACTTCCAAACCGATCCCTTTACTTGCTTCAAGTAAAATTTGCGTGTTTTCCCTAATCGTTTGTGGATTTTCTTCTAACATATTCACGTCATCCGCATAGACAAGAAGCTGATGTAACACGTTTACAGTGATACCCATATTTGATAATCCTTAAAAGCTCTCAACGAAGTGTTTACAAAAATTTTTCACTTATATTATTAGATTTAGAATAATTTACAAAGAGGATTATGTACATTAAATAAAATATTAAAAGATTTTGGGATGGAAATTTCAGCACAAAAATCAAAAGTAATGACATTTTTAGGACAAGACCCAGTCAGGAGTAAGATAATACACAATAACCAATGCCTCGAACAAGTACAAAATTTCAATTATCTGGGTTGTGAAATATCTTATCAAAATGAAAAAAGATGTGAACAAGAAAATTACCAAATTTACACAAATTCTAGGAATAATAAACAATACATTAAAAGCTAAATTAGTACAAAATCTACAAGAATAAAAATATATAATATACTAGAATTACCCTCCCTTTTATACGGAAGCGAGATTTGGACATTAAAGAAAAAAGACATGAACAGAATCAAAACAACGGAAATGAAATTTTTCAGGAGGATAGCAGGATATACTCTTTTAGACCGAAAAAGGAATGAAGAAATTTTAGAACAATTGGAAGTAGAGTCAGTAGAAGAAAAAATCAGCAGATACAAATTCAATTGGCTAGATCATGTAAGAAGAATGGAAAATTCAAGAATCCCAAAAATTATGATGCAGTATGAACCTAGAGGACATCGTCGACCAGGAAGATCTTTTGGAAGACTGCTAGATGGGGCCGAAACAGGTCTAGTGAGGCCTAATTCGTGAAGGATGATGATGATGATGATGATGATGATGATGATTATTATTATTATTATTATTATTATTATTATTATTATTATTATTATTATTATTAGATTTATTACGCTGTTCCTAAGCTTTCATTTGGACCACAGAACATGCATTTCTGTCAAAGGATGATGAAGTTAATTTTTTTGTATCAGTACGGTAGGCCTACCTTAATTTTGTGAGTTGTTTTACGTTCACGACTCTTGGTTGATACAAAAATAGAAACTAATATTTTAATCTTAATTTCCAAGACCTCTCATCATTTCTAGCCATCCAAATCATAAAATAATAAAAAGATATGATGAAGGATGAGTGGAACGGAGAAAAATTCTCTCCGGCACCGGGATTTGAACCCGGGTTTTCAGCTCTACGTGCTGACGCTCTGTCCACTAAGCCACACCGGATTCCTATCCCGATGTCGGATCGAATCCTCTCAGTTTAAGTTCCACCTCCTGGGTTTCCTCTAGTGGCCTACCCTCATTCATAAATGTATGAGAGTGCCACAATGTCCACAAATGTGCAGAGGTGCACTCGTTATGAGTGACTAAGTACCACTGTCATATATCTATGACGCAGTGCATGAGTGTAGGCCACTAGAGGGAAGCCAAGAGGTGGAACTTAAACTGAGAGGATTCGATCCGTCATCGGGATGGGAATCCGGTGTGGCTTAGTGGATAGAGCGTCAGCACGTAGAGCTGAAAACCCGGGTTCAAATCCCGGTACCGAAGAGAATTTTTCTCCGTTCCACTGATCCTTCATGTGTTTCGAATTCTGTATGTAAATTTGTTAATAATTTGTTTCATAAAATATAGTGTCGTGATGGGATCAATCAAAATATTATTGGAATAATAAATAGTCTAGTATAATACTAATTCAATTTCATATGATGACGCAGAATTTCTGCACGAAAATATCATTTGTACTTCGGTACATCGTAATAATGTAAATAAATAAAATAACTGGATTTATTCGGTAATATTGCACATTAAATGATAATGACTAAAAGTGACGTTAGATGTAGAAAGGAAGAAAACTCGGAGAACTAGCTCAAATTTTATATATTTTATTCCCTTTTAAAAACCACCTTCTCCAACTTTGGCTCGTCATCTCCCACCCCTTGGCGCATGCCTCTTTACTTTGTACCATGCAATCATTTGATAAAACGGCGGCTTCACAGACTCCCGCCTCTAGCGAGCGAGTTGTTGGTTACGTCAAAAATACAGTATAAGCACATGCTCTTTCTACGTATTGCATCTCGCTAGAACTAGCGTGGTTTAATTTGTTACTTTGTACACTAGTAATAGCAGGCTATTAGGTCTGTTTGATTAAATTTATATCCGTAAATAGACATGAGATGTTAGCCTTTAAATTCACAAAGTATCCTTTAGGATACAACAGGTTAATAGGCTATATATATATATATATATATATATATATATATATATAATTTGAACTGGTAATGGAAATTACGGGAAAAAGGCTGAACGGATTTTAACAAATGACCCCTCATTTTGAAGCTTGGAACTCAAAGTTTTTCAGAAAAATAGTAGTTTTCAGTGAAATGTCAAATTTTCAACATAATTTTCCTATTTTCCAAAATCCATCTGTCGTCAGCTTTGAGAACTAGCTAATTGCATTTCAGAATAAAACAAAACACACACTACAGTAGAAGGCCATGATCTGCAAGAATGCTGACATATTTAGAGCTCAAATTGAATTGGTTATTAAAAACTTAACTTACTAAACATAATAATTTACAGGTTCGATTCTGTGGTGTGTAATTTTCTGGGTACGTCTGTGTATTGCATATTAAAAACTACAAAACTTGAGGTGGTTTGATGACTTATTACCATTAGAAATGAAATAATATTGTAGTTAATGCCATGATGTGGCTATTTTTAATTAATTATACATATTTAATGCTATAGAGATGGTATGAAAGTGAAACGTTTTGGGGTTATATAAGTAGATGTAGAGAATAACTTAAATTAGATTTTGATTTCTATATTTTACTGAGTGGCGGCTATATAGAATATATAGTATACGTTACTGAAAGCTATAAAACTTACGTAAGATAATAATATTATTAAAAATCAAATATTTTTATAGTTATTAATCAAGTGGGGTTGAGTCTTTTTCATATATTTAATGGCGGTGTGGTATAGATATTTATATGCGTGGTTCTTTTCAGTATTGGCTCGAGAGAATCTTTCATTATTATGGAAGCAAATAACTTTCAGAATGTCTAGTATTCTTCATTGAAAATAAATCTGAAAAATGTTTATTTGAACGTCTAATGAACTTAGTTTGCAGCATTTGCTGCACAAGCCACTAGTATGCTATAATTTTAATAGAACAATAGAAAAAAAATTAATAGGAAAATTAAATTTAACAAAAATTTCACAATACTATATAATATTGTACAACATATAAAATATGGAAATTGCGATAGTTGTTTTCTTTACAGTCCGACACGGTTTAATAAACTAGAGTGAAAAATGAAGTTTTGCCAATTTGAGTTAAAAGTAACTTGTAACTGAATACCTCGTTGTGAGCAATAGTGGAAGAGATATTATCCTACCGCAAGGAACAATTAAATCGGTGAGAAATTTTAAGTATTTGGGATCTATTATCCAAGAGTCTGGGAGCTGTGAAGCAGATGTAGATCACAGAGTGCAACCAGCGAATAGGGATTATAAAGACTGGACACTTCGCGTCACTACCTTTGATGTAGCCGGACTGATTTCAATGACCTTCAAGGCAGCTAAAGCGTGAGATTCTGCTTTCTCCCTAGAGTTGGCGCTGACATCACACCAGCTAGCAGTCGACACAGCGGAAATATAACACATACAATTAATACATCTAGGTACATTATGTACTCAAATAAAATAAATTGGATCCATAAAATAATAAATCCGTCATTAACTGTAATGTCTAGACTCTAGAGTTCCTTTATAATGAGAGTTGAGACGTTGACCCCAACAACAATTAAAATACATGTAATGATTTGATAGCGCTGAAAATGGAAAAACAAAGCTCTTACGAGAAGTAAAACCATATACCTATATTATATTATATACAAATATTAAACGAATTGGATACTTAATTTTATAATGTATTATATTATTTTATAATATAATTTATGATATCTGAAATATAAAATATTATTATTACAACTAGTTTGTCACTGAGAAATAAGAAAAAGCTGTTAACTTGAATTTATTTGAAGCAAAGCGTTACTGGATTATGCAGTAAGGTAGGCGATGTTTGGATCCTGTGTCTCAACTCTATTCTCAATTATTATCTTAGCGTATGCTCGATTACACTAACCTCTAGCGCTTGAAAGTGGAACTATACGCTGTTGCACAGAGAAGCAAAACACAGGAAAATTCGCTCAGTGTCCATTCTTTATAATCCCTATTCGCTGGTGCAACAGGTTAGAAGGGCAATAAAGATGCAGAATGGGGTACTGTGGAGTAGATCCATTTCCAAGCAAATGAAGAAAAGAATTCTACAAACTATAGTTGAATCTATACTAACATACGGGGCAGAGGGATGGGCACTTGTTGAACGTCAGAAGTGTAAGATACAAGCGACGGAGATGGAGGGAGTAAGAAGAGCTGCTAGAGTATCCAGATTGGAAAGGGGAAGGAATGAGGATGTGAGGCAAATGATGGAGATGGAAGAGTCGGTAATTGAAAGAAACGAGAAGCGAACCCTTCAATGGTATGGCCACGTAAAAAGGATGAAAGAAGATAGATGACCAAAGATTATTCTGGAATGGTCACCTCGGGGAAGGAGGAAGCGTGCGAGACCAAGAAAAACATGGAAAGCTGGTGTCATGCAAATGATGAAGAACCGACGCATGCAGGAGGAGGATTGGCGGAATCGAGAAGGATGGCGGAAGGGAATTCAGGGCAACCGCTGAAGAGTGGAGAAGCCCACAAAAGTAAAGTAAAGTAAAAGTAACTTCTAAGGGGCTTCAGAAAGGTTAATGAAAATAGAGATCATAATACACATTGTGTGGAGAAGGAAAATGAGACCAGCACGTCTACAAATAATACAAAGGGAAAGTACCATACCTTATAAAAATGTTGGACACAATAAAATTAATGTTGCATAGTGCTATGTAGTATATTTAGACATTGAACCTATAGTAATTATTACACTTTCTTGCAAAAATGACAATACATTGTGATACTGCTATTCGTTATGTTGCTTAGTCAACTGTCCGAAGACAGGTCTGAACTTCACAAGTGATACCAACATGGCCTTTGGCTGCGAATGTTGTGAGGTTCGTTCCAACAAGCGTTCATGTATCAGTTCATGTTATCTTGTCCACACCTGTGGAGTACTCTCTAAGATCGTACATTATAATGCAAAATTGAACTGCATAGAATCAAGTCGGTAGCAATGGTGTGATTTGTAATAATTGTTGTGGTAAGTGCATAAGAATAATGTAATTTTCTAGTTAAAAATTGAAAAAATATGTCTGTACGAAGGAGTTCACAACACATTTTTAGCTTCAAAATACTTGCCAATTAAAGAAATGATAGCATAGTTCTGAATGATTCATTCGCTATTTGTAATATTCTTTCACCTTAAAACTAAAGACAGAAGGTATTTTACAAACAACTCTGTAAATATTGAGAATAGGACATTTGTTTATATGACTTTTTTGCTCGAAATGTTTTCAGAAATAAGCTCGGTAAGTGGCGGTAAATCTTCGTGAATCACCCTGTATAAGTTTACTTTCAGATTCTCTAAATATTTATTCGTATAAAATAGACACTTTATTGAACATACATAACATACCTGATCATACATCTACAAGATATGTGATATTGTATATGTCTCTCCATATCGCTGTTGATTTTATGAAACCTCCTATGTGACGGTATAGAACATAATTTTTCAGGAGGAAGCAAAAAGTAATTAATATCAATAGGCCTACTTTAATCCTTGATGATATCTTGATGTCCATCATATTCACCAACGTTTTCTCCTGAATTATCTAATATTCTTATGTAGACCCAATTCACGAGTCTTGTGATGCGACGGAACTCTTATAAAGAGTAGTAGGCCTACAGATGACTCGTGTATATGTATACATACATACATACATACATACATACATACATACATACATACATACATACATACATACATTCATGTACTTGAGGAACCATTAGTAATATCATCATTAATTAATATTTCTATAAAGATAAGCACAATGAAAGTCTTAATGTTTCATAATGTCATCCAAACTGTTGGAGAAACTGCTCTGTAGAAAAATTTATACCTCGTTTGCATTCAGAGGAACAAAAATTGCAGCCTCAAAACATATGTTATCAATTGTTTCAGCGGTATAGCGAACAGGCTGATGAGGTGATGACTTTCTCTTAACACAAAGACGGGTGTTGAAAGTTGCTGTCATCATTTTGATCTCTAAATGAAACGCCAAAGCATGCAACGGCGCGCTGCGTCACCACAGTCTAGTATATACAGTCACGAAGCTCAATATGTAGTAAATATGCATCCATACATAGTTGCTGACCAGTAGGATCGCTAATATTGCCTCATTACAGACAATCCGAAATAGTACCGGCACAATATTTTGTTCCTAGCACCCTCACTACTCAAGCTTCGTGACTGTATATACTAGACTGTGGTGTCACCATAATCGCCGACATAGAAGAAACCAAGGATCCTGCCTTCGCAGTGTTCTGAAGGTGTTGTGTTCATTGGTTCCCTGGCCCACAATAAAACTGTTAATGCATATCTGTATCAGGAAATTCTGAAAAATTCTTCGTAGAGTACTGCGTGTCAAACGAACTGGAAAAAAAGTTATTCAGCAATATGACAACGCATAACCATACACGGCACGTTCCACCACGCAATGGATTGAAAGAAACGGATAGGATATTCTTTTCTCACCCTCCCCCATAGATCCCGGATTTTCATATCAGAATTCCACCTCTTTGGTTTCGTCAAGGAAAATAATCATTTAAGGGAAGATGTCAGTGAAAAGGTTAAAAAGATTCGATTTCTTAATTTTATTTTTATTTTATTCTCCGATGTTTAAAGATTAGGTTGGAAAAAATTTATTTCGAAATTACGTCAGGAAGAGCCCCAAAATAATTGTTAATTGCCATGGTGCTACGCCACTCTTCTTTATACATAGATCTAGTCCTAAGCTTTACGCTTCATTTCCGAAAGTTGCATATGCGCTAAGCCAAAGGTCCCGGGATCGATACCCGGCCCCGGAACTATTTCTTTCATTTGAAATTATTCAGGTCTGCTTTACTGAAAGCTAGATTTTTGTAAGTACTTGACTATATTATAATATAAGAGTGTACAAAATTTCATTTAGTTATCTTCATTGATTTTTTGTAAAAATGACATAGGTCTATAGTAAAATAAAAAAATACTGAAAGCATTTATTTTATGTTCTACTCTTTCACAAATTCCTTGTTAAATTTTTATCAAAATTATCATACATGCTTCATATATGCCTATTGCTATATGTATCATATCCTAATTTTATAACACTATGGCACAAAGTAAGGAAAATATGAAATTTTTAGCAATGCATTGCACTTCCATTTACATCTCTCCTTAAAGACGGACGAAGAAGCGCAGGAAACCGTACGTCATAACCTGTACATTACCGGAACAGATTTTTACCGCACAGACGTAGGGGAGAGTCGGGTAGTATCGGACATCGGGTAGTATCGGATAGTGCGTTTCTTTCATCTACCACCATATGGTAGTACCTGAATGACATGGTTACGTTTCTCTATGCGACATCACAGAAACGTAATCATGTCAATCAGGTACTATCATCGTGTGGTAGATGAAAGAAACTCACTGTCCGATATTACCCGATGTCCGATACTACCCGACTCTCCCCTAATATTAAAATTGACATAGCGCTGGCAAAAAACGTGTTGATCGAGTTGGAGATTACTATTTTAAGGATTATACGCATTGTTTCATTGTAGTCCAATAGTTAACTAAGTAATCCCAAGAATAGAGTTTGTTGATGCTCCGCCATTTCAGTTAATGTAGGCCTAACTATTTCATATTCAATAGAGTATTATTTTGACTATTACACTTTTACTACGTCATACTACTTTTGACCAATAAACCGGTAAGAACGGACGTCTTTCAACCAATCATGGCTGCTTATCGCACAATTTTATCGCGTCCCTAGCATTTGTTTAATTTTATCGCTTCCCTAGCATTTGTTTGTTTTTATCACTACCCTAGCATTTGTTTCTTTGTTTGCCAACATTTCAAACTGCATTGGTCTGGACGTCAAAAAACAGAAAATTACAAACCACTCCAATCGATGCACAGCAGTTTCAAATATGACTCGCATTGGCATTCAAGAACAAGAATTAATAAAGATAACTGGTCATAGCTATGCATCTTCCCTGAAACGCTATTTACAAATAAATGAAGAGCACCATTCGGAAATCCGAATAAGTTGAGGAATAAACCATGTACATCAACGAGTTCCACTTCTTTTAAGCACACGTCCAATATAACATAGGCCTAAACTGAACCACCAACCACTAAAACATTCAAATTTAAAAATTGTACTTTCAATAATTGTTCCTTTTAAAAAAATTATTCATGTTCATTTCTTATTTCATCGTCCTTAATTAAAACTTTTCTTGTTTACTTCATCATTCCTAATTAAAACTTTTCTAACACTTGTTTATTTATTTAGGTTATGTTATAGCTTCTGCTATATGATATTATGGATAGTCACGTATCAGAGATTGTTTAATATTAAGATTTATTGAAAATCATGTCAAGCGACGTTGATTACTGGGATCCGGATAATTGAAGTGGAATGAAAATGTTTTAATAGAAATGGAACTGAATCAACAAAGCCTTCTTGACTAATAACCGTCCACAGATTTCAATGAAGATTCCATAGTTGGCACAACTGATAACAAGAAAACAGCTAATCATAACATACTACTATCATCTAGCGTAATATTTGTAATGTTGAGATGGTACAATAATACATTTGAAGGCAGTTGTATTTTCGTAAGTTAATTTATATTGTATTGTTTTGGAGTACTTCGTTACTTCTCATCTTTATGTACTTTCTTCTAATCGTGTAATAGTCAATTAAATCCCACTCGAGTTTTGATTTTCTCTAGATAAATCAAAACCTAGTGAGATTACTGTTAATAAAAAGATCGGTTAAAGTTGGTGTTATAATATCCTACTTATTATAGCACCTAATCTGATTGAAAGCGATGATTCTAACATTTCCGTGCCCTTTTGTATTGAATAGTTATGAAAAATAGGCTGTAATTCATTGGTAGGCCTACTATTATGAGTTGTAACAATAATATGTTTCTCTAGCAGGATTTCACGTTAAGAAAAAAGCATTGGGCATATGGGGGCTATTTCATCAAATGACCAGTTGTCATAGAAACGCCTACCTACCACATAGATGTACAATGTATTAGGCAAGGCCCATAAAACCAATGCTTTTTTTCTTAACGTGAAATTCTCTATAGTTCGCATGTTGTAAATCCTACTCACAAGGCATGTCAAAAATAGCGGTAAGTATAACAAAAAAAAAAAAAACACGATTGTGCAAAAAGTAAATGTAGGTATATAAATAAAGAAATGAGTAAGTAAACGAATAAACACAATTAAAATAAATTACAGTAAATAATAGTAATATGCGTTACAAGAGCGGTATGTTGAAGTTTTCATGTTCGAGGAAAAGTTTGAAAAAGCGAAACGTAGTTGAGCTTTTTTAATTTCCGAGAATTTAAAGAAAACATACCGCTCGTGTATCGTACATTATTTTGTGCGAAGATCATTTATTACATACCTGAAAGAGGAATTTCTAATTAGTTGCAATGAAACCTCCATCTTGGTTTCTGTTCAATGACGGCAAATTTGCAAAACAAAAATATCTATCTTCAACATTGTTGCTTTAAAACGTTTTCTACTCCAGCAGGCCGTGATATACGTCTGTCTTTTTTCCCCCCAGTCTATAGAATCTTGTTGATTTTTTCACGGCTTCCTTAATGTTACTTGCATCACGAATGCAGTAAGTTTAGTGGAGTTGTAGAGTTTACTTAATTTTTGCAAATATTTAAAAACAATAATTAACAGTGCAATTTAGGTGAAATTGCAGTGGTAAGTTTCCAATTTATAATTATTACTATATTGAACGTCTTTAAAAATAATATGTTAAAAGCCTAAAGCAGTAAAATCAATATGTCACTTAAGCGGTAAGAAGAGGGAAATTGTTACGTGTGTTAGGTTGGGAATACTGAATGTGGAATTTTAGACTTTCCGTGGATTGGTTTTGTGCGGAAACCAAGCAAATACGCACGATCTCGCACAAAATAATTATCACCATCCCCATCTTCAAAAGCTGTAGTGTGTAGTCGCTCCGTCCTGGCTCCATGAGGATTTTGAACGAACACTTTGTCATGTGGTCAGGAGGCCTGCAGCAAAGACCAGCCTTCAAGTAATGCACGACAAATACAAAAAAAAAGCAACATGTGGCCAATCTCTTTGGAAGTGAGATAAATCTTAGTTTCCCTGCGTGGAATCGAATCTGGATCCGGTGGATTTATAGCTGGAAAATGTATGACAACAGAAAACTGAATACAGTTTGACTCTGAGAACGTTTTCCTCCGCGTTACACTTCTAAATGGCGTGGTGTTAAGTACGATGGGACAACTGTTAACGTTTCCACTACAAATTATGGCCATGTCAAAAGACTTGGTAGTGTCCGGGGGTCAGAGTATTGCTTTCTAATGTTCATCTGCGTCACGAGTGCTTCTGGCAAGTGAGATGTACGTCGGGGGACGCAGTCCCGAGTTAAATATTTTGTTGACCTGCTGTAATTGGGGAGGGGCCTCGGCGGTAACCTCTACGACTCGGAGTCCAGTCTGCAGAAGTCGCTCCTGGTTTCTTATCTGCCGTAAATGAAAAGTTTCCGGGGCAAGCAAGAAGCATAGCGGCCGGATATTAGACCTATAGGTTAACTGAGCCGGACAATTGTTGTAATGGTCAAGCGATGGCAAAGGCCACAGCTTCCGCAAGCAGCTGCAGTAACGTGCACCGCACCTCTGCGCAGAATCCCGCGCTGCAGAAGATTTCGCAGAGCGAATGTCTTTTAGTCCTGATATTTTCCGGTGTGGTGTAATGGTTAACATTCCTGCCTTGTTAGAAGAAAATACAGATATTTGACCATTTTTCTTAAATGAATTTATTTTTATCAGACAATCTATATCTATATCTAATCTATATCTAATTATAATTGATTGAATTAAATTATCTCATAAATTAAGTTACTACTTTACCTTATAGGTTTATCTAAATTTAAATAAATATGTAGTCTACTAGTCGTTAAAACTTAACTGAAGAATATTGCTGGAGAACCTTTTAAGTGTAGTGTAAATATTCGTAATTTAAATATGTATTGTATTGATTAGGGCTGATTGAGTGGAAGAGAAGGCCTTATGGCCTTAACTCTGCCAGCGAAAAAAAAACATTATTATTATTATTATTATTATTTATTATTATTATTAATCTATTTTTTTTTTTTTTTTTTGATATTGCAAAGAAACTATAATATAATGCAATAATTATCAACAAATGTAATAAAATAAATATGCCAACATTTTTACATACGTAATTTTTTTTTTTTTCCCTGTTGCTTTTTTTTTTTTTTTTTCAGCACGTTTTTTTTTTTATACACACTATGTTACATTATATACATAAGTATTTACATACAAACTAATACTATGATACAAGTTTGTTGGTACTTTTCTTCCCCCCCCCCCTCTATATACAGCAAAGATAGTGTATAATTCTTGCATTGTTCCTGCTCACTTGTATTCGACTCTTTTTATATTTCATGTACAATTCATAGCCATCACAATCACATATTTCATTTTGTAAAATATAATGCACCGTGTTTCCAAGAATCCAAATACAAGCGTCCTGTTTAAACTTAGAGACTACTTTAAAATCTGGCCTCGTTAGTATATAAGGACTAAACCACGGGTATCGATCAATTTTCAATCCCTGTAAATAGTATTCCATACGTTGCCAAATAGCATGTGTTCTGGTGCATCGTCCAAAAATGTGAGTCAACGTTTCAGGTTCACCACAAAACTCACAATTTGGATTATTTAACAATTTTATCCTATAACGTCTGTATCTGGTGGCTATTAAATCGTGAATAACTAAGTACCACGATGATTTGACCGGCGCATCTAGTATTTTATTCGTGATATTTTCCCACAATTGCACTAGATTAACTCCTACAGGAAGGATGTTGACTACCCGCATTGTTACCAACTCCCCATATTGCTGCAGGTGTCCATAGATTTCCCTTTTTGTAGGACAAGTATTTCCCACATCCAACGTATTTATGTAACTCCCTTCCTGCATGTATAATCTTAAATATTTTAACATGGAAGGTATGTTTCGTAAATCGGGTGGATTCCTAAGGTCGACCTTTTGTCTCCATTGTTGAAACCACACCGCTGATATTGTATCTGTATTATTTTGAAGAATATGATTTCGATAAAGAAATAACGTTGTACATTTTTTAGTTACATTCCATAACCCTAACCCACCTTCGTCAGTAGCACGATACAAGGTGGATAGTGGTACTTTAAATATACATCCTTTCCATAAATACCATAACATGACACTTGTGATTTGTCTGCTATGACTCACCATAATTGGAAATACTTGTGCCAAATACCATAAGGCAGATAAAATAAAAGTATGAATAAACCATACTCTTTCATAAAGACAGAAATCCCTCCATTTATATATCTGTGTAAGTCTTTTTATTTTTTGGACAACCTTACTCCAATTTATACTCTGCATAGTATTGGGAAGGCGATGAAAATATATACCAAGTATTTTTTGTTGATCAACAATTTTTATATTTTCAAAACTTGGTTCCTCTGTCCACACCCCTATGGGCAAGGCAGTCGATTTCCTTTTATTTATTTCTAACCCTGATACTGCTGCAAAGGGTTTCAATACTTTCTCCAATTGAGCTTTATCCTCTTCATTATTAATAATTACACTTACATCATCAGCATACGCTGTCGCTACTAGCCTAGAATTTCCGATCCTATATCCTGAAAGTTTTTCATGTAATAAATATAGGAGCGGATTTAGTGCAAGAGCAAATATAATCATAGAAGCCGGGCATCCTTGTCGAATAGATCTTGTAATAGGTAAAGCAGCAGTAAGAAACCCATTAATTTGTATAACAGCACTGATATCAGTATATAGACATTTCAAATAGCCAATAAATGTTGGATTGAGCCCATGCCAAGCTAAGACTTCAAATAGATACTTGTGCCTAACACAGTCAAAGGCACGTTGGAAATCTAAAGAAACGAGATATCCTTGGGATTTACCATGTAGGCTAGCTGCTACAACGTCTCTTAATTGACATACTACGTTAAATATTGATCTCCCAGATACTGCACAATTTTGAGAGGGGTGTATTATATCCGAAAGCAGAGGTTTAATTCTATTTGTTGAAACCCTTGCAAGTAGTTTGTAATCATAATTTAACAAGGATATCGGTCTATAATTATTAATTTCCGTTTTATCCCCTCCTTTGTGAATAAGTACTATAATTCCACGTCTTTGAGAAGGACCTAGTTTTTTTTTACATAACATTTGATTGAATATTTTTGTCAGGGTGGGTCCTATACACTCCCAAAATACCGCATAAAACTCATGGGGTATCCCATCCTCTCCTGGTGTTTTAGATCTTTTCCCTTGCTGTAAAGCTATAAAAATTTCCTTTTGTGTTACAGAACTTTCTAATTTTTTATTCTCAGTTTCTGAAATCTGTTTTTGTGCCGGTAGCTTCAAGTTAGAAATAGACCCATTTAACTGTTTATGTTCTACAAAAATGTCATTATAATGTTCTCTCACTGCTTTACATATTTCAGATTTATTTGTAACAATCCGGCCTGCTCCATTTGCTATCGCAAGAATCGTGTTTTGTTGACGTCGTTTGACTACCTTGGACAGAATATATAAGTTACTTCTTTCATTGTTAGTGCAATTCGTTTCCCTACTCCTAACCATAAGGCCCTGCATACGTTTTCGATAAATAGACAATATCTTAGCTTGACATCTGGATATCATTTTCTTACTCTCAGGAGTAGGTATATAATTACTTTGAACTTCTAATATACAACGATAATAAAAATTAATCAGTCTTTCCTCATCCTGATGCTTAAGGTAGGTATATTGTTTGAAAAATGTACGAATCTTTGGTTTAACATAAAATTCCCACCAATCCACTAAGTCATCATATTTAGTTTGCCTTGTCAGCCATTGATGCCATTGTTCTATAAAGTTTTGTTGTAGTAATTTATCACTAAGGCAGGAAACATTTAGCTTCCAATATGACCTTCCAAATACAGGACAAGGAACATCTAAACGAATACGTAATAACACAGCAGAGTGGTCGGAAATAGGAACCGGAACCGTTTCTATGGAACTAATGTGCGATGTTAATAACGGTGTTACATACATTCTGTCTAATCTAGAGGCCGAATTCCCAGTGAAAAAAGTATATTGAACCGTATTGTTTTTTAATATCCAAGCATCTGAAAGTTTAAAGTCGGTAACTAATGTCTGTAAACTATTACTGGGAAGAAAATGCCCTGTCGTATCTACTGGTCTTAAAACACAATTATAGTCTCCACCCATGATTAGAAATTTTGGTAGGGACCGAAGAAGATATGGCACATCTTGGGCAAAGAACAAGTTACGAGCCTTCCTTTTATTAGACCCCGAAGGTGCATATAAATTTAAAAACATATAGTCTTTATACATACCACTGATACCTTTCCCTGATGGAAGTTTTTCAACAGAGTGAAGATCAATCCCGTTCCTCGTTAAAATAGCAGTGCCTAAAGATTCTGACCCAACATTGACATAAGCTGTATAACCATAGATCTCTGAGAAATCATTTGTTTTAACTTCCTGGAGGAAGAGCACATCAACATCATTTGTTCGTAAGAAAATATTCAGCAATTTCATTTTAACAGGCGAAGAATTTCCGTGAAAATTTAGTGTTCCGACTATAGCTACAAGTGACATTTGTAAAGTAATAATAGCAAGTAACATATTCTTATATAAAACAATATATACAATATTATAACAATAATCTATAATATCTCTACTCTTTTGTACTTAATATACAAAACTTAATTTGACATCTATTGTACATAGATTGAATCTATTAAATTCTTAAATACGGTAAATACAACATCGGGCAAAATCTTAACATGATATATTAACAGTTAAATTACTCATTGTGTTTTAACAAGGGGAACCCCAATTTACTACCTTCCCCCTTATACGGATGTGTACGGTGTCTAGTAACAGTAATTGTTTTCTTTACATTTTGCTGACCTTTGTCTTCAAACTGTGTGTTAGTCGTGTCATCCTGCTCCATTTGTTGATACCAATCCTCCGTATGCTGCAGGTTCTTCGAGGTGGATGTTGGTATCGAACCAGATTGTAGGCTACTGATGTTTTGAATATTGTCAGGAGAATTGCTCAAATCACCGGACTCTTTCATTGTGTTAGCTGTTGAAGCACTGTTGTCTTGTTTCTTCTTAGGCATCTTTCCTATGGCAGAGTTATTCAACTTGGTTCCCATTTGCTTTTCTGTTCCTCTCGTGTCCTCTGTCTTCTGCTTTCCATGCATATCAGCTGAAGGAAGTTCTTCAGCTGAATCAGTGTCCGAATCAGGTATTGGTTGAGTTGCAGTCCCATTATCTTTCTGCGTTTTATCCACGTCATATGTTGTGATGACTCTATTTGTAACCTCTTTGCCTACTGGTTTGTCTGTAACTGCATGCAATTCACTTTCGATGTTTGTTTTCACTGGTTTATTTTGATTATCAGCGTTCACTAATCTTGTAGACATGTTAGATGGCCCAGGTACATCACATATTTCAGGTGGGATGCCATCTTCACTCACATCAGTAGTTACATTAGCATGTGTCTGGAGTATGTCACTAAATGTCAGTCGCGTACGAGGTACAGTGTTTATCGGCATTTTGACACTTCTGTTAGGGCAAGTATGCCGCAAATGACTAGAACTACCACACAAGAAACAAGTTTGTTCTTGCCCAGGGTAAGTGATATACGCTTCATAATTGGCAATTGTTAGATTCGTGGGAATAGATTGTTTGATCACCATTTGCACTACTCGTATGCCAGTATCTATTTTGTATCGATATCTATGAGACCATTTTTCATTTTCTATTTGAAGCACTTTCCCAAAATTTTGTAAAGTATTACGGATCCTATCATTGGGAACTTCTGGTGGAATATTTAAAACCCGGACGGAAACATAATCATCTTCAGCTGGTGTGATTGTCACTGTCGTCGTAGCACCATTAAGTAATTCCACTACTGATGTACCGGTATGTCTCTGTACGTAGCGTTCGTAATTTGCAGAGGATGTAAATTTTAAATATGCTGCATTTTGCTTACCAACAAGCTGAATGGTTTGTAGTTCTTCATCCTTTATCTTCAATACTTCGTCTATCCAACGGTGCACATCTAAAGCTGTAGGTCGTTGTTGTTCTTTGTCAAATGTTGCTCTCAATGTATGTTGACGCACTATTTTAGTTGCCATTATATTGCTATTACCTATCGAACTATAACTTATCACAACAACCGCTCCGCTTCCTAGTCACTCGGAACGATGTACACTGCACGGCTGCTGCCGGCGAACTGATTAGAGAAGTGATCTTGCATCATATTGTAGATATGACATCCATAAATACACACAAAAAATGTCATGTTGGATAGTTTTTCAGTTATGTAGGAAACTCTTCATCACTGCACAGTGAACCTAATTTTGAAAAACAAATAAATAAATAATTGAATAAATAAATAAATAATTTTTAAATCATAAAAAAATTTTTCTTCTTACAACAGAAGGACAGTGTTTTATACATATACTAATTTTCATTATTGTACAAGATACAGTAAGGGAGGAAAAAAAAAATGTTCAGTGTTTCCAAAATTGTATTGCTGTAAGCTGTACCTAATCCCTTAAGAAACAAATGGGTTGCAGTGTATTGGGTTCAGATTTATAATTTAACACTGCAGTAAGTGTTTTTACTTCTATTTTGTTTGTTTTGTTTGTACGTTCCTATTTCTTCTGGACAAAATGAATAACTTACGTGTAGAGTTATTGATTTGTTTATTAAAGTTATTAATTAATTTAAAAAAAAACTGATTACTTCAGTCTCGTCCTCTAAGATCGTCCAATTAAAACTTTGTTGCACTGAAAATCTTGCTACCCAATTGTTCTTTAAAAAAACGTTTAAAAAATGTTATCTGATTCCAAAGTTTGTCGGTGTAATTTTGAGACATGCTGTATAACAATAATAATAATAATAATAATAATAATAATAATAATAATAATAATAATAATCAGTGGCCCGTGAAGGACCAGTCCGACTAGCCGGCTGCTGTCCTCACGCCCACAGGCCGAAGCAGAGATGGACGATCATCCAACCAGAATGGTGGTATCGTGTGGTTAGCACGATGATCCCCACGACATTCCGTATAGTAACTTATAATTAGAATATGTATAATCAAACCGCATTAATTGTTACTTTTTAATAGACACTTTTAATAGCAGACACTATTTAATTCATGAAAAATGTCTGCTGTTAGCTCCTTTACTTTATATCATTCTCTCTAATGTAGTGCAAGAATAAATAAAATGTAATATTAGGCTGGTGAGGGAAAGGAACTGGCCACCCTACCCATTATCTCCTGGCCAAGTTGCCTCATAATTGGTGGCTTCTTGGTATCGTATTGCATTGTATTGTATTGTATTGTATTTATTAACATTCCATGGTATTCATACATTACTTCACAGCTAGAATATGGAACAAGTCAAAAACTTAATACTATTATAAAATCTTAATTTATATTCACAGTCTAGATGAAATACAGTATATACAGACTAGGTGTACAATAGGCTATAATCTCATAGTACAACACAAAGTTTTAATATCAATTTCATGAAGCGTTATTGAATGTCATGAATTCACCTGCAGAATAGAAGGCGTGAGAAATTAGATACTTCTTTAATTTGGCCCTAAATAATCTTATGTTTTGAGTTAAATTTGTTTATATCGATAGTGAGGCTATTAAAAATTTTTACTGCCATATAACGCACTCCTTTTTGATAGCACGATAGACTTGCCGATGGAGTATGAAAGTAATTTTTTGACGTGTATTTATGCTATGAACTGTTGAATTAGTTACAAAGTTTTCACGATTACATACGAGGAAGATTATTAATGAAAAATATATTGAAAAGCCATGGGCATTATTTGTAGTTTTTTTTAAATAGTCCTACACGATTCCCTAGATTTGGCACCTACTATTATTCTAATTACTCTTTTTTTGTAATAGCAATATACTGTTACTATCTGTGGAATTTCCCCACAATAATATTCCAAAACTCATTACCGAGTGGAAGTATGCAAAGTATATCGTTTTTAAGGTATTGTAATTTACTATCTTTTGCATAGATCTAATAGCGAAACATGCTGAATTTAGTTTGGGGGTAATTTCTTTAATATGATTTTTCCAATTTAACACATTATCGATTTTTAAGCCAAGAAATTTTATTGTTGTTCTTTCTAATAGGGACCTATTGTTAATTATTGCGCTTGAAATTTGCGAGGTTGAATTTGGACAGGATTTAAACTGAATTATGTTAGTTTTGTTACAATTTAATACTAATTTATCACCCAGAACCAGTCACAATTTTGAAGAGAATTTCTTCTGTATACTTGTGTCATCAATAAATAATATGGGATGACTTACATCTTTTATTAGGGGGGCAAGATCATTTATGAACACTAGAAAAAGTAATATTGAACCTTGAGGAATAATTTGTGTGGTTCAGACCTGTCTTCGGACAGTTGACTAAACAACAATTAGGCTAGTAAATAGGCCACGTCTGCAACTCGTGGTATTTTTATTGTGATTATTACGAACAAGAAAAAAAGTTTCTATTGCCTTTTTGAGGAACTCGAATTGTGGACATCTAAACATCGATGTTTCTCGGAAATGTGAGGGAAGGAGAATCACGGAGGTGGAGAAGGTGAAACTTAAGAGTTTTGTTCTTGCGCTGCGTTGCATGCCTGTGGCACTATTGGTTTTTGCCGTCATAAATTTTGAAAATGTGATCGCTCATCCTGAAGTGTTCTGTACTGCAATGGGAGTAAATGAGCGAATACTTTCATTATTATTTCTCAAACCCATTCAGTAGATCTGAAATAGATTTTCTTGGATACTCTGCACAACAAACAACCTGTCACGAACGTATAGAGTCTTCATGCCTGCGAGGCAGATAGCTTCATCTTAAGAAAGGACCGGGTCTTGAGTTACGTGTGAAGAAGCATGGCTGCCAACTTCCGGCGGGCGGGCACTCTGTCGTGTTTTGCTGTGAGAACCACCAGGTGGCACATTGATCGCTCCGCCCAGAGAGGATTAAAAATGTAAGACCCGGTTAATCACCCACTTCCTGCGCATCTCAAATTATTTACATGCTCTAATAACAGATTTGCATGGACTCTGCAGACATACAGTGCGTTCATGGTAACATGTCATGTCCTAACATGCAAAACAACCTGCTTGATATCTGGTCACGTTCAGGGCTGTCCCGGCTGTCGCTTTTAAGACTCGGGAAGATTACAGCTATTGTGAATTACGAAGGCCTTCATCATCATTTGCCTGTTACATCCCATGTCTGGCAATGGAACCTTCCAAAGCTTCAGATCGAAACCTCGACTCCCTTCATTGAAAGAGAGCACACGGATAAACAGTAAAGCAGAGTGCAACCACAGTCCAGTATATACAGTCACGAAGCTCAATATGTAGTAAATATGCATCCATAGATAGTTGCTAACCGCTAGGATCGCTAATATCGCCTCATTACAGACAATGCGAAATAGTACCGGCACAGTCTATTGTTCCTAGCACCCTCACAACTCAAGCTTCGTGACTGTGGTGCAACCTCTGCTGTAGTTGCTTGCTTTCTGTAGACAAACACCCTGACATCCAGGCGCTCCGGATTCGAATTCGGGTCACGTCTGTGAAGTTTCGAAAAATCTATAATGACACTTTTGGCGGATAAGGTCGCAGTTGGAGTTTCTCTTGTTTCCCCAATATAAGCATCGACATCATTCCTTCATGGACAAACAACGTGCCTTAGCACAGTCGACTGGTGTGAGTGAGGATGTACTCAACTGAAGTTAGTAGAATGGACGGGAGATTGGCACAAGTGCTAGGTCGTAATTGTCCTCCATATAAATAAATGAATAAATAAATAAGTAAATAAGTGGCTAAATAAATAAATAAATAAATTTTATTAAATAAATGGAAGCATGAATGAATCTTCCAGTCTTTATTTATTAATACCTAAAGGAGACAAGTTGCTTTTCTAATTCACTACGGACTAAAGCAAGGAGATGCACTATCACCTTTACTTTTTAACTTCACTCTAGGATATGCCATTAGGAAAGTTCAGGATAACAGAAAGGGTTTGGAATTGAACGGGTTACATCAGCTTCTTGTCTATGCGGATGACGTGAATATGTTAGGAGAAAATCCACAAACAATTAGAGAGAACACGGAGATTTTACTTGAAGCAAGTAAAGCGATAGGTTTGGAAGTAAATCCCGAAAAGAGAAAGTAGGCCTATATGACTATGTCTCTTGACCAGAATATTGTACAAAATGGAAATATAAAAATCGGAGATTTATCCTTCGAAGAGGTGGAAAAATTCAAATATCTTGGAGCAACAGTAACAGATATAAATTACATTCGGGAGGAAATTAAATGCAGAATAAATATGGGAAATGCGTGTTACTATTCGGCTGAGAAGCTTTTGTCATCCAGTCTGCTCTAAAAAAATCTGGTAATTTAAAAGAGTTATATTACCAGTTGTTCTGGATGGTTGTGAAACTTGGACTCTCACTTTGAGAGAGGAACAGAAATTAAGGATGTTTGAGAATAAGGTTCTTAGGAAAATATTTGGGGCTAAGAGGGATGAAGTTGCACAACGCAGAACTGTACGCGTTGCATTCTTCACCTGACAATTTAGGAACATTAAATCCAGACGTTTGAGATGGGCAGGACAGGTAACACATACGTGCGAACCAAGAAATGTATGTAGAGTGTTAGTTGGAAGGCCGGACGGAAAAATACCTTTGGGGAGGCCGAGACATAGATGGGAGGATAATATTAAAATGAATTTGAAGGAGGTGGGGTATGGTGGTAGGGGCTGGATTAATCTTGCACAGGAAAGGGACCGATTGCAGGCTTATATGAGGGCAGCAATGAGCCTGCGGGTTCTTAAAAGCCATAAGTAAGTAAGTAAAGGAGGCAAGTAGCCACTTATTGAATCTGTTTGCCTAGCGTATTACATGTGCAAGTTACTATTACAGTGATTATAAAGAGATGCTGCATTTAAATTTATTTTGACTTCTTTAAAACCTTCTGCGATTAGACATATTATGCATTGCTCCTCTCTAAGTGAGAAGTGTCTAGAAATATCTGATAGGCTATCAGACGCGGTTGGGGGCATGGTTAAATATATACGAAGTAGCAATATTACTTTAAAGTATGCTGGATAAAAATCTTATTCCTGATGATGATAATGATGATGACGATGACGATGACGATGATGACGGTCATCGACTTTTTCTTTGGTAACTGAGGTATAGAATTTCTGTTTTTAGACATGTTAATCATAGGCGGAGAGAGAACCGTTTCCGTGGGGGGGGGGGGACAAAACAAAACCGTATAATCCCCATATAACGGGGTTGTGGGGGACATTATTTACCTTCTCCCCCCGTTATAGCTTAACCGTGCAGTATATCGGAATATGATCATTTAAAAAAGTATTTTCGGGGGCATGTTTCTTACAGAGTTACATCCATATCGCGATGTTTCGGACCGAGTTGTATGGGGCTTGAACTGCAGGTCTACTACTAACATAACAATCTCCTTCTTTTTGCCTCTCGTACAGAAACACATGCATAGGCCTACATCAATAAAACTACGTAACAGTGCTAACAGAAACTTTTTTATATGAAGCTTACCTTCCTGAAGATATCATAATGAAATGTAAAACTTATTTTATTTCATCTCGTCTTTAAGTTTGCACATTATACCGGGATCACTTTTCTTTTTTCTGCATTGTTGTGCAGTATGTTATTCATATTTCTCCAAGCAGCGGCCTGAATAAGTACAGGTTTTGTTACAAAAGAAACATTACAATACTTCCAATCCTCAAATGAGGTTTAGAAATTCTTATACTTATTTACTGGCTTTTAAGGAACCCGGAGGTTCATTGCCGCCCTCACATAAGCTTGCCATTGGTCCCTTTCCTGAGCAAGATTAATCCAGTCTCTATCATCATATCCCACTTCCCTCAAATCCATTTTAATATTATCTTCCCATCTAAGTCTCGGCCTCCCCAAAGGTTTTTTTCCCTCCGGCCTCCCAACTAACATTCTATATGCATTTCTGGATTCGCCCATACGTGCTACATGCCCTGCCCATCTCAAAGTCTTCATTTAATGTTCCTAATTATGTCAGGTGAAGAATACAATACGTGCAATTCTGTGTTATGTAACTTTCTCCATTCTCCTGTAGCTTCATCTCTCTTAGCCCCAAATATTTTCCTAAGCACCTTATTCTCAAACACCCTTAACCTATGTTCCTCTCTCAAAGTGAGAGTCCAAGTTTCACAACCATAAAGAACAACCGGTAATATAACTGTTTTATAAATTCTAACTTTCAGATTTTTTGACAGCAGACTGGATGATAAGAGCTTCTCAACCGAATAATAACAGGCATTTCCCATATTTAATTTCCTCTCGAAATTCTTACACATTCAGAAATTTAAAATATTTATTATAGTCCAGACACATGGTCTGAAGGCATTAATTCGTCAATTTAAACACAGAAACTTAATCACAAACAAAAGCAAAAAAGATCTTTTGAATTCAATATTTTCTAACATTAACAGAAAAAAAAAGGGTTGAGACTGCTCTCCAATGCCCCCCCCATAACCCCGCTTATGATGTTAATAAGTACCGGGACTATGAAGGTAGCAGAGTTTTCGTAACCAATTATCATTTTTCCAATTTCCCACATTCTCCGTGCTACGCATGCGCTTCGCTACTTTCGCATTTAGATTTCACATGCGGAATGGAATTGCTGCTGTCATAACATCGCAATTAGGAAGATGCGTGTAATTATGCAAACTCACGCACTGGCCGGGCAATAAATCCGCCGAGGAGATGCACTTCAATTAAACTGTTGATGCCGTAAACATAACCCGGGGTCAACTCGGCGGCGCAGCTGTATTCACATTGGCTGACAATGAATTCAATTTCAATTGGCTAATACGTCTCGAAGCAATTGCTGCGACATCAATTGATTTGGCCTCCTCAAGTCAACACATCGCAGGGTGCCCACAAAACAAGTAGAAGCCAACGGACTGACTACCCGCCTTGAATTTCATGCAGGTCTATTGCACCTCACTAACTTTCAAGCACTTAAGGGTGGTCCACAATGAGCCGGGAACGAGAACCAGAACGAGAGCGGGAAACTGAGGACGTGAACTTGAAGATTTTTGATTCACAATAAACCGAGAGCGGAAACGGCTACACATATCGATAGACTATGTATTTCAATAACGATATGTAAAGTCGATATTACGCATTCAGATGTTATTTGTGGATAGGCCTGAGAGGATAAAAAGAAAGGAGGGAGTACTCAAGCCAAATATGCTTGAAATCGGTGCGACGGATATGACTTAAAACTACACCTTTTATGCCCCATAATCCACCGCGAAATACCGCCAATTACCAAATATTAAATTGCTACTATCGGTTTTGGTCATACGTAAACGGATTAGAATGGATGTGGCGGTAACAGGAGTATTAGCAGATTATTATATCAATGTACATTTCACTGTATTTATTAAAAGTGTTATGGTTGTGACATGGACTGAACACTTCATTTCCACATTCTTTTTCTTATCTAGAAGGATGTTGGCACTCCTTCACATGTTAAAGCATAGGGGGACATATCAACTGACATATTCTACAGTAGAGCCGAACAGAATATTATCTTATTTGTAAAAAATAACACCAGCTGAACTTGACTGCACTTTTGAAATATTCAAAACACGAAACAATTTGTAACCATAATAATATGAACAAAACAGCTGATAAACACACCGGAAAAAAGACGTGAACTATGGGTAATTTGACGGCCATACTAGTACATATTTTTGGTTCCACCGTTTCAAGTTTATGGCCCGGGGTTGGTATAGGCTATTTGACTAATGGCGTTCTCTTATGAGTACAAGCCAGTCAACATGAACACAGATTAACCAACTTCAAAATTTATGGCATGGAATATTTAAGAATTCAAATCATGTGGTAGTCTGATCACATATGCATGTAGCATCCTATTGAAAATAATTCTGCTGAATTTCTGAGCTAGTTACAAGCAAAGACTGAAGAAGAAATTAAGTTACAGCCTTCTTGCTACAAAATATACCACAACCAAATAACTTTTTGTTGGTAACAGAATGAATCTAATAGACTGTGACCGGAAACAAGAACGGCGAAATTAAAACTTGGCCAACCTTCACGTTCCCGTTCCCAGGCTTCGGCAAGCTTCTCGTTAATTGTGAATGCTCATATTTAAATACATTTATTTTAACAATATTTCCGTACTCGTTCTTGTTTTCGTTGTCGTTTCCATTCCCGGTTTATTATGGCCCAGCCTTTACCACGAAGAAAAATGGTTTGTAGGCTTATTTGTTTTTACAGTCGCGATCTACAGAAAGTAGTTACTTTATCGAAAGCTAATCTGAGTTAAGAGAAAACATGTAAGTAATTCTGATTTCAAGCTATCATATCTTCACTGTCACCATATTATCACTTTAACTAACGAGTGAATCAATTGTTATTATCGTTGTCGTTTTCATTCCCATTGTCATCTTCCTCATTTTCGTCATCATCATCATCATCATCATCATCATCATCATCATCATCATCATCATCATCATCATCATCACTACTACTACTACCACCACCACCAGCACCATTATCATCATCATCCTCATCATCTTATTCTATTCTTCAAGGAGTAGGTCTTTCAACTTGTTCCGTCTCCATATAGCCTAATGTAGTTATTGATTGGTTCATCCTGTCTTGAAACTTTCCGTTATCTTGTTGATGTGTATTTGGCCTTTACACTCAGTTCCTGTTACACCAGTGTCAAGAAATAACCTCAAGTTACGTTTGAGTTGAATTGAATTTCGGGAGGGAACACTACAAGCCAGCACTGAGACCTTAGAAGATCTATTGCGCTAATGCTCGAGCTATGCTCATTTCCATCCCGCACCGACTGACTGCACTAAGATTTGCTGCGTATCCAGGTTTCGAGCAGACAATCCCACTCGTCCCTAGTCCAGTAGAGACCGATTATTTAGTCCTGACAGCTCAGCGACGCGAAAGAGGGGAAGCAATAGGAGTAGTGGAGTGAGCTCCGGAGTAGATATAAGAGTGAGAGGTCGGTAAAGGAATGTAGCACAGCTTAACTGTACTGGAAACACAACACTCTACCCCACGCATGTCATCCGATTGCTCCGAAGGCAAGCGAGTGACTAACCCAAACAGCCCTTAGCGTAACTAAATGGACTCGCCTGACCAAGGCGCACATTGCCGGCGACTGTCAGGACTAAATAATCATACTGTACTCTCCGCGTGGGAATGCTATGGAATGATGTAGATACCTAATATGGGAAAACGGGAGATCCCTAAGAAAAACTCGAACTGCCACCTCGTCCGTCACAAGTGTCACTATGGATTTTTTTACATGAACTAAGGTTACGTTACTCATAATTCACAGTATCATCGTATGATATAACATAGAATGACAGAGAAATCAACGAGACAGAAAAACCTCCAGAATATGACGAAGAATTCAGTTTTGCTACGATAATGACGGTGTCCATATCCATGTTCTGGATTTTTAAATCATCAGGTAAGTATCCATATCAAACATTCAATCATAACCATCATAAATAGCGCACTACTTACTTTTTCTCTTGCTCTAATAGTTTTCCCATAAATATGTCACGTATTTTACTGTCTGACTTATGAATGTTCGTACTATGAAACGCCTGCCAGTTTAGAATATACGCATGTCTTTCGATTACATGTACTCCAGCATAAACATTCTTTCTCAGTCAGTTAAGAGTTATTAACCTTGTAGGAAGCTCACACACCAACATTTGACGTAATAAAAGGATTCACTGATGCTGAATTAGCGATATTCATTTACTGCACGGAACAGCAAGAGAATCTGCTAACGTGGCAAGGAAGCTCTATTGGCTACGATTTCAAAATCGTGGGATTTCAAATAGACTAATGTTCGTTTCTGAGTAACAAAAATTCCGGGATATAGAATCTCTTCGTCCTCGGATCGAAGATCATAGCCTGCAAAGTGACGTTGTTTTCTTTCATAATGTGAGACAACTTTCTTAAAAAAAATTCTACACTAGTTACGAAAATATTAACTTTTCTAAACAGTAATTGAGAGATTATTTTATTTCGTTATGTTTCTTTTATTTCAATACTGGTGACAATGTTAAAATGTGAATTCCTTTTAATTCTTTCTTGATAGCTTAGAAGTTTCTCTATAAAGCATTTTTTATTTAGACTATTACACTTTTACTACGTCATACTAATTTTGACCAATAAAACGGTACGAAAGGACATGTTTCAACCAATCTTGGCTGTTTATCCTACAATTTTATCACTTGTCTAGCATTTGTTTATTTTATCACTTCCCTAGCATTTGTTTGTTTTTATCACTTCCATAGTATTTGTTTCTTTGTTTTCCAACATTTCGAACAGTACTATAAAACATGCTTTGCGATCGTCATTTATTCACCGCATAGCTAGTCGACTGAAAATGTTGGCTCCGTTCAAACGTTTTAGAATATTACTAAGTCAATTAATATCTATTTTATTGTATTAGAGTACTGTATTTTATTTCTTATAATCTTTATATACTTTCTTCTGTTTTTATCATCGCTATACCATTTGTTTCTTTGTTTGCCAGCATTTCAAACTGCAAATTCTTTACGATACTATAAAATATGCTTTTCGATCGTCATTTGTTTACCGCATATAAATAATCAACTAAAAATGGCAGCTCTGTTCAAACGTTTTGGAGAAGCTAACTTTAGTGAAATAGAATTTTAGAAGTCAATTAATATTTTATTTTAAGTCTTATTAGAGTACTTTATTTCTTCTAATCTTTACATACTTTCTTCTAATCGTGTAATAGTCAATTAAATCCCACTCGAGTTTTGACTTTCTGTAGATAAATCAAAACCTCTAGTGAGATTACTGTTGATAATTTTAGGTAACATTACTTTTAGGGTGCTATTCATAGACATTTCGCTAGCCCGGGCTACGAGCGTGCTAAACAGGATTCATATGATATCATATAGCTGACACTGATTTATGAATACGAAAAACCTTAGTTCGCTGATCATCCACCGAAAGCCCGCGTTAAGAATGTCTATGAATACGGCCCTTAATGTTTTTGTTTTATTGCAGTCTGCCATTCCTATGAAAATGAAAAAATATATATATATATATATATATATATATATATATATATATATATATATATATATATATAGACTGTGTTCGAAATTCGAATAATACAGTAAAAAAAATGTTAATGTAGAAGGGTTTCACAAAACGTGCTAGTGTTTCGATACACATTCAATTATTTGATTACTTGTTACCGTACAAAGACCTCTATGGTAAGCCTGAATGATAGACAATCCCCAGAAGTTTGAACCACTGCGTAACTAGCTAGGCGTTCGTAGGGAAAACAAATTGCCCGGAAGTATTAACGAACCTAAAAATAGGCCTATATTGTTTTTCCATGTCGAAAAATAACTTAAAAGATTGATAAATTCTTTACATAATGTGGTTCAGTACACTATACCCGATTACCTTTAAAAATATTTGTATCTATACTCCTAACATCCTTTATAAAGTAAATTAATTGAAAGCCAATTTATCTGTCAATAGAACTTATTGAAATTGAAACCGAGCCAAGAGAACTTGCATGTAAAACAACTTTATTGAAATCGAGTTTATCTCTGTCAATAATGAACTTTCATGTAAATAACTATATCGAAACGGAATATACTTTCAGTCCAGATAAAAAGCGTTCAGTCGTTTTACAGAGTGGCAAAAGAGGAGTCCAAAGGGACTTTTTCCATTATTCACTTCTTGAGTTATGTGAAGTGGATGATATGAATTCTAAAAGACATAAATGCATGTTTGCAGCTTCAACTATGAACATCAGCACAATTAGCTGAGTGCATACAATCTTGTTTTGTCGTGAGAAGAGAATCTTAAAGAACTTGACTCATGCTACTCTTTTGCGAGCAAATAACCCTATTTACAATATTATGAATTTGCTAGTTGAAGCCTGTTAGACGGAGGACGAAAGCATCTAAACACCACGGGGGCGTATTGGGGGAGAGCTGATGTTATTTAATATCCTGAATTACTCACGGAATAGGGAAATTGTTCTCGTTCCACCGCTTCAAGTCTTCCTCCGTGCCTCTGTGAATAAGACAGTTTAGGGTATTTAAATTTTCAACGTCTTCATTGAGTTCTTAATTTAAAATTAAGCTTGTACTCTTCATTTCAAGGCCATGCTTAAAATAAGCTAAATCCTTAGGCATGTAGCCTGATTATTTAATCGCCCCTGCCTAGCTCAGTGAGCTAATAGCATGTCGCCAAAGAGATCGAAGCAATCCTTTGATATTTTACGATATTTATAACATACAAAGCGGTTATGGCGTATATTTTCTCCAAATACATCGGCTTCTCGTTCCATTATCATTCCACCATTGCTCCATTGTAGCCATGTAATCTCCTCGTATTTATTCGAATAATTTCTACAGTTAGAAAAGTAGTGTGACGAAGATGACACATACTTCCACTTTATAGAGATTACTGTTCTCCAACCAAGAGATTAACCGTGAAAGAAATGTGCTTACTACTGCGTCATCTATTGGAGTGAAGTAGATAGATAATATTACCGTTATAACGTCAGTTTAAAAAACATGCGCTCTCCTGCATATGTTACTTCCTGTATGGAGAGATTAAAAGACCAGAAGATTAACCGTGATCTAATTTTGTAATTAGGGTAGTATAAGTATGTATCAGTGTTATCGTTTGTGCTTTGAGAGTTAGCAAATGGAGATGCCTGTACCCACGTGTTTGACCTTATGACATCTTATGGCATCAACATTCATTCACAGCATTACCCCGCTGCGTCTCATTCCCCTGAGACTTTATCCTTGTTGGAGTACAGTACATAGATTTCATTCACAGCATTGTCTGCCATTAGTAGTAGGCCTAAGTTATGTAGTTCCTTGTAGTGCAGGGTTCGATAGAGATATGGGCGATTTTAAAATACGCGATACAAGAGTGCAGTAGCAGATTGAATGTGCTGTTACCTGTCGTGATATTGCAACTTACGCAGCACTAAATGATTAGTTACCATGGAGCAGTGGAACGGTGCATAGAGTGCATTTTCAATAAAGACTTTCTAAAAATGACAGTTGCGAGACTATTAGAAGAGAATTTTGTAGGTATTTTAATCTTGGACGCTATCATGCCATCAAAGTATGGATTACAGCAGCCCTGGGCATAAGAGGGGAAGTGAAAGGGACCGAAAACCCCCGATCATGTTCTTTTTGCTTAACATCGCCTTATAAATAAACGCGCAGTGAGATTCTGTGCATCAGTGGTGGATTTTAGGCGACCAGCGAAAGCCGAAAGTTCGTAAAAACTATGATGGCTGCCTGATACAACCCGTCACTGACCTTTCTGCCTGCTCGTCCCGCACTAAAACATTACTGTCTCAGCCGGAGAAGGTGGAGTTGGGAGTTAAAGGGTGGTCTGCAGTGACTCAGTCGAGTTATTAACGCCAAGGCGTGGATTACAGACTTTGAGGCCACAGATCCAGCTATGAAAAGAAAACCAACGCGTGAAAGAAGAACTTGGTGAGTTCCTCTGTCTTTTTCAGCAAATGTCATTTGGATAAATTTATTGATTGTCGAGTTATGAACATTTCTTATTGGTAGTGTTCGTCCCGAACACATTGTACGTATGAGTATTTATAAAATACTCTTAACAGAGTAAGACGCATTTCTTCTTCCGCTTCCTGGATTCCCAGCCTTCCGCAATATCTCTGCCAGAATTCATTCCTTAAGGGCATTTCCAAGGGCGCTTTCACACCTTGGAAGTGCCATTGGAATGGATCCTGTGCTGCTTGGTCACCTTGGCAATATGAACTTGGAGAGGGGGTAGGGGTCCCCCATTTGGTGAGCGAGTGAGGAGTCGCATGCGGCCGGTGGGCTGGTACACCTCATCCTTATTCAACCCATAAATTCAGGGTGCACAGTAGGCCTCAGTATGGCCGACGTGCAAAGGGTCGTTCCTAACCCGCTCCTAGCCACCGTTACCTTACCTAACCTAACCTATCTCGCTGCTACTCGCTCACAAGAGCCCCGTGTGTTTGTTTTAAACAGAGTGTAGGCTACCACAAGAAGGTGAATTTGGCATTAAGGTAGGAGAGGTTATGGGTCTTCGCAATTACTACCTTTTACGCACCTGTTATAATAATAATAATAATAATAATAATAATAATAATAATAATAATAATAATAGGCTACTTACTGGCTTTTAAGGAACCCGGAGGTTCATTGCCGGCCTCACATAAGCCCACCATAAGTCCCTATCCTTAGCAAGACCAATCAAGTCTCTATTATCATATCTCACCTCCCTCAAATCCATTATAATATTATCCTCCAATCTACGTCTCGGCCTCCCCAAAGGTGTTTTCCCTCCGGCCTTCCAACTAACAATCTATATGCATTTATGGATTCACCCATACGTGCTACATGCCCTGCCCATCTCAAACGTCTGGATTTAATGATCCTAATTTTATCTGGTGAAGAATACAATGCGTGCAGTTCTGTGTTGTGTAACTTTCTCCATTCTCCTGTAACTTCATGCCTCTTAGCCCCAAATATTTTCCTAAGCACCTTATTCTCAAACACCCTTAACCTATGTTCCTCTCTCAAAGTGAGAGTCCAAGTTTCACAACCATAAAGAACAACCGGTAATATAAATGTTTTATAAATATTAATAATAATAATAATAATAATAATAATAATAATAACAGTAACAATACATTCCAATTAAACATTATGATATGTCTAGATGAAATTGAAATTAATGATGATGGAATAAGTCTGAGGTTCAATGCCGAAAACTTCCCAGCAATTTTGCTTCAGTTGGTTGAGGGAACACCTCGTAAAAGCCCCCAACGTGTCCCAATCAGAATTTGAACCTGGCCCGCGAAATTCACGGTCAGACAAGCTAACTGTTATTCAACTTATTTTATTTTTATAATTTAGTAAGTATTATTAAGCTACAGGTAGGAAGGAACTGGCCACTCTTCCCCATTATCTCTTGGTCTAGTTGCCTCATAAGTGGTGCGTTCTTGGTATCACTTGTGAGACTCAGACCTGTCTTCAGACAGTTGACTAAACAATAACATAAACATATTACGCTACTGAAAACTGGTATTTAGGTCTAATGTGTATTCTAGGAATATTCTTGTGCTTGCAGGAAAGCGTAGAAATAATAAAATATTATAATTACAGAATAGAACGGAAATAGCCTATATACTTTCCAATTTCCCGCGACATATTTTGTCTAGTATCTCGATGGTATTGCTTGCGCAGTAGTACAGTATTACCCGTTAAATTAATTCCATGAAGGACTCTAACAAATTTTGAAGCGCTATTCTGATAAGCACTTTTTTGACATTGTGAAATAACCAAACATTTTCTGAAGCATCCTTCTAGAATCTACGTAAAGATTAATTTTTAGTCCTACAGAATATATCTGTTATGGCAACAATGGTTATTAGAATACAAAAATTCGGTCCAGCGCCGGGGATCGAACCCGTAATCATAATTTTTACGCAGATTCTTCGTCCAACAGTGCATAATACTGTGGAATCCCGGTCACCAAGTCACTCAATTGAGTGCGCTCCTTGTATAATGGCGGTTGACTTAATATATGTCAACATATAGGCTATGTCGAACTTGAAGTCGGGCCACAAAGGGAAAAACTCTAGAGGAGAGGGATTAAATCCGGTGCTGTGGGTTGAACTTCGGCGTAGCTCAGTGGTTAGAGCACTTGGCACGTAGAACCAAGGACCCGGATTCGATCCCCGGCGCCGGAATGAATTTTTCTCCTCTAATAACCATCCTTCTACAAGTTAGGAACTTTGAAGCATTCTAATTTTTCTGCATATCTAGAACAGTACTAGATATGTAACAGAAGATTAACTTATATTCGATATGTGTATGTTTCCGATCAGGTTGAAGTCTGCAGAGTGTTATACAGAAATGAAAACAATTTTTATAAAGGTCTCGATTGTTTTAAATAGGACAATTATATTCAGTAGGGCTACTTCTCTTCATCTCCCCATGAAGTTTTATCCAATTACGTCCGACGCTGCGTTGTTGGGACACTCTTTGAAAGATCTGCATTATTAAATTGCTCTTTCATTAAGTGGTTGAAGGCTTGTTTCTCCCCTTTCATGTCTCCACTCTCTCGAACAGAAATACCCCATACTTCATTAAATAAAGTGCTTATTGTTTCTTTCAATGTTCACTATTTTGAAATTTTTATTTATATTCATGACTTAAGTTTGACTTGTGGGTATTCAGAATTCGGGGTTATTTTCCAATCTGTTAGATTTAGGAGGAGGAGTCTCTCATAGAAACTTTTCATTTTAATCATAGTGCCATACTTGAAAGCGAAGGTATCGGAACCAACTATAAGTATTTTTATGGTTTCTTGCGCCGTACAATGCTTATCTTAGACCTTTTACATATTTATGTATGTGTGTATATAATACTCCCTCTGTTCCAAAATATGGTATAGAAAGATGTCATTAATTCTGTTGCAAAATATGGTATACATTTGAAGAGCCCACTGCAAGAATGATGGATGTCACTTTCTTGTCGAAAATGAACCAAGACTGTCAATGCATAGCTTAAGACATATGGAATGTACATACAGAGTTATATGGCATTAACACTGATAGTCATTGTCCAGTAATGATCGGAAAATCACAGTTAAGCTTTGAGCGCTAAGCATTTCAAACTTTCAATTGCTTCTCCTGCAAAATGTATTCCAAATGACATCCATCATCTTGCAGTGGGCTCTTCATTTGTTAAAGTTCTCAGTAATATAATGTAACTTTAATACATCTTCTAGATACTTATTTGATTGATAAATTAACATAAGAAAAACATAAAAAATATGTAAATTTCATTCCGTGTGATGTCAAATTAATAAAAGAAAAAACAAACATTGTTTTGGGAGAGACAAATTAACATAAAGACTCCAATAAATTATGACCCGTTTTTATACCTATGACTCTTGTGCCTTAGATGTTCTATTCAACATTGACTGGTTTGTTGTTACAATTTTCTGCAACAGGAACACCACAGCAGGTGCCCATTTGATTTCTGTTCATAATGAACTATTTAAATATTATAGTTTGATGCACTTCAGAAGATTAGAAACATTTACAACTGCACTGTTTGATAGTCCCTTCACTTCGCGAAACATTTCTTATGCGCATGAGCAATAATCAAACATGTTTTGTTTGTTACTATACCATATTTTGGAACGGAGGGAGTACTGTATATCACATAGACCTATATTCACTGTGAGTTAAGTACTGCATGGTAACCTAGTGTGAATTGCAATTGACTGAAATTATGTGAAACGCAATATGTGTATAATGAGAAAATATGCGTCAATTTCGTGCCAATCATTTTTTAGTTTTACCTTTCATTATTCTTGCTATTGTGCTACATTTGTGGATATAATTGTAAATTGTCTCTGGAAAAGTCATGGAATTATATTTTGTAAATAGAGGGTCACTACAAAAGAAATAGACACTTTCAATGTTTCATAAATCCAAAATTATTGTTATCACGAACTAGTTTACACTATTTTACAAAGAAATTCTTCAAGTTTACTTTGGGAACTTATGCACCTTGTGTCACACGGCACACATCAAGGAGATAGTCTAGTTCACCCCAATCTAAATCATATTTCTAAATCTAAAAAAAAAAAAAATAAATAAATAAATAAAAATAAATAATCTAAAAATAGGTTCCTATAAATTGTTAGGAAGTGGGGGACGTAAAGCTTGTCTTTGAAAAATCTCAAAGAAAAGAAAGGAGTAGCATAGCATGACATCGGGGCTCCTTAGTGGCCACCGTGCGGTTGTCGTCTGTTGTACGGTCAATCGTACAGATAATTTCTAACATCTCGGTACCAGTCATCCTGTTGTAAGATGAAATTCACCATCCTCATGCAATTAAAATGCGGCAGTTCCTCAACGTAACAGGCAAAATGCATGTCGATATCACAGATAACCAACTTATAGTCGCGTCGCTGTTATTTCCGGTGTGACTCCTCCTCTTTGCTTACGCCTTACAAAGTGAAGGCTCTATAAAGTCTAGGTCGGTAGAAATGTTCGCCATTTTTGTTCTTTCGTTGCCGAGCTACCAGACGAGGAATCTATTTCCCACACCGTTAAACATTATCATGTCATAGCTCCTATGATAATAAATCGACTCTCATAGGAGCTACGACATGATTATGTTTAACGAACGGTGCAGCAAGTAGCGTCCTCGTGTGCTTTCTTTTAACGCCAACGAAAGAACCAATATGGCGGGCGTTTATATTAATCATTTATCGACCATTAGGTAGTGCATAACGTAATCAGCAACGAATCACCAGACTCACACGTTTAAATGTAGCCGACCTGCAACGTGATTGGCTGCCGGAAATAGAGCGACGCAACTATAGCTATTATGCTTGCGACAACGCAACAATCAGCGCGATGTTTCTTATCGAAACTTCTATAGTTTCTCAACCTAACAGCACAAAATGAATGTCGATATGACATGTAGTTTTTATTTTAATAATAATAATAATAATAATAATAATAATAATAATAATAATAATAATAATAACGGTTTATTTTAACTGGCAGAGTTAAGGCCATTCGGCCTTCTCTTCCACTCAACCAGTATGATAAAAAATTACTACAATGCTATGAATATAACATAATTAATACAATACAATACAATACAATACTACAAATACAAGACAATATAATACATAATTAATATAATACAATGACAATTCTTTTCGTCTTCACAACACCAATAAAATAATTATGTAATAATAATAATAATAATAATAATAATAATAATAATAATAATAATGATAGTCATACCTAAATTAAATTAAATTATTAAGCTCGATCACAAGTATAATTTCAATTTGACTGCGCCCGTAAGAAATCGTTTAGCCTTTTCTTGAAAGTGGTTATTGTCTGGCAGCCCCTAATCTTCTGAGGTAGAGAATTCCATTCACGGGGAACTGAGACAGTAAAAGAGGATGAATAGTGGGATGTTCTATGGGCAGGAATAGCTAGGATTTGGCTCTCCTGTGACCTGGTGTTTAGATTGTGATTGGAGGATAAGTAGTTAAACCGGGAACGAAGATAATTTGGAGTAGAAGTGTGGAGAACTCGAAACAGAAGAGAGAGCGAATGAAGTGTTCTACGGTTACTAAGTTGCAGCCAGGATAAGATTTGAACGAGGGTGTAATGTGGTCAAATTTGTGAGCATTACTGATGAATCTGACACACATATTGTGCACACGCTGCAGCTTGTTCGAAAGGTCAGTTGTCAAGTCTGTAAATATTACGTCGCAATAGTCAAACAGTGGTAGTACGAGGGTTTGCACTAAAGTCTGTTTTAATTCTGGCGGAAGGAAGTTTCTGAATGGGTTAAGAGAATGCATGGTATAGCACACTCTCTTGGATATTTCCTTTATTTGGCATTCCCAATTTAAATTTTCGTCCAAGAAAATGCCGAGATTTCTGACGACGGAAAGTGTAACCCTGTATAAGCGATGTTAGTGTTGGTCTGTACAAATCTTGGACTTGAAGACAGATTCTGACGAAGCTCTTTCTGTCCGAGATGTTGGTAACATTGTAGCCCAAAGCTGTCACGTTTTTCGCTCCGAATTCCATTAATGTGCTTGCTCTACTAGCAGATGGATTCATGCAGTTTGCGTTCCGACCACTAAATTCAAAAAGCTGCGACTTGTTTCGCTTTTCCACGTGCCGCCCACTCGCAATTTGACGACGTTCACTTGTCTTTCTTCATTCACAACATCTGCCCTTGTTTTTGTGCCTCTCATTGTAGTAGCTAGCGTCTTCCATTGAGAAATGTTCCTCTGTTTACTACGGACAATTGAAGCACGCTTTCTGAATGGACTAATAAGGCTCGAATTGAAGTTAACAGCTGTGGCAAAAACAACAATGTGTTGCACCATCATCAGGGAATTGAAGCTGCATTTTGTTGCCCATGATGCTTTTTGTAACGTTAAACATTTTGCTTCTCCAAGGACAAAATTACTGCAGACGCTTCTACGACTGCACTAGTAGGTGTTGATGGTTCATAAAGTGGGGCGTTTTCAGTGAACTGTTTTTAAAGTATGATAAAACACTATGGTGTATATCAGATGTGAATTTAAACAACTTAATAGCTTACTTATACTTTTGGATTTTGTTTATTTACATAATTGAAGCTATTTTTTTTAACTACATCCTTGAATCTCCTCCACAGGCGGTGCACTGCTTGAGTCGCTCTGGGAACTTTTCATGACACGAACAAATTATTTCTGACCAATGTGTTCAGTTTCATGCTGACTCTAGTTCTTCAGCTCTTGAATATCATATAATCTATGGGAGAACACCCTCTCTTTCAAATACTTTTACAAATTTGCAGAATTCTTCCCCTGATGCATCACCTTCCAATCCGGTAATATTCTCTGGCCTTCGCGTTCACCAGATTTAACAGGTTCCAGATTTTTTTTTCTGATGGGGTTATTTGAAACAAAGCGTGTTCTCCAATATATTATATGATAGTCATGTGCTAACGAATAAGATTCGACATGAAATTGAATAGCCTACGTTGGTCAAGAATCACGTGTTCTTGTCATTACAAGTTTTCACAAGCGACTTGATTAGTGCAAGTGAAGGAGGTCGGGCGAAGGATGTTTTTTTAAATAACTCAAATTGTGTAAATAAACGTAATCCAAAAGTATAAATAAGTCATTAGGTTATTTAAATACATATTTGATTCACTGCATAACTTTTTACCACATTTTAAAAATAGTTCGTTGAAAATTTGCCATGAGTGCCGCGAACGTAAAAAGTTTGGGAATCCTGGTCTTAGATTTTATGACCTCATTGTAGAATAATATGTTTAAGAAAGTATACAGCAAACAGTTTCGTCATGAAAAAGAGCCTAATTATTACTTTAAAAAAGCGTGAAACTTGTGATGAGAAAATATGTAGACCTATGATCTTCGTGACACTAACATTAAAGCTGTAACAGTTGCCGATAATGACGGAAGGTTTCTTAGGACCAGTCTGGCATACAACAAAAGCACCGACTATGCTATTTGGTTGTGTTTAATATGAAACTGGATCCAGAAAGCGTGGATATTTCGTTCTGGAATGAGGGATATGAGTAGTGACGGCTTCTGGATTAACTCAAGTCGTCAAACAAACATGGGTTGATGTCAGTGCCCTCTACCGCCAGACGAGGCAATCTGTCAGGAGCAGACGTTTTCTAACAACATCCAGACGCTTCGCCGCCATTACGTGTCACCGGACACGACGTTCCATTGTTTTAAAGAAATGTAAACCGATATTCAGCAATTTCACAAGACCGAGACCAAAATATAATGGCTTAATGTCATAGAGTTTGAAAATAAACAAATATATCAGTAACGATTTGAGATAGTCTTAGTTTGTGGGAAAACGCTTCACGGTACAACCGTAAACAGTTATTCCCCGAGATAATTACCTGTAGTAAAAAGTGACAGATGATTTATAGAATCTCTGTACTGCAATTGCATGAAACGTTCATGCTCTCTGTTGGGTGTTATTGTGGCATTTAAATTTTTAAGGAATTAGTTCTTATTTACAGATTCAAATATTTGGGATTTACTATAAGCAGTAACATGAGCTGCAGCCAGGAAGTCAAAACGAGAATAGCAATAGCAAAGGAAGCTTTCAATAGAAAAAGGAGCATCTTGTGCGGACCTCTGGAAAAATAACTAAGGAAGAGACTAGTGAAGTGCTTTGTGTGGAGTGTGGCATGGTATAGAGCATGGACATTACGACGAAGTGAAGAGAAGCGACTAGAAGTATTTGAAATGTGGATGTGGAGAAGGATGCAGTGTGTGAAATGGACAGACAGGATAAGAAACGAAGCTGTGTTGGAAAGAGTGGATGAAGAAAGAATGACGCTGAAACTGATCAGAAAGAGAAAAAGGAATAGGTTGGGTCACTGGCTGAGAAGAAACTGCCTACGGAAGAAGAATTCGGGGCAGAAGAAGATATGATAAACGACATTAAGATATGTGGATCATAGGGAAGGCAGACTAAGAGGAAGGCAGAAAATAGAAAAGATTGGAGAATGCTGAGTTTGCAGTGAAAGACCTGCCCATGGGCAGAACACGTATGTATGTATGTATGTATGTATGTATGTACAACTGTTGTAGATAATTTGACGTAACGCGTTGTCACTGTTGAGCAATACTATAACATAACTCGTTGCCGTTGCTAAATAAGTGACCTCAGAGCAGTGTGACGTAACTCGTTGCCATTGTTAAGCAAGTGACGTAAGACGTTGAATCTTCCGTAATGTTTTCTGTATTTGAAGCTCTAGCACATGGGTGTCCAAACGCCTATAGAACCAGGAGATATTGCACGTCAAGCATGCTCTGCTAAGGTCAGCAACTTTCCATATAAAATAGGAAAAACGACCTTAAAGAATATGTGCTGCGGCTTGCTTACACCAGGGGTTACCTCGTACGACTTACAATTGGACGTCTATGCTCAAGCATAAACATTTCATTTTAAAAATGGTTGTGGACTAGGTTTCCTTCGAGTACTTCGGGTCTCCTGCCATTTTCATTCCACCATTATTGTTGCCATTTAGGCCTAATAATAAGCATCATTATAGTGCCCTTTCCGACCTAAATATCATCTACAGTTTAAACTAATAAGGATAAATAATTAAGAATTACCACAATACCTACACGACAAACCTGCGACGCTTCTTTATCTAAATCCAGCCAATTTTTTTTTTACTTTCTCGTTAAAAAATAGATTTCGAGATGTTTGCAGAATTACTCTTTTCAGTAGGCCCTATAGGCCAGGGACGGGGAATTCATTTGTAAACAGAGCAATCAGCATATGCGTAGCGTACCTACGTACAAGAACAACTGTAATGGGAGAAGCTAAGCTCTCTGAGAGAGACTGTTCCCGTCCCTAGTTGATGCAGAAGTGGTCTTGGGCATCTAATCTATCTGTCTATGTCTGTCTGCCGTCCGTCCGTCTTTGTACAGTGATTTCTTCCGTAGCTATTAGGCTATTAGACGATTTTTTTATATTTTTTGTATCTGCCTAAACATAAGTTTTAAATTTAATCTAATATGGTTTAATTAGTTGCATGATTAACCATTTAAAATACATTACAAGTTATTCGAGACCTGCTATTCATAAACAAAGCCGTAATGACCTAATCTTAATCCAACCAGGAACAATCACCTTTTAGTTCCTCCTCATGTTACATTAAATAAAAGTTGTTATTGTTTAGTCAACTGTTTGAAGACAAATCTGAACCTCACAAGTGATACCAAGAAGGCACCACGTATGAGGCAACTAGGCCAGGAGATAATGGGGTAGGATGGCCAGATCCTTTCCACCTCCATTGCGTACATCGCTGACTAGCTATACTCGTATATTACACTAGTCAGATTTCAGATGCATACAAACAATTGTTCTTCCTCTGACACATATCGTCAAGTCAAATGTGCTACCTGATAATAGATGTAATAGTATCAGCCAGAACCTCCAATCAGAGGCAAGTAAAAGTAAGAAGTCTTTTTTATCACTGCAATTTATATGTTCAATAAATTAACAAAGATGTCCATACTATGAAGCTAACAAGCAAACATTCTCATCGGGGCAGATAAAAAAAATGTTTTTTTTCTTCCACCATGTTAACAATATCAAAACAAGCGCTTATACAAATTTTGGCCACTCGAACGCAATTACGAGGGCTGTAAAAATAAGTTTGCTTGGGGCCGTTAACAGAAAGAAAACACAGTCTCATGGAAAGATTTATTGGAACAGACAGGCCTACAGCAATTGTTGAGATATTTTTCAACATATTCCCCACCGGAATTGAGACATTTGTCATACCGTGAGATCAACTTTTGTATCCGTGTGTCGTAGAAGTCTGCCGCCTAGGTTCGGAACCAGTGTCTGCATCTCTCTTTCGATCCCATTGTATGACAAAATGTCTTATTTCCAGTGGGAAATGTGTTGAAAAGTAGCTCAACAATTGTTGTTACTGTTCCAATAAATGTTTTTAAATGAAATTGTGTTTTCTTTCTTTCAGGGAAACTTATTTTTTACGGCCCTCGTAATTGCGTTCGAGTGGCCAAAATTTGTACAAGCAATTATTTTGACATTTTTAACATGGTGGGAGAAAAAAAATATTTTTTTTTTTATCTGCCCCCATCAGAATATTTGCTTGTAAGTAAATTTAAATCTTTTCTTAAAATGTAGCTTCTTGACAATCTGTTTTACAATATTCACGAGTTTGTAAATTCTAATGTAAATATTATCTGTTAATTCTTGTCTTATAACTTCAGGCGTCTGAAGTTATTGACAATAAACTGGTTCAAATTCAACTTTACATCATTGTAATGTTTTTAAAATAAACCAAGTTTCATACTACTGTGTTCTACATTCTACAGCTAAAGCCTGGGGGCCGCACTAAAGTAATATGAGAAAATGGGGAGGTGGTACTCATCCAAGAGGCTGAGAAACAGTGGCACAAAATGTAGAACAGAGTAATATGATATTCTGTATCAATTAAAAAGAAAACAAATTATGTCTTTATTTAATGAAAAATAGTCGCATGTTTAAATTTTCATACAACAGCTTTTAGGAATTATTATTATTATTATTATTATTATTATTATTATTATTATTATTATTATTATCATCATCATCATTATTATTACAGTATGTGATTGTTATTATTAATTTGTTCGCGGCCCCCCATTAGCTGCTCTGCGGTTCTCCAAGAGGCCGCGGCCCACTGGTTGAGAATAACTGCCATAGTGGCTAACTACTCGTACTAGCTATCGCCGTCGTGAGTCACATTTCTGAATCAGTTTAAAACAATTACAGTGAATGATATCATTGCTTTTGCAACAAGCAATTATAATCTTGTGTTTAGCGTACATATTGATTAGTCATATCTGTTATGCCTCGGATGTTCTCGGGGTGACTACTTCCTTTCATCAGTGACAGAGCGGGTTGACTCAATGGTAGCGTGAGTGACTTCTGACTTGGATGACAGACTTATTGCAGATTGACAATCTGAGTTCTGAGTAGTGAGTGCTTGGCCTTGTTAATACAGTACAATACAAACAGTTGGCAGGGAATTCTAGTTTCCAAGACTTCGACTGACGTTTGTGTATGTGAAAGCACATTCTTAAGTTATAACAGAAGCTGTAGAATTTTTCCTCACAGGCCTGTAGTTAAATAAACTATTTTATGGCGCGTGCAGATGCGAATTTAAAAATATGTTATATGAACGCCAATAGGCCTATGATAATAATGAATCATGCATTCTACTTGCGTTTCTTTTAATCCTACAGAGCAACTTATGCTTGTACATCCGACCGCATTCACACGTTGGTCAGTTATATCGGTTTAGCCATTTTTAACGACCACAGTGAGTAGAATAGCATTTTTGCTTTTTTGTTTACTTATCTGAAGACGAAATAGCCCTGATCTTCAAAACATTGTGAGTTTGTGTGTAAACTTTCTTTATCAACGATGGGAAAATTAAATCTATAGTAACCTTTACGTGTATATCAAACAACGAGTCAAAGTCAGAAGAAATGTCTGAAGGAAGTGAAATAGCGAGAGGAATACGACAAGGATGCCCTTTATCACCTACCCTGTTCAACATTTATTTGGAGGATTTAGTGAAGAACTGTTTTCAGAACATGGGAGGAGTGATAGTAGGAGGAACAAGAATAAAGTGTTTAAGATTTGCTGATGATATGGCATTGTTAGCAGAAGAGGAGATGATACTAAGGGATATGCTACTGGAGCTAAATAACAGCTGTGAGCAATATGGAATGAAGATAAATGCCAACAAAACGAAGACCGTGGTCATAGGAAAAAAAGTAAAGAAGGTAAACTTACGAATTCTGAATGAGGCAATAGAGCACGTGGACAGCTTCAAATACTTGGGGTGTACTATAAGCAGTAACATGAGCTGCTGCCAAGAAGTCAAAAGGAGATTAGCAATGGCCAAGGAAGCTTTTAATAGAAAAAAGACATCTTCTGCGGACCTCTGGAGGAGACTAGTGAAGTGCTTTGTGTGCAGTATGGCATTGTATGAGGCAGAAACATGGATATTATGACGAAGTGAAGAGAAGCGACTAGAAGCATTTGAAATGTGGATATGGAGAAGGATGGAGTGTGTGAAATGGACAGACAGGATAAGAAACGAAGCTGTGTTGGAAAGAGTGGATGAAGAACGAATGATGCTGAAATTGATCAGAAAGAGGAAAAGGAATTGGCTGGGTCACTATTTGAGAAGAAACTGTTTTATGTAGGATGCACGGGAAGGAATGGTGAACGGGAGAAGAGTTCGGAGCAGAAGAAGTTATCAGATGATAAACGACATTAAGATATGTGGGTTATATGAAGGGACAAAAAGGAAGACAGAAAATAGGGAGGACTGGAGAATGCTGGGTTTGCAGTGAAAGACGAGCCCTTGGGCAGAATACTATGAATGAATGAGTGTATCTTTTAAAGATGGAGTCTCCGCTACATGTAAACTTACAGTTTGACCCATTATTCTAGCAATTATCGACGATATATACTTCCTGCATCCGTTACGGCGCAATAAGTTATACAGTAAGAACACAACAGTCACGTCTCATATGACTTGTTTAAATTGTATGAGTGTGAAGATCAGGCAGGGCGTACTTGCTTCACATATGCAGTTCTTGCATGCATTAAACGCGTATATTTTGATGAATGAATTGAGGTTAGTGAGAAGAGAAAAAAAAAACATGCAATTGTCTTTAATAAAAATCTCTCTGAACCACACGAGCGGCCACAAACTTCCCCGAAGCGAAAGAGTCGAGTTCTGACGTGACGTGACAAATCTTTTTGTTTGGCTTTACAATTCGGGCGCTCCTCGTGGGCACGGAGAAGACGCCCACGTACTTTTGTGGCGTCTTCGTCGCCAGTCATTGCTGTGGTGAACAATACCGATAACCGTAACAGCGAGTAATCTGGTTCAAAGGTCATATGTTGAGTTTTATGTAAAAGTGTAGCGAATGTATGCACTGTGGCAGTACTTAAAATGGCGAACATTGTTCTGTTTGTAGGTACAGAATTATGGTAGAGAGGGAGTTAGGGGAGAGTCGGGTAGTATCGGACATCGGGTAATATCGGACAGTGCATTTCTTTCATCTACCACCATATGGTAGTACCTGAATGACATGGTTACGTTTCTCTATGCGACATCACAGAAACGTAACCATGTCAATCAGGTACTGTCATCGTGTGGTAGATGAAAGAAACTCACTGTCCGATATCACTCGCTGTCCGATACTACCCGACTCTCCCCTACTAACCTCCGATTTTTCACATTCCATTTCCTAGTAGCCTACCATTTATTGTTACAGCAGCCGTAATAGTACATTACTATTTTTACATTTTAGTTTATAGTAACTGTACTGTGCATTTTGTCAATCAGTCAATCAATCAATCAATCAATCAAACTCCTGTATCTCCTCATGAGGAGCATAGGGCATTCACAAAGTGCCTCCATCGGACCCTATTTGTAGCCAACTTCTTCAATTCGCTCCATGTTTTCCCCACCCTAGCAATTTCCTCCAAAACTGTTCTCTTCCATGTACTTTTTGGTCTTCTCTTGTTCTACTACCCTGGGGGTTCCAATCCAAAGCCATTCTTTCTACTGCTCCATCTTCTTTCCTGATTGTGTGCCCTATCCAATTCCACTTTCGTCTTTTGATTTAATTTGATTTTATTTATTTATTTAAATTTAAATATACAGAATAAAGAATATAATTACAAACAAACAAGAGAAATAGAAATAAAATAATACAATCAATATAAAAAATGAGATACAGTAGTATTAACAAAATTTGAGACCGAATGAGCAGCGCGATTTCTATTGTGATTTCTTTCTGATTTGTTATCTTCCATAGTTCTGAGTTTGTGATTATATCTGACATCTAATTTTTAAAATTCTTCGTAAACATCTATTAACAAATGTTTGCAGTTTATTTTGTATAATTTTACTTGTTTTCCATGTCTCACAGCCATATAATAAGACTGATTTCACATTACTGTTAAAGATTTTAAGTTTTGTAGATCTAGATATAATATAAGATTCCCATATTGGGTACAACTGGACGAATGCACTATTTGCATTTTTATTCGGTTCTTTACATCCTCAAAGGCTCCACCATCCTTGTCAAATTATACTACCGAAATATTTAATTTCTTGAACAGTATCAATGTTATTATTAGTGAATTTTGTCAAGGGAGATGAAAATATATAGGTTAAGTTTTATTTACGAAAATTTTCCATTTTTAGTTTCACTAGCAATTCCTGAAATTAAACTAAATTCTGTTTAAACATGATTGCATTGCAATCTTAGTGAGACAGCAGAGGATGTTGAAGATTTTTTATTTACAAAAATACAAAGATTGTAAATTTTCCTATTTCATTACAATAAGATTATTACTCTTCATGACGATATTATGAACTTTAGCACGGCCGAAATTATTATAGACTTTTATTTAATAATTTTTTGGAGAAATTGAACACTTGGAATGGGCAAAAGAGGAAGAATAGCTTAGGTTTTATTTATCATTGGTATCCACTTCGATTTCGTGACCAATTTACAAATAATTTAAAATTGTATTAAATTTCCTGCTTCGAACAAGCCTGATCTACGAATTCAGTTTTGTATTAAAAAAACATTTCTTTTCCACGAATTCACACCTCAGTTCATTATGATGTCATAATGCATCACATGACATAAGAGAGGTATGTGGTCATTTAGCGTCCAAAATACCACTGTTACATACATCACAGTCTAGTATATACAGTCACGAAGCTTGAGTTTATGAGGATACGAGGAACAATAGACTGTGCAGGTACTATTTCGCATTGTTTGTAATGAGGCGATAGTAGCGATCCTAGCGGTTAGCAACTATCTATGGATGCATATTTACTACGTATTGAGCTTCGTGACTGTATATACTAGACTGTGATTACTAGGGCTGGGATTTTGATGACCTATAAATCATAAAAAAATTTCCTAAAACAATGCATTTATGACCTAAAAATCTTTCAAAAATGCCCTTAAAATGCCCTAAAAATTGATCTTACATTCTAAAATTGGCTTAGTAGGAAAACGAGTTTTGTGCTACTTAATATTTAGACTTGTAATTAAATTAAATTCTAGTACCAACATTTAAATTTATTTAACTTTACATAATTTTTTCTAAGTTGTAAACTTTAATTAATTATTTTACCTGATGTAGTTTCAATGTAGCCCATCACAAGGCCACTCTTATGAGGAATTAGCAAGTATAGAGGAGTCTATATTGAAGGGATGGTTGGACTGATCCATTACATGGGGTGTACTACGTTAAAAGGGCAATATTTGTGTAGAAAAACGATTAAAATATTATACAAAAAATGGGTATTAGCCACCGGCGTAGCTCGGTCGGTTAAGGTGCTTTCCTGCCGATCGGAGTTGCGCTCGGGCGTGTTCGATTCCCGTTTGGGCTGATTATCTGGTTGGGTTTTTTCCGAGTTTTTTTCCAACCGTAAGGTAAATGTCAGGTAATCTATGGCGAATCCTCGGCCTCATTTCGCCAAATATATCACTATCACCAACTCCATCGACGCTAAATAATCTCGTAGTTGGTACAGCGTCGTTAAATAACTAAGTAAAAAATAAAGGGTATTAATGGACAAAATATGTAGACAAAATATCGAAAGAAATAAACATTATTTTATATTAATAATGGGGATTTGTGGCGAAAATTAAATGAAAATGCCTCAAAAATGTCCGAATAACACAAAAGATGCTCTTTTGAGTTGAAGCAGGCAAAAAATACAAAAAAATGTCCTAACAAATATGTCTTTAAACACTCAGTTTATCACATAACATATAAATACTAAAGCGGCTATGTTTCGGCTAACTAGAAAAAAGATGCAATTTCATCAAAATCCTAGCCCTAGTGATTACATACAAATCGCCGGTGCATAGGCTACATGACCGTCTGCTCATGCCACGCGACCAACGTATAGTATGCTATACTCGTAATAAATGTACCATTAACCTTACGTCCTCGGGGCCGAAACCGCCAGACCTGATATTTATATAGGCTACATATGCCCACATTTGTAACGGATATTGATTTTATAATAATTTCTGTTTAATTGTATGAATAATGAAACACACGGTTACAAGGCTTTGGGCCTGAATAATAAAAGAAATGCGAAATTTATTATTTGAATGATTTGCTTCTCTCATCCGTGGAATTTGCATCTGAGATCTTCACTTACTTTCGACTTCATTTTCTTGCTTCATTTGGTTTGGAAGCTTTCCAGAATGCGTTAATGCCTTGCAATTTAATAGCTCTGCGTCTCTTCTCGGTAGCAACAAACAAATGAATAGCTTGCCGCAGATAGCAAATAAAATTCAACATTTTATGAACCTGAATGTCAAAACATAACTGTGGTCTGCACCCCCCAGTTTGGAAACATGCTTAATAAATGTCTGGAGCTTTGTATAACTCGTCCTCTTAATTGGTACAGCGGTTTCTTTTTATGGCACTGATATTCCGGGGAATTCAACTCTATAGTTGGAAGGCGTTGAAAATAACAGACAGTAAAACTCGTGTAATGGGCCTGTCTAGGTTAACTTATAAACAAAATTAAGCTTCTGAACCTGCTCAGCCCTGCAGCTCGCTGGACTATTTGTGCATTGACTTCAGGAACGTCACTTTGCATTTCATATAGAGGAGGCTCATCCAGGGGTGGTAAAACTCTTTAGTAGGTGGACCAAAGGACAATTGACTATTCAAAGATGTCGATACCTGGGAAGCTATTGAGAAATTTTCTGAAAACTTCTCGTTTTAACTTTAATATAATTAGGTAGGGTCGGTTGATGGCTCATTATTGCATGAAGAGAACATTTAGCTTTATGAGAACATGAATAGTTTAATAAAAATAACCTACATTAGTTGTTCTATCATTGGTGAAATACTATGCTGTTAATTTACAGTATATTAATATAATTGTTATTTTCTAATGAAAGTGTTAGGCCTACTAAGGTCACTTCATACAAGTTATGCAGCTCAAATCCACTGCACTTATCCGCCACAGTAGATTAAATATTTAAACTTTTAAAATTTAATAAAATTAGTTACTCTTGTTAATTCTGAGTATCTTTATTCTACTGGTGGTAAATTATGTAATTATTCAACTGAATGTCTTGGTTTTGTTGGGAAATGAATTTGTCTTTTTTCCTTATCCTTTCTCACACAGTGAAAATAAATGTTAAATTTCCAACAAATGGAAACATTCGCCCAATAGATGCCACTATCTTTCAGGATATTTATCTTGCTTTTGGTCGTCCTAAGCTTCGTATCCCTCTTATTTTATAGAACAGGACTGGGCACATTACGTGATTCTGAGAAAATGAGCGCTGTGTGCTTTAAAGAGCGGGTCTTGCGAGCGCTATGACGTATGCATACTGTACGTCATTCAGTGTCGGTGCAGTGGTGACTCTGCAGTATGATGGCGAACTTAGGACCTTCTGCTCATACACTAAAGCGGCCCGCTACTCCCAATGCTTGTAATGTATCATGGGAGGAGTTCTTTTTTTTAGAGACCAGTGGATTAGCAAAGTGTTTAATTTGGCATAAAACACTCCAACTTATTAAGAAGTTCAATATACAACGACATTATTCCTTACAACATGCTACTGAATATGACACATATGTTGGTCATGAAAGCCATAAAGAAAAACAACTTAAAGAAAATGTTTCTCAGGTACATTATATTAGAGTATCTATTTGAACTTTACATTGCATTATAAGTTATTATACATTTAGTAATATATAATTTTAAATTATACAAGTATTATGATATACACTATACTATGATATATCATAATATTTGTATAATTTAAAATTATATATTACTAAATGTACTATAATAACTTATAATGCAATATAAATATCGAATAGATACTTTAATATAATGTACCTGAGAAACATTTTCTTTAAGTTGTATTAATTTATGGTCATATCATATCATATCATATATCATATCATATCATATCATATCATATCATATCATATCATATCATATATCATATCGTATCGTATCGTATCGTATCGTATCATATCATATCATATCATATCATATCATATCATATCATATCATATCATATCATATCATATCATATCATATCATATCATATCATATCATATCATATATCATATCATATCATATCATATCATATCATATCATATCATATCATATCATATCATATCATATCATATCTCATATCATATCATATCATATCATATCGTATCATATCGTATCATATATTATGTATTAACAGGATGGCAATAATGCACATAGTGAATCGGCTATGAGAATTAGCTACAACATTGGCACGAAATTGCAAAGGAATTGAAAACATTCAACGAAGGTGAATTCATCAAGCGATGTTTAATTATACTGGCAGATGAACTCTGTCCACAGCAAGTAGGGGAAGTGGAAGCCATACGCCTGTCTCGTAGAACCGTGGTGAGGAGATTGCAGTATGTGCATATGGGTTAAATAAATAAGCCTAATGATTTGTGTGTGTGCATAGAGCGAAGTTTATTTCATTAAATTAATAAGAATGGTATAAATTCTGTAATGTACAATGGATTGATGTAATATCCTTATAAACTATTATGTACTGACGGACTGAATGACTAGAACAACCGTGGCTCTTGTTATATTAATGCAGGGAAGGTAGCTGTAATGCGAGTCCGCCACTGCGTGAGCGTTCTGCTCTGGCTTGGAATTGAAGCGCCTTGCGAAGCTAGAGCAGCTCTGGCATACGTATGTAAGGAAGGGGAAAGACTGAAGAAACGCAAAGGGAGCTTCTGTTCTACAGAGACTCGGCAAATCTGAACCGAACACAAGACTTCTGACCGGTTTTCAACAGACTCGGTTATTTTTGGTTACATGCTTCATTTCCACGTACCGTTGGATGCCTAAAGAGTAGGGCGAAGTTCATAGTAACTGGAAATCCCCTCTCATGTTCGAACATTCTACGACATTAGTATGTACTGTTACATACATACATACATACACACATGCATACATACATACATACATACATACATACATACATACATACAGTCGCCCTGAGTGGCGCAGTTGGTATAGCGCTGGCCTTCTGCGCCCAAGGTTGAGGGTTCGATCCCAGGCCAGGTTGATGGAATTTAAGTGTGCTTAACTGCGACAGGTTCATGCCACTAGATTTAGTGGCATGTAAAAGAACTCCTGCGAGACAAAATTCCGGCACATCGGCGACGCTGATATAACCTCGGCAGTTGCGAGCGTCGTTAAATAAACCATAATTTAAAACATACATACATACATACATACATACATACATACATACACACATAGTCTACATACATACGTACAGTAGTGACAAAAAAACCGGACCGACCCTTGTAGCTGATTTCAGAGTCACAGATTCAAATTTTGCTAGTCACAAAACACATCCATCTTATATAATTAATTGTAACAATGAAATTTATTGCATTTGTTCGATTCTTACCGTCTTTTGTTTCCTTCAGTGCCTCAAACTTACAGACGAAAAAACTTTGAGAGTTTTATTTTCATCTGGCATCAATATTACGTTTCTACCTCTATTCGCCAAAGATAACTGCGTATTTTTACATTGAATAGCATTACATACCTCTGGCTTCACTATCCATATTGAAATTATCACAGTTTGACACAATACGCAGCACAGGATTCTTTTGTATCAGCTACAGAGATCGGTCCGGTTTTTTTTGCCACTACTGTACATACATCAGTAGTTGAATTGTGAATTAAATGTCGTATTTATAAAGATATATAGATAGGACTTGTTCCATGGATGTTAATGAATGAAGGAATTCCCAGTGATTTGAAGAATGGTTCTATTTTCGTCTTCAGGTGAACATAAGTGGTATCCTACTCAATGATCTTTACAAACAGCTAAATCTGCTTGACTAATCCTAGCAAATATGGTTAGTCAAGCGTATTTAGTTCGGTCTACACTTCTTGTAAACAATCCATCATTGATTTCTCTCTTACTTAGACCAATTACATCTCTTGATAGTGTAGGCCCAGAGATTGAGTGTACAGAATCTGTAGTAAATTACGATAATACAAATTAAAGCGAGGTCAGTTTAAGATTTTGTGTAAATGGATGATATTTTATTTATACCTTTAGATTCTAAGTAATACTGCTGATCAAAACAATAAGAGATTCATATCCTAAAAATACGTAGTCGGAGCATATCAGAGCACATTAACCTGACGGACCGGTGAAGTTCTTGTCCGTGATTGCCACGGTTTGTTTTCCCCTGAGCTAACTTGTGTTCTTTGATAGCCCACCTTATGTACCAGATTAGTAACTCTGTAGTTATAGTCCCTGTTGCTATTATGCCATTTATACGGTAACAAGTAATTTAATAAATTAGCAATTTTTAATGCGGATTTCTAGAAAGCTGTATGCCTACAATGGTAGATATGCAGCGGCAGCATTTTTAAACTTAATTGGGGAACTATACTAACGTAATATTTGTCACCTAAATCTGTTGTAATATTCTTGTATCATTTCAGCTAGACCGAAGGAATTCATTATCTTCAGCTGATACAGAGAATTATTCCTCTTAGAGAAAAAAACGTGTATAACAAGGTACAACACGCCGTGAAAATAATGTGGATGCCAAAATGGAATCATTTCAGCTGGCTGGAAGACGAGTTACAAATAAGGCTGTGGAGTAGGAATTCAATCGGAAGCAATTCTGGGTGGAGTCGTAGTCGGTAACAATGTATTAATTTCGATTCCGACCTCAATATCTCTTTATGAATACTTTACTGCTCTGTTGCCGCCGGCAGCCTTACGCTTAAGGAGATTCAATAATAATAATAATAATAATAATAATAATAATAATAATAATAATAATAATAATAATAATAATAATAATAATCATATATATTAATATTAATATATTATTATTATTATTATTATTATTATTATTATTATTATTATTATTATTATTATTATTATTATTATTATTTATTCTAGCTGGCAGAGTTAAGGCCGTAGAGCCTTCTCTTCCACTCAACCAGCAAAAAGTATACAGTCATATCAATGAACTTACAAGCTACAAAGAATACAACAATTATTTGAATTGGATAAAAGTTACGTGTATACAAGAGTTAAGGCTGGTTCACAGTAAACCGGGAGCGGAAACGAAAACGAGAACGAAAACGGAAATATAATTAAAATACATATATTAAATGTGAGCATTCACAATTAACTATTGTGAACACATCACATTTAAATACAATTATTTCAACATTATTTTCGTTCTCGTTCTCGTTTTCGTTTCCATTCTCGGTTTATTGTGAACCAGCCTTTACTTTTAAATTAAACCGTAAAATACTATGAACTATTAATTAAACAATGAAAAACACACTGTGTTGCAGAATTAAACTAAAATAACTTACATATAAAGTTAATATATTTGAAATAATGTTGGAAGAGAATATTGAGAGACAATTTTGAAAATACAGCGCTATCAGGATGCATGTCTAAAGAAAGAAGTTGCTATATAGTCAGTGACCGTTAATTCAGTATAATTAGAGTGAATTGCTAAGAAGGTTAAACTATTTTTAAAAGTGTTTATTGTCTTGCAGCCCCTAATATTTTGTGACAAGGAATTCCATTGTCGCGAGGTGGATACTGTAAAAGATGGTGAATAACAAGATGTTCTATGAAGAGGTATACTTAGCGTGCCACAGATAAGTGATCTGGTATTTACGTCGTGGTTAAAGTATAGATAAGAGAAACGTGACGAAAAGTAATAGAAACGAGATGAAAGGTAAGAGCTAGAGTAATAATGATGAGCAAATTATCCTGACCTAACCGGAGTCTACTCTGACTGGACTACTAGAGGAGGCGAGTCATTAGCAACAAGTTGCGATTTGTTTATCCTCATTGATCTAACTGGTGCCTCAGCGCGAAGAAGATAATTCTCTCTTTCGGAGTTTATGTGTCCTTGAAATTATTTGCATTTACTCCAGATAGTGTTGAGTAAAATATTACCGTACACTACATTATATCAGTGTTAAAACATGGCATATTTCAGTAACACAAGCAGATAACTCTAGCTACAAGTCTATTGGTAACCCCTGATATTGGGATTAAATACTTCGTTTCATATTATTTTCAATAAGATCTAATTGAAACTTTTACACTTGATACTCTCTGTATTTAGCGAAACAGATTATGAGGTACATTTGAACACTTTTGCGTGGTTTTGAGAAAATTGTAGACCTAAAATTCTTTTGAATAATATATAGGAAATAAAACGTGTATTTTGTTATTGTCCACATGCGATGCTTTATTGAAAACTTTGCAGTTTTGATAAGTATGTACTAAAAGAAAGAGACCTATATTTTTTGGTCCTTACGTAAAGAAATAAAAGTACTCTTCTAATCGATCCTCCAGATCCCCTTGAAGTTTCTTTAATAACATGCTAAGTTTTGTAACTGTGCGCCTGTGCCATATTACATAAATTTCCAATTCTGAGACAACCTTTCAGATTTCTTTAACCATATCCAAGTGGAAGAACCAACATTGTCGGTTGTCCACAACTCACTTAAACCAATGCAAAATTGTGGAACATAAGTGGCCTACTGATGATCATGATTTGTTTTTGGGGTTGTAGTCACATTTCCCATTTTCAACAATTGCTTAAAATATGTCGGGTGATCGAATGACCTTTGCAACATGATATAGGCTAACTTCTTTAAGTTCGATTTAAAGCTGACAACGGCCTTTCACAGGTTCGATCCCCTGCAGTTCCAGTGAAATCTGTGTGGTCAAAGCGGCTCTGGGGCAGATTTTTTTCCCCAAGTAATTTGCATTTCTCCTGCCAGTTAATTCCGCCATTGCTCCATCATTCATGTATCACCATCCTCAGGGGTGTGCGATAGCTTGAGCATCCCGTACAGATTGCCCCCATTGGTCCATTGGCTTCAAGTATCGAAAACAGCACTGAGGAGGGGGAGGAGATAGAGGAGGGTGTTTGATTTACCAAAGGGATTTCTCGACATTTGCTTGATCTATGTAATGAGACCACTTTATGCGTGGTTAAGAACTTCTCAATCACTAAGGTTACCATTAGCTATTTAGGAGAGTATGAAAGGTGATGATGGTAGTAAAAATTATTATTATAATTATTATTATTATTATTATTATTATTATTATTATTATTATTATTATTATTATTATTATTATTATTATTATTATTCCAGGTTGAGGCAAGTTACCTGGTTGAGATTTTTTCCGAGGTTTTCCCTCAACCCAAATTTGAGCAAATGTTCGGTAACTTTAGGTGCTGGACCTCTGACTCATTTCACCGGCATTATCACCTTCTTCTCATTCAGATGCTAAATAACCTCAGATGTTGATAAAGCGACGTAAAATAACCTACTAAAATAAACTATTATTATTATTATTATTATTATTATTATTATTATTATTATTTCTATAGTGTATTAATATTTAGAATTTTTTGTTTAATTTCATGTTTCTTTCATTAATGTAAATTGATTTTAAATATTTTAAATAATTTTTAATTATGTTATCGCACGAGCATTTTTTAAACACTTCTCTTAAAATTCTATAACTTAAGAGCTCTTAACTCTAGACAGCCATGGTTTGTCTTGTATTATAGTGAAACCTACGCTGCTTATGTTAGCAGCATTTATTCCTGTGACATCGCTTCTTGTTCCGTATTCAAGGCGGTAGCAACTCATACAAGATTTCACGTTTGTAAAACAGCACATAGCTACTCCTATTTTTTTTTTTTACTGTAATTTCTGAACAGCTACGTTTTCATGCACGAGCTTCCTATTTTCTCAAGAACAACTTAAGCTTAAACTTCAAAATTTTTGCCACTTATTCACAACGTTATTGTGTTAATGTGCCTCTGCAATGGTAAAGCTAGGACAAATAAAGACACCTTAAAAATAAAAGTTAAAAGAAAAAAAAAAACAAAAACATTAGGTACATTAATTTGAAAAAGATTATATCTTTCTCCATAGTAATGTTATCTTGATCAAAATAATAATATTCATAATAGTAATAATAATAATAATAATAATAATAATAATAATAATCATAATAATAGCAATAATAACAATAATAAAATAATCAAAAGCATATTGGTTAACATATTACAGTATGGGTGTTTGAAGACTTGAACGAAAATGTAAAACTAAACAATTATTTTACTAATAGTTTTGCAGTAATGAATCATTTAATTTACTTTTCAAAGTATATTTTGTTGAGCGAGCATACCTCAGCTGACATCTGGCAATTTTTCGCATTCACTAATCTTTCAATGTTAGGATCAATACAATTTAGAACTAGAACAACTCGTTCTTCATCAAATCCTCCAAATCCACCTGGTGTTTCAACTCGTAATGTCGTTTTATATTTTACATTTTTATAACGAAGTACTGTTTGCATATAGACATTGTAGCTATATGATTTGCTACAAGCCTACATACGAACAGAGTCTCCCATTCCGTATTAAAAAATCTACTTGAAGTAGAATATTCATCACGGATCTTATCTATTATTATGGCGTCCAGTTCATCCAGACCTAACGTCACCCAATTTCTTTTTTTTGGGCATTTTGTAAGAATGATATCTATGCACAACTCAACGAAATTGATTAACTCAAAGCAAAGATAGTCTCATCTTTTAGAAAAACTACCCCTGCGATGTTACATTACACACGGGAGAAATTAACCTCACAATATGAATTGTGTTGTGTACGCAATGTTGGCACGTTGAGGTCTAGTGTGGACAAAACTCTCATCATTCTAGAATGTATATACGGATTACTGAAAAATGAATAACAGTTCACGTGAATAATTTCAAGGTAAAAATTGTTTCGGGGCCGGGTATCGATCCCGGGACCTTTGGCTGAGCGCACCAACGCTCTACCGACTGAGCTACACAGGAACTTCACCCAACACCGTCTCAATTTTTCCACCCGGTATCGATACCCGGCTCCGAAATAATTTTTCCCTTGAAATTATTCAAGTGTGCTTCACAGGGAGCTTTATCTGAAAGATAGGTTTGCATAATATATACATTACTCTACGTACGTTAACAGAAGAACCACAATTTCAAGTCACACAGTTTGTGTGCACTCGATGTGGGTTTCTGGCGTCTTGTCAACCCACTCGAGATATGTGGATATAAAGGAAAATATTGAGACGGAATCGAGTGAAGTTCCTGGGTAGCTCAGTCGGTATAGCGTTGGTGCCCTCAGCCGAAGGTCCCGATATCGATACCTGGCCCCGGAACAAGTTTCCCTTGAAATTATTCAAGTCTGTTTCACAGTGAGCTTTACCTGAAAGCTAAATTTGCAACAGTTTACGTGTTACAACGTTTTTATTTTATGGCTTTCCAAACGGATCATCCTGTAGGCTATATACTCAATGTATGTAGGTATAGCCTATTTTATGTGAATGTGTACAAAACTAATGAAATATACCTACAGTACTTAAACCATACAAATAAATATGAAGAGTCCACTGCAAGAATGATGGATGTAATTTGGAATACATTTTGCAGGAGAAGCAATTGAAAGTTTGAAATGCTTAGCGCTCAAAGCTTAACTGTGATTTTTCGATCATTACTGGACAATGACTCTCAGTGTTAATGCCATAGCCTAGAACTCTCTATGTACATTCTACATACATTGACAGTCTTGGTTCATTTTCGACAAGAAAGTGACATCCATCATTCTTGCAGTGGAGTCTTCATATACGTTACGTTTTGGGATTAGGCTTATCCTTTTTGTGTGCAATCCAAAAATTAACATTTATCTCTTTTTTTGATGCGTAATAAATTATATATATATATATTTTTTTTTAAATATCTCAAGAAAATAATGTCTAACAGGAATAGGTAGGGGCCTACACCTATCCTCTACAGCACGATAATAACAAGTGAATAGTTGCGGACCGCATGAGACGTATAAAAATAAAGTATGTGTCATTTTCGAGACACCGATTTCTTATATAAAAATTCCCTTTTGTCCTATTTTTCCTGTTTTATCCACCACGTTCTGTTTGAATAAATTTTCCCAACATATGCATATTGATGCGTTGAACGTGTTGTTAAAAGTTCGGCGGCATTCACGTGAATAATAACAAATCTCCTTGATGATTACAAAGAAATCTATAGATGAAAGAGTAGCGAACCAGGCTACTTGGATCAACTTCCTTAGGAAACTCCTGTAACTTATAATCATTCGTTGTAAATAATTTATGATCTGACTTCTAACATCGCACATCTTTAATTTACATTCTTTGATGTTTCTATATTGATTTTATAATAAATGTAATAACAATGTATTGGAGCAGAAGTTAAAATATTGAACTTTTTTCTGAAATGTGAGCTTAGGAAATGCAGCGTTATATGCTCCATGTTATTACGAACTCCATTTACAACGCCTCCAAATTGTCTGGAGGTTACAATCGTAATTTCTAAACACAAATAATAAAAATTAAATTAATTACTTTATTAGTTCAAAGAAGTATTGCTAACACATATTATTAACTTTATTGTCAAATGATACAGTCACAGTGGGCTATAAGCCCGGAGGTTAGTATTCTTACCATTATGCCCTACCTTCTGGAATTCAAACTCGTTAGACGGAGATGAATTTCTCTGAAGGTGGTAATACTTCTTAACATACCTTCGAACAGAAAATAAAGCCGAGATATAAAAGAATATTTTCCCAGAAAGAGGTGGCTTCAAACAAAATTCACCGCGTCTTAGGACAGTTGACTGAACAACAACAGTTTTTACTAAAATTATATTGAAACTCTCAGCCCCAATTAGTCTGAATTAATAGATTTTTACTGTAATTTCTTTCTACTTTTGTACTATAATATAGGAAATCATTCTTTCTGTGTGTTTTCCGACATCGCGACATATGGAAAACACTTTGGAATACAGCCCTTCTTGAGGAGCGAATAAAGACGTGAGTGTTAGTACAGTATTTTGGTCTTCACATCATCAAGAAGTCGATCTAATTTAAATAATGGGAAGGTACTAGGCTAGGTTTTTGTGTAAGCCTCGGTGTGGCGGCAGTTCCGGGGGAGGGGTGCACCTGCATGCAGTAACTAATATGGGCAGTTAGCCCGTCCCAACACTTGCAGACTGGTACAATAAATCGCGCGGTTACGAGGAGGATGCTTCAACCGGTTTGTGCGCTCGACCACTCAATTAGCGGGACTCCGTGCTCCGCAGATCGACACCCGCTTCGGGTAATAAAACCCACCTGATCTCCAGGCAGCTCACAGTGAGCTATTCTGTTATTATTGTATTATTTATGTAATGTGAACGAACTTCCTAGCTGCCATAACAATAGAAACGAAAACCTTTCTTTAAAACAATTATTATGGACTTATTATTATGTATCACATACAAGATACACTATTAGATTCACAAAGTAAAGGCCGATTGCAGAAACGATGACCGATTTTAAGTCTTAGACACTGTTTAACTAAACAACGTCTAAATTACGTACGAATTTCCGTTGCGTAAACAATGTTCAGCCGGTGTTTAGTAAGATACCGTTTTAGTTACGGTTTTAGCTGGGAAGGAGAAATACGGAGTATCTTGCATTTAGATTCTTTGCCGATCAACAATGGCGGAGCCAATGGAAACGTTTCATTAATGCGGGCGCCAAATGGAAATCAGCTGATTCACAACAGGCATAATGGCGAAACGTGTTTCGAACTTTTCAAAGGAAGAAAAGACCGTGTTGTCGGACATTGTAAGAAATTACGATATTGTAGAAAATAAGTCCTACAACAGTGAAACTTTGGAGAAGAAGAAGGCGGCGTGGAGGAAAATAACAGAAAGCGAAAGCTTGCTTTAAATTTTGCTTCTCTATATGTCTCAAAAGGATTACTATGATCAAGCAAAAGATTGCGACGTAGAGGAGGCCGTCGAAGTAGAAATAAATATCTCCGGAACCGTCTCAACACACCAATATAATTAACGTGCTCCATTGAATTTACACTGATACACTTATTCCTTGTGTGAGATTGAGGTTAAACAGTGTTCTAGACGGTGTTTAAACATCGACTGCTAAACATCGGTTTTAGACATCGTCTACTATTAAACATCGTCTTCGCAACATGGCAGCCATACTTAGGCGTTGTTTAACCTTAAACATTGTCTAAATATTGTTTCTGCAATCGACCCTATATGTTTACCTGATGATAGTAATAAATAGGCTTCGAGACTTTGGACCCGATACAATAAGTTTACTGTGCATGTACTATAGGTTGTTGACTCGCTGCAAATAGTGAAAGGTAGGGATGTGTTGAGGTAACAACGTTGCTATTTAGAGTAGAGTACGGTAGTATGGGGAAACAGACACATGCAGTATGTACATTCTGAAAGTAAATACATACATTGCACAATGACAATGTCAAGAGAATATGAAAAGCATTTATTCTCCTGTCTTTTATAAGCATTTGTGCTTAATTATACAGAGTGTTAATGGTGGAAATTAACATGTATCAATTTTAGTTTCTTCATTTATTCTTTTGGTCGTATTTAGAAAGTGTAGTTACAGTACCAAATTGTAATGTACTACAAGATACATTTTCAGTGTTTCAAACGTAAATCTTTTTCAGTTATCTGCCAAACACAGTTTGTACAGTGAAAAGCTGCGCTCTACGTCGCATGACGTGATAGGAGCAAAACGGAAAAACATAACGTCATTGCAGTCTCTAAGAGACAGTCCTTTATTCTCGGTTGACTCTATGTCCACTAATTTGCTGTTTATGTTACACAATGTTCCATATCCGTTATTTTTACATAAAATTGATTTCCACTTGTGTTTTACGCGTTCAATAACCGGTGTAGTTGGTGTCTCATTAATTCTCTGTGTAATTTCCTCAATTAATTTGAGGGCTTCCGGTATCTCTTGCTCTGACTTTTCTAACTGTGTAATAGTTTCAGACACAGTTTGAAAATAGGTTTGTATGAAAACCAAATTATTTGTCAAAACCTTAAAATCCAGAGCGTTTTCCTTTGCGTATTTGTTGGCATTCATTCTACAGTACCCCCACCCACTGTACGCTTTACCACTATACACAGTACGCCATTATGCGAATTTCCTACTGAACTGCTCTATTGGGTCCGAAGTCTCGAAGCCAAGTAATAAGTACTGTATCGTATTTCAGATTTGCTTCAGTAACGTCTTGTGACGTAGAACGAATATTTTCAGAGCACAAATATTGTTTTTTATTTTTGCTTTTTTTTTTTGTTTGTTTTTTTTTTTTTTTTTTGTGAATCTAAAAGGAGTAATTCTTGGGACAAAATGAAAATGTTCATTGTTATTTGTTATACTGAGGCTAGAATCATAATTATATACCTACTTCGTTTATATATATATAGGCTATATATGGGTAAATTAATTTAGATTGGGATTTACGAACTTTATAATTATAGTTAATTATAGTTAATTTTGTTCAACAATATCGACTTCAGTGGAAAAAACATGTCGAAAGGATGGATCGCACTAGATGGCCTAAACAGATTCTTACTTATGTACCAAGAGGAAAGAGGAAATTGGGAAGACCACGAAAGCGCTGGCATGAGACCGTAACAGATCCTGTAGGGTCTAATACGTGAGGGATATGATGATGATAATTACAATTTTTTTTCTTACATTATTTTTTGTTCTAAGGCTGTGAACGATTGGAGCACATGTTTGGTTACCACCCGGCTGTACATGTTAGTCGTTCTGCTTCACTGACACCGAAAGACGCTCTATTATTTTCACTCTGTAGAGATATAGTCCAAGCTCACACAACTTAGCAGTTTTGGTACCAACTTCTTAGCTGTAATGATGATGATGATGATTAGGGGGCGGATGTTGATGACCTAAAAATCTACTTAAAATGATCATTAAAAAGCCCTTAAACTAATGGAAAAATGACATAGAATTAAAAGAAAATGACATTTAAATATTATTCACCGTACTCGCACCACAACTTCTTAAAAATTAGTCACTACCCTGCAAATCTCGGAGAGAGGAGACAACTTCCTGGAATTTAGCTAAGATAAAGGAACAGAACTTGCAACAAAACGAATTTTTAAGGAAAAACTATAGATTTTAATGAGGGTTTGCAATGTGTTTCAATCAGGGGTGATCGGTCAAAACTCTCACTAAAACTAAGCTGTTGTCAAGCATTTTATATTACTTCCGTTGTGTGAAGTGAAGCCTTCAGTGGAATGAGGGAGAAACTTTAGAGTCTGTTACAAACTATAAAACACAAACTTCACTATTATTCACTTAGTCAGTAGGTAATTACTACTGACCTATTTGCTTAGAAAATGATTTAACAGACCTATCGGTAAAGAAGAAAGTAAAATGCGTTTCAAATGATCTAAAAGTTCTTCATTCAAAGTATTAAAAATGACTAAAAAAAGCCGAAAAAAATACATAAATGACCTATTAGTTCAAAAACGTCAAAAATTCCAATATAAAAAATTATTTTTTACGTTGATATTAACATAGAAAGGATTTCTATATTAATAAGCATCGCCCTAATGTGAAAAATAAGATGACTTTTCATCAACATCCGCCCCCTAATGATGATGATGATGGTGATGTGTTGGAACTTGATATTCCCAACGTTTCGAAACTACTTACTGTCGCATCCCGGTCTCCTCCACGCGTTTCTGCTAGCCCCTCTGTAAAGGCTTGTGGCTGGACTGTCTTAGCTATATCCTGGAAACATTTTATTTAGGAATTGGACTTCTACGTAATATTATACAACTGTTCAAAATAACTTAAAGGAACGGGCTCAGTTAAGTACGTAACTGTCACGTGAATTTCTCTGTTTCGATGACCCTGCGACATAACCACTCGGACGGACAGTACAGATTTCATTGTCAGACTATACCGGTACAGTATCAGATCTGATGGGTCACTTTCTCTGTTGAGTCCGTTATGCTGGACTAATCCAAACTACTGATCTAAGCATAACGGACCTACACTTCATATCTGGTACTAGGTACAGTATATAGCCTGATAATGAAACCTGTAATTACATAGTCCTCCGTAGATGATGCCACGGGACGTAGGTACAGCAACGTTGTCTACGTATGTCGAAGTTCAAGGGCGTTTGTCTGACGTTGAATGCGTGCAGTTCACCTTAGTCTGTTCTGAGCTACCGAACAGATTAGGCCTACTTATCGTACGTAATGTAGTGCAAGTTATTGTGTCTTTTTTTTCAATTCTTTGATAACAGTGAAGGGATTACTCATTCGTGCGTAATGTAATGCAAGCTGTTGTGTTTTTGTAATTGTTTGAGAATTGTATATAACATATTGCAGAGATTTTTGTAAAGTAATGCAAAAATTGGAAGAAAATATCCGACAAGTCATTTCGAACATTTTATAAGAAAAGATTAGTCGAGTATTTCAGATTAATTTTCAGAGATGTCAAAAATGTAGGTATTGAAGCAGGAGGACATAGGTAAGGTGCACTTATATTCATTTTAAGTTGTCTTCTTCTTCTTCTTCTTCTTCTTCTTCTTCTTCTTCTTCTTCTTCTTCTTCTTCTTCTTCAGGGTATAGACCTCAAGGCCTGTTCCTACTTCAAAGGATAATATCATCTATCCAGCGGGTTCTACGTCTTCCAACGCTTCTCCTACCAATAGGATTGTAATTGAGGAGGATTTTTGTAAGTTGTTTATAATTAGGGCTAGGATTTTGATGAAATTGCATCTTTTTTCTAGTAAGCCATAAACATAGCTGCTTTAGTATTTATATTTTATGTGATAAACTGAGTGTTTTAAGACGTATTTGTTAAGGCATTTTTTTGCATTTTTGCCTGTTTCAACTCATAAGAGCATTTTTTGTTTTATTCGGTCATTTTTTATGCATTTTCATTTAATTTTGGCCATAAATTCCCATTATTAATGTAAAATAATGTTTATTTCCTTTGATATTTTCTTCACATATTTTGTCCATTAATACCCATTATTTTGTATATTTTAATCGTTTTTCTATACAAATATTGCCATTTTAACGTAGTACACCCCATGTAATGGATCAGTCCAGCCACCCTTCAATATAGACTCCTCTATACGTGATAGGCTAATTCCGGATAAGAGTGGCCTTGTGGTAGACTACACGGAAACTAAAAGTAAAGTAAATCCATAGTGCTACCGACCAGCTGACTGCTGACCTCACGTCCACATGCCGACACAGAGGTGAACGATCATACATGGAAACTATATCAGGTAAAATAATTAATTAAAGTGTACTATTTAGAAAAAAAATATGTAAAATTTAATTTAACTACTAGTCTAAATATTAAGTAGCACAAAACCTTTTTTCCTACTAAGTCAATTTTTAGGGCATTTTAAGGGCATTTTTGAAAGATTTTTAGCTCATAAATGCATTATTTTTAGGACATTTTTTCATGATTTATAGATCATCAAAATCCTAGCCCTATTTATAACCCATTTTTTCTGCAAAATAGGTTTGAGAAACTGAAGTTACTATCATAGGAATAGTGGCGGCCGATTTCGCGGTAACTGTACGGGCCGTGTAATAGTAGTCTAAATGCCGCTGAGCGTGCGGTGTGAATGGAGCGTCATATATGGAGGACCCCGTAGATCCGAAATGTTGCAGATAGTACAGTCCAACACACTGTGGAAAATTCAGAACTTGTCTTCTGAACACAATCACCGAGACAGCCTAAAATTCATAACGTATGAAATGATGCTGACAACGGAAAAAAATATTTACACCTCACTCACTCGCAATTTGAACCCACGGTCTTTGGCTTTCACGCAGTATCATACCAAGCAATTTATTGGTGTTTGATTCGTCAATGAGAACAGTGATTTTCAAAATTTTTAAGTTCAAACATTCCAATGACTCCCCTACATAAAAAGTTTAATACCGGTAATTAAATTAATTCTTTACAGTTGCGTGTATTTTCTTGTAGTGGACGTTCCTTGCACTGGTTTGGTCAAAAAAGGTGTGAAAATGCCTGTCTTCTTTGTAAATTTGTGAAGACTTGAAGTCTGAGGGAAAAAATTAATCGAAATTAAGGAAATATTAATTAGTGCCCACTAGCGTGCCCACTGATCTTGGTGCGTGATTGTAATCCCGCCAAAAAGTTTCAACTGCTCTCTGATCGAGAGCTGCGACGTCTTAAGAGTCGCTTTGCGGAGTATAAAAATCATTTAATTATAGTGTGAGAAATTCACCGTTGAATTGGATAAGAACAATATCGGATTTAACCGAGCGAGTTGGCTCAGGTCGACTCGCGTTCGGGAGGTCCTGCGTTCAAAACCCGTTGTCGACCAATCTGATTGATGTTTTTATGGTTTCTCTCAGTCACAAAACCAAATGTCCGATTGAAAAATTTATATATCATGATTCATCATCGCCTCAATCACCAATAAGTTATCATAAATATTAATCAGTTACATGAACTCAAGCCATCTATAACACACGACAATAGAAACAGAAACTGAACAATAGTAAAAACTGCCTATTGATGTACCCAAAGATCCTACACACGCGATATGACCGCAGTTATTAAAGCGTGTATGAATAAACCTAACAAAAAATACCGGATTTATTTTAGGATGTATTATTCTATATATATGTGAACACCACTGAGATCATCAGAAGCAGTGCAACAATACGATAAAGAACAGGCCTTGTGGTTTTTGCTTAAGATTACGCAAGTTACATAAGACTGCGCTTACCGAAACCAGCGTAACGCGTTCAGAATATAACTTATAATACATTAATTATAATCCATATCTCGCACCTTGCGATTTTTAGCATTTTGAACTATGGGAAAAGAGTTGCCGGGTTAGAAATTTTGAAATGGTGAAGAAGTGATAACTGGCTGTTTAAGCTGACGAGAAATTGTTTTTGTATTTCAGAAGTGAATAGAGGACCTTTCCAAAGAATCTACCTGTGAGAAGAAAATATCATAATGTCGACACGAACTTCTGAACAAAGTGAGTCTACAAAATATATTTAAAATAGTTTACTATTTATTTATTAAAATGTATACCTATATTGTAAACAGGTCGGCTTTGTATTTGGAAGCTCAGAGGTTTTAACCCACAGGTGACTATCTTGATTTTGAATTTTTTAAGTTTCCCAAGTCTCTCCAAGCGAATGCAGGGAAGGCCGCGACCCACTTCCTTCTTCGTAAGTCATTTTCTCACCTTCAGCTATAAGCCAGTCTTGTGTCCGAGAAGTAGACCTATCGCGCGCTAAAAGAATTACGGTCTTACTAATAAAAACTCTATATACAGACGTTTAACTGTCTTATACAATGAGTAGCTCGTTTGTAAGTCGTGTGAACATCCTTACTAATAATCACTACATAGATCGTGTATAACAGTATAACTGTTACACAGCTACGTCATAGTTTCGTCATTACTTCATTACGAAAGGTAATGGAATATCTGAGGTTCTCTATTGTATCCGGTAGAGCCCTCTAGAGTGCCGTGTTAAGTATCGATAGTACAACTGGCTCCGATCGATTACCACACTATATTTTGGTCAAAGAGTACAAGCTACAGCAATATTATTCTAATTATTCTGTGCTCTTTGGTTTGTCCTTCTGTGGTAACAAGGCAACCATCATAAAATGAGGCGGCCATTTTTTTCTCTATATACAACGCTTAAACAAGGGGTTTCGTGTATATAACTACTGCAAAGCAATTCCCACTGTATAGTTACAGACTGTTTATACATCCATCCCTTATGCATGGTTTATTAGTAACTTAACATTTTCTGTCTCAACTCTGCATAATTCTCGTATAAAGACTATACACGGTTTAACGGTTTATTAGTAAGACTGTTATAGTATAGGTTACTGGTATAACTCCCACACTGTAGACAATCTTAGAGACAGTAGGCCTATAATAATAATAATAATAATAATAATAATAATAATAATAATAATAATAATAATAATTATTATTATTATTATTATTATTATTATTATTATTATTTATTTATTTAATCTGACAGAGCTAAGGCCAGTAGGCCTTCTCTTCCGCCCAGCCAGACTCTAATTCTAATTGAATACAATAATAGTTATTACACTAATATCTAGACCATCAAACACCATGAAAGTAAATAATGAAAGTTGGATAAGTAATGTTAGTGTGACAATAATAAACACTGGTAAGAAATAGTGATAATAATAATAATAACAATAATAATAATAATAATAATAATAATAATAATAATAATGAGATAATTTAAATATTTATTCTGTGATATATACAATTATTAAACATTGAGAAACTTGTAACAGCTATATTTGTTAACGAAAATTGTTAGAAAAATATTTCGTTAGTCTATTCTTAAATTGGTTTGATGTCTGACAGTCCCTGACATTACTCGGTAGGGAATTCCAAAGTCGAGGAACAGACACAGTGAAAGAAGATGAATATGAGGACGTTCGGTGGGAAGGAATGGATAATATTGAGGAGTGCTGTGATCGTGTGTCTAGGTTATGATGGGTGGATAAATTTTGAAAACGAGACGCAAGATAGACAGGAGTGAAGAAATGCAATACGTGAAAGAGAAGGGAAAGACAGTGGATTTTCCTACGATCTTCTAGACGGAGCCAGGACAACATTTCGAGGGACACGTGATCAGCCCGGCGAATATTGCAGGCGAAACTGACGCACATATTATGAACACGTTGTAGTCTCTGCGCCAAAGTAACGCTTAGGTCAGTAAACAGAATATCACAGTAATCGAAGTGGGGCATCACGAGTATTTGCACTAACATTTTTTTCGTGGAAAAAGGTAGAAAATTCTTCAATCGCCTAAACGAGTGGATTAATGAGAATGCTTTTTTACAGGTTTCTGCAACTTGAATGTTCCAATTTAAACTTTTATCCATATAAATACCTAGATTCTTTACTGATTCACTGAACGGAATGGAGAACTCCGTATTTTGGCGAGATACGACTGAGAATTTGCCATGAAAAACGCAACCAGGCAATCGGCCATATTCGGATCAGGAGACCAGTTCTCTACTCCCGTGCTATGCCGGTGATATTTCCAACTGTGAGAATGTTGCAGATGAGCGGTGGTCAGTAGCGGACGGTGGGTTTGAAAGTTGAGGAGGCCAAAACGTGACTGATGAGAATATAAAAATATAATGCCTGTGACGTACCTCATTTCCAAGCTTAGAATTTATAGGTTTTAATAAACTAAAATTAGGTTTTCCAATTTATGTTTTAGGATTTTAAATCTTATGTTTAGGAATATATATATATATATATATATATATATATATATATATATATATATATATATATGTATGATTTTACGGGGGAAAAATCAAAATAAACAACCTACTGTTAATATATTACAATGGCTTGATAAAGATTGCCTCTCTTTAGGACACTTCAAGTCCTAACCTAAGAATTAGGTCTTTTTAGGTCATATTGAATTTAAGAATGTTACTCTTTTCTACATGAAACGAATAAGAAAAGCAATATTTCGAGAGTAACGAGATTGCAACAAAATTGATTCGAACCTAAGAATCCGGGGCTTGCTCATTACTATTACACAGTCTAATTTTACAGCAATTTTTTACTCGACGATCCTCTTTCTTCGCAAGCCGATCAATTATGTCACAACATACTGAACAACCATTACTAGAAGAAGCTAGAGACAAATCTGCATTTGTTTCTAAACTCTCGATATATTTAAAATACTGTATTAATAAATATATCTCGTAACACAAAAGAAAAAAAAATAACAGGAACACCTGCAAACAAGAGAAAAATCTAACAACATAAAAGAAAACTTTTACGCAAGGAGAGAAAACTAACAACACGTGACTTAAATTTATAAAACCAAGAAGAGAGAAAGTTTCCCAATACAGCCGAAACCAGCTGTGACTATAAGCAGTACAGTTGTCAGCGGTGGGTAGGACGTCTCCAAATTCGGCTCCTCTCGCGCGTTCTAGTCAAGTTTAAACACTTCTCTAACCAGCTATCTTATTGGTTGAACTGCTGTTGTCATGGTTACCGGGGAGTAGAGTGATGTAGCAGACTCCTCTCGCATAGACACTGCAGGCTGCTAGATGTCAACTATACAGGTTACAACGCTCTCTGTTATTTTTCAGTACGAATTATTTGTCCTATCTACAGTATAGCGAACGCTCATCACCAACTGAATGTGCTCGACTTACATCTTAGTCGTAGTTTGAATAGTAAAATTAATATAAAAGGAAAAATGTTCGCCATTTGCTGTAACTTTTTTGTGATCTTAATTCAGCTGAAATTATTACTGCCATATTGTGTTCTGGTAAAATATTAAGGGAGGCACGGCCTCCCTTGCCTCCCCTGAAAATCCGCCTCTGGCGGTGGTCAAACAGAGCCCGTGTGCTCGCTGCGAAATCACTCCTGGTATCATAACAGTGGAATATGCAAACAGTAACACTCGAGCGTATCGTGACTTCCTGCAGGACGCCATATGTCAACCACGCAGCGCGCTGTAATTTCGACAATAAATTTCACTTTTACTGCATAATTTTGATTGCCCCGTTGATCGTATCTTAATTGATTGAAGTGTGCGCCATCTGCAGCGCTAGGGGCAGTGTCACAACACGTCATGCAGGGGCTCCTGGAGCGTACGCATATTTCCGGATTTTGGGGAGTCGATATTTACATTACGTAGCTTCCAAGAGCGTTTTTACTGTAAAGTCTCACGACATCAATTACTGCTTATATCGAATATAATAAGTATTAGAAGTTTTACAACAAATTAAACAAATAATCGGGCAATTTATCGATTAACCGGTCTAATAACTTAATAACCGGAGCAATTAGGAACTTTGTCAAAGTACAGCCAGCTGCAAGCAACAAACAACCATTGCAACTGCCAATCCAACGAGGTCTCCTCTCTCCCATCCACTCCCACTCAGAGAAATGACAGACGGCTGTTTTATGTTTCAAAACTACCTCACAGTAACAAACTTGAAGAGAAAAGTTTTATTTTTTTTTTTTCTGTTGGAATAGAGTTTGAATGTTTTTCGAAACTAAAAACTCGCTACACGTAATATGTACTCTGTTGTGGGAGGGGAAACAATTGCTCTTTTCGACAACTAGGACTTCTTTTTGGTTGGTACAGTCCTATGTAAATATCGGTAAACTCGTCGTCCTTTTTGCCCAATGTTTGTCATCGTGATTCACCCGTTCAAATTACATTCTTTATTTTTATTTTTAAAGGCTTCTCTACTTAATTGCATTGCCTTATAATTCTCTTTTCCAATCTGGACGGTCTTCCCACATAAGTTATACTAATGTAGTCCTCTAGAGTCCATAGTCTTCTTATTATTTACTGTCTATGTAAATAATTGTGGACGTCCTTTTTTCCTACGTCCATGTTGAGACCAGCTTATCAACGTCAGTGGGCATCTCTCCTGTGACATCCGCTGGATATGGCCATACCGATCAGCCCTCCGGCGAACAGGAAAGAAAAGATAAAAATTAGCGTAATAGTGTCGCTTTTATGATACTGAATTCCTTGGTAATTTTAGAACCGCTGTCCGCAACAATTCCAGGAGAAAAATCAATTTCTTGTTGGCAAATCTTTTATTAGATTACCAATTATATCGGGTACGCATTAATCGAAAATGTTGAAAATGTGAATGAAATAGAAAATTATGAAGTTGGAACGTTTTTTGTGCTATATGCTTTAGGTAAATTTGTTTGTTAGGAAATAAATTTGTTTTAAAAATTTAGGTTAGGACCTATTTTATATTTAGGCCTACTACATCATCTAATGCAAGGAAGAGAATATATTTTTCCCCTTTTTCAATTAGTACATTTTGAAGACTAAAGTGAAGTCTCCCAGATTTTCACTCTTTAAATATGGCAACCCTAGACCATACCGTTGTAAAGATCGAGATGCATAGGATGTCTTTTTACCCTGATAGAGAGCTGTCCTTCGTGGAACACTTACTCTGGAGGATTGAGTTTGATTTCGGAGTTACTTCTCCTATGGTCCATCCCAGGAATATGTAGAGCAGGACTGGGCACCAAGAGCGAATTCTACTCTCTCAGAGGGAGCCATATGAAATCTCTTCAACCCCTTTCTTCCCCTCCGAACACCGCGCAGCGTTGATTCCGTGACGGATGAATATGAAGCGTCCCGTTTAGAGTTTGGATTCTCTCCTGGTGCCCAACCCGGATGTAGAGTATAAAGACAAAATAAGACCTCTATGCAAGTGGAGTGTGGGAGGACTAGGACCAATGACCGTTCTGAGGGGAGGCATTGGTTGAACGAAGCTACCAATCGCTTGCAGGAAGGGGATCATTTCTATCTGAACTCTCTACCACGAGCATATTACCCCTTAGCGGTCTCGAGCTGATACTGCCCACAATACACTCCGGAACAGATAGACTCCACCCCCATATGCCAAGTCACTCTACAGATTTCTGGGACGAACCATAGGTAGGTTGACAACCACAAGACGAGGCCTACCTCCCCAAATTTCTTGACGCTTGTGTATTAACTCTTACAAGCGGAATTGCCTCTTCCGTCTGTGTTCCGTCCCCATCCGTCTTGAGGTCTTCACCCGTATCCCAGGTCAGAGGCTCTGGCTCTGCCTCGAGATACTAGGCCTTGACAGAATTTAGTCACTAAATAATTTAGTGTTCATTCCTGCGATGACAATGCGCCTATGATTAATTACCCAGGTGTATATACAGTCCCACTATATGCTACTTATAGGCTATTATACTGTACTGTATACGCCTACCCTAGGCCTGGTTAATAACCTTGTGCAACACCAAGACTAAAGGCTCGCGTCCAAATAAAAATACATTTTTAAGCGTTATACCGATCATTACCATGACTTCCTTGGAGGGATAGTGAATCTGGGGGATCTGCTGTACGTATAAGAATTTTGTTCATATGTGAAAAGCTCCAGCTCCAGCTCCAGGCAGAGATTACAGGCTATTATCGCCTACTTAAAAATTCAGCTGTGGAGGTAGGCCTATTATTCTGGGTCCGTACGTGTAGCATAATTGAACATAGTTTTCCCCACTTTCCATCTATTCATCTATCATCATCATACGTTTAATATCGGTATTGTTTAATTCCAACCAATCACAGTCATACATCGCGATAATTTCTGCAGCTCGATTTATCACTATCAATTTATCGCATTGTCGTTCTTTTGTTTAGTCAGTGCCGCCAACTTTTTCCACGTAAATCGATGAGCATGAATCCACTAAATAAATAAAGTGCGAAATCCTACTTCCACATCTACATCTTCATCTTTTAATTCCATGTCCATTGTATCTAAAGAAAATGACACTCTTTCATAACAATCCTTCATTTAATTAATGTATTAATCAGATTATTTGTAATTATACTATAGGCCTACAATGTGTAAATTAAATTATGATTTCGGCAGATAACGAAAACGTATTTCTGTTATAATAACAAGAGAAAAGCGCAGTAGCCTACATGTAATTAACATTTGTGCGAGATCGTGCGTATTTGCTTGGTTTCCGCATAAAACCAATCCGCGGAAAGTCTAAAATTCCACATTCAGTATTCCCAACCTAACACACATAACAATTTCCCTCTTCTTACCGCTTAAGTGACATAATGATTTTACTGCTTTAGGCTTTTAACATATTATTTTTAGAGACGTTCAATATAGTAATAATTATAAATTGGAAACTTACCACTGCAATTTCACCTAAATTGCACTGTTAATTATTGTTTTTAAATATTTGCAAAAATTAAGTAAACTCTACAACTCCACTAAAGTTACTGCATTCGTGATGCAAGTAACATTAAGGAAGCCGTGAAAAAATCAACAAGATTCCATAGACTTGGGGAAAAAAAGACAGACGTATATCACGGCCTGCTGGAGTGTAGTAAACACAGAAAAAATTTTAAAGCAACAATGTTGAAGATAGATATTTTTGTTTTGCAAATTTGCCGTCATTGAACAGAAACCAAGATGGAGATTTCATTGCAACTATTTAGAAATTCCTCTTTCAGGTATGTAATAAACGATCTTCGCACAAAATAATGTACGATACACGAGCGGCATGTTTTCTTTCAATTCTCGGAAATTAAAAAAGCTCAACTACGTTTCGCTTTTTCAAACTTTTCCTCGAACATGAAAACTTCAATATACCGCTCTTGTAACGCATATTACTATTTTAAACCTGTATTTCGCTTTTCTCAATTGGAACTACTGAAAGACATTCAATTTCTTTATTGCAGTAATCGTTATTCATCTATTTCGACTTCACAATGTCTGAATAGGTTAAGTATTCATAAACATACAATTATTAACATTTTGTGAGCGAATTTTGGCAATATATTATTTACATTTTTATTTTATTCACGAAATAGTTCTAATAAATATCACTCGAGGTCTGAGATTACTATAGATGATTTATTAAAATTAATTATATGTGTACATTATAAAAACAATTAAGCTTAACTTCGCGCTTCTATCGCATTGTAATATTTATCGAAACAAGACAATCACGATCCTAATTTTGAAATGAAATTATAGTATTTTATAATGTAATGTAAGTATATACCCGTTATAAAAAATCCGTTGAGCGACAACCCATGAAGGACCGAGATATATAGCAGTAGACTACTAGCCTCACGTCCACATACCTCAACAAGAATAAACGATCATCCAACCAGTACGGGGGCAACGTGTTTAGTAAGATAATTCCTCCAGTCGTTATAGGAGGAGGGGAGGGGAGAGGGAGAGGAGATATCAATACAAAAGTTTTCATTAAACAATGCATACCTCATTATTCATTTGGGAGTTACGCTCCTCAGCTATGGTGGGTCGTAAAATATGTATTGCTGCAGTGAACGCCGGGAATTGAACCCGAGTGATAAGCCGGTGCTCTGGCTTCGTACGGTGACCGAAAGTAATATACCACAGACTTTGTGTAAAACTGTTTGTCTTTAATTCACTGTGGATATCCAAAGTCTGGACTGATTATACTGATGCAGGCTCTATGTATAAATAAATAAATAGGCCATTCACATTGAACTAGAACAAAACGAACAATGGTTATAAGAATGATTACAAGTGAAAATAACCAGAATTTCTAAAGGAAAGGGGGAAATTCTTGTTTTAAAGTTTTAACGAAAAAAGAGAGAACGAATAGGCTAAGAGTCCGTGAAATTGCTTGAAGAATATTAAGTTGTTAAAAGTAATGACAGCGTATGTAAGATGAAGTATATAAATAGAGAAGGGGAAGTGATGGTAAAAAGTAACCAAGCATTATTGTCCTCTAAGTAAGCAAATAAATAATAAAATAAGCTAGACTTTAAAACCATTGGATCAAGTCCATGAATAGCACCACCGTTATGGAGTAATGGTCAACACGTCTAACTACGAAACTACCTCGTCCGAATTCAAATTCCTGTTTGTATAAGTTGCCTGATGATTGAGGTTTTCCCAAGATCTTCCTCTAGGGAAAATGCTACGATGTCCTGGGGTTCATTTTTCCGACATAACCCTTTTCGTCTTCTTTTTTATACAGAGTGAGTCATAAGTATGTTTGGAAAACGCGAGAGCGTACTTCTGGATCAAAAATAAGAACAATTCCTTCTATGAAAAGTTGACGGAAAATGATTATTTATTGGAGAAATGGTCATACTTAGTTTTTGTTTTTTTTTTTTTGTGTCACAAGTAGGCCTACATGTTTGGAAACTTGTCATTTAACGTTTACAAAAGACTCTCAATGTGTCCCCCCTCTATTGTTTACACATGCCTAAGCACGACGTACACACTAGGCTACTGGCGAGTTCGCTCAAACACCATTTTGTCATCACGGATCAATTGGCATGCATTTTCAACACGTTGCAATAGCTCCTCTGCATCATTCACTGGTGTTGCATAGACGAGAAGGTGAAAATCTAATGAGGTGAGGTCGGGTGATATGGGTGGCCAAGACACTGGACCACCGCTTCCAATCAAAACAAAAACAATGTACTACTGCCTTGTCACTGTGTTGTTTGTAAACAAACACTGGTTCAAAATCAAAACAAAAACAACACAATAATATAATCAGATACTTATAAAAACAAAAGTCACTATTGTTCCAATCAATAAGCATTTTCCGTCAAATTTTCATATAAGGAATAGTTTTTAATTTTGATCCAGGAGCACGCTTACACGTTTTCCAAACACACTTATGACTCAGTCTGTATAAAGCAGTGGGCTACAACAGGCTTCTTTGAGGCTTAATAAGGAAATCTTCCAAAATCATTAGTTCTAAATTCACTGTGAAGGTAGTACCCTACCTATGTAGGAATAAGTAGGCCTATAGTTGTGAACGTAAACAGCAAGAAAAAATTCTTAAAAACCCCAGAAGTGGCTTAAAATCCACATACGAGAACTCTGTTTGTTAGGTTGTGGGTCACACGTGCTTGAGACGGCTCTTCGCGATCCTACATATTTCTTTCATGAGATCTGTAAATCGAACATAGACTATATTACAAAGGATGATAGGCGAGTATAATGAGTCGCAGAGTTAAATTTTATGGGCAAGAAACTGTTGAAACATTTTCCAAAATTCTCTCTCTCTCTCTCTTAGCCCACTATTTTTGCTGGTATTTTTTAACATTACAGTGCGATGACGGGCTTATGTGAGGGCGGCAATGAACCTGCGGGTTCCTTAAAAGCCATAAGTAAGTAAGTAGACCTAATGATATAAATTATATACTTACAAATGACTTTTAATGAACCCGAAGGTTCATTGCTGCCCTCACATAAGCCCGTCATCGGTCCCTATCCTGTGCAAGATTAATCCAGTCTCTATCATCATATCCCACCTCCCTCAAATCTATTTTAATATTATCCTCCCATCTACGTCTCGGCCTCCCCAAAAAGGTCTTTTTCTCTCCGGTCTCCCAACTAACACTCTATATGCATTTCTGGATTCGCCCATACGTGCTACATGCCCTGCTCATCTCAAACGTCTAGATTTAATGTTCCTAATTATGTCAGGTGAAGAATACAATGCGTGCAGTTCTGCGTTGTGTAACTTTCTCCATTCTCCTGTAACTTCATCCTGCTTAGCCCCAAATATTTTCCTAAGCACTTTATTCTCAAACACCCTTAACCTATGTTCCTCTCTCAGAGTAAGAGTCCAAGTTTCACAACTATACAGAACAACCGGTAATATAACTGTTTTATAAATTCTAACTTTCAGATTTTTTGACAGCAGACTAGATGATAAAAGCTTCTCAACCGAATAATAACACGCATTTCCCATATTTATTCTGCGTTTAATTTCCTCTCGAGTATCATTTATATTTGTTACTGTTGCTCCAAGATATTTGAATTTTTCCACCCCTTCGAAGGATAAATCTCCAATTTTTATATTTCCATTTCGTACAATATTCTGGTCACGAGACATAATCATATACTTTGTCTTTTCGGGATTTACTTCCAAACCGATCGCTTTACTTGCTTCAAGTAAAATTCCCGTGTTTTCCCTAATCGTTTGTGGATTTTCTCCTAACATATTCACGTCATCCGCATAGACAAGAAGCTGATGTAACCCGTTCAATTCCAAACCCTCTGTGTTATCCTGAACTTTCCTAATGGCATATTCTAGAGCGAAGTTAAAAAGTAAAGGTGATAGTGCATCTCCCTGCTTTAGCCCGCAGTGAATTGGAAAAGCATCAGATAGAAACTGACCTATACGGACTCTGCTGTATGTTTCACTGAGACACATTTTAATTAATCGAACTAGTTTCTTGGGAATACCAAATTCAATAAGAATATCATATAATACTTCCCTCTTAACCGAGTCATATGCCTTTTTGAAATCTATGAATAACTGATGTACTGTACCCTTATACTCCCATTTTTTCTCCATTATCTGTCGAATACAAAAAATCTGATCTATAGTCGATCTATTACGCCTAAAACCGCACTGATGATCCCCAATAATTTCATCTACGTACGGAGTTAATCTTCTCAAAGATATAAATTATATAAGTTATAAAATCGCTTTCCAAAATAATATAAATAGTAATGGTGTAAATTGTATCAATTTAGATTTTAACATTTCTGATAATTTTAAGAAATAAATTCCCATATCAAGCTGCAATAAAAAGCAATAAAAAAAGGAAAGCAATGAACAAACATCGAAAGAAATTATGAACTTCATAATATGTTGTCCAGGAGGGAAACAAACATAAAAGTATATACGCTAGATAGATAAATTTGTTCCTTCTATGGTAATTCTACGGGATCAAGCGTGACTTAGTGTGTCCACACATTTTCGGTAATCGCGATCGGAGATAATCGCGATTAGCGACTGTAGTCTGTCACTAGTGTTGCTGATAAATAGATGAATAGAATGAATAGACTAAATTATATGCGCAAAAGAGTCTAGAAGCGAAAAAGTGAAATATGTCAGAGTAGACTTATTAGCGGATTTTGGTTGAATTTTTAAAACGAAGTTCAGAACAAATTACGAAAAATTATAGTCCTATTGATAAAAATAGGCATTTAGAATTGTAATTTATTTAAATGAAAGGAATAGCTGAGACAAGATTACCGAGAAAGTGTGGTATTATAGACCCAACAATACAAGGATCAGGCCTATTGGAAGGTCGGAGCATGGATGATGAAATGAGTTTTAAACTTTGATTCTGGGCTCATGTGGTTCAAATCTTGACAATGTACGAAAACATTATTAAAATGATGATGACGACGATGATAAACAAGCAAATGAGTGAATAAATAAGAAAATAAATAAACAAAATATTAATCATACTCCATGCAAGCATCATTGTCACAGCAATGAGTTGCTTTATATTGTCCCTAAAATGGGCCTCCAGTCACTTTGTGAGACACATTAATGTTGAAAGGAGCGTATATATTATAGGTTTGACCCTAATAAATCGTACACCAACGTGAAACTTGTACGTAATAGGCCACAAACATCCTTGCAGACCTAGTTTATAACTCAATAGTATTTTAATTTCTGGATATCAAAAGCAGGGTGACGCGCGAGGCTTTGGGAACATGGCGGCGAATGCGACTATTTGCATGACAGTAGATTACAAAGTTGCATGATTATTATTAATTGATAAAGCACGGACGTCATTTATATTCATATGCGAGCAGTAAGAAGAAAGGTGGTTCGTTGCAAAACATGGCAACATTCGTCACGTGTCACTTTTTCAGACGTCTAAATCTGGTAAACACGCGCATTCCTTCACGCGCGTCGTAAATGATATCTTATTTACAGCGTCTCAAGGAACAGGCTACTGGCTCCTGTGAAGCCACCACGCGGACATTCAATTCTATAAGCATAGAAGCAACTGCCGACCTCTTAGTAAAAGCGATCAGCATACTTTCCTTGGTATACGAGTGACACAAACTTCTTTGGGAGATGTTCTCTCCGAAAACTCCGGTTTCTGCTGTCATTCCCATTACACTGTTGTTTAGTCAACTGTCCGAAGATAGGCTTGAACCTCATAATGACACTAATAAGACATCTCTTATTAGGCAACTAAGCAAAAAGATAATGGGGTAGGGTTGGTAGTTCCGTTCCTCCCTCTATTTCATACATCACTGATTAATAACATAGACTATTACAATATTACTATTACATAGTTAATTGTGAACGCTCACACTTAAATACAGGGCGTTCGCCTACGGGTGGGGCCAGGAAAGCGGCCTGCCTGCGGTGTCGCTTGCGGGAATCGTCTATCCGCAAGCTTCCGATTTCTATACTATACTCTGTAGGGTTTTAATTTTAAAAGTTTAGCAGCAGTAAAGACTGATGTTTTTGAAACACTGACTTCCTGTGAAACACGCTTAGAGATTTTATTAGGAGAGCGTATAAATGATGCACTGATTTCATCAATTGTTTCTTCCGTCAATACTGTTTGTTTTCGCGTAGGAGTTGTAGCATTTATCGACCCTGTTGTCCTTAATTTGTTAACAAGACGTCTAACAGTTTCTCTACCCTGAATTGGAGCACCCGAATATTTCACTTCAAATTACGCACCTCTCTACATGACTCTGTTTTCACATATGCATCATACATAAAAACTCTCTGTTCAAGCGTGAATTTTGCGTTTTGCATTGTTAACAAATTTTACACACACGCTGAATATTTAAGCAACCGTGTCAAGAAACTGCTCTGTACGTGTTAAATACTGCAACATCTGGCTCACAACTGATAACTTGTCGACCTTGATGTCCTTGATTGTCGAGCGTGTCTCAACAACTGCGCGCACAAAGCGGCGTATCAGTACATGCCGCTTTCCTGGCCCCACCCGTAGGCGAACCCTCTGTATATTTATTTTAACAATATTTCCGTTCTCGTTCTCGTCGTTTCCGCTCCCGGTTTATTGTGAACCAGCCTTTAGGCATCCACGACATTCCGCCAAGAATTCCATATCATTACCATTTCATAGCTTTCTCTGATTGTCAGCTGGCGAAGCGCAGAGGAGGCTGGTTCGGGCCAAGTGGGCTTGCTGCTCACAACCCGAATACACAGCGAACCTCAGCGCAGTCAGTTGGTTTCGGTTGTATTGCGCCCAATAACTGTAACAGCGAGCTGCTGTCGGCGTACTCTCTAATACAGTGAGGACATTGTAACTTTACCTGAGCTCGTGTGTTCCATGTGTCGTTCGTGAAGTCAGTGGCCGTTTGTACAAAATGGCGTTGACGCGCCTGCGAGCTCATCACCATAACAAGGCGAATGTGACTGTGTTTAAAAACAAGCGAGGACTGTTGATACCGCAGCGCTGTAAACAAACTTGTTTTGTGGTGCGTAACCTCCAAACCAACAAGGAAAACACCGTTAAATATCTTAATGCTGACTGACAGGCCGGATTCATGTTGTTGTTTAACATTTTACACGGCAGACTTTCACGTTGGCCCCACCTCGAAAGTTCGCAAGGCTGCTGTAGGCTATCGGATTCTTTAAGAAAATTGATCGGTTGCGATTACTCTTGTGCAGACTATAACCTCCTCACTCTGCTGTGCTAATAATAATCTCCGTTCAGTAGCTCGCTGCTGGAATGCGGGTTTATTATGTCGTGAAATCGGACTCGATCAATGTTGTCGACCGGAGTGATTCTTGTGGTAAACATAAAGGTTAAGTGAGATATGGTCCACTGTGCAATAAGTCCTCTCTACTAAAATGTCCAACGTTTAGAAATGTCCACATAGAATATTCGTCCATGCCATAAAAATGTCCTTACCTGAGTAGGTCCACTGTCAGCAAGTCCTCTCCTTAAAAATGTCCTACGTTTGAAAATGTCCACATATAAATTCGTCCATTTCCCTAAAATGTCCAATAAGGAAAACTGCAAGGAAAGTGCCGAGAAATTTATTGTCATTTCAATTATGTTATACATCTTACATATGTAATACAGAAGATACATCTATTGTTCATCTTGAGGGTCACTATATAATTTCAAATCGTATGATATCGCTCTAAGATATCGAAACATTTCATTCCTGTCTTTGTAATCTTGGTAATTACCGACAGTGTTGAAAATTCTGGTTTAATTATTTATATACCGTTTATTTACTAGTTGCCTAATATTTTTATGCCCACCAAGAACCTTTGTTACTAAATGTTCTGTTTCCGATTGCTGTTGTTGCAAATGGCTAATGAATCGCCAAATGTTCACGTGATGTGTCTCTACAAGTCGTTGAAATTGGGAGTGGAATTCGTCAACCACATTACTCGTACGCTATCTGCCATTAATTACTAATTCATAGACTTTCCATGTTTCAGAAGAAAATCTAGGGAAACTGCTCGCATTTGTCCTCTTGCCGGATGACCAGTAATATATGTAGGCCCTAATTATTATTACAGTTAGCAACTCATTTCTGTTGAATAGCTTTGTATGTTGGACCTTTTTGTATGGACCTTTCGTATGATGGACTTTTCCGTATAGACTAATGTGCTTTATAATATGGTGGACCACATAGATGCTGGGCTTTTTCATTCCATGGACGAATTGTATGTAGGACTTTACATGTTGGACTATTTAGTTTGTGGACATTTTTTGTGGACCTTTTGTACTTGTGGACATTTTGTTATGGACCTTATAACCTGGAAGCGACATAAAGGATGTGCTGTTTGGTAATACAGCTTGCAATCGGTGCCGTTGAAATTAAAATTTTTGTACCCGGAATCAAAGTGTATAGGTCTAGTAGTTATCAAAGCCACAATTTCCATCATCATCATCATCATCATCATCATCATCATCATCATTATCATTACAAATTACCATGGTTGTCGTTTTGTGATCAGCACCATGACCACTATCATTATTATAACCACGTCTTTATTGTCATCATAACAATCAATTTCATCATCACTACCACCACTTTATTTACCATTATCACCACCATAACTTTTCATAACAACCGTGCTTAGACCTATCTTCATTCTTTTATAAATCAACCGTTACAGAAGCGGCAAAAAAGGAAAGAAAATAGTTTCTTTGTGTTAAGAGCGGCCTTAAGGTAAGCGTTCACTACATCGTATCGCACGCATCGGCTCTTGGCAAATCCGTCCACGTTTCTCGGATGAGCAACTTTTCCGATGCGTGCGATCATGGCCTTCTTTAATAAATCAATTTTAATTGCTCAACTGTTACTATTATGTTGTGCCATGTTCAGTATCGCGCTAAAGTGGCAGACGAAAAACTTATTTCAATTGTAGAAAATTGCGAAGAATTATATAATTTGAGGTGTTCCCATTGCAGTAATCAAGTCGTTTCTTACATACCATCGCGAGGGGTGAATTTGTGCCATGAGGGTGACTTTGTGCCATTCGCGAAAAACGTATGGAAATATTCTTTAAGACCGTGACAAGGTTTTAAAGTCTACTTCCTTACGTTTTTTTATGAAATGCGCGAATGGCACAAAGTCACCCTCATGGCACAAAGTCACCCCGCTCGACGGTACATATTATATAACCAATATCTCTTTCGTTTCTTCCTCTTCAATTAAGACACATGAAGCAATTACAAATTCTTATTCGCTAACACTCATAATTAATAGACCTAACCTCAAACTCCTCTGTTTTCAGCAATGTCAATATCGTACGTCATATGTTTTAAACAGCTGATAGGGGAATCCGATGAGGCGATGAGGTAGAGCCGTTACAGTGAACGCACTGCACTTAAAATATCCGTTGCGTGCAATTCGTACGAGGAATGCGATACGATGTAGTGAACGCTTACCTTTATAGGCTATCAAATAGGCCTAGGTGAAACTATAGGCCTACTATTATTGCGGGGCGATCAGAACCAGTAAGTTGAGCGATAACTGCATAATGTCTCACCTACATAAAATGTAGGCCTATGCGCTATTTAAGGATAGACTTGTATAGGTGAGAAGATTTTGTCATCCAGTCTGCTTTCAAAAAGGTTGAAAGTTAATATTTATAAAATAGGACTAGTTATAGGCCTATTACCAGTTGTTCTGAATGGTTGTAAAACTCGGACTCTCATTTTGAGGAACAGAGGTTAAGAGTGTTCGAGAATAAGGTGCGTAGGAAAATATTTGTGGCGGATGAAGTTACAGGAGAATGGAGAAAGTTACACAACGCAGAACTCCACGCATTGTATTCTTCACCTGACATAATTAGGAACATTAGGGGAGAGTCGGGTAGTATCGGACATCGGGTAATATCGGACAGTGAGTTTCTTTCATCTACCACACGATGATAGTACCTGATTGACATGGTTACGTTTCTGTGATGTCGGCTAGAGAAACGTAACCATGTCATTCAGGTACTACCATATGGTAGTAGATGAAAGAAACGCACTGTCCGATACTACCCGATGTCCGATACTACCCGACTCTCCCCTACATCAAGATATTTAAGATTGGCAGAGTATGTAGGACGTGGGTGAATCCAGAAATGCATAAAGAGTGTTAGTTGGAAGACATGAGGGGGAAAGACTTCTGGGGAGGCCGAGACGTAGATGGGAGGATATATTAAAATGGATGTGAGCAAGTTGAGATGTGATGGTAGGGAGTGGATTAATCTTTCTCAGGCTAGGAATCGATGACGGGCATATGTGAGGGCGGCAATGAACCTCCGGGTTTCTTAAAAACCATTTATAAGAAAGTAAGTAGTACACAAGTAAGGCTTGCAAAGGAGGATAGTATTAAAATGGATATGAGGAAGTTGGAATATGATGGTAGGGACTGGATTAATCTTGCTTTGGATAGGGATTGAGGGCGGATTTATGTGAGGGCGGCAATGAACATTCGGATTTCTTAAAAGTCTTTTGTAAGTAACTTAAGTAAGTAAGTATTTAAGAAAGTAAGTACTTAAGCAAGACTTACATAGAAGAAGAATTGTAATTAAATTAAATGAGAAAAATTTTAGCTAAGGTAACATCTTGAAGTAACGATGTTGTACCGTCCTATAGAAATTCTAATTAGGCCCAGTATAACACATAATGGCTTCTAGTTTGGTGACAGTTTTTTGACAACATTAATGGTTTTCTATAAAACATATTACACCAAATATGCCTCACTTCCCTTCACTATATCAGTAAGGGTCCGAATAAGTCATACATTTCGTGAGAAAGGTTCGCCCTTACAGGGGGATACTTTTACTATTACAACGTAGTTGTGGCACTATGTTCACTGAAGTATTACAAATTCAGCCACACTTTTGGGTTCGATGTACCGAAACAGCATTTGTCTAACTCGACAGGGAATCCTGAAGTAGCCATTTCCTTTTCTCCCTCCTATAATGTCGCAGCATCGATAATTTCCACGCGGCTGATTTTCCATCAATTTGGAAGTCTGGAGACATTCAACCTATTTATTAATAGAATGCGTTTTCGAAGTTTAATCTCATTGCTAAGCAACGTAATTTGTATGCAGAAGTAACGGATTTTTAGTTCACACATTTTGTTCATCTGCCTGTTTAACTTTTGTAGTACCCTTGACTCGGATATGGCTCGTTTGGTGATGGGATTCATAGCATTCTGTGAAAATAACTTAAAGGTTTCAAAAGTTGGAGACCTGAAGGTAAACATGTGTTCTAAACATGTGTGTGCTGTATATGTATAACGTTCGTTTTTGTGAGAATGTCCCTTTTTCCGCTTGTGAATCTTATGTTTTTGAAGATACTTATACTGCAATATGAAAGACGACAAAAAGAGAAATCAAAATCCAGACTTTTTAAATGAATTTTTTATATCATCTGTTGGAGAGTAATCAGAACTACAAGTTTACGTGGAGTATGCTTTCGAAAATTTTTCGTAGCCAATTAAAAATGTACATCTAATATTGGTCACCATTCGACAAAGTGTGGAGAGTTTAATTATGTTAAGTATGATCTACGGGTATAATCGTGCTCAATATGTTGCGAAAATTTTCGGTTTTTGCTCCTTGCCATAAATGTAGAGATATTAACCTTTTCGAGTTTCATAATATGTGCTTCATCATCAGGCAGGACAAAGAAAAGATAACATATCTGTTAGATCCGTTACCAGGAGTTATTCATTATAAGCACCATGAAAGTCTTAAATCATACTCAGCCCTAAATCTCTATGAGAATGATGTTTATAGCAATTTAAGGGAATTATAATTTGTCAGAGACTGAACGGTATAGTCTTGGAGAAATTAGATTAGATTACAATGAATTCAGGCACATGGAGTCCAAAGACAACAGAATAAAAGCCAAGAACATTATAAGAGCTCACATCTAACTATGTGGTATATGTACAATATATTATGGTACTTACAAATTGTTACATATAGCTAGGCCTACTTAAGTACGGTTCGTAAAAACTACTGCCTACATAATAGATCTATTAATAGACTAATAGTAGTAGTAGTAATAATAATAATAATAATAATAATAATAATAATAATAATAATAATAATAACTATGTACCTATGGGAATTTTAATTAATTACTATAAAATATATTATTATTATTGGGTAGCTCAGTTGGTAGAGCAGCTGGCTACTGACTGGAAGGTCCGGGGTTCGATCCCAGGTGGTGACAGGATTTTTTCTCGTTGCCAAACTTTCAGAACGGCCCCGAGGTTCACTCAGCCTCCTATAAAATTGAGTACCGGGTCTTTCCCGGGGGTAAAAGGCGGTCAGAGCGTGGTGCCGACCACATCACCTCATGCTAGTGCCGAGGTCATGGAAAGCATGGGGCCCTACCTCCATGCCCCCCAAGTGCCTTCATGACATATTACGGGGATACCTTTACCTTTTACCTTCATTATTATTATTATTATTATTATTATTATTATTATTACTATTATTATTATTATTATTATTATTATTATTATTTTTTTTTTTTTTTTTTTTTTTAAGATCGGCCTCGGTAGCGTACTTAGTATAGCGCTGGCCTTCTATGCTCGAGGTTGCAGGTTGGATCTCGGCTTAGGTCGATAACATTTAAGTGTGTTTAAATGCTACAGGCTCATGTCAGTAGGTTTACTGGCGTGTAAAAGAACTCCTGCGGGACAAAATTCCGGCACACCGGCGACAATGATATAACCTCTGCAGTGTCGAGCGTCGTTAAATAAACCATAGTTTAAATTTTTTAAAATTATTTCTGAATTTGCAGTCACTGGGCTTTCAGTATGTGGTACATGATTCAATATTGTGGACAGCTTCCAATAGGCTAATTGGGATGTATTAGGCCTATAAGTAGTAACATGAGCTGCTAACAAGAAGTCAAAAGGAAGATATCAATAGCAAAGGAAGCTTTTAATAGAAAAGGAACATCTACGAATCTCTGGAAAAATAACTAAAGAAGAGACTAGTGAAATACATTGTTTGGAGTGTGGTATTGTATGGGACAGAAATGTGGACATTACGACAAAGTGAAGAGAAACGACCAGAAGCATTTGAAATGTGAATATGGAGAAGAATGGAGCGTGTGAAATGGACAAACAGAATAAAAAATTAAGTTGTGTTAGAAAAGTGGGTGAAGAAAGAATAATGCTGACACTGATAAGGAAGATAAAAAGAAATTGACTGGGCCACTGGTTAAGAAGACACTGCCTATAGAAGGTTGCACTGGAAGGAATGGTGAACGGAAGAAAAGTTCGGGCAGAAGAAGATACCAAATGATAGAGCACATTAAAATACTGTACATGGATCATATTATACAGAGACTAAGAGGAAGGCGGGAAATGGGAAAGATTGGAGAATGCCGGGTTTGCAGTGGAAGACCTGCCCTTGGACAGAACACTATGAATGAATGAAATGAACAAAGGCATTCATTACACGATTTTCGATAATTTTTAAGAGTTTTCAAAACTATGTGGCAGCCGGGTAGCTCAGTTAGTAGAGCAGCTGGCTACGGACTGGAAGGTCCGGGGTTCGATCCCAAGTGGTGACGGGATTTTTCTCATTGCCAAACTTCCAGAACGGCCCCGAGGTTCACTCAGCCTCCTATAAAATTGAGTACCGGTTCTTTCCCGGGGGTAAAAGGCGGTCAGAGCGTGGTGCCGACCACACCACCTCATTCTAATGCCGAGGTCATGGAAAGCATGGGGCTCTACCTCCATGCCTCCCCAAGTGCCTTCGTGGCGTGTGACGGGGATAACTTTTTTACATTTTTTAAAAAACTATGTACACAACACAGAACATGAGTTTTAGCATTACATAATACTTCGCACCACTCCTTTTGGGCTGTTTGGAAAGAGCTGCTAAATACTGAAACCAATGCGGCCCAAAGGGTTAATTACTGGTAATGAAGAGGAGCCTGCAAGTTGGCAGCCGTGCTCGTTGTACCGGTGTTAAATCTGTGGGCGGGGATCAAGCGGCGGGTCAACATGTGGGATGCAATTGACTGTGTAACAACAGCTGACCTTGCTGTCCAGTTGGCCTGTGGGGTCGCAGGTCAATTCCTGCCTCCTCATTATTATATCAACACTATCCGTGCGTGCGTCACAACCAATTGAGACTCTGCGACCGGGGTTCCAGCCCCGCTACAAGCCTGTGCGCGCGTCACCGCTGCCAACGTTACAAGGCGAATCTTTATTTTAATTAAGCTTCATTTGCGTGCTTGAAGCGGTACAAAATAGGCGCACATACAGACGCGGGCCACGGAACAAGGCAACTCTCGCCCTCCCGCCAATTTTGAGTGATTATCTTACACAATATTTCGTCACGGGTTAGAGGGATTTCTTGTGCTCATTTTCTGCTGTTGTTAAGATACTTCAAAGATTTTATGTTATTTCTCTTTTGTATCTTGCGTGTGTCCTGCATGTAGACCATTTATTTAGGAATTATTGTCTAAATCACAGAAGATAGGAGTGAGAGGACTTGAAAACCTACGTATGGCTGATATGGGCAACAGGGATACTCATTCAAAGAGAAATTTGCGATAATAAAATTGAAGACCTCTCCGGAAAAAAGATGCAGCAAGTAATTTTGAAGCATTCATTTATAACAATAAATTATTGTATTCAATAGCTAAATAATAAATAAACTTGTATGGTTGATTAGTCAAAAGGTTCTGCTGTTCTAGTAAATATAGCCTAATGAAATATGCTCCTGAAATTATTTTCTTTTCTCCTGAAACATGAATTTTATCCGGGAAGGTCTTCAATATTATAGGGTAAAGGTTGGTAATATTGTGATAGTTGTGAGAATTTATTACTATTTTACTGAAGGAGAGGAAGATCGGGTTTTTGCGTCATCGTACAGCAGGCATGTAATTTGATGCCCACAGGAGCAAGCGCGCGCTTTAGAGCCCAGGAGAGCCTGAGCGCTTTACAGTGGAAAGGAAAGAGACAGACGAAAGAGGTGGTATATGCCGCTTGGTCGAGCTATATTCAGGGATGGTCAGCACTGATTCAATAGATAAAGGGAAGAGAACTTATTAAAACTGTATCCATGTTGATTTTTAGATTTGCCTGAGATATATAAGTGCATTATAAGAATGTAAGTCTTAATTTTAATGCTCATTTTTCACAAGTTTGATTTTTTTTATTCAAAATAAATATTTTCTCAACTTTTCGTATAGAAAAGTGAAATTTTCAGGTATAGGCCTATTTATTTAGTAGCCTTACAGAATGTTTTCGTAAATCTAATATACCGTATATACGAAACTTATTACTGAATATAGTGTATTGAAAATTTTGAAAATATTCGCATGGAAATTGTTTGTAAGGAAATGAATTAACAAAGCAACTACTGTTACATCATAAGCAAAAGATACGTGCTCATGTGTTGTAAAAATTTCAACTCTATAGCTTCAGCAGATTTCGAGAAAATAATTTAATATTCTGATGGTAGGAAGTTGCTCACAGATATCACCTTAAAAGCATAATGTGATAAGAGCTTTATTATGTAATATTAGTTACACTTATAACATATACAGTACCTAGGTAACTTTGCTTTGTAGCCTACTGCAATATTGTTTTGATTAGTTTATTAATTACTTTTGTAAGGCTAAAGATACCATCAGTATAAATTCCAACTTATGTCATACTCAATCTCTTTCTTTGGAATATCACTTTCTTTATGAATGAAGTGTTTCATCCACTTAATACAGTATAATATTATACTACTATGGAATTTAAGTGAATATTCCTTCTTAACTCTCTATTACGTTATTAAGATTTAAAACACAAGTGCAATATTAAGAAATCAGTGTTAGTACTTTTGTTTTACAGACAATATAGATAATATTAAACAGAAAGAAGCCATATAAAAATAACGACATAAAATTTTACGTTCCGTTTGAAGTTTGTGCACCACTGTTTTCTTAATCCAACAGGTTGCTTATTCATATACACAACCTTTCCTCTTTCCATACTTAGCGCTTGCTGCCCGCGCACGACGTCAAGGTCAGAAAAATGCGCTTACTTTGACATCACTTTGTACAGTATTAAGGAGATGTTCGTGGACAAGTTTCTGCATAAACCGGTTCTCTCGCTCAGTAAAATTGTAATGAATTCTCAAAAAGAGCTACTACAATATTACTTGTATCACAATATTACCAACCTTTACCCTACATGTAACTGAGGTAACTATTTACGTATTAACATATAGTTGGACGATGGAAGTTTTTAAGGTAGATTAAAATCATTGTGATGTTTTCTTCTTCTTTTGTGACTACAGCTTTCTATCAGACTTTGATTGAGTCCTGTATGGTGGATTTTTTTCGGCTTTACATTGATGAATTCAAAAAATGGTCCTTGCAGAAAATTCATCCCTCTGAAAGAAATAAATCTTCTTCAGAGAAAATGATAATGAATTGCGTTGAAATAGGCTAACCATTTTTTCCATATCCATTATTAGTAGGAACCACAAGCGAAAATATTTTTTAAGCAGGAAGAAACTGGCAGCACTAATGGACATTTGCGTCAGATGCTTCGCAGGCAGGCGGTAGACAGAGGCAATCATTGGGGCAGTTTAGCAAGCCAGACACTCAATGAGTGAGTCAGGCGACGTCTTGAGAGCGCGCATAGCAAACATCATTACTTATGTAATTTCATTCATGCATTTCGCTATAGTGGGCGACAATTGTTCCCAACTGAACTCGAGTTCCTGACAAAGCAATGCTCACACAATGCGTTGATTTTCATTAATAGAGCTGTACGTTAATCACTTTCAGACCTTAACTCAGTGGTCATTCATTCATATATTCATTCATTTATTCCACAAAAATATAAAACTGTTCTACCATTGAATCATCTTCTTGTTTTGTTTCCTAATTTTCCACCACCAACACCACCACCACCACTAACACCAACACCACCACCACCACCAACACCACCACCACCACCACCACCAACACCACCACCACCACCAACACCACCATCACCACCACCAACACCACCACCACCACCAACACCACCATCACCACCACCAACACCACCACCACCACCACCACCAACACCACCACCAACACCACTACCACCCAACACCACCACCACCAACACCACCACCACCAACACCACCACCACCACCAACACCACCATCACCACCACCAACACCACCACCACCACCACCACCAACACCACCACCAACACCACTACCACCCAACACCACCACCACCAACACCAACACCACCACCACCACCAACACCACCACCAACACCAACACCACCACCAACACCACCACCACCAACACCACCACCACCACTACCACCACCACGACCACCACCACGACCACCACCAACACCACCACCACCAACACCACCACCACCAACACCACCACCAACACCACCACCACCACCAACACCACCACCACCACCACCACCTCCAACACCACCACCACCATCACCACCACCAACACCACCACCATCACCACACCACCAACACCACCACCATCACCAACAACACCACCACCACCAACACCACCACCACCAACACCACCACCACCAACACCACCAACACCACCACCACCACCAACACCACCACCACCAACACCACCACCACCACCACCACCAACAACAACATAATATTCATAATCATCATCCAACATGCTCTAGGAATTTTTGTCTCTAGCAGCTACATTTAATCACTTCTGTGTCCAAGTTGGATCAATTAATATTGGAGGAGAAAATTCGCTCCGGCGCCAGGGATCAAACCCGGGTCCTTGGTTCTACGTACCAAGCGATCTCACCATTGAGCTACGCCGAAGTTCAATCCATAGCACCGGATGGAACCCCTCTCCTCCAGTGTTTTTCCCGGCGCCGGAGCGAATTTTTCTCCTCTAATATTAGGCCTAATTGTTACCATAACAGATGTATTCTGTAGGACCAAAAAATAATAATCTTTACTTAGATTCTTCGAGCAATAGTGCATATTACTGTACAGATTACTGTACATATTACTGTGGAATCCCGGCCACCAAGTCACTCAACTGAGTGCGCTCCTTGTATAATGGCAGTTGACTTAATATAAAAAATGTCAACATACATGCCCAACTTGGAATCAGGACACAAAGGAGTATTAACTCCGAAAATACGATTTTTACACGACAGTGCCTCTTACATATTCATCCCTTAAACAGAAAGAACATAGGTGTTTCGTCATATTTAGTTCCTAATCGTGGATCATAATTACAGTATTTATGAGTTACAGACTACTGTATGCAACTTATTATACTGCAGTGACATACAGAGAAGTATCAGACATCACAGATTGCGCGTACCCGACTCGGCAATAATTATCTTAGCAGGATCATATTGTGTTGTGGGATTGCCTAAACTTAAACATCTATCAATAACATATTTTATAACGCAATTTCCATTTCATGTTACATCCCTTTCTGTAATACTGTGGGTGTAATATATACAGGGTGGCGCACGGGACCGGGAGATTTTGATTCGATTAGTTCAGAGTCATAATTGAAGTCGGTAGGACCGTGATACTGCCATACCGTTTCAGTAGTGGACGGGAAAGCATTAAAAACAATTATTGTTGTGAAGCTGCACGACGAGAATTTCGGGTGATCGATGCAATGTTGTCACGAATCCTAGCCAGGATGTGAGGACGACTAGCATACAAACGACCCTTTAAAAATTTCTCTAAAAATCGCACACTGAAACGTCAGACGGTTTGAAATATCCATTCCTGTATGATTATGCTTTCCTGTTCATAATATTCCTCGACTTTCATGCTCTACCGTTTGCCGATTGCTGGGGACGTGCTCCGCGTGTTACATATAAATAGGTGAATATTGACTTTCTCTTATATCGACGGAGCAGTGTAAATAGATTATTAAAGTTGTTAACGTGATCTGTAGTCTGTTAAAGTTTTGCTCGTGATGGTTCATAGACACTAACCTTTGAAAGCTGGGTCATTCCATACAAAATTTTAAGAATATTCCAGCTTGAATGAATTTTTTTGGGCTTTTAATATAATAATGTTATTATGAAAATAAATTAAACTGCCAACTATGACCGCCATACCATTAATATTTTAGTCATTCGGATGACTGAAAATGGGTGGCAGTTACATGTTATCCATCATTTAAAATATTCTAGACACCCTATATGAAGTGTCATCGAAACTAAACAGACGCCATTGTAAACCTGAATAACCATATTTTAATACCTTAAAGACTAATCCGAATAATATTAAGGCATGCTCATAAAAACGCCTCATTGAAAAAAAGAAATAGTTTTATATTCGAATGCACCAATTTAAATTCATGCGAATTTCATTCGTATTAAAGAAAATCTTATTCCAAATCCATCTCCCAAGTTTTATAATGTTATCTCAAAAAACTTATGAATAATTAAATTAGTAAAATTATTAATCTTTGTTCCGACGGTCGAAAATCGCTTGCTGTGTGTGGCAGTCGCAGCGTTCGCGAGACTTCGTAACGATGAGTAATCTCAAACGACCGTCTCCCTGACCTTGATCCGCAACATTCTGTAAGACGGCAGAGCCTACCTGCTGAGCTACTTTGTTCCGGTGAGTTATTTTTATTAAAACCTGACATGATATTTAAGTCTACATTCTGAAATTTTCACAGTGGAATCAATGTACCCTAAAGAATTAAACACATGTTTTTTCGTCTGTAAAAATGAATTGCATTTTGTGTTCTATATTTTTTCATTTTAAGGACATTTATAAGCAAGGCTCTCCTTTTTCGAATTGCATTGAAATGATTTTTCCATCTTCCTTTACATAGTAAGACAACTTGAATGAATGAAATCTTGTTCTTTGTTAATCCAATATTTTAAATGCTGATTGCTGCCAAACTGTGAAGGATATAAATATAATATTGCGTGAAATTCATATTTAGAACATACAAAATAATCTACTACAATATTTTTAACTTTTGAGACATTATGATTCAAAAACATACTTTTTTGCATAGAATGACCCAGCTAATATTTTTATCTTTGTAGCAGATATTTCAAATTATGTTTCATACATTTTGTTCAACTTATATAGCCAGTTGTATAAATCATTTATTTATTTATTTATTTATTTATTTATTTATTTATTTATTTATTTAGGCTATTTGCTCATCAATCAATCAACCATAATTTAGTCAGCTTATCATTCATTTAGTCATTTAGGGTGCTATTCATAGACATTTCGCAGCACGCGCTACGAGCGTACAAAGCTAGCCCCGGCTATCCACTGGTTACTAGTACAGAATTCAGATCATATCCTATCGCTAACACTGGTTTATGAATACGAAAAACGCTGATCATCCACCGAAAGCCCGCGCTAAAAATGTCTATGAATACGGCCCTTAACGTCGTCAGTAAGTTAATCAATCAATCAATCATGTATTGATTCATTATATAGTGTCAGTGTCAGCCATTGATTCAACCAGGCGTCTAGCCAAGCAAATCAGTCAGTCAGACATGAAGTAAGACAGTCAGTCAGTGACTCTTCAACAGTCGTCAGCCAGTTAATAAGTTGTCAGACGCTGGACTGGTGCGCGTTGCTTGTAATGCAGGAGGACGCTTCTGGATGCGAGGGACTCCGCACGTGTGACCAAACCGGAGGACGAGCACGTATCTCTTATATAATAAAAGCCAAGTACGGCGCGCATGCATGCATTATCTTTGTGAGCGAATTAAAGCAGGCCGCTCGCTGCTACACAGGCACAAGTCCATATGAGGTCCACCACCACGTGCTGGGAAATGAGGAAATGCGTTCTCTAATTCTGAAGCTGTGGTTTTTACAGTGAACTACAATAAACAGATGCGCTGCCTGCGTGACTCATGACACGCCTGCTGTACCACGACGAGAAAAGTTAGCTCGTATTCGTACAATTATTCAAGAATTAAATGTAATGAGTAGAGAGCGGAATTTTAGGCCCTAAAAAGCGGCATTTTAGACGCCTAAAATAGGCTCTTAAACTCCTTTATTTAGGCTCTATAAAATAAAAATAGGCTTTTTTTTTTTTTTTTTTTTTTTTTTTTTTTTGTAAAAGTCACTAACATAAGATCCAACATTTATTTAATGCAAAATTTTAGAATTAGAAGAAACTTCCACACATTTCACATTTTACAAGGGTACACATGCATACACAAAATGAAGATATTCTGTCTTTAAGTTAGTGTTTTCCATTCACCAATCACATTTCCATAGTTTGCTTCACAGTAGATGATCAGCACCTATTGTGGCTATTGTGTCGCTCACTGCTGTACTTACAAATGGTGAGAAAAAAGGAAGGGGTTGTTATCTGTCTTGGAATGTAAGAGAATGCTTATTCGGGTACAACCCAGCGAGTTTGTGTTAAATTGCTGACAGACAGAGGAAGATATAATAATAATAATAATAATAATAATAATAATAATAATAATAATAATAATAATAATAATTTGTCCCGCATTAGTTCTTTTACATGCTAGTAAATCTACTGACATGAGCCTGTCGCATTTAAGCACATTTAAATGCCATTGACCTGGGCCGGTTGGAATTCTAGTATTGAAAGATTGGAAGAATGAGAAGGGGTGGTCCGTTCACTGCTAGGAAGGAGTTATTGTTATCCGTCTTGGAATGTAAACGGTACAGGGTGTTTAGAAAAAAGTAAACAGTTACGAAAACTGATGAAAAAAAAAGAACTTAAAAACAGGCACTAACATCGAAATAGGCATTTTTAGGCGCTATAAAACTCCTTTATATATACCTATATTTTCATGAAAAATTTAAATATTAAATCCCAAGCCTGTATGTATCAAGAAAAAAAATAGGTTTTTGCCTAAATTCCGCTCTCTAGTAATAAGAGAGGGTAGCTTAGGAACGTATAAAATAGATGTTAGTAAATCGAACATTGCGTGCATATGTACAGAGTTTTTCATAAGTAACGAGTCTATCGAAAAATCAACTACTTTGGATAATTTTTTGAAATGATATTCATCCTCACGAAAAAGAACCCTTCCAGGTGCCGTACAGTGGATTTGGAAAAAAACACCTCCTCCCCCGCCGCCAGAGGAAGCTACTTATCCATGTGTAATGTGCATTTGATGCCAACTTAAAATGCCCTGGAGCATGGCACACGGCCATGCCTATACACATTGTTGTTATAGACTGGAATGATAAAATGCCACGCAGCCGCTTAACGTTATTGCAGAAGAGAAAAACTGCTGTCTGGTTTGAACTTCGAAACAGTGTCGCTCAAATTAAGCGTTTGTTCCGTAGACAAAGTGTTTCCAGGCAGGTGGATCGGTCGCACAGGCCCAGTCCGTTGCCCTCCGCGATCACCTGATTTGACTCCCCTGGACTTCTTTTTCTGGGTATTCATCAAGGATCATGTCTATGCGACTAAGCCACGTACTATTCCTGATTTAGTAGAACGAATTGAACGCACGATAAAAATGGTTACGCCTGACATGCTCACCAGAATCCATGAAGAGTTGATACGTCGCTTACATTTGTGCATTCAGTAGAACGGAAAACATTTTGAAAATTGTACACCATAATTTGTCAACAATTGAAAGTGTTTTTACATTTATGTGTTCTGATGAAGGTTTAAAACACTAACCATTCTTTCGTTTAATAGCTCTTGCGGCGAGGGGAAGGGATTTTTGTTTCTAAATCGACTGTACGGCACCAGAAAGGGTTCTTTCTCGTGAGTATGAACATCATAATTAAGGCCATAGGACCTTCTCTTACACTCTACCAGGTCACAAAGTATACAAGCAGTGAAATGTAGCAAAAAGTTAAAGAACAGAATACTAACATATTACAAAAAATAATAGCATAACAAAATCGACACTAAAGAATATGATACGGTACTATAAAAATAAAACCATGGAAATGTTTTGCGATACTAGGAATATAAAACCATTAAATGGTTTACGATAGGGTGAACTAGGGTATGTTGGACAGTCGGGCATGTTGGACACTTTGTACTTTAACGTGTTACCTCGCCACTTGTGGGCACCACATTCTGCTAGAAGTCAATGACTGAAGTAGTCTCACTCGTGGCTACTTCCGTCATTGACTTCTAGCAGAATGTGGTCTCCACAAATGGCGAGGTAACACTTTGAAGTACAAAGTGGCCAACAAGCCCGACTGTCCAACGGACCCTACTTTACCCTACTAGAAAAATAAAAGCATGAAAATTGTTTTTGATACTGTAAATATATGAAGAAAAAAACATGGAAACATTTTGCGATACTGGAAATATGAGAGTCATGGATATATTTTGCGATATTAAAAAAATAAAAACTATGGAAATGTTTTGCTATACTATAAAAGTAAAAACCATAGAAACGTTTTACGATAGGTCTAATATGAAAATAAAAACCATGGGAATATTTTACAATACTGCAAATGTTTTTCGATACTATACATGTAAAAAAATCCACAGAAATATTTTGCGATTCGTACTGCAAAAATGAAAACCATGGAAATGTTTTGCAATGCTATAAAAATGAAGCATTAGATATGTTTTGCAAACTAGACAAATAAAAACTACGGCAATGTTTTACGAAACTAGATATATAAAAACAATGGAAAAGTTTTGCGATACGAAAAATAAAAGCCATGGAAATGTTTTGCGATAGGTACTAGGAAAAAAAAAAAAAAAAACATCGAAATGTTTTGCGATACTGGAAATATAAAAAGCACGGAGAGCTTACGAAAGTGTGTTACGTGGTGTACAAACCAGCGAAGGAAGTGTAATGTGTGACGAATCAGACATGTTACGAGTAATTTGTAACCCCCCTTTGTGGCTGGAAGAGGAATCCAAGTTGCGGCGAAAGACGAAGTGACTTAGGCAAGGAGCACAATTGGCACGTAACTTTTCCATAATAGTTGCACATAAAGCCTACTTGGATTGAAGTGATTACGGATGCTCCTTGTTCCAGCCGATTTTATACTACTACCGAAAGAACGATGAAAAACATGACGAAAAAAGAAGAGAGAGGAAGAGAGAGAGAGAGAGAGAGAGAGAGAGAGAGAGAGAATGCGAGTCGAAGGTGAGATAAAAGTTGTGGGCATTGTGCGAGAATAAAGATTCAACTAGAGAAATGGTGAGGGATTCTCCGTATGACTGCAGTAGTAGGCTACGTTGGGCGAAAGACGCACAATCTTATCGCGATCTTAATTTCCCCGTAAGTTACTGCTTTTTGATGATAGATCCATATTAAAATAGGCACTTCATATGTCAGTTGGACAAGCATAGAATTGCATTCATCTCATCCAATTTGCGGAACTCTATCACACCCTCCTCCCCTAAGGATATGAAGTGACTCTGGGGGGGTGACTCACCCAATTAAAGCAAGCGGCGTGTTAATTGAGCCGCTCTTCATTAGTATGTCCAACAGATGGCAGCACTCGACATATGTTAGGTGTGCAGGGGTGTCAATATTTGATCGCTTTTTCCAGTCTGCTATTTTAATAGAAACGAGATAATTAATTATGCGCTTGCAGAGCTATTATTCAGTCTTTGAATAAAATGTTTCAAAAAATACTTTAAAGGTAAAATTTCATCATTATCATCATCGGAAAAAAGCAAGCGCACAAATACCATTGCCACTACAACCATCATTATCATCTTCATTGTCATCTTGGACATAATTTTTTATTGTTTTATTTTTTTTATTTTCTGCCTCCTCTTCGTTTTATTAGGAAACATTTTGATTTTCCTTTCAATTCCTCTTTCACTTCAAATCACCTATCATTGTAGTCACCACTACCACCACCATCACCACCACCACCATCACCATCACCATCACCATCACCACCATTACCATAATCATCGTCACAACCATTAATTTCTCCTTGTCCTTCCCCTTATTAAGTTTATACTTACTTTCCTGTTCATTATTCCCTTCTTCTTCTTCTTCTTCTTCTTCTTCGTCTCCTCCTCCTCTTTGCTGCCACGAGCCCTGCTGACCAGTGACCACATGGCTAGAGTATTCCACTACTTGTAAATGTTTAGTATTGGTTTAAAATTTTGGCTGTACTGGAATTGGTTCCCAAATCTGTGAATTAGTTCCCAGTTCGTCCCAGAGCTATACTCGAGTTGGTTCCAGGTTGATTTCTCCTGTGTACTGCAATTGGTTCCCGCGCTAGATCAAGACAGAAAACATTTCCCTTCCCACTTTATACAGACTTAGGACTGTCAACTACTGTCTACAGTAGTAGGTAGGTTAAAAATGTTTTGTGCTTGGCGGACTCGCTGCGTCGAATAACTTCGCAATTTTAGTTCTGTATGGTAAAAATTTGAAACAAACGTGTCGCAGGAATGCATACGGTATCTACTTACATTGCCATCAGAAAGCTTTTCCATCCAATCTTTCACAAAAGTTTCCTTATGTTGCATTATCTTAGGCCTTCATTTACTTTTACTCCTAAGCTTAATGTAAGTATCGCACTGAACCTCCTTCAGAGCATCTGCGAGTGCAAATATATTTGGGTGTGGAGCACAAAAGTGCGCATTAAGTTTACTGTGAAAAGATTCACAACAGTTGGTTGTTCGCTCTAAGGAAAAAGTAAACTCAGCCCATATTGGAGGTGGATGCTCACTTGTTGGTGTAATATAAGTATGGAGGAGGTAATCAAAGAACTGGTCCAATCGATCATCTATAGGTTTGACAGCCATTAAGTCATTAACAAAACAATCTTCAACTTCTTGAGGAGCCAATAAAGGCAGTCCGAATATAGTTTTTAGAAGCTGACTAATTTCAGATTCCTTACTTTTAAATTCCGCACTCAACATGGGGAACCAACTCACGTTGATGATATTTGAACATGGGGAACCAACTCACGTTGTTGATATTTGAACATGGGGAACCAACTCACGTTGTTGATATTTGAACATGGGGAACCAACTCACGTTGTTGATATTTGAACATGGGGAACCAACTCACGTTGTTGATATTTGAACATGGGGAACCAACTCACGTTGTTGATATTTGAACATGGGGAACCAACTCACGTTGTTAATATTTGAACATGGGGAACCAACTCACGTTGTTGATATTTGAACATGGGGAACCAACTCACGTTGTTGATATTTGAACATGGGGAACCAACTCACGTTGATGATATTTTGTTTGGGAACCAACTGCAGAACAGCGAAAATTTTTACAGAAGTGAGGATAGAATGAGTCAAAGATCCCAAACTTAGATAATGATATTATGATCATCTTAATAATCCTCATATGGGTTAGACCATTTGGCCTGTTCCTTCTTCAGGGGTTGATGAGTTGTAGGTCTGCTTGTCAGGGCTGATCTTTCCAGCAAGTCTTCGAGCGCCTTTTCTCGATCAGTTTGTACATCGGAAGTTTGTACGGTAATGGGTATTATAATACTTAAGTAGTATCGAAGAATAGTTACATTCTTGTTACAGGTCTGTTTGTGAACCATCTACATTGGAATGTATTATTTAATTTATGTTTCTCTATTGAATAACACTTCAAGAACAACTTCAAGCAGGGAAGGAAATCATTCATATTTTCAGATTATTTTTTACTACATGGCCTCTCTAGTTATTTTTGTAGGTATGCTGTGATTTTGTTAATAACATATTCTGCTTTTAGTTCTTATCCAATCCTCATTTTTCTTGTGATCCAATAATATGTTCTACTTATTATTATTATTATTATTATTATTATTATTATTATTATTAGTAGTAGTAGTAGTAGTAGTAGTAGTAGTGATAGTGGTAGTGGCAGCAGCAGCAGCAGCAGAGGTAGTAGTAGTGGTGGTAGTAGTAGTAGCAAGGGAGGTTCTATTCCCGCTTGGGGTGGTTACCTGGCTAGGTTTATTTCCGAGGTTTTTCCCAACTGTCATTCGTCAAATACCATTTCGCTATCACCAATTACATCCTAGTAGATTATGCAGCGTCGTTAAATAACCGAATAAAAATAGTGGTAGTAGTAGTTTTCGTCCTTTCTTCTAACTTATAAAATTAAGGTGCTTGTATGTTACCGTTATTAACGCAGAATACAATAAGAGTATTAAACGTTCTTGAGTCTACAATTTATTCCATGAACTAATTTTAAATTGCAGCCTGTTATGCGCTAGAAATGAGGCACATGTGTATGACACAATGATAATAGCCTATTACAATAACTATAAGATACCGGTATGCTGTATTAGTGTGTATACTATCAAGAACAAACTGGTTATTATTATTATTATTATTATTATTATTATTATTATTATTATTATTATTATTATTATTATTATTATTACTAAAACGTGCTCTTCTTCAATTTTTTTAGAAAGAATTTGTCATTAAATATTAGTATACTTGAATTTCAGAGCACAATGTGCTAACAAGTTGCATCGAGTATTGGCCACCCCTGCGTCCCTACAAGCTAGTGACATCTGTGCGATATGATCTGAATTGTTACAATTAGCGGCGGTCGTGTTTTGTTATTGTTGTGTAATTGTCCGCATCATGACGCCGCTCCGTGTGACGACGCTACTGCGAGATTAAACATCTGACACCTCAACGCGATTTGTTGTGGTGACGCCTAGCAAACAGCTGAAGACAATCCTAACTTGCGAGTATGTGCTGTCAATTAATCACGGCGTACACTAATATCCTACCTTTGAGCACGTTCGCCGAAAACAATGGTTTGGTTGAGATTTGATAAATATTTTGGGTGCCACCGGCGTAGTTCAATCGGCTTAGGTACTTGGCTGCTGATTCGGAGTTGCTCTCGGGCGTTGGTTCGATTCCCGCTTGGACTGATTACCCGGTTGGGGTTTTTTCTGAAGTTTTCCCCAATCATAAGGCAAATGTTAGGTAATCTATGGTGAATCCTCGGCTTCATCCCGCCGAATACTGTCTCGCTGTCACTAATTCCATCGACGCTAAATAGCCTAGTAGTTGATATAGCGTCGTTAAATAACCAAGTAAAAACAATTTAGTCTGAGGTGAACTTCCGTGTCGGTAAATTCGTATAATATGCATCAAATGAAACAAACCCTTTTTCTGGTAGATTATGCCAGCGGTCATCAGCACAGTACACCTCGGTCTAACGTCTCTTATCCGCGGATAAGAGACTGCGCTATCATGCATCCGAGGCTGCTAGCGGGTATGCTTCTGCCGCTCCCTTCTGCAAGTTGGTGCATACTGCAATGCAGTGCTTACCCGTTACCCGTTTCAGCTGATGCTGACCCTCTCGCACAGCTCACATCCCAAGCTTCGCCTCCTCATCTATACTACTACTGTAGCTACTGATATTACTAATGCTGCTGCTATTATTACTTCGGCTATTAGGCCTACTTCTAGTGCTACTACTACTGCTACTACTTTTTCTTCTAGAAAAACGAAACTGTTATAGTGCAAAGTAATCATACTGATAAGAATTATAGAGGAAGATAGTATGAGATTAGTTAAAAATGGGAGAAAAAGTAGAGAAATGGATAAGCATTATAGTAAAATAAATATTAGAGGATAATGAAAAATAGAATTGGAAAATAAATATGACTTACGAAAGAAATAGGAGATATCTTCATGATGGGTATAAAAGAGTAACTAGGGATAAATGCTATATTTCAAAGGCAGGAGATGAAGCATGAATGTGATGTTTGGGTAAGGAGAGAGAATAAAATAGTAGGTATGAAATTTAGATGTAATAGTGCGTCCGCAAGAAAGTGTTCATGTAATAAATGTAATTGTGGCACCGTATGCAAAATTGTGAGGTCCACATTACAATGAATGTAATCGCTGACATTAAATGTACATACAGTACATATTACTTTTTCTTCTATTACTACAGCTACTAATATTAGGCTGCTACTGTTCCTACTACTGCTACTGACTTATTATGGTACTACTATTACCGTTGCAGCTACTGTTATTACAACTTCTATTATATAGGCCTACTGATGCTTCTATTACTATTAGTTGTGCTGTTGTTCTACTACTTACAATACTATTACGTTTACTATTACTGCTCCTACTACTATTACAGCTAATATTACTATTACTGCTGCTAGTGCTATTACTATTACTAGTGCCTACTACTAATGCTTCTATTCCTATTAGTTGTGCTGTTATGCTACTACTTACAATACTATTACGTTTACTATTATTGCTCCTACTACTATTACAGCTAATATTACTATTACTGCTGCTACTGCTATTACTATTACTAGTGCCTACTACTAATGCTTCTATTCCTATTAGTTGTGCTGTTATGCTACTACTTACAATACTATTACGTTTACTATTATTGCTCCTACTACTATTACAGCTAATATTACTATTACTGCTGCTAGTGCTATTACTATTACTAGTGCCTACTACTAATCCTTCTATTCCTATTAGTTGTGCTGTTATTTTACTACTTACAATACTATTACGTTTACTATTATTGCTCCTACTACTATTACAGCTAATATTACTATTACTGCTGCTAGTGCTATTACTATTACTAGTGCCTACTACTAATCCTTCTATTCCTATTAGTTGTGCTGTTATTCTACTACTTACAATACTATTACGTTTACTATTACTGCTCCTACTACTATTACAGCTAATATTACTATTACTACTGCTACTGCTATTACTATTACTAGTGCCTACTACTAATGCTTCTATTCCTATTAGTTGTGCTGTTATGCTACTACTTACAATACTATTACGTTTACTATTATTGCTCCTACTACTATTACAGCTAATATTACTATTACTGCTGCTAGTGCTATTACTATTACTAGTGCCTACTACTAATGCTTCTATTCCTATTAGTTGTGCTGTTATTTTACTACTTACAATACTATTACGTTTACTATTACTGCTCCTACTACTATTACAGCTAATATTACTATTACTGCTGCTACTGCTATTACTATTACTAGTGCCTACTACTAATGCTTCTATTCCTATTAGTTGTGCTGTTATGCTACTACTTACAATACTATTACGTTTACTATTATTGCTCCTACTACTATTACAGCTAATATTACTATTACTGCTGCTAGTGCTATTACTATTACTAGTGCCTACTACTAATCCTTCTATTCCTATTAGTTGTGCTGTTATTTTACTACTTACAATACTATTACGTTTACTATTATTGCTCCTACTACTATTACAGCTAATATTACTATTACTGCTGCTACTGCTATTACTATTACTAGTGCCTACTACTAATCCTTCTATTCCTATTAGTTGTGCTGTTATTCTACTACTTACAATACTATTACGTTTACTATTACTGCTCCTACTACTATTACAGCTAATATTACTATTACTACTGCTACTGCTATTACTATTACTAGTGCCTACTACTAATCCTTCTATTCCTATTAGTTGTGCTGTTATTTTACTACTTACAATACTATTACGTTTACTATTACTGCTCCTACTACTATTACAGCTAATATTACTATTACTGCTGCTAGTGCTATTACTATTACTAGTGCCTACTATTAATGCTTCTATTCCTATTAGTTGTGCTGTTATGCTACTACTTACAATACTATTACGTTTACTATTATTGCTCCTACTACTATTACAGCTAATATTACTATTACTGCTGCTACTGCTATTACTATTACTAGTGCCTACTATTAATGCTTCTATTCCTATTAGTTGTGCTGTTATGCTACTACTTACAATACTATTACGTTTACTATTATTGCTCCTACTACTATTACAGTTAATATTACTATTACTGCTGCTACTGCTATTACTATTACTAGTGCCTACTATTAATGCTTCTATTCCTATTAGTTGTGCTGTTATGCTACTACTTACAATACTATTACGTTTACTATTATTGCTCCTACTACTATTACAGTTAATATTACTATTACTGCTGCTACTGCTATTACTATTACTAGTGCCTACTATTAATGCTTCTATTCCTATTAGTTGTGCTGTTATGCTACTACTTACAATACTATTACGTTTACTATTACTGCTCCTACTACTATTGCGGCTAATATTACTATTACTGCTGCTACTGCTATTACTATTACTTGTGCCTACTACTAATGCTTCTATTCCTATTACTTAGTTGTGCTGTTATGCTACTACTTACAATAAGTTACTATTACGTTTACTATTACTGCTCCTACTACTATTACAGCTAATAATACTATCACTGCTACTAGCCTACTGCTATTAGGCCCCACTACAGCTACTGTTACCACTGCTTTTTATCAGTCTATTAGTCCTCCATGAGGAAAGGAGCATGGATTGGAGACCGCCCTCGCACGTAGGCCGCTTGGATTGTCCCATTGTAGAATGGTGTGCATGCCCGAAGGCCCCCACGCTACATATTTCTCTGCGGACTGCTTCCGATCTTCCATACAGTCTACAGAATCCTTTTACTTTCCGCGTATGCATCACCGTGGTCCCTCAACGCCAGTCCCACGAGTTACCATGAGCCCAGGGGAGAGCCCACGGTACATAGCACTACCACCAGCAACTAATTACTACATACCACGGGGTCCAAGTTCGTTGGCTGCTCTCAGCCGAGTCTACGTCGGAGCAAGTCAGAAACATGGGAAAGAAATGGAGATGGTGATGAATAGGGCTAGGATTTTGATGAAATTGCATCTTTTTTCTAGTAAGCCAGAAACATTACTGCTTTAGTATTTATATGTTATATGATAAACTGAATGTTTTAAGACATATTTGTTAGGGCATTTTTTTTCATTTTTTCCCTCTTTCAACTCATAAGAGCATCTTTGTTTTATTCGGTTATTTTTTAGGCATTTTCACTTAATTTTGGCCATAAATCCCCATTATTAATGTAAAATAATGTTTATTTTCTTTGATATTTTCTCTGCATATTTTATCCATTAATACCCATTATTTTGTATAATATTTTAATCGTTTTTCTACACAAATATTGCCATTTTAACGTAGTTCACCCCATGTAATGTATCAGTCCAACCACCCCTTCAATATAAACTCCTCTATATCTGCTAATTCCGAATAAGAGTGGCCTTGTGGTAGACTACATGAAAACTAAAAATAAAGTAAATCCATGGCGCTGCAGCCCATGAAGGGCCAAGACCGACCAGCTGACTGTTGACCTCATGTCCACATGCCAAAGCACAGGTGAACGATCATACATGGAAACTACGTCAGGTAAAATAATTAATTGAAGTGTACTACTTAGAAAAAATCATGTAAAATTTAATTTAATCACTAGTCAAAATATTAAGTAGTAAAAAACCTCTTTTCCTACTAAGTCAATTATGTAAGATCAAATTTTAGGGCATTTTTAAGGGCATTTTTGAAAGATTTTTAGGTCATAAATGCATTGTTTTTAGGACATTTTTTCATAATTTATAGGTCATCAAAATCCTAGCCCTAGTGATGAAAGAGGGGAAGTGTAGTTTTATTTCTATATCCACTGAAGCTTCCTTCATTAATACAAATTTATGAGTACTATGTGTAGTAGCATTACTATTATTGGTACCAGTTAGGACCGTTAAATTTTCATTATAGAACCTGATTTTTATCTGATGTAAGTACAATTAAATTTCATAGTGAATTATGCACAACTGTGAGACAGATTTGCCTCGAGTAATTTAAAATCTTCGTTTTCGACAGTCTGCCCTCCATTGTCGGTATAACAGTTCTGCTACTCGTATATCTGGAAAACTTTTGAAGATTGGGCGTTTGAATCAATGAATGACTCATTTAAATTCATTCTTCAGTCGGTCAATCAATCAATGAGTCGAAATAACAAATAGAGGTATCGCCAGAGTTACCACCACCACTACCACTACGACGACCACCACAGCATCATCGACTGTTGTTATGACGCTTGTATAATTCAGGGGGTGATGCCTTCAAGGGTAATATGTTGGAATTCAGCTCGAGTAGAGACGTCACATGTTTCCACTCGTGTACGAGGGGACTGGCTCCATTTTGTAGAGGATTGTCACAAATGTCACAAGGCCAGCAGATGGTTTGTTTGGAGCGGACACCCAGCGATGAATGCACAATGAGGTGATCCTTCATCGGCCGGCAGCCTGATCCATCTTGTTCAACATAAACACGCAGCCATAATGGCAAGAAAATACTTGCAACAAAAAGGGACGCATGATGAATTAAGGCAGGCGTGTTTGTTTTTATTCAGCTGGAAACTGCTTTTAACCTAACCATTCGCACATCAGGCAGTCCACTTCTTTAACTTCGATCATTTTTTGGTCAAGGACGAAATATCCGCTACACAAATTCGGGTTTCATAACAGAGAAATATTAACCTACTTGAAGATATCTACCTCTAAAATGAAAGTTAGGACATTCGTAGAGAATGGCGATTAATAGCTCTATAAAGAAGAGTTGTTGGTGAGAAAATGAGGCATTTCATCTGTTTAAACTGTTACATATCACAAGATACAGTTAAGAATGTAAATACTAAATGAAGGGTTCAGACCCATAGTGGGCCAAGCGCCATTTACTAAAACCGTAGGAAACCAGGGTTATAATTAAGTTATTACCATAATTCAATGGAAACATATAGCAAGTAATATAAAGTATACACATTCAAACTAAATGATATGTCAATCTTCATTAAACTATGGTATTCACTTAACTTTAACCCTTGATTTCTCCGTTTTTAATTAATGGCGTTTGGCCCAATATGGCGCTGAACCCTTCAAATATCGACATTTATAAATAGGTGTAAAATAATTCTCATAGCTTTTAAACAACATACTCACGTACCTATAAGGTAAGGTACGCAAATAATATCGTATTTTCTGTGTTATTCATAATCTTTGAAAAATAGACATGATATTATGATCGCTTAGAGAAGAAAGTAACGAACAGATCAGAACTACAAGTCTTGAGTGTTGACTATTGCTGAACAATGACCTAATAAAAAAGAAATTCTGCGCCGATGATGTGAATATGTTAGGAAAAAATCCAAAAACGATTAGGGAAAACACGGAAATTTTACTTGAAGCAAGTAAAACGATAGGTTTGGAAATAAGTCCCGAAAAGACAAAGTACATGGTTATGTCTCGTGACCAGAATATTGTACGAAATGGAAATAGGTTACTATAACAATTGGAGATTTATCTTTCGAAGAGGTGGAAAAATTCAAATATCTTGGAGCAACGGCAACAAATATAAATGACACTCGGGAGAAAATTAAACGCAAAATCAATATGGGAAATGCCAGTTATTATTCTGTTGAGAAACTTTTGTTGTCTAGTCTGCTGTCAAAAAATCTGAAAGTTAAAATTTATAAAACAGTTGTTCTGTATACATGGTTTTGAAATGTGGACTCTCACTTTGAGAGAGGAACAGAGATTAACGGTGTTTGAGAATAAGGTTCTTAGGAAAATATTTGGGGCTAAGAGGGATGAAGTTATAGGAGAATGGAGAAAGTTACACAACGCAGAACTGCACGCATTGTATTCTTCACCTGACATAGTTAGGAACATTAAATTCAGATTTTGAAATGGACAGGGTATGTAGCACGTATGTGCGAATCCAGAAATGCATATAGAGTGTTAGTTGGGAGGCCGGAGGGAAAGAAACCTTTGGGGAGGCTGAGACTTAGATGGGAGGATAGTATTAAAATGGATTTGAGGGAGGTAGGATATGATAATCGAAACTGGATTAATCTTGCACAGGATAGGGACCTATGGCGGGCTTATGTGAGGGCGGCAATGAAACTGCGGGTTCCTTAAAAGCCATTTGTAAGTAAGTAATAGCAATGATTTTTAAAAATTTGTAAGGAACCCCTGATAGTGGAAATAGTTATTTCTTTTAAAGCAGATGTTGGGAGAGAAAGCCTATGTGTATGAATTAATCAACCTATATTATATTTGTATTCTATAATTTTGAAATATATATTAGTCCTACTTTTCACGTGCGATATTATTCTTCTCTAGTGTTAATATTATATTATATAATTCCATTGCCGCTGTAATTATATTTTAGCTCCTATTTTATTTTACTTATTTATTTTTATTATTATTATTTTTTATTTTAATATTATATCTGAACTGCGACCGAGCACGAGCGCTGCTCATTCGGTCTCAAATTTTGTTAATACTACTGTATCTTCTTTTTATATTGCTTGTATTATTTTATTTCTATTTCTCTTGTTTGTTTTGTAATTATATTCTTTATTCTGTATATTTAAATTAAAAAAAAAGAGAATTCCAAAATTTTGCTAGGAAGCTTGGAATTGTTTCTCTAGCGCCAATGAGTAAGCCCACTACCCCTACATGGTCGAATTCGCATTTTTGGACTTCTAAAGGGTGGGACTGATGGCTTTCAAACCTGATGTTTGGGTCAATAATATAACCTTTTCTTTTGTTTTTAAAGGCAATTACATCGATTCTTCTGTGGCTTCCATTTTCTGCTAGGCCGTGGACTTCTTCGAAAACCTTGAAGTCATTATCTCTTAGTGCTGCAGCTATAATGGAGTGAATGTTATGATGGCGCGTATTCCTTAATAAATCACCGTAAGATCAGGATCCCAAAACGTGTGCAAGTGTTTCTATCTCTCTGTGGCAGCGCCTAACTGTTACGTATCAGAAGATCAGAGGAGATTGTAAATACCAAATATTGACATGTATAAATAGGTATAAAATAATTCTCATAGCTTTTAAACAACAAACGTATGTATAAAATAAGGTACGCAACTAATATATTTTCTTTGTTATTCCTAATCTATGAAAATTATGATCGCTTAGAGAAGAAAGTGACAAACAAATCAGAAATACAAGTCTTAAATGTTGAATATTGTTGAAAGAGGACCGAATAAAAAAAAATTCTGCGCTGTAGCCTGTCGATATAGGTCTACGTACACCCGCAAGTAGAGTACATCACCCAATTTTGTGAATGAAATTACACTTGTATTAGTTTGAATGTTTTATTTTTGTTTCAGTTTACAAATGGAAATTATAGATCTATGGTAAGAGAAATAATAAATGAAGCGTATGCAATGATTTTTTGTTCATATAAAGCGACATTCGGAAATTATTAGTTTAGCTCATAACAGTTTTTCATTATGGTTCACTTGAAGCAGCTATATCATACGTGTCCATTATATCTTTAATATGACGTAACTCGCGATTACAAATCCAACGAGTGTTCACACAGATCTGAGATATTACCACAGTCTAGTATATACAGTCACGAAGCTCAATACGTAGTAAATATGCATCCATAGATAGTTGCTAACCACTAGGGTCGCTAATATCGCCTCATCACAGATAATGCGAAATAGTACCGGCACAGTCTATTGTTTCTAGCACCCTCACAACTCAAGCTTCGTGCCTGTATATACTAGACTGTGATATTACTGAGACAGGCCGCGCGGCACTGCTAATTTTAGGGTATGCGCATCTTCTGCCCCTCATGTCCGTATCGAGAGAAGGTGGCTTCATTGTCCGTGGTCACACAAGTTATAATGGTTCATGGCCTAACTGCTAATATGTAATATTGATTTTATGCCAAGTTTACCCAGAAACTCTCTCATTACAAGCACTGAATACCGGTGGGTACCGGCCAAACTGAAGCCCTGGCAGTAATAGCTACAGAAAAACAATATTGTGACATCTTTGGGACTTAATTGCTTCACAACAAATGTGTCGCAATATTAATAACTTTGCATTACTCTTAGGCCTGAGTACGAATAGTCTTAAATTGGTTCCACATCCTAGAGCAAGGAAGAACTGGAACATAAATAACAAGAGAAAATCAATTATCTTTATTTCTTCATTGTCCGTACGCTATTCACAGAAGTTTAATTAGTGGGAGGGTCTGCACCTGCGCTTGAAGAAATTCAATTTACCGACAATAATGAGCAAGTCATACTCGACACGATCTAAAACTGTACTATTGTAAGCCATAAATTTCGCGTGATGGCTATTGCGTCATATGCATTGTCATCTAGGCATTTGAAGTCGACTTATTTCTCATGTAGCAACAAGTAAAAGGAGTGCAAGGAGCGATGTATTGAATTGTAAAAATTTGAGTTTTCCTTGTCCCACAAGAGCAGAAATAAAGTTTACAACATCCATTTGCTTGTGAATAAATAGGCTAGTTGAAAAAGGCATTCCATGAAATCGGGGAAGATACGATGAACTGACTCATTGATCCCTCCCTATCACTGTCCACTCCTGGAACATAGTTGAATTAGGCTCTATACTTATGGTTGCCATACATCTAGAAATATCAGGATTGTCCTGATTTTTAGCTTTAAAAATTGTTCCGACCTTAATAAAAAAATCAAAATCTCGATTTTGAAGATGTTAATAAAAGGCAAATTTGAGGGAAATATATTTTTCTTTGACAAAATAAATGAAATGTGCATAAGACGATTTATTTCTTCGTGCTTTCTGATTATAAATCTGAGCATACATATTTAAAAATGACAAATATTATATTAAGACTAACTTAGTAACTTTCGAGGAATATCACTTTTGTTGACGTCGTATAAAATTTTGCCGAATATCCTTTTGCGAAGATTAATTCCATATGTAGATGAAATTATTGGCGATCATCAGTGTGGTTTTCGGCGTAATAGATCGACTATTGACCAGATTTTTTTATATTCGACAGATAATGGAGAAAAAATGGGAGTATAAGGGTACAATACATCAGTTATTCATAGATTTCAAAAAGGCGTATGGCTCGGTTAAGAGAGAAGTTTTATATGATAATCTTATTGAATTTGGTATTCCCAAGAAATTAGTTCGATTAATTAAAATGTGTCTTAGTGAAACTTACAGCAGAGTCCGTATAGGCCAGTTTCTATCTGATACTTTTCCAATTCACTGCGGGCTAAAGCAGGGAGATGCATTGTCACCTCTACTTTTTAACTTTGCTCTAGAATATGCCATTAGGAAAGTTCAGGATAAAACAGAGGGTTTGGAATTGAACGGGTTACATCAGCTTCTTGTCTATGCGGATGACGTGAATACGTTAGGAGAAAATTCACAAACGATTGGGGAAAACACGGAAACTCTACTTGAAGCAAGTAAAGCGATAGGTTTGGAAGTAAATCCCGAAAAGACTAAGTATATGATTATGTCTCGTGACCAGAATATTGTACGAAATGGAAATATAAAAATTGGAGATTTATCCTTCGAAGAGGTGCAAAAATTCAAATATTTTGGAGCAACAGTAACAAATATAAATTACACTCAGGAGGAAATTAAACGCAGAATAAATATGGGCAATGCCTGTTATTATTCGGTTGAGAAGCTTTTGTCATCTAGTCTGCTGTCAAAAAATCTGAAAGTTAGAATTTATAAAACAGTTATATTACCGGTTGTTCTATATGGTTGTGAAACTTGGACTCTCACTTTGAGAGAGGAACAGAGATTAAGGGTGTTTGAGAATAAGGTTCTTAGGAAAATATTTGGGGCTAAGAGGGATGAAGTTACAGGAGAATGGAGAAAGTTACACAACGCAGAGCTGCACGTATTGTATTCTTCACCTGACATAATTAGGAACATAAAATCCAGACGTTTGAGATGGGCAGGGCATGTAGCACGTATGGGCGAATCCAGAAATGCATATAGAGTGTTAGTTGGTAGGCCGGCGGGAAAAAGACCTTTGGGGAGGCCGAGACGTAGATGGGAAGATGATATTAAAATGGATTTGAGGGAGGTGGGATATGATGATAGAGAATGGATTAATCTTGCTCAGGATATGGATCAATGGCGGGCTTATGTGAGGGCGGCAATGAACCTCCGGGTTCCTTAAAAGCCAATAAGTAAGTAAGTAAGTATAAATATTATATTCGTTAGACCAAAAAATACGATTGTTGTAGTTAATCTTGACAGACACTCGAAAGAATGTGGCAGGTGAACGATGTGCGAAAATTACAATTAAATAGAATTCATTATCTTATGAAAAAACCTTTTGCTATGCAGAAAGAGATGGTTGTAGTATTATCACAATATCATATTTAAAATACTGAGGACCGTCAAAAACAACTGCCGCGAGGCCCCAACTAGGGACCGGCAATGTTTACACAGATAATTTCCACATAAATGTTTCGCTGTGAAGCTGATAGGGGGCGACACCGTACAGCGATCTGCTTTCTGCCGGGTGATATTATCTTCAAACGCGGGCCGCAGTAGTCACTTGTTCTAATGAGGACAGTCTGCACCGCGAACAACAGACCTTGAACATGAACCCCGGTGTACAGCAACTGCCTCATTCTAGCAGTGCCTCTATCGCACTCCTATTCACCATCATCATCTAAGGCCTACAGTCGCCCTGAGTGGCGCAGTTGTATAGCGCTGGCATTCTGTGCCCGAGGTTGCGAGTTCGATTCCGTCCCAGGTCGATGGCATTTAAAAGCTCATTTCATATCGAAGCTTTTATCGTGTAGTTTTCTTTGATTTCTGGTAGACAACCCTCTTACTGACAAAAGGTTTTCAACGCAGTCATCTGCGTAACTGACTCATCATAATTAGTAGGCCTATGTGGACAATTCCAGGTTAGAATTTCCTGCTCAGACTATGCAACAATAGTTTTCAATGTTGATTGGATTCCTGCATGGATATAATGCCAACATCTTCAAGCGAGAGGATGTGAATATTGTTGAGTGTTCGGTTAAAGATAGATCACTTCCGAAGCCTTTTGTGCAAAGAAAGGCTTACATCCTCTCCAGTTCTTTTGTTATGTACTTTCTTTCTTAAAACACCCATCCATTTCCTTCTTCACCAGTTCCTTGTCATCTCTTATAATATTTCTATCATACTTTTATAGCACTTCCACTACCGCTATTGAATTCATATTAAATTACCGTAAATGGGTTCTATAAAATATTAGTTTTAAAAGTATTTTCTTTCTTTCATTTGTCGGAAAACCTACAGTCCTATAAGATACAATAAAGTTACTAATATTAATATTTTTGTAAAACAGGACATTGCATACGTCACTCGTAACTATTAATGGAATTGTTCTTGAAGCTTTTGTGGATCATTTTTTGACATGTTACGCCTGTATTCGACCTATAGGCCTACTAGTAGAAAAAATTAATTATTTTTGGAACGGAAATTACGTTGACGTCATTCGATTTCGGTTAGCATGGAAATGCTTACAGTATATAATAGACCTACAGTATAGATAAACGTAACAATTTGAACGAGTCCATTTTTTTTACAAAAGGAGAGTTCGCATATATAAAGTTACATAACCTATTTGGAAGAGTTTATTATAATCCATGGTTGGGGCATTGCAATAGACTAGACGCATTAAAAAAATAATGTTATTCAGTTATGCTTTGATATGGACGCGAAACACGCGTGCACAGATATGTGCAACTAGGTATAGAATATTAATAGAACTACCAGGTTGACATTGCTCACATAAAGATGGGTAAATAAAAATAACAATGTCATGTAGGCTACTTATGCACCGTGTTCACAAATTATATTTTATAACACTATATCTAAACTAATTTTGAGCAGAAACATTGAACAGAAATACTTGATATTACCATGTGAACTTTGACATGCATTCCATATATTATGTGCCCCACATATGACACCGCAGATCTCCAGGCGGTTATCCCATTCTCGCCAAACCCTCTCAAGTTGTCTTAAGTGAAACCCTCTGCGGTCAGTGGTCAGACTTCGGCCTGTCACGCAGGCGGCTTGGGTTCGATTTCCGGTCAGGTCTGGGATTTTTCATTGTAAAATCTATAGTGACACTTGTGACGGACAAGGTAGCAGTTGGGGGTTTTCTCGGGGTTCTCCTGTTTTCCCCCATACTAGGCATTTACATCATTCTGTCACCATTTTTCCATTTCGTTATAATTCCGTAGCATTCCCCGATCGCCGGCTGCCTATGCACGGAGGTTGCTGGTCTAGGGACGAGTGCGGTTGCCTGCTCGAAACCTGGGTATTTTTTGTAAGTTGATTTATTATTTCAGTTTTAGCCTATTTGTAATATCCATTTCCTTACTAATTTCTTCCAACCAAAAGCCAATTATTTATTATTTTAACTATCTTTAGGAAGTAAATGTACGCTAGAATCTTTGAAGTGAAGTGACATTATAATTGGTCTTTGAACAGATTTGATTTTTGAATCTTAGCCTATATGTACTGTACTTTGTTGTATGTTGACGTCTACTAACCTATTAATGCCAATGATGATATAAAAGAAAAAACAATAGAACATAGCAATACACTCTTCATGTGATTAATTTCCTCCCGTTCTCATATATTTTGCCTACGAAAATATATTACAAATTTTTATTGAAGCTATTTAGAATAACCTTCCAACATAAAGGTAAAGTACGGTGAGTAAACAAGTCTTCAGTACATAGGATCGTGATTTTACGACATGTGGTGATATCTGGTAACAGTTGGCAACACTGACAAGACGGCAATATTTGCTGTTTGAGAACTATTCTTATGTGATTCTCACTATATACAGAGAACCTTACTGTGCTCCAACCACGAGAAAGTCTCCGCCGGATGAGACGAAGGAGGGTAATGCTGTGAATGAATGTTGATGTCATAAGATGTCATAAGGTCACACACGTGGGTACTCTTATCTCTATTGGCTAGCTCTCACAGCACAAACCATAACATTGATACAGACATATTGATACTACCCTAGTTACAAAATTAGATCACAGTTAATCTCCTGGGGTGCTATTCATAGACTTTCGCAGCACGCGCTACGAGGGTACTAAGCTAGCCCCGGCTATCCACTGGTTACTACTTACAGAATTCAAATCATATCCTATCGCTAACACTGGTTTATGAATACGAAAAACGCTGATAATCCACCGAAAGCCCGCGCTAAAAATGTCTATGAATACAGCCCCTGGTCTTTTAATCTCTTCAAACAGGAAATAACACATGCAGGAGAGCGCATGGTTTTTAAACTGGCGTTATAACGGTAATATTATTTGTCTACTTCGTTCCAATAGATGAGGCAATAGTAAGCACATTCCTTTCACGGTTAATCTCCTGGTTGGAGAACAGTAGGCCGTGTCTCAAAGCTCAAGTCCACACTACACACTAGTGACTAGCAACTAGGTGACTTGTAAACTACACACTAGGGAGCTTTGGAAATGTATGCGTGAAACATGGCCTTCTCCATAGACTATTTTTCTAAAAACCATGACATCAAGGTGCAGCACTGAATTAAGAAGGCAGTGTCCTAATGCAGTTTCATTACGAGTTATGTGGAAAAGGTACGGACTTAATATATTACAGTAATGTTTAAAACATTGTACAGAAGGTACTAACAATATCAGTGTTCAAAGTTAACGTGTTATTCTACATTATATTTACATTATTTGACTTCCAAAGCATTTTAAGATTATATAACCCCAATTGCTGATGAGGTATCCATGTTTGTTTAGTGAACAAGTCAACAATCGAGCAAGCATTTTCGTTTACTAGCTACTACGGACTTGATTGCTATGCACTATGTAGCTTTGGATCATAACTTCTGACGTCACATCCGGCTATTTAATCAACAATCTAGTTCACTTCAGCCGAAAATGTAGCTTTGAGACACGGCCTTAGTGTCGTCTGCCGATGTGGGTTTGGGAATGCGCCACTAAAGGGTTAGCGCAATAGATCTAAATAGGTCGCAGTGCTGGGCCCTAGTCCTGAACTGTTATTGACCCCTGGCTGTTATACAGCACATTAAATATTAGTAAATAAATAAATTATTATTGCAGAGCGTTCGCCTACGAGTGAGGCCAGGAAAGCGGCATGTACTGATACGTCGCTTTGTGCGCGCAGTTGTTGAGACACGCTCGACAATCAAGGACATCAAGGTCGACAAGTTATCAGTTGTGAGCCGGATGTTGCAGTATTTAACATGTACAGTGCAGTTTCTTGACACAGTTGTTTAAATATTCAGCGTGTGTGCAAATTTGTTAACAATGCAAAACGCAAAATTCGCGCTTCAACAGAGAGTTTTTATGTATGATGCATATGTGAAAACAGTCATGTAGAGAGGTGCGTAGGCAATTTGAAGTGAAATATCCGGGTGCTCCAATTCAGAGTAGAGAAACTGTTAGACGTCTTGTTAACAAATTAAGAACAACAGGGTCGATAAATGCTACAATTCCTAAGCAAAAACGAAGAGTATTGACGGGAGAAAAAAACAATGAAATCAGTGTATCATTTACACGCTCTCCTAATAAATCTCTAAGACGTGTTTCACAGGAAGTTAGTGTTTCAAAAACATCAGTCTTTACTGCTGCTAAACTTTTAAAATTAAAACCCTACAGAGTATAGTATAGAAAGCGGAAGCTTACGAATAGACGATTCCCGCAAGCGACACCGCAGGCAGACCGCTTTCCTGGCCCCACCCGTAGGCGAACGCTCTGTATTATTATTATATCTATTATTATTATTATTATTATTATTATTATTAATTATTGGAAAATTGACTGTTCTTCATAGTTTATTTCATTTGTTAATTAGACATATTTAGATCGTGCAGAAATTTGTATTTATTTATTCTATTGCCATTACCCTAATTCCAGTAGGCTTATATACGATACACGCAATCACAGGAATTTCTTCAAATCCCCTGTCACTTTTTGTGTAAAATATTACAACGTACTTTAGAGGAGGTGTGTGCTGCTATTTCTGAAACATAGTGTGACGTGGTTAACATTTTCGGAACACCCTTCCGCACTCTAATGATGCATTCCACTGTTCTCGGCCCCGTGTAATGCAGGCTGACGTCTTCATCGCGTATACTCAGGCCGGCCGGCAGGCCCCGCTCAGCATCTCTGTCCTGCAGGCTACCACACAGCCGGTTAACTAAATACTGTATGTCATATGTCCATGTCAGCCGCTTCGGAGATAAATTCATTAAAAATCCATTTCGGCTCTGAGGAGTTTGTTGTGCAGATTTTCACAAAGTGTCATAGGCCTACAGTCGGTTTATACACTTTTTTTTTCCGATGTCTCGTCAGGTCTAGAAATTCAGTTGTTCGCAAGCTATAGAACCTTTTTTACTCCCTTCTGTAGGCATTATGGATTTATTTCAAGTTATATAAATTGAAGTTATAAACAGCATTTCTCCAAAAGTGTTTGGAGATATAGAGAAATTAATTTATTCCTTACGTCAGCCGTGGCGAGAACGTGACTCGCGAGACATTGTGGCTCGCAGTGATAGCTATGCTTGCTTCTAACCTCCGCCACCCCCACCCTCTCACTCACTGGAGTCAAACTCCGTTCCATTTGTATTTGTCTCTGACCTGCGAGTGGCACATGTCTCTCTCGAAACCAAGTACGAAAGTTCCAAGTAGGATGGGAGGACGCATTTTTTTTGCTGTCAATATGTTGAGAATATTAAATGTAAAATTTGTTCACAGGTATTACGAGGAAAACGGTTCTATAACATAAAACGGCATTATACTACATGTTACGGATGAATCATTAAAAGGTTAAGTGTTATTGTTGTTGTTATCATCATCATCATCATCATCATCATCATCATCATCATCATCATCATCTCTGTACGTCGACCCTTTTTCAGCAGATGTACAAATAATGCGGTTAGCTCTTCAATTTGAACTCACTGATTTATTATGTGATGTCAAATGAAAGCTACATGTAAGAACTTGACAAATGTTGAACTTTCAAATCTTTTCCAAAAAATAAATATCCGAAGCTTCGTTCTTTCACTTGCTGTGTTGAAGCCATGTTCGCTACAACTTACGTTTGTGAAAAATTACTTTCAACAATTAAAATAATAAAAACCAAATTTAGATCACGACTGACAGACAAATACCTTCGTGATCAACTACGACTGGCAGTAAGTGACATAATTCCTGATTTTGAAACTTTGTCGCAGCTTGTGATATTGTCCATTTATTGTTCATTTCTTTCTTCGTTACACGTACTAAACATTAGTTTGTAGCCTTGTACTGTATAAAATTATATTTAAGTGCTTGACGTAAGGAAAATGAAAATCCGTTAATAAGTCAGACAGTTGGTTCACTTCCCCTTCGGGTGTCCGCCTCCCTCCATAGGTGCTATGCACGTTGCAGGTTACACAGTGGCTCGGCGCACGATTACATTTTCGCCACCGCTGCCTTATGTGATTGTGCATTCAACCGAAAACTTATTCAGAAAAAAACTGGCAGGGCATTTTAAATCCCGTTAATTGCGCAGCTACGTCTTTATTCCTTTATTTTCGCTTGTTATTTTATTAATTTATATTCTATTTAATTTTAATGAGATGATTATGAGAGTTAAATGATGAATGAACCCGAGGCTATAGTGCAGCCAGAACGATTAGATTAATGGGAAAATCCATGGTCCCATTGGGTATCGAACCCGCGGCCGCATGTTACGGACCTTATGAAAAATTAATTAGACTCTTATACAGCACTTAAACTGGGCGGCTGGGTTGCTAAGATGGTAGAGCAACTGGCTACTACACTAGGGCTATACTATACTAGTCCACCTTAAAGCGAGGAACATATGATGGGGACTGCCCTCACACGTAGGCCCCTTGGGTGGGCCCATTGTGCTACCCGGAATGAAATGATGTGCATGCCTTAAGGCCCCCGGACTCCCCTACAGTCTACAGAATCCCTTTACTTTTCCACGTAGGCATCATCACCATCGTCCCTCAACTTCGGTCCCACGAAACACCATGAGTCCAGGAGAGAGTCCACGGTACATAACACTTACTTACTTGCTTTTAAGGAACCCGGAGGTTCATTGCCGCCCTCACATAAGCCCGCCATCGATCCCTATCCTGAGCAAGATTAATCCAGTCTCTATCATCATATCCCACCTCCCTCAAGTCAATTTTAATATTATCTTCCCAACTACGTCTCGGCCTCCCCAAAGGTCTTTTTCCCTCCATCCTCCCAACCAACACTCTATATGCATTTCTGAATTCGTCCATACGTGCTACATGTCCTGCCCATCTCAAACGTCTGGATTTAACGTTCCTAATTATGTCAGGAGAAGAATACAATGCGTGCAGTTCTGCGTTGTGTAACTTTCTCCATTCTCCTGTAACTTCATCCCTCTTAGCCCCAAATATTTTCCTAAGCACTTTATTCTCAAACACCCTTAGTCTCTGTTCCTCTCTCAAAGTGAGAGTCCAAGTTTCACAACCATACAGAAGAACCAGTAATATAACTGTTTTATAAATTCTAACGTTCAGATTTTTTGACAGCAGATTAAACGACAAAAGCTTCTGAATCGAATAATAACAGGCATTTCTCATATTTATTCTGCGTTTAATTTCTTCCAGAGTGTCATTCATATTTGTTACTGTTGCTCCAAGATATTTGAATTCTTTCACCTCTTCCAAGAATAAATCTTCAATTTTCATATTTCCATTTCGTACAATATTCTGCTCATGAGACAGTCATATACTTTGTCTTTTCGGGGTTCACTTCCAAACCTATCGCTTTACTTGCTTCAAGTAAAACTTCCGCGTTTTCCTTAATCGTTCGTGAATTTTCTCCTAACATATTCACGTCATCCGCATAGACAAGAAGCTGATGTTACCCGTTCAATTCCAAACCCTCTCTGTTATCCTGAACTTTCCTAATGGCATATTCAATAAATAAACTACAGATAACGTTATTATTTATAACTTGATGAATACTTGAATTATTTTGAAACACGTAAAACGCGTAACGAAAAAATATGACGTGTACTCTTCACTGCACCGATCTCTTCCCTTGACACAAAATATTGTACACAGGCATGCATTTTTCTTATAAGTCGAAGCCTTCTGTGCTCGAGGTAGCGGGTTATATCCCAGCCCAAGTGGATGGCTAAAGTGTGTTTAAATGCGACAGGCTTATGTCAGTAGATTTACTGGCATGTAAAAGAACTCCTGCGGGATAAAATTCCAGCACACCGGCGACGCTGATATAACCTCGGCAGTTGCGAGCGTCGTTAAATAAACCATAATTTAATTGTTAATATAAATTGGGACAGTGATGCTCACCCTACTTATAAGAAGCCTGGGCAACTGTTAGATGTGAGCACCTGGACTCCAACCCGGACCTTGAGCTCTGTTACTTCTCTCCCAGCTGTGTCGGTAGCGGTACGACATCCATGCAATAATCAAGCTGTCATATCTTTTCTCTGTCATTCACGTCTCGCTCTTATCCCTTTGACCCTCCTCTCCTTCTTCTCCAACTTGATTCCTTTTAATCTGTGTACACCCGCTCCGTTTGAAATTCCACGCATCCGGCGCGAGCTTAAGGATGCATTCCATCGCATTCAGCCCAAGCTTATCCGAGAAGTAATGGAGTTCAGAACACTCCCGAAAGAGGACCAAATTATAATTACATTCGAACAGAAGGCTACTGAACCTGACATTCACTTGTGCAGTTCTTATTGGAAAAAAAAAATAATAATTTACTTCTTTTCTCCTTTCTTCTCCACCCCTCAGTAGTCCCACTGTCAGTGATAAGTAGAGCCCTGTGTTCGGTTACTTTGAATACAAGTTAGATGTACATCGATCGTATTAGCTTCGCTTGGTAAGGAGAGCAAGTTGCGAGTCAACAATTCAAGCTGCAGGGAAGCAGTCTTCCCGCACGCTCCGGTACTGCGTGTTTATGTTACAGTCAGAACGTGAAATCCATCAAAACCCGAAGGTTCTAGGAAATTCTAGTTCCGACAAAACTCTTTAGGAAATTCTAGTTTTCACTTACGTGATTCAGTTACATCTAGAAATAACTACTGCGTGTTCAGTTCAAAGTGTGTCATGGCTCGCTGTATGCCGTCATGCCGATGAGCCTAGAGAATTCAATCTTCCTACACTTCCGCAAAGGCGTATTACCTATGTGCCAGAGAAGTTGCCTGGCAAGTACGGCGTTCATTATGAAGAGTACTTACTGATACGTACGGTATTGCCGGTAGTGGCAGGAATGTGAACTGTTTGGAACACGTACTGTGGTGAGTTTTTTTCTTTATGGGGAGAGGGTTAAGACGATTACTTACGTATTTGTTAACTTAACTTCGATGGTGAACATGGACACGGAGCATTTGATTTGTGTTGTGGAATGTTGCCGTTACCGATGATAAATACCCTGCGTATGATTTTCCCGCGCAAAATACAGTTCGAAAGAGGTTATGGTAGCACACAGATACAGTGTACACACAGACCGCCATCTGTTGCTACGACGTTCAAGTTATACCGTACACGTTCTCAAGTTCAGATTGAATGCTTTAAATAAGAGGCAACTTCTCTGACATAAAAGCTGAAACTCGCTTCAAATCGCTGACTCACAACAGTGACGTCATGACACACTTTGAAATGAACACCCAGTATGGCTCTTTAGGAAATTCTAGACTTGACTAATATAATTAAGTTACATCTAGAAATAACTGATTGTTATTATAGTAAAAAGTCGTAACGATTTCAGAACGCGAAAATCCGTCAAAATCCGAGGAAATACACTTAGTACATAATTCAGTTACGTATAAAAAATAATTTATTAAAAAGACTTTAGGAAATTGTTACTTACACATGAACATTATTATTACTATTGTCGTTGTTGTTGTTGTTGACAAAATACTTTTATTACACAATAATTATTATATTATGGGATGCTTAAACATTACTAATTTTATTGTTGAAGTAGGAATAATTAATTATGTTACAGAATTCAATATTATTATTTTTTGTCTCACAAGTCACTTGTTGCGACAAGGCATGCTATTGTGACGTTTAGAGTTGCAGAGAATGTTTTTCACACACAAGCACCGGTTTGAAACAGTTTTTTTTTTTTTTTGCGAGCACAACGGACGAAAACTTGTCCGCTGCCGATGGCTTCTTTCTTTGCTGCAGCCCTCAGCGAAATTTCTGCATCTGGCACCTGTTCTCGTGTCAAGAAAATTTGAGGACATATATCAAATTCGGATATGAAAGAAAGAAAAAAAGAAAGAAAGAAAGAAAGAAAGTGTTATGTACTGGGTGTTGATGAAATTAACTACAATATCAGTTTTTAAAGTTCAGTGAACCTACCTGCAATATAGTTTATTCAGAATCTTTGCCACTTATGTTATTTAAAATGTGTATGAAGATGGTGAACTTGAAAAATAATTAATTGAACAGGTGAATGCAGAGCAGAAAGAAATGACAACATACCTAAGTGAAAACTAGAATTTCCTCGGGTTCTGACGGATTTGGCGTTCTGAAATCGTTACAACGGGTTTTTACTAATAACAATCACTTAATTCTAGATGTAACTTAATTATATAAGTCAAAACTAGAATTTCCTAAAGAGCCATAGTTATTTCTAGATGTAACTGAAATACGCAAGTGAAAACTAGAATTTCCTAAAGAGCTTTGTCAGAACTAGAATTTCCTAGAAACTTCGGGTTTTGACGGATTTCGCATTCTGACTGTATCATTTACGTCTGTCGTATACCTGTACTGCGTTCCATAATGTCTGACAGCCAAAGTAAATATTGTCGGAGAAGGAAGGGAGAAAAATAATTGCTACTCAACCAATGGCAGAGGTCACATTAAAGACTTATCTTCAAGTTGGGCGGAGATGAGACGCTTCAGACCGCCCAACTTGAAGATAAGCGTGGGATATGACCTCTTCCATTGGTTGAGTAGCAATTATCTTTCTCTTTTCCTCTGCCGGCAATGTTTACTTTGCCTGTGAGACATTATGGAACTCAGTAGTCAGTCAACAACAGAAGTAATACCCTAGATCATATTATATGTAACAGATAACTCATCGCTATGTTAAAATCGGCAGCACTTTGAAGAGAACAACCGCCAGGATCGCCATCCGTCCGCCGTAAACGAACACGAGATGACAGTACAGCCGCTAATGCAATTAAAATGGGAATTATGACGTGACTCCTTATGTAACAACTAGATGGCAGCGTAGTAAACCTGACAAAAGTTGTTAACCTCAAAGCCTATAAGGCCGACCTATCTGGTTATATATGATCTAGGGTAATACTCATGTACAAAATACCACTTGGATTTAACAACAACAAACCTATGTATTTAAAGATAGCTTATATGCCATAAACGATCACTTTTACCAAGGATAGACAAAGCAAACAAAAATTCAGGAGCCGGCCCCTATATTTTCAGGAGTTATCACATTTTGCCCATACATGCAATGAGAAACAACATGAATCCATACGGAAATTTCTCGAACACATTAAGAAAGATGAAAAATAAATTTCAGTTTGTATGTTGCAGATAGCTAGCTGGGCACCGCAATGTAAAACACCCAGTCAAAAAGCCCTATATTTCAACCAACATAAAACTAAAAGTATTGCCATCAGTTTTATCATGAGCAGCACAAGAATAATAATAATACTCACCTCTGTTTGCTCACAATAAGGTGTAAATTCAAACTTTACCCACAGGAATTTGAAAAAAGGAGTGATAAAATTAATTCATGCCCATGTAATCGAAATCATGTTCATGCGACCGAGCACGAGCGCTGCTCATTCGGTCTCAAATTTTGTCAATACTACTGTATCTTCTTTTTATATTGCTTGTATTATTTTATTTCTATTTCTCTTGTTTGTTTTGTAATTATATTTCTTTATTCTGTATATTTAAATTTAAATAAATAAAAAAAATATTTAATATTGTTTACCAAGGCCAAATTCTAACCATCGGTGCTACAATCTATTTAACAATACACCATAAAGTATTATAGTACTCATTTACATGTATTTGGAGTAATATAATGTAATCTAATTTCAAGCCAAGAAGACCTGATGTGAATATCTAATGGAAGACAAAATGTAGTTGGTTTGATTTACACGCAAAGCCCGTTCTCGCAAGCACCAGTGCATTTTGAGCAGGCGGGACCCTCCTGGTACATCGGCCGCGTTTTGACGTTCCCTCCTGGTCCATAGTTGCAGACGTAGTACTTGTTAAACCGTCCGTCATCGCCCTTGTACGCCACGAATCCACAGCCAACATACCGTGTTTCACCCCATACCAGCTGGGAGTAGTGTAGAGTTAGTTTATCGGGAATTGGCCTGCGAGAAGAAATACAAATTAAAATCACAATCAAAGAGAGCAGACAGTAAACGTGTTACCTCGAGGCAACTATACACAGTGTGTACATAAAATTTCTTTATATTGTATTGGAATAGACGAGAAATAAAGAAAACCGCAAGTGAATATGATGAAAGGTATATTTTAAGTTCCAACGGCCATACATTTGCGCTCAGAATTAGGTGAACAAATTGCAAATTACTTAATTGAAAATTTGAAAATATTATAGGCATAATCCTAGGTTTATTGCATCTAATATTTATAGATTTACGTTTATTTTATTTAATTTCATTTACGTTTATTTTATTTTATTTCATGTAATTGTAATTATTGTATACTATATATCACTGCCACCGGGTGTATACCCAATTGTAGTGTTAATAAATACTTACTTACTTAATTACTTACTTAGTTACTTACTTACTTACAACTTCACTGACGACGCTACGTTCCACACTTGTGGAAAAGTAAATCTACACAAGTCTTGCATAAGAATTATTGAAAAGCCAAATGATTTAATTTTATGAGAGAAAAATTCGCCTGAGGTTAAGGTAGTGGTTTGCAGTTACAAAAAAAAAGTTCTTCATAATCAGAGAGAGCAGACAGTGAACTTGTTATCGCGAAGCAACTATATACAGTGTGTACATAAAGTTTCTGTTTATTTTATTGGAATAAGGGAGAAATAAACTGAACCACAAGTAAATATGATCAAAGATTTATTTTAATTTGTCGGCCTGGGTAGTGTAGTCGGTATAGCGCTGGCCTTCTGTGCTCGAGGCTGCGGGTTCGATCCCGGCCTAGGTCGATGGCATTTAAGTGTGCTTAAATGCGAGGAGCTCATGTCATTAGATTTACTGTCATGTAAAAGAACTCCTGCGGGACAAAATTCCAGCACACCGGCGACGTTGATATAACCTCTGCAGTTGCGAGCGTCGTTAAATTAACCACAATTTAATTTATTTAAGTTCCAACGACCATAAATTCATGTGCAGAATTAGATGAACAAATTGAAAATGAAATTTAATTCAAAATTTGAAAATATTATATTCACTGACGGCACTACGTTCCACACTTGTGGGAAAGTAAATCCACACACGTATCGCATAAGAGCTATTGAAAGGCAAGTGATTTAATGTAATGGGAAAGAAATTCGCCTGAGATCAATGTAGTGGTTTGTAGCTACATAAAAAGTACTTCATTTAATGCACACTAACAGGATCTCTTTGCCTTGACATTCTCGACAGGGCTGATGTCTATTTCCCTTCATATTTATACGTACAGTATAACCCTAGATCATATACGTAACAGAGAGGTCATCGCTATGTTAAAATCGTTTGCACTTTGAAGAATAAACGAACACACGAGTTGGCAGTACATTCGCTAATGCAATTCAAATGGGAATTATGACGTGACTCCTTATGTAACAACTAGATGGCAGCGTAGTAAACCTGACAAAAGTTGTTAACTTCAAAACCTATAAGGTCGACCTGTCTGGGGTATGATCTAGGGTATAACTTGCATACATAACTCTAACAAAACATTGGAAACAAAGGCAGAGTGGAAGCATGTTCACTGGAAATAGGCTATTGCCATTCGCGGAATCGGAGAATAGTTTAAAACATAGGCTACTCTTTATGAACTCATACTTCTGCCAGAGAAATAAATCGTTAGTCACAGCATTGAAATAAAATGTGTGTGCTTACATGTCAAAGACATTGAAGAGGGCTATACATAAATGCTTCGACTATTGTATGAGATATGAAAAGTAGTTTGACACATCAGCAAAAATTCCAAATTATAACACACAATTATTGGTAATTATTATCAACTAGAAACTCAAATCCTCTGTCATCCAGAAGCACAGAAAAATATAGCCTATCCTACTACATCTTGGTAGGATCAGTGGTATATGATGGTGGAACCTGGACCATAGGAAACTGCGACTTTACCTGAATCATGGTCTGTGAAATAAAGTTTTTAAGAAGGACTGGTAAATGTATGAATTGGAAAAAGAGACAAACATTGATATTGTGGACGAATTAAAAATAGAATTGGACTTGTATCACATGGATAAATACAGACTCATTTGGAACAACCATGTGCCTCGTATCTACAGAAAATGTTTACCTCGAAGGCTTCCCGATTATAATTATTCTATTTTATTTATCTTCATAAATTGCCATCATTTGGTATTCTATATATTTGCATACAACGTGATTAGAGCAATTATTTCATTGGACCTAGTATTAGGAGTTTATTCTGCAACTGAATGTGAAATTCGTTCTTTAGACACTGTTTTAGTAATATATGCCTAATGAATAAAGATGAAGATAATGGCGAAGACATGGATGAAGACGAAGTTACATTGGTAGACGCATGTGAAGTTGTAGATTACAACAGTATATGCCTACTGTATAGGTGAATGAAGATGAAATGTTTGAAGATGATGAAGTAAATATTCATTGGTGAATGAAACGATGATGTTCAGTTTTGATCGCACTCATCATAGATGGACGAAGACGACGATTATGAAAGCAAAGCCCAAAAATTCATAATTCATTTCGGCATGAGTGAATTCAATACGCATTTCTAAAGTAATTTCTCTTATTCTTTCGAGCGTAAAAATATAATACGTTAGCACTACATGTGCCTTTTTCTTCCGGCATGTTCTTTTTCCAGGTTTACTTTTGTTACGGTATTCATTAGACTTAATTATTTAGACCCAGTTTCTGAGGAACAGTATTTAAGAGACTGTTGCTTCTGTATTTTCAAAAGTATTACGTTAATGTCTTTAGAAAGAAAGCCATTGAGATAGTATGATAATTATTGTGATGTAGTTTATGCTGTGGGCAATTTTATTGTTTATGATGGCTGTACTGTTTGGTTTATTTTTCCTGAACGTACCCTAATCTTCTCCTCCGCTGATTGGAGGAACGACACGCATCGCCGGCCTCGGCTGGGAGACCGGGCGAACGTGCAGTTGGTGAGAGAACTCGACGCAGTTACGATATCAAGAGAGAAACGGGCAGTCTCCCGTCTCGGCTGAGATAGTCGTCAACTCATCGTATTACGTGCTCGCGGTGGTCGGGTTACCGCGCTGATTTGGAGAGCTACGACTTTCGGCTGTGTGGTATAATTCACCGATGGAGCATCGTTTGGATATCATCGCTTTACAGACTAAGGGATGGTCTATTTCATTCTTAACAGCGCGCTGGCCAGCATTCCTAATTTTCATATTCTACACTACAAGGGATCGTTAACGTCCATAAACCTACAGGGAAGTTCTTTGATGTCGCTACGCCATTAATGTACACAGCGGCTCACTTGTTATGGTGTGCTTCGCAAGGATTTGAACTTTAATTCAGTTAAAGGTTGGAGACTACAACTTTATATGACTTATTACAGCCCGAGTCTATCTGGACTGTATTGTCAATGAGTGTTTAATTTGCTCTGTGATACATCGCCATTCTTACTTTCATTTTGATGGTAGACATTAACTTTCTCTCTTTCATTCTCTCACTACTTATATTGTTATCAGATTTATAATTCTTTGTTTTTTGTATTTTTATATTAACTTATCTCTCTCAGTTTGTTTATATTAAATTGTTATAATTATTATGGCTTTAGCTTTATATTTTTTGTGAAAGGCAGCCAAAAATACCTAAAGCTACGATCCTTTTCCCTTTCCTGGGTATTACTCAGGCACGCTGATACAACATTATTATTGTTGACATAAGACAATTTTGACGATGATATGTAAAAGAGAAGATTGTGTTTGATACCTAACTTGTTGGTGGGGAAGACAGGTTTTCCTGCAGTAGGCGCTTTATGTCTCTTCGATAGCTGTAATTATTGCTCTTACAGACTTCACATGAAGCTATTACTACTCTACTATCTAAAGTTTCTACTTACTTGAAGGATGGAACGATGTCTTTGCTGAAGTCATTCACCTCGTTGTACCAACTCTGCATGGCTACGTCCCACTCCTGCACGTCGGTTTCTTCTTCACCAAAAGACGACGAAGTGACCAAGTTCTGACCCACGGAGAAGCGATCTGGGAAACAGTGCGCGAAAACTCAGTTTTATTTAGTGTGTTATATAACGACGCTGTATCGACTTCTAGGTTATTTAGCGTCGATGGATTTAGCGATGGTGAGATGGTATAAGCCAGCGGTGACCAAAACTCGAACTGCAGTGATTACATGCGACAGACAGCCTATGAAGTAAGGAGACGGAGGAAAGGTACTTGGCATGAAAACTACAACCAGTGTTGGTTTGTATACTAACATCTTGATCAATCCCGCGGATAAAAATCTCAAGCTTTGCTGTATCAGTAATGTCACTGCTGTCATCAAAAGCCAATGAATAATATATGATTTTTCTTGCTCCCTTTTTAACCTTCCTCTTGAATATAATCAGGAATTTTCTAAATTCTCCTCTCGATACTAGGTCGAGAAATTCGTAGTTTTTCAAAATTGAAAACGTATTATGAAAAGTTATTTAAGCTATTTTAATCATTTCTCTTTTGAGAAATTCTGTTCTATTAAAAAGCTTTAGAGCACGAGATATTTCAAACCCCATTAGGTAGCTGACTTCCTTACATTTATTTATCTCATCTTTTCTTCCTGGCTATGATTTAAGACATGTCAATTCCTGGCGTTTAACAGTTCATTGGCACATAATATTGAATCTGTTTTTCAACAATATTATTATTAAATGAATAACTAATAAATAGTTACCCTCATCTAAAGCTTAAGAAGATTAAAACTGAGATAAAACCTAATAATTTTATCCTTCTAGGGAGGAGATTTGAAAATATCAATATTCACACACGCACAGAAGAATTATAGAAACACGTACTTAGTGGTCAGTAATAATAATAATAATAATAATAATGATAATAATAATAATAATAATAATACATTATTCAGCATGGCAATTAATGTTTCTGTATACTCCTAATTGAACCGTTGAGCAAAGTAAACATATATTTTGTTCAACAGAACAACAAAAACGTTCTCCTTCACATTCTTTACAAAACCAGCTCTTACTGCTTATAGAGACAGAGTTTGTAGAGCGATGTGATACCGCCACTGCTTGCCTTCAGTACGTGCATGAAACACACAGCAATGTACAGGAAATTCCTTGTACCCATTTGAATGTCTGTGATTACACACCCGCTTTGATCACCGCTGGTATAAGCCTATGGCGAGATGAGTCCGAGAATTCGCTACAGATTACCTGACATTCGCCTTACAGTTGGGAAAAGCTTCGGAAAAAATTAAGCCAGGTATTCAGCAGAAGCGGAAATCAGACGCACTCCCGAGCTCAACTCCGGGCTTGCAGGTAAACGCGCTTTCGCCAGAGCTATAGTCTACCAGTAAAATGCCTTCTTAGCTCAAGGTAAAATGTAACACTCCACGGCATTTTTAACGTAACTGACTTTGACTACATCCTTTACGTAGTCTAGAGTTTGAACGTACCCACATTTCTGCAGGGGTCGTGTCCGGAGCTAGGGCTACACTGGTCCGCCCAATACTGTGCTACTGCCGCCAACTCGCCGTCCCATTCCTGTAAATAGAATCAACAAAATCATCACTGTCATTATTATGTGATATTCATCGTCGTCATCATCATCAACAGCAGGTCTGGATTATAACTAGACTTCGTTGAATTGCCACACGCAGCATGCAATCAGGTTGCCGATGTACGGTAGTATAGAGGGGGTGGGCGACCTCCCGGTCTCGTAGTATAAGCAGTTCATATTAAGAGTAGTGACCGGTCCAAATAATAGAGCAGCTACAGCTAATGTATACCTAAGTAAACACTTGTTTTTGAATTACTGTGGTTGGAATAGTCAAAGCTTAACATTTGTTCAGTGCAGACAGGAATTCAATCAAACATACTACAATGAGAGTGTTGCTGTTACAAATAATTGCCCCTGGAATATCTTACCCCCGCAGCCAGTCTTGACCCGTTGGGGAACGTGGTTGGATGCTGTTAATTATTATGCAGAACATTACGGAAAAATAATGGAGGTAATTGGATAGCACAGACAGTTCCGCTGTTGCAGCTGTAAAATCATTGGCTTCTGAACAGCTATTGGAAGATATTCAGTTCATTGATTCTAATTTTAAAATCGTGTCCAAAAGCATCATCCTGTTAGAATCGCCTAAACTACAACTCTCAGAAGCCCTTAATATAGTGGATAAAGTATCACAAACCGTTATCCAAAATAACAATTCACTAATTTAAGAAAAAATGAAATGTAAGTTGAGAAACATTATTGCTAAAAATTGTGCCTATTCACAACTTCGTATTATAAATTATGTACTATCGGGTCACGACAAGGCATCTGAAGTAGTGACTTTCCGTTTTTCAAATATGTACGTATTACATCGTGTGATGTTTAACGTACATTTTCCCAAAATAAAACTGTTTAAGTGACCATCGGAGGAGGTTACTTTGCAGTCGCTGAAAATGTACGTAACTCTTCACTGCAATGCATATATTCAAGGATGATGTGAGTATCTTACATTAAATTTTAAGAGTTAATATATCTCACTATAAAATATTTGTGTATTTACATGTTTAGACATTTCCTACTTCAATGATCATTCATTATATTTCTTGACTGCAGAATAGAGGTTTTATTGTAACCGCAGTATACTGCTCAGTGTTTACATTAGAGGCATACTCAATCCGTTCCACGCCCCCTTCTCATACAGTCTATACCGCGTGCACAGTAAACCTTGCGATTCTTGTGGCAATTCCACGAAGTCTAATTATAACTAATGAACTGTTCATCAGAACCTTTTGTTGTACTACCTTGTAGCCTCTATAAGATTTCCATTCTACAGTCTTCTGTGCACGACGCCAGAAACTTTGTCTGCTACAGTGCTCCCATCGTTCTACCGAAGTTCAAAGGTGTTTGTCGGGCGTTGCATGCGTGCACTTCACCTCAGCCTGTTGTGCTGCTTAAGGTATTATTTATTCGTAGTAATGTAGTTAAAACTATAGTATGTTTTTAGGACTACGAAGGGAGTATCGTTCATGCAAAGTGTAGTGCAAGCTATTGTGTTTTTTTCTGATTGTTTGAAAATGTTGTATGGCATATTGCTACGAATTTTTGTAGTTTTAAGTTATGCAGAAAATGGAGGAAAGTTTCCGACATGTCATTTCAAACATTAAAACAGATTAGTCGAATAGGCCCTACTCGTATTTTAGAAGAACCTTCGGAGATGTTATAAATGTATTGAAGCAGTAGGACACATTGAACATCTCTTGTAACACAGGTGGCCTATGGTAATTACACCTATTTTCCTTTTTATTTTATCTATAAACATTTTGCCCGCTAAACAGAGTTTAGAACTTAAACTTTGTGCCATAGAAACGGGGCGCCGTCTGATTTAGCTTTAAATGTGCCATGCGTATCACAGAAAATGTCACTGAGTTTGCGATGATTCATTATATTATAAGGACGACCATATACTAGAGCAGCGATTTTCAAATGACGTGTCCGCGTAAAAGCCCGCATTTCTGCCAGTGGAATGTGGGAGAATGCTATAAAGTAGCGAGGAAGAAAGGACTAAAAATTATTGTCGAAGTAAATTTTGAAGTACCATAATATGATGCCTACATTATTGTAAATGGCTGATAATAAATATTTTGAGTCTCATATAATGTCGTAATGCAGATGTAGAGTTGTACGAGTAGATGTGCGTGTCGAGGAGAATATAGAGCAGGGATGCAAAACTGTGCTACAGTTGAAGCACACGTCATAACCCGGAACACGTGACTCATCCCTTCCCTTCAACCCTCGCGTCATTGTACGGTAGGGGGAGAAGAGAAGAGAGAGCAGTGTGTTTGCCAAACGTCACAGAAACGTCATTGAAGGCTCCGGCCTTGTGGATGGGGGAGGGAGCTCTTTCCCCATGTTTCCACCCCTTTCTTCCCTAGTTCTGCACCCGTGATGGAATGTGTTGCGTGCTGACTGTGCTGTTGTGCTTAGACTGGCCGCCATGCACCACACCACGCGTTCCTCTCCAGCCTTCGAATCCGTATAACATAGCTGTGGTGTGATTTGCCGTACCGCATAAGAATGTGGAAATAATATTTCAGATCTTAATATGCTACGCATTTATTTTTACAACTTGAAGAGCAACAAAACTGAACTGAAAAACTGTTTCTTGCCAATTGGATTTAAATTGCTTCCTGCTGAATAGATTGGAATTCAGACTGACGAAGAAGCTGTGGGATGGTCTGAATGCGAGTAGCCTCAACGATCTCCTTACTTACCAGCTTATGCATGTCGGCTGCGGGTGGCTGTGGGCCGGGGTTGCCCCGCGTCTCCTGTCCAAGCGCCACCCGACTGCGCACCTTGTTGTGCGCATCAAGAATGGCCTGTTTATCTTCATCACTCGTCACTCCGGAGTACCTCACATCTGATCCACATTTATCTCCGAAACCCTGAGATAAAATATTTTAACATTTTACTAACATTATTTACAAGTGTATTTAACTAATTGCAGATTTCATAACTTTAATGTTGGCTTATGAAATCCGTTTTGTATTACAAAGTTCGTTTGTTATTCAATATATTTCTTAATCTAACGAACATTATGGTTATGAGAAGAGGACTACAGTTTTTGGAATTTTTTTTTAATCCACCACCAACAGAAGCAGGCTTCCAATTACAGGTGGCTTACATAGATATATACACAAAATAGGCTACATAATAAGAGAAAAAAAAAACAAAACAAACAACACAGACGAAAGAAAGAAAATACATAATGGTAATAGATGATAGAATATAATATTACAGTTAATATAGTGCCAAATGTCAATATAATGATGCAATATTATTTAAAAACTAGAGTGAAAACATTATAATACACTTCTTCATAATTTAAATATTTAAGGAAATACAATTCTTTTTAATATTTTATGAAATTGTTCAATTGTTAAACTACAATCCAATTGAGAATCACAGTTTAAAGACAGAGAGTTGTAAGTATTAAGGCTGGTTCACAATAAACCGGAAACGGAAACGAGAACGAGAACTGAAATATTGTTAAAATAAATGTATTTAAATATGAGCATTCACAATAGTTAATTGTGAATGCTTACATTTAAATACATTTATTTTAACATTATTCCCGTTCTCGTTGTCGTTTCCGTTCCCGGTTTATTGTGAACCAGCCTTTACACATAACAAACAATGGAGAGTTCTTGAAGAAAACAGTTCTAGGAATAGGAATAATAAAAGTTTTCTTCTTCTACTGTTTTACAATTTTAAACTCTATTGGATTATTGTCATAGGTATCCTGCAAGCAAAACTCAGCTCGGACTCCTCGCGGCGCGCATGCTATACGCCTCTTACTCCCCTGCAGTAGGCGTGAGGGCATGATGGGAATGTGAGCATACGTCATCTGCGCGAGACAGTCACACCCGCTGGTTTCTGCGCACTAAGTTTTCCTTGTTGGATACCTATACATTATCATATAATTTACTAATGATCCTCTGCCGAGCAGTGTACAGATACGGAATTAAAATTTTGAGCGAGTCTTGATGGAGTCCACCTGTATGTAGGCAACAATTTCGCACGACTTTTCACAAGTAGCATACATAGAGGGGCTCTTGTTTATTGTAAATGCGCACTGTGTTTTAAGCGAAACATGTAGAATTATATAATAAGGGACCTCCAAATATTATTTCTGTATCTGTACATATGAGTGGCCAAAATTTCATTTCCTTTCCAAGTTCACTTGTAAGGCACCATGCATCAGCAAGCTGTTAAAATATTGTATTCTTGATTAGGTTGATTCATTTAGTCACTGCCATTCTTTTCTATTGCTGTGACTTTAAAACATGTAACTGTTTTGTAGCGTAAGTTAATTGCCATTTCGTCCACACCTGTGAAGTAACGGTTAGCGCGTCTAGCCGCGAAACCAGGTGGCCCGGGTTCGAGTCCCGGTCGGGACAAGTTACCTGGTTGATGTTTTTTCCAGTGTTTTCCCTCAACCCAAAATGAGCAAATGCTGGGTAACTTTCGATGTTGGACCCCGGACTCATTTCACCGGCATTATCACCTTCATCTCATTCAGACGCAAAACAACCTAAGCTGTTGATAAAATGTCGTAAAATAATATACTAAAAATTGCCATTTCTTACCGAATATATGCAATTAGTGTGGTCGTCGCAGACAGAACCGTAGCCACAGTCATCGGCGAGAGCCGCCACTGCCAGACCCATTACAAATATCAGAGCATTCATCGTTGATCACTAAAACAAATCAGACATTTTTAATTTACTTTCCACTTTCAAACTGAAAATTTTTCAGAAAACTAAACAAATAATACAAAGTACCTCTAGTGGTGTATGTTGAGAATAAAACACAATTTTTACGCTGGATCAAAATAATTGTGGTGAGTTTTGAATCCTGCCTGGAATAGGGATATTCGTTCGTTGTCAATGTCTTGTACTGTGCTGTCTGAGGAGAAGGTCTGATGTCGATCCTACTTTATACGAGTCCTACTCTGTGTCAAGATTGTGTCAGTTTGAGCTGAGTCCAGATAATGGAACGATTTTCGCTAGGAACAACAATATTATGGATGTACATAGTAGTATTATAGTAGAGGCACACAGTAACTAGACAGGTATCTACTGTTAACTGTGTGTTGTGCTTTCATTGAACCCTTATTATGCGCAGGTCCATTCTCCCTCTGCCAACAGAAACCCAGTACCCACGAAGTATGAAAGATCGCTGAAAGCCGTATGAAGAATGTGTGTTCCAGCAACCCACCAAGGATGAACTTCAAATTTATATCGTAAGTACTTTTTGAAGCTTTTGTTCCTTATCGGTCAGTATTCGCAAATATTTTATTTCATCTTTTCTTCATTGCATTCCGGTAGCTCAGAGAGTAGAGCAACTGCTACAGACTGGACGGTCGTGGGTTCACTCCCGAGTGATGGCGGGATTTTCTTGTTGCCATACTTTCAGAACGGCCCCGAGTTTCACACAGCCTACTATCAAATGAATACCGGGTCATTCACGGACTAAAAGTCGGTCGAAGCGTAGAGTCGACAACACCACCTCATTCTAGTGCCGATGAGCTCTACCTCCATGGCCCCCAAACACTATCGTGGCGTATTCATGTAGCCTATAAGATTGACAGCTTTAGTGCAAAGCATTCTAGTGTTAAAATATCTGGTTTATACAACAGGATTTATAGCACTATAATCTAAGAGGAGGGGCAAGAATTGGGAAATGCCTTCGTACGTAGATCGCTGGAGTGGGCCCATTGTAAGCGTACTACCACAGTCTAGTAGGCTATATACAGTCACGAAACTCAATACTTAGGGAATATGCATCCATAGATAGTTGCTAACCACTAGGATCGCTACTATCGCCTCATCACAGACAGTGCGAATTAGTAACGGCACAATCTATTGATCCTAGTACCCTCAACAACTCAAGCTTCGTGACTGTATATACTAGACTGTAATATTACGCGGAGAGAGTATACCTAAGATCTCCGCGCTACAGATTCCCCTGCGGGGACACCCACCGAAGTTCCCGATCCCACGAGCACCATGAGACCCGAAAATGCACACAGAAGTTCAGAGACAAACACTTACCCAAGCAGTAACGCAGCCGTTTGGTGAATTCTTCGCAAATATTTCCGTAAACTGGATCGCCGATCACTGAAATGTAAGGAGATAAGAAAATACAATAAATCACATTCAGAATTACACAAGATCATAGCTGAGCACCCAAGTCATAAAAATAACGTCATTAAAGCGTGAATGATTTAATATATAGCCAAATAGAAACGGGTATAAGAAAGGCTAAGTCATAAAATTAGCAGTACTTGCTAACTTGTTGCTCATAATCGATGTAGATATTCATTCTTAATAATTAATTAATTACCATAATTATAATGGTAGTAAATTTATTACAACGAGCATTCCAGTTTAGATTTCTCACGCTACTTTCCGAATTATGATCGTTTTCTATAATATTATAGTCTACGTATTTTGTCCTGAAATCATTTCACGTGGCTGGACACATAGGCCTACAAACCACCTTCTCTGTGACACAGAAGAAATTACATTCAAAATTTCAGTAATCGTAGGCTATTTATTTTTTCTTAAAGTGATGTCACTTCACGTATTATACTATTGAAATTTCACTGCAACTTTTGACATCTGCCGATATGTGAAAAGTATGTTCAGTACTTGTCTGAGCATGTTATTGGAAGCTACCCTAAAGGAAATTAATGTTAAAAATGCTTTGTTTAATTAATTAATAACCGTTTGTCAATATCATATTTCTATCAAACTTATTGTAGGCTATACAATCCATATCCGTCCACTTATCTTAACCCTTAAATTGGTAAAGCTTCATTTCTCACACTAGTTTATTAAACCGTGTCGGACTGTAAAGAAAACAACTATCGCAATGTCCATATTTTATATGTTGTACAATATTTGTAAATTTTATGTTTCTTCTGGAATTAATGATGTTTTGTTTAGTCTTTTCCAATTATTTATAATTGTGCTATTTCTTATTCTTTTTCTTCTCCATTGTTTTCTTTTTTTTTCCATTATAACAATTGTATGGTAAGCTTAGTCTTCTAGGCAGCCTACACTTGGAGGAAGCTGAATAAAATTTATTCGAAATAAAAAAAAGTATTGTAAAATTTTAATTTTCCTATCAATTCTTTCTATTGTTCTATTAAAGTTACAGCATATAGCCTATTAACTTGTTGTATCCTATAGGATACTTTGTCAATTTAAGGATTGATTGTTTCGCTTATTTCAGGTCAAAGTCAACTAGAACTCAGTTTATTTTAGTTGACTATTTAACGACGTTGTATCGGCTATTAAGTTATTTACCGTCGATGGATTTCGTAATAGCTTGATAGCATTTGACGAGATGAGACCAAAGATTCATTATAGATTTCCAGACATTCGCCTTACGGCTGGGAAAAACCTCGGAAAAAATCTCAACTAGGTAATCAACCAAGCGGAATGGAACTCAGGCCCGAGCGCAGCCCGAAACAAGAGTCAAATGCGCTACCTCCTGAGCTACCCCTGGGAATAACTGGAATCTAAACGGCCTAGTCTTGTTCTTCTTTGTGACTATAGAGAGTCTTATTCCTTTTTTGGGACCTGAAAATATCTACCATAGTAGTACGCGTAATGAGGATTGTTTGATTTCAGTGAACCGTATATGAAAATATTTCATTTTTATAACTTGATATTATGGCCATTTTATTTACATAGGAGTCTGTGCCCTTAAAAATACTACAGACTCAACTACTAGGCCTATATCCTTACTTGAATCAATACAAGGATAATGGTATAACAACTTATGTTTTATTTTCATAAAATAAATTTTAAAAGTTCTTAAAATTGTTCGCATGCATCAGTAGGCATACATACATTACTGAACTCCTTCATTAATTTTACATATAAAAGAGAAATATATTCCTTTGATCTGCCAAAGTACTGAAAGATTACTCGCATTTAATGTGGATTTGGAAAAGAACCGCGGCTTAGAGAAATGTACAAGTTGAGAAATTTTGAAGAACTTTTTTGTCATATGCTATTTCTTACCATACGAATAATAAATAAGTATTATACATGATCTGAGTAGAAATATGAAGAGAGAAATTAAGAAAAAAAAATACACACAAAAATTTTGCTTACAGTAGGTTGAAAAAATGCCAGACAGCAAAAATGGAGAAATTCTATCTCCACTAAATTATAACTTCACTACATGTTTATATACAGGGACATCATTTTATTTTTACTAACATTTTTAATATTAACCTGGCTATACCTTTAGAGAACTGGAAACACAGTTTGCTACCCCCTTCCACAACTGTAGTTCGATGATACTGGCGTAAAACACAAAAAATCACTCTACTAGGTATAGGAGGGAAGAAAAGTAGTTCATCCATTTACGTAAACTAGGAAATATCGCGATTTTCAGTTCGATAATTTTCATTAGGTTTTTGTTTAATCAAAATACAGTACTGTATTAAGAATAAGTACTGTCTACAGCACATTAGCGTACAATATAGAGAGAGAAGTTAAATTGAAAAATAATCATAATATGAATATTTAAACACATTTTTGAAAATGGTGGCCGTTCATTTCGATACAGGCTTCAGTTCTTTTGTGCATATTATCGCACTATAGACTATTGTACCTAATTCCAATTATCAGTTTCGTCCTTCGTACTAGTAACTCATGTTGAAATAATTCTGTACCTACTCTATAAAAGAGTACCTTACGTACTGTAAATTCAATCTTCACTTCTGCCCGACCCTCACAGATAAAATTACTCAGACATGCTATCTACTGCGGTTATGCCGCAGGATCGTAGAAAGGGGGGAAATCACGTGACAGTTAATTACTTAACGAGGCCCTTTTTATTTAAGTTATTTTAAACAGTTGTATAATATTACGTAAACGTCCAGTTCCTAACAGAAATTAATGTTTTCAGAAAAGAGCTAAGACAGGCCAGCTTTTACAGAGGGGTGCAGCAGAAGCAGGTGGGGGAAATCGGGATGCGACGTAGGCAAACGGACAGTACCTGTGCTAATATATGATTCAATATTGAAAGCTCTTTCGTCACTGGAAAACGCGAACATATTTCTGGAACATACTATACTCACTAACTCAGTGCTGTTTACTATATGCGGCCTTCATTCTGTGTGAAGGACAGTTGGAACTTCATTAGTAGAAGCTATGGGAGTGAAGTACATTCAAAAACTCAGGTACAATAAAAATTGAAGTAAAAATAAAATGATGTCCCTGTATATATATACACACACACATTATTTCCTGCCTACACTGTTCTGAAGTAGGCCTATGAAGTATATTTCTGATCACATTCTCCGTGAAAGTCTAAAATCCCATATAATAATGGCTATAAGTATTTTATCTGCAAGGTTCGGCGCATGCGAAATGAAGTAGTACGAAGAACCCTATAGAGCATGTGTCATCTGACTGTACGATAAAAACGTTATTCAAATGCAGTCTTTCTTTGAAAGTTAAAATTTATTCGTACTAGAGTCTTCCTTTTCTTACTTTGGATTATAGTACCTACCTCTGTGTGAGTTTTCAAGCAGTGTTTCGACGTGATTATTCTGTATGACCTCCTGTCAAAACTCTTACACTCAAATACACAAAGATTTTTAAATATGAACACTTACCCAAGCTACGACACCGACTGAAGAGCTCGTGGAAATGCTCCATTATATAGTCATTTTCCGCACACTGGGGTGCTGATCACTGAAATGGAAGTTGATAAGAGAATATCATAATTCATATTCCATTTTACACAAGACAAGCGTTGATGGAAATCAGTCATAAAACATATTCTTGGGTAATGAGTGAATGATTTGAAATTTATTGAATACAAAGCTGGTGCGATTGAGTAAGAGAAAGAAATTACGATATATCACTATTTCAACACATATGCGAACAGATTGTAAAGCAGCAGTGATGAATAAAAAATATATCACTATTTACTAATTAATTTTTGTTAATCTATATTGGTATTTAGGCCTACCGTTAAATATGTTATGATTTTTTAGCTTTCTGTCTCTTTACTTTTTATTATTTACACGTAGAAACATACATCCGCCATCCCCCAAAATTTGATGGAAACGAAAGTATGCCCACATTTTAGCAGAGTAGTTAGGAGAATAGACATAAAGTACCACGAAAAACCAGAGGTATAATTATGCCTACAGATATATTCAGAACAACGATAGGAGATGAAGCAAGTTGAATACATATGCCATGAAAAATCAGATGTATAATGATACCTAGAGATAAATTTAGGATACCGTTAGGAATCAATCAAATTTAATTCAAATACCACGAAAAAGTAGAGTTGTAATGATACTTAGAAATAAATAGAGGACAAGGTAGAGGATGAAGCAAGTTGAATTCAAATACCACTAAAAATCACATGCGTAATTATTATAGACTTCCCTGAGGTAAATTCAGGTCAACGAGAGGAGTGCTAGCAATCTAGCGAAATTAATTCAAATAGGCCTACCACGGAAAAGCGGGGTCCGGCCCTTTTTCCAGGGGCAATTCACCCAAAGTGACCTTTCACACGGATAAATACGCTAGGGCAGTTCAAGCTGGATAATTAGTCCAATAAGATTCATCCTATAATTACATTCTCACCCAACTTATCCAACAATACCAAGCTGTCGTATCCATAACAACAGCAGTTTTGTTCATCGTGTCTTAACTGCAAAATTTTCGGTGATAGGTTTAATTTATGGGATTAATATTCTTTTAAAACTAAAGTCAGGAGAACGATAGGAATTCAATCAACTTGAATTCAAATGCCTTGAAAAATCAGATGTACAAATTATAACTAAAAATAAATTGACGACAACGATAGGAGATGAAGCAGGTTGAATTCAAATATCACTAAAAGCCAGAGGTAAAATGATACCTAAGGGCAATGGGACATCAAGCAAGTTGGATTCGAATACAGTGAAAAACCATAGAAGATCAAGCAATTTCAGCTCAAATACCACGAAAAGAATAGACATAATATAATGATTCCTAGAGATAAATTGAAAACATTGATAGTAGATCTGGAGGCTGAATTCAGATACTTCGGAAAAAAAAGAGGTAAAGTAATACCTAGAGATAATAGATCAACTTGTTGGATTCCAATTTCAAGAAAAACTTTAGAGGACGAAGCAATTTCAACTCAATATCACAAAAGAAACAGAGGTACAAAGAAATAAATTAAGATCGATAGGAGATCAAGCAAGTTGAATTCATATGCCATAAAAACTGAAGTATAATGATGCTGAGGACAACAACGACATATGGCAATGAAGCTTGAATTGAAATTATAAAATCTATGATCCAACAATTGGCTATTTTCAAGTAGTTTACAAGGATCAAACTATTGATGTGGTGGATCTTACTGTTATTGTTAGAGGATCAGCGCCAAAATTTGTAGTTAATTTTTAAAAGGGATTAGTTTTGGGCTAACAATTATTTTTATATCCTACTTTAATTCCATTGAAAGGGATTTACAAATTGTTCTAAATTATTTATATAATGCTTTTTAATGTCATTCTTATACAATCTTTTTAGGAACTTTGGTTACTCGTTCTAATAATTGTTATATCATCCTTTGTTGACACTGTATTCTTTATTAACCAATTATTGTAATTTTTCTTTTTTTGTCTTGCTGTCTCTGTTCTGTTATTGTATTTTTATGGTATCCTTTGTCTTTAATGACAGCTCAAAATTGAGAATTTTTAAAATAAATATCGACACGCTCTTCAAAATATTAAAATAATCCCGAATAAATATGGAGATTTCCTCCTAGTCTACACGACGGCTGCAGTAATATCATTTTTACTTGTTAAATTAACTTGAGAGTTTCATGCGATTCCCAAATAGTCTTAGTGGATGGTAGGACTACATTTAATTATGTGCGATATATTTCGCTCAAATGGGAAGGAAAATGTTGAATTAAATTTATACAGTTCATGACAAAAATTTGAATCAGTCGTAACAAATTATTTTCGTTCAAAGTAATTTCTAGCTTGTCCCAAATAATTTTGTTTTCTCTCAAATGGCACGGCCCCCAGTTGTCACTGTTTTGTAACATGTCATAAAGAATCGTCGGGTGCAAGGAAGTAAATTAGCTTTCTTAATCGCGATATTAGATGTAAATGTCACTCTGCAATACAGCAATATTTTACGTTGAGAGACAGGATAGCCGTTATTGCCTCTGTACGTCACTCATTTTAATCTATTACTTTCCTTCCGCAAGTCACGGAGAAACATTTTGTCTGCAATCTGGATCGAATATGCACTCTGTTAGTTCTTAGTTTGTCGGTCTCCTAGTCGGTCAGTTGGGCTGGTGGATTGGTTCACTGAATTGCACACAAAAGGGATTTTATAGTGCATAGAAGCAAGATATCTGACTTTGAATTGTGTGGTATGGGTAGCTACTGTACATGCTTGTAATTAATTTTAGAAATTTAAATATAGACTTACTCGTAGGTATATTGGAATCGCTTTAATAGCATTTATGAGAACTTGTCTTTAAATAATAGAACTATTACACTACTAGCCGTACCCGTGCGCTCCGCTGCACCCGTTAGAAATAAATATAAAGTAATTACATAATTGAAATAGGACATTTGATCCAAGGAACATTCGTGTTTGATATAAGGATAAATCGTTTATTATATTACTTAAATTAAATTGTATTTGTTTAATTAAAATGCGATCATTTTGATCCAGAGACCACTCCTTTGGTCATAAAAATTATTTTAGGAAATACAGGAAATGAATGTACAGAATAGCCTATCAAGTTTTCTGTGCATAAGAAGCTATTTTAATCTTACCTGTCCTCGATTCACTCAGAAGTTACTGTAATAACATTATAGCATTATGTCCATATAGAGAAACTACACTTTCCAATGGTGAATTAATAATTAATTATACAAATCGGTTAATTTAGCTTCCGATATTACTTCATACAAACACAGAAACATTATCTGTAGGCTATCTTTCATAGCTTTCGATTGTTGCTGTCCAAGGCCCCTTATAGACGAAGTCATTTTTTTTTTAATTTCATTATACGGCCTTAGATGGCAGTTATTTTAATTTTAAAACTCATTTATCTCATTAAATATCTGTCCTATCAAATTTTTTCAAGGAATAAAATGTATCGCAAATTATTTTTTAAAGAAACTTTTGTTATGTAACATTTTTCACAAAAATCAATAATAAGCGAGATATTTCGATTTATTTAATTCAGGCCCCCTTATAACCCCCCTTTTAAATGTATTTTGAATGCCATATAGCCTAAAATCTAAGTTACAACGAACTTAATTTATATTCCAATTTTCATCGGAATCCGTTCAGCCATTATCGCGTGAAAAGGTAACAAACATACAGACAGACATACAAACAAAAATTTCAAAAAAGCGATTTTCGGTTTCAGGGTGGTTAATTGCATATGTTAGGACCAATTATTTTTGGAAAATCGAAAATTACCAGAAAATTTTCGGCTACAGATTTATTATTAGTATATAGATTATAGTATTTTAAAATACAGCTCTAAATATTTTACTTATTTTTTATGGAACGAACACTGCTACACATAATATACATTATACCTAGTGTTCTGCCCAAGGGCAGGTCTTTCACTGCAAACTCAGCATTATCCAATCTTTTCTATTTTCTGCTTTCTTCTCAGTCTAGACTTAATCTCATCTATCATCTGATATCTTATTCTGCCCCTAAGTCTTCTCCCGTTCATCATTCCTTTCAGCGCATCCTTCAGTAGGCAGTTTCTTCAGCCAGTGACCCAACCAATTCCTTTTTCTCTTCCTGATCAGTTTCAGCATCACTTTTTCTTCACCCGCTCTTTCCAACACGGCTTTGTTTCTTATTGTTTTTTTTTTTCATTCCACATGCTCCATTCTTCTCCATATCCACATTTCAAATTCTTTTAGTCGTTTCTCTTCAATTCGTCGTAATGTCCATGTTTCTGCCCCATACAGTGCCATATTAAAGTACTTCACTAGTCTCTTCCTTAGTTCTTTTTTCAGAGGTCCACAGAAGATGCTCCTTTTTCTATTAAAAACTTCCTTGGCCAATGCTATTCTCCTTTTGACTTCCTAGCTGCAACTCATGTTACTGCTTATAGTACACCCCAAGTATTTGTAGCTGTCCACTTGCTTTACTGCTTCGTTTAATATTCGCACGTTTGTATTCTTTGCTTTTCTTTCGACAACCATTGTCTTCTTCTATGCATTTATATTCATCCCACAGCTGTCATTTAGCTCCACTAGCATATCCCTTAGTATCGTCTCCTCTTTTGCTAACAACACCATATCAGCAAATCTTATGTAGCTACTTTATTCTTCTTCCCCCTACGTCTCATGTTATGAAAACAGTTCTTCACTAACTCCTCCAAATAGATGTTGAACAAGGTAAATGATAAAGACATTTTTGTCGTACTCCTCTCCCTATTTCACTTCCTTCTGATATTTTTTCTTCTCGTTGTTTCATTCAAAGATTATTGAACAGCTTGCTCTCTTTTCTCTTCAGGATCCCCATCAGTTTTTTTTTTCCAACCCACTGTGTTACAGCTGACGTCAGCATTTTTGTCGTGTGTCCTTGATATAGTGCCCAGTTTGTGAGCATGTTGCTAGTACAGCTGACAATGGTATCACTTCCTATACACGTCACATTAGCCATTTGCCAAACATAGTTGTCAGACTGACTGCGGCAAATGTAAAACACTCGCACTTAGCGTTCCCATTACTTATTTCACACGCCAAAAACGGTGACAAGGATTGTAATAGCATTTTCTAAGTCCACAAATACTATATATACTTCTTTATTTTTCTCTAGGTATCTTTTGCCGATTGTTCGTAGTAGCACAATTGCATTCCTTATATCTTTTTGTCGGCCTCGGTAGCATAGTTGGTGTAGCGCTGGCCTTCTGTGCTCGAGGTTGCGGGTTCTATCATGGCCCAGGTCGATGGCATTTAAGTCCTGAACTCGTTACATTTATTGGCATTATTTTTCTTCCGTTTTGGGAGCAACACTGTCTCCGTAAAATCTTCAGACCGTTCGCCTTTCTTATATATTTCGTTGCATAATGATAGAATTCCCTTCTTGTTTTACCCCCCTGCTGACACTAAGGCGACCTGGCCGACTCACGTCTGCCGTGCTTTCACGTCCCTCATTGAAACCTCTAACCCACGTCGCCACTGTTCTGTACGGTAACGCCGTTTCCCCACATGCTTCAACAAGATCTTCATGGCATTGTCTTGCTGTGCGAACAAGGGCACATTGAATTTTCAACCAACTTCGCTGCTCTTGTTTTGTGAAAATGGCGAAAACACAACCGTTTACATCGATAACTCACACAAGACTATCTCTTCTCGCCACAGCGCATGCGTTTTGAATCGGAAGAGAAACTCCATTTACTGTGAGGTAGGTTAGACATAGATTAACATAATATGGTATTAACACGATATGATATAAGTGACAATAATTAATTCCGTCTTGTTTCGCTTCCACAGCAGTGTTGGCACTTTTAAAGTTCCAACTCACGTATTTTAGAAACAAATGTTTGCTAAGTAACCAAAGTGGAACAACTGAAACAAGTTTAATGACATAATGCTTTCTATTGTGTTGAGAAGGAAAATTTTTGGTTTCCAACAGTGAAATCCCAAAATTATTATTCTGGAAATAATCACTGTAAAAGCCTCTGATCCATTGGATTGTTTCTTCTTCTTCTTTTTTTTTTAGGCTTAGATTTATAAAATAATTTTCCAAGATCACAAGTATACATAAGTACGCACGATATGAATCAACCACAGAAATTCGAAGAAGAAGAAGAAGAAGAAGAAGAAGAAGAAGAAGAAGAAGAAGAAGAAGAAGAGCAGCGAAATTAATTCATGTCCGTAATAGAAACCAAGTTATTATTTTAAATGTTTAACAAAATACAATTCTAACCATCAATGCTTCAGTGTATTTAATAATCATAATCTTTTTTACATATTGACATGCATTTGGCACAATATAGTATGATCCCATTTCAAGCCAAGAACAACCGATGTGAATACACATGAAGAAGCAATGTAGGATACAGTGTCGAATGCGTTGGTTTGATTTACACGCAAAGTCCCTTCTCGCAAGCACCAGTGCATTTTGAGCAGGCGGCACCCTTCTTGTATATGGGCTGGCTTATGATGTTCCCTCCTGGTCCATAGTTGCAGACGTAGTACTTGTTAAACCATCCGTCATCGCCCTTGTACGCCACGAATCCACAGCCAACATACTTTGTTTCAGCCCATATTAGCTGGGTGTAGTGTCCGACTGGTTTACCGGAGGTTGACCTACGAGAATAAATCCAAATTAGAATCTCTTTCAAAGAGAGTAGAGAGTAAACTTGCAACCGCAAGGTAACTAACTATCTTTTATAAGGTTCATTTGAAACCCATTTTTGTACAGTGGATTTGGATTTTACTGCACTTATTTCAAAGATATGTTCTGGTCCTGTGAATGAGGTCTGAACCCCATTCTTGGCCACAGTGCCAGCTATCTCATTGTCCTTTATGCCTTTATGACTAAGCATTCAATACAGTTCAACTGTATGCGGGACGAGAGTGATTGCAGTTCCTGGTAACGTTATCATACCAATTTTGAATTGAATTGGTGGGAACTGAGTACTATAACTGCAGCTTGACTATCAGTGTGGATGAAAATTTGTCTGTTCTCATACCCTCTTTCAGAGCACAGGCTTGCAAATTCTTGAATAGCAAACATTTCTGCTTGAAAGACAGTGGCAAATCGACCCAGTCTGATGCTGCTGCGTGTCTTAGTCGATGCCTCAAAGATGCCTGCTTCTGATTTTCCTTTTAACCGGGAGCCGTCAATATTACCCTTCTATCTAATGTTTGTGCTTACTTGAAGGCTGGGACGATGTCTTTGTTGAAATCTTTCACCTCGTTGTAAAAACTCTGCGTGGCTTTGTCCCACTCCTGCACGTCGGTTTCTTTAACACCTAAAGTCGACGAAATGTACACGTTCTGACCCACGTAGAACCGACCTAGAACAGTGCATGAAAATTCCATTTTTTTTAGTCTGTTATATAACTACGCTGTATCGGCTACTAGGTTATTAACACCGATATAATTAGTGATAATGAGATGGTATTTGACGGGATGAGACCAAGGATTACCTGGCATTCGCCTTACAGTTGGAGAAAACCTCAGCCAGAAACCCAACCAAGTAATCAGCCCAACCGGGAATCGAACCCATAGCCGAACTTAGCCCTGGATCAGCAGGCAAAGGAGCTGTAGCCTGAGCTATACCGGCAGAATGCCTTCTTAACTGAGTGTAAAATGTACACTCTGTAGGATTTTAACGTAACTATGACTACAACATTCTTCATGTTTTGAAGAGAATTTGAACGCACCAACACTTCTGCAAGCGTCGTGTCCGAAGCTGCACTGGTTCGCCCATTGCTGTGCCACTTTCGCCAACTCGTCATCCCATTTCTGTAAATAGAGTCAACAAAATCACCATCATTATTACGTCATAGTCATCGCGGTCATCATCACCAACAGCAGGTCTGGGTCAGAAAAAATGAACTGTATCATCAGAACCATTACCTTTATAGGTAACTTATGAAACCGGATTTCGCTACAGACTAGGGCTCCTCAAATTCGTCACAATACTGGATGGTTACTGATCCTAAAGATTCCGAAATGATCTTCCCCTACGAAGACTCGAACCTGCTCTCATTCCGTATCTCTAGTTCAAGTCATGACATGACGCCTCACACCATACAGTTACTTCGTTAGACAGAATGTTTCATAATGAATTATAAATAATAAAGTGCTATCGAGAAGTCTCTCCGCAGTGCTTGTGTAGCCGAAAATCCACCACACAGAGAATTCAAGTGTATTTGGTAGAGAATTCAAGTGGCAGCACTGGCCGCTAAGCATATGATGGACTGGGAGTGTGAAGTTGTCAAACCGGAATGAATGGGAGAGTGCCAACTTTCTACAGGGTTGTATTGTAGGGTTACTAGAACTAATAGAGCTGCGGAGGGACTTTTCGATCGCACTGTATTATTTAATGTAATGTAGCTAAACATTTCAAATAGGCTACTTTGTGAACGTTTAAGACACCTAGATTTTACAAAACCTTTCAGATCGAACGTTCGATTGTAATGACTATTCCACTGTCGCATTGTGCATATTATTTTATGGACGTGTTTGTACGAGTGCACAATGCTAATTTTTTATTGTTAATATTATGATATAACTTATTCAGTTTTGTGTGTAAAATTGTAGTGTACTTTGTAAATTTGTAGTGTTTTTTGTAACGCAGTTTTACTCCTGGTTCAGTGTTAGAGAAGGCCGTATGGCCTTAACTCTGCCAGGTTAAATAAATCATTATTATTATTATTATTATTATTATTATTATTATTATTATTATTATTATAACTAAGTTCAGTAATCAAAGTAACTTTGAATACGCCTACAGATTTCTATGAAAGTTTTGTTATGAAAGCAATGTGTTGATCATGAAATTCATAAAGCATGCATTTATCCCAGCAATTTGAATAATAAGCATACAGAATTATGCTGAAATGAAGTGGAAAAGCTGTCTCGTGTCGATTGGACTTTAACTGCTACCCCTGATCACATATAACAGATTTATCAGTCTAATGGACTTTCAAGACAACTTTTATCAATTTCGCTAGTGACTGAAATAGAAGTCACGTTATAATCCTGATGGTATTGTATGGAGTAATAGCTTGCAGCAATGATCCCATCTTGCGATTGTTATCAGAAAATACATTTTCGACGGTGGAGATCCAAGTGGTTGTACGCTTTTATATGTTGCCATTTCATGGCCAATCTGATGTGTGCGTGCGTTCGTGAATGATCAGGGCTATTACCCACTAAATTGATTGGAATTCAGACTGTCGAAAAAGCTACTGAAGGTTCTGAATACGAGTAGCCTCAACGATCTCCTTACTTACCAGCTTATGCATGTTGGCTGCGGGTGGCTGTGGGCCGGGTTTGCCTAGCGTCTCCTGTCCAAGCGCCACCCGACTGCGCAGTTTATTGTGGGCATCGACAACGGCCTTTTTGTCTTCATTACGCTTCACTCCGGAGGATTTCACATGTGAGCCGCATTTTGCTCCGAAACCCTGAGATAAAATATTTTAACATTTGATAAGATTCCTTAGAAGTGGATTTAGCTCACGGCAAATTTCATAACTTTCACGAGGGCCGATGAAATCAATTCTGGGTTATGAAATTAGTTTGATATTCAAGGTATCATTCTTGATCCTACGAACAACAATGGTTATGAGAAGTAGTCTGCGATGTTTGAAGTTTTATTCGTCTACTGCAGTGGTTCCCAAACTTTCTGAAGGCGCGACCCACTTTGGCGAGACTTTAGTTTGCCACCCTCCCCCCCCCACTACCGTATCGGTTCTTGACTCCACTCCAGAAATACAATCTCCTGTAAAATCATAAGTACTAACTATAATTTTACTCAAAACCTGTGGATACCTCGAGAAGTACGATATTAAAGTACAGCTTGTTTTGAGTAGACTATTTTCCGAAAGAAACTCAAAACAATTACGACAGTCACAAATGAATGGATACTGAATCCTTTGCGTTCAACTGTCTGGAATTCAAAAAAATATGAAGGAAAAACTCATTGAAATATGTACTAACTAACAGGATATTAAAACTAGACCTTTTCTTCGCAGAGCGTTCATTAGTTTTGCATCAAAATGATAACTCGAGTTTGAAAAAGAAGCTCTTAAATTTTTATAACATTTGCAACATCATATTCATGCAAATTAAGTTTCTCGTATATGATTACCATCAAAACAAGATCGAGAAATCTCGAATTTGAAAATATCACTGTATTATCGAATACTTATTCCAGATTTGAGAGGCTACGTTCTGAAAAACAGGCACATTTATCAACAGTAATCTCACTAGAGGTTTTGATTTTATCGATAAATCTGCGAATGGAACACGAGCAGATTTATCTAGAGAAAATCAAAACTCGAGTGGGATTTAATTGACTATTACACGATTAGAAGAAAGTATATAAAGATTAGAAGTAACAAGGTACTCCAATACAATAAAATATTAATTGACTTACGAAAATGCAACTTCAAATGTATTATTGCACCATTACGCTAGATGGCAGTTGTGCCAACTATGTAATCTTCATTGAACTCTGTAGACGGTTACTAGTCAAGAAGGCTTTGTTGATTCAGTTTCGTTTTTATTAAAACATTTGCATTTCACTTCAATCATCCGAATCCCAGTAATCAACGTCACTTGATAGATGATTTTCAATAAATCTTAGTATTAAATAATCTCTGATACGTGACTATCCATAATATCATATAGCAGAAGCTATAACATAACCTAAATAATATAAACATGTGTTAGAAAAGTTTTAATTAGGGATGATGAAATAAACAAGAAAAGTTTTAATTAACGATGATGAAATAAAAAATAAACATGAATAATTTTAAAAGAAACAATTATTGAAAGTACAATTTTCAAATTTGAGTGTTTTAGTGGTTGGTGGTTCAGTTGATGTTATATTGGACGTGTGCGTAAAAGAAGTGAACTCGTTGTTGTACATGGTGTATTCCTCAACTTATTCAGGATTTCCGAATGGTGCTCTTCATTTATTTGTAAATAGGATTTCAGGGAAGATGCATAGCTATGACCAGTGATTCTTATTAATTCTTGTTATTGAATGCCAATGCGAGTCATATTTGAAACTGCTGTGCATCGACTGGAGTGGTTTGTAATTTTCTGTTTTTTTGACGTCCAGACCAGTGCAGTTTGAAATGTTGGCAAACAAAGAAACAAATGCTAGGGACGCGATAAAATTAAACAAATGCTAGGGACGCGATAAAATTGTGCGATAAGCAGCCATGATTGGTTGAAATACGTCCTTTCCTGCCGTTTTATTGGTCAAAAGTAGTATGACGTAGTAAAAGCGTAATAGTCACGTTAATTATTTTTTACTTTAGCCTATAATTGTTGGAGATTTTTTATTTTCTTTTTAAATTTTCTGCTGGAGAACTAATGATAATAATCAACGTGATGTCAGACACATACAGTAGGCATATATATGTATTTAAAAGATTGTAATTGAAAATTATATTCACTAATTAATTAGATTTTAACTGTTATTATTTGAATTGTAATTATTGTATGTAATTAAGTTACCACTGCCACCGGATGTTTACCCACTTGCAGTGTAAATAAATACATACATTCATACATTTTTCATACTTCAACGATCTCTCAAAATATTCTATTCTTTGTTCAGTTGATTCATTTAATGGCTGCCAGTTTCTCGTATTGCTGTGACATTAAAAGATATAATTCTTTCAAAGCTTAACCTAATTGCTATTTCTTACCGAATATTTACACATAGTGTGGTCGGCGCATACAGATCTGTAGCTACAGCCATCGGCTAGAGCAACCACTGCCAGACCCAGTGCAAATATTAGTGCATTCATCGTTGATAACTAAAAAAACAAATAAGATATTTTAAATTGACACTCCTCTTCCAAACTGGAACATTTTCAAAATAATATAAAATAAGTAATGTAATAAGTAATAACATTTTTGTTAGCATTTGGTAGTGTATGCAGAGCACAGTTTTAACGCAGGATGAAAGTAATTGAAGAGTTTATTTCCAAAGTGTCGTAAAGCCATGAAATCACGATTTTTTTTATTTTCTTATAACTAAATTCAGATGTGATTGCGAATAATTTGTAATTTCTTTTATTGCCTGTATACACATACGAGTATACTGTGTTTCTCGTGTCATTGGAAATGGTAATAATTACCTCATGTAACCTGAAGTTACGACGTTTTGATACTAAATTATTTATTGCCATAAGTTATGTTCTGGGTGGCATTTATGAACATTTAGATAGTTTAAACACAACAGTGTTTACCTACATTTCGCACATTGATTATCAAGTGAAGTTTACCAGTTATTGCAGCACTTAGCCTACATGAGCAAGATACATTTCAAAATAAATTTTCAAAACATGAAGTACATTAAATTGTCTTCAGTCATCGCCATCACTGTCATTATCATGAATATAGCCAGCTAGAGAAAACATTTGTTATTAAAACGTCATTGCAGGATGGTTCTCAGTTATGCCGAGTTTATTATTTACAATCATATTTATGTCTTTCATTTTCTTTCGTTTCATTGTCTGGTCTAACTTTTTATCGGGGCTTCAACTCCTCTTCAACTTTGTGTGAAAACATCCTGACATCCCTGAATATATGCGTTTGCAGACCACTTTTTGCACTTATCTCAATATATTTCAACTCTGAGATGTTAAAATCCAGTTTCAATTTAATATGCTTCTTAGCTGAGGATTTCCATGTGTTGAGATGCCAGTTCTTGCCAAGAATATATAGGTGTACAGTGCCAACATTTTCAAAATATTGTTATATTCAGTAGGAAAAGAACACTTCCGGTTTTTCGCACCATCTTTTCGACCCATCCAAATAAATGAGTCTCTAATACTATTCCACTATCAGCTGTAAGTATCCATGTTCCTGTATCACGTGACGTCCAGAAAGCAGCGGATTGGTCAAAACGGAGTAAGACGCATTGGAAATAAATTTAATATTCATTGGATTTGCGTCACTTTGCAAATAAACGCAGTTTTCAGATATCTATAAACATAGGATAAAGACGTGTTGAGTCTAAAACTTTGGTATGATAAAAGAACTTTCTCCTAACAAACTAATTAAAGTAAGTTCTTAATTTAATTTAATTTGTACGACTAATTTATTTAACAATTTAGTATCGTATAAATATGTCCCGGTTTTCTATTTTCAAAACTGCTCACCCTGATATAGGGGATACTATCACTTTTCATTTATAGTACGCATTTTAGTGCAAAGTATTCTAGGCTAGTGTTAGTTGAAATGGCAGGTTACACCAACCGGATTTCTAGCAGTTTATATGAACATATTTTAAAGTAGGCCTATATAGACTAGGCCTAGATATGAGCATAATAATTTATTAAAAATTCCCTTTTATGAGGTTCAGAAGATTGTAATGGAAATTCAGAAGGCCTCTCTTCAAATTTTACATTATCATCTATATGTTAACACGTAAATTTTTGTTTTAATGTACAAATCGAATCATTATTTTGCTAGTTTCATTTCCCTTTATCTTTTATGTTTGTTAATTCCAGATCCCAATGGTCAACCACACTTGAGGACGAATGATTTGAAATTAATCTTAGTAGTATGAACTGAATTTGATCTCAACTCTGTTACATCAATGACATGCCCTGTAATGAAATTATTTGTTAACTAAGTTTGTAATTATGATACTTACCTTCCGTAGTCGACTGACTCAGCTGAATCTGAATATCTGGGATTTGTTTCCAGTCTTTTATACGATGCCTTTGGGACAGATTGTAACAATTTATGTGATATCTGGATAACAGGTGCGTCCACAACTGTTTGCAGTTGCTTCAAGGTGAAGGAATAGTTTATAAAGGGTCTTCCAATAAGAGTGTCATGCTTTTAACATGAAACCAGTCGTATAAACGAAAGAGGTTTATTTATTTATTTATTATTATTTTGAAGCACACTTAATGTCATTACGTATAGAAGAGAACGTTAGTTAAATGGCCGCCGCCCCTTCGTTGGGTTGCGCGTATACGGGTCTTCCAATTTTCAGTGACAGATAAACATAAACCAGGCTCAATTTGACGAATAACGCGCTTTATATTGTTCCTTAGGCCATTAACTGTTTCTGGCTTTGTTGGCCAGAAATCATTGATTTAACGTAACCCTTTAAGAAGTAATCAAGCGGTTTTAAATCACATGATCTCGGGGGCCAATTAACATCACCACCACGCGAAATGATGAAGTCTCTGAACATCTCTCTAAAAAGGTCGACTGATTCGTGAGCAGTATGACACGTGGCGCCATCTTGCTGAAACTAGACTTTTCTGAGATCTATACTTCCCAATCGAGATAACAAATAATCCCATTTAATAGCCCGGTATCTTTATCCATTGACAGTAAGAGCCATTTCTCGTTCATCCACACCACACAGTAATATTTTGAGGATCAAGTGGTCGTTTTTGAATATCCAATGGATTTTTAATGCTCCAAAATGGGCAGTTTTGTTTGTTGACGAAACCTTTGTTCTCTCGCAGGGACGATTACGCACACTGTACACTTCACGTAATCACGAAATACTTCGCGAACGGATGATCCATTTTGATAATAAATTTTAACGATTTCTATGCGTTATAGAACGCTGTAACGTTTCATGATTATTTTTCAACAATTTCTGTAACCGTGAGAAAAATATGACTGCTATAGCTTCATAAACACGGGAGCTGTTATAATTATGTTAAAAGTAGGAGACACTTATTGGAATATCCTTTATTAACACTGTATGCAAATAAGCCACAAATATTTGAAAACAGGGAAGTAAAAAGTATGTGCTAGTAACAGTCCAATGACAATTGGCTTTGTTAAGTTTTATTTGATTGAACAGCTGATAGTATTTGTCATTTGGTGAATAATGATGAAATAACTTACGTTCTATTATGACAATGTGACACCTATTTTCAGTAGCTATATTTTATGCCTGTGCAGCTGAAACTTCATTCATGATAAATACAGTAGGCCTATCGTAAAATGTTTAGTGAATTGTCAGTGTAAGGCGTTGCCTTTCGTCCTCCATTCTAGGAAACAGCAACCCGAAAGATTGCACCGCAGCTCGAGGCTTACAGTGTTTTACTATGTCTTTATGTGGGAATGGTTTTGAGTCCGAACGGTCGCTGTCTTATGGATATAATGACTCAGCAATATGATCCTATCTGTCGATTCAGCCATGTTGCCTCAAGATCCGGCAGAGTTCCGCTAGAGTGCTCTTTCTCCTCCGACCATGAACCATGCTATTGAAATTATTATGAATATTGAAATGGAGAGTGACGTTGGAAGGATAGAGGAAAACCAAACGTGTTGTGTTCCGAGACTCAGTATCAAAGAAGATGAAGGAAACGCTAGAGTCAAATAAGATTTTCTAGTCGTATAGGAAAATACATATTTTGAAATTAAAATTAAATTTTAATCATTGTTTTTCAGAGTAAGGGAAAAAATTTAAGTAAGATGTTAATGCACTTCACATTCAATGTATTCTACATGTAGATTCAACTTACTACCCTGTCAGTGCAGAAATCTTGTGTAGCTTCGAGAAAGATTTTCTTTTGAGCTAGGCTTATTATTTTTTTAGTTGGTTATTTTTTGGTTCGTTGGTTGGTAATTATATACCAAAGTTAGAATTTGTAAATTATTTTGAGGAACGTCGTTTAACTTATGACAAAGCGTAAAATAAAAATGATAACTAGGGTTAGGATTTTGATGAAATTGCATCTTTTCTCTAGTAAGCCAGAAACATAGCTGCTTTAGTATTTATAAGTTATGTGATAAGTGTTTTAAGACATATTTGTTAGGGCATTTTTTTTTGCATTTTTTGCCTGTTTCAACTCATAAGAGCATTTTTTGTTTTATTCGGTCATTTTTTAGGCATTTTCATTTAATTTTGGCCATAAATCCCCATTATTAATGTAAAATAATGTTTATTTCCTTTGTATTTTCTCTACATATTTTGTCCATTAATACCCATTATTTTGTATAATAGGCCTATTTTAATCGTTTCTGTACATAAATATTGTCATTTTAACGTAGTATACCCCATGTAATGGATCGGTCCAACCACCCCTTCAATATAGACTCCTCTGTGCCTCTTATTTCGGATAAGAGTGGCCTTGTGGTGGACTACATGGAAACTACATCAGGTAAAATAATTAATTAAAGTGTACTTAGAAAAAATTATGTAAAATTAAATAAACTCAAATGTTGGTAATAGAATTTAATTTAATTACTAGTCTAAATATTAAGTAGTACAAAACCTCTTTCCCTACTAAGCCAATAATGTAAGATCAATTTTAGGGCATTTTAAGGGGATTTTTAGGTCATAAATGCCTTGTTTTTAGGACATTTTTTCATGATTTATAGGTCATCAAAATCCTAGCCCTAATGATAACATATATACGTAATGTAAGCGTAAAATGAATGTAGAAACAGGAAATAGTGCCACAAAACAAAGAAAAAGGTTAATAATGTGTCATGGTATATTCATATGTTGGTAGCTCGGAGTCCGGAAAAAAATTGTAACCTGAAGTTCATTTTCCGTACTGGTTTGGAGTACACAGAAAGAAGTAAAATTTGATATAGTATGAAACAAAAAGATTATTCAATTGCAATTTTTAAGCCTTCTTTGGAAGTTGAAATTGATTCCTGAAGTTGGTACTAGCGCCTGTTTATTTTCTTACCTTTGCTTTGTAGTAGCCACCTGTGTGTGACTTTTCAAGATGGATTTCGATGTGATTATTCTGGACGATACCCTGTTAAAACTCTTACACTCAAATACTCGTAGCTTTTAAACGTAAACTCTTACCCAAGCAATGACACCGACTGGAGCACTTGTCGTTAGGTAACGCTACATTATATAATCATTTTCTGCATACTGGGGCGCCGACTGCTGGAATGTAAGGTGATAAGAGAACATCATAAATCATGTTCCATGTCACACAAGACAACCGCTGAGGTAAAAGCAGTCATAAAATTTATTATTGGCTAATGAATGAATGATTTAAAATTTATTCAAAACAAACTGATACGAATGAGTAAGGGCCAAAAATAATGTAATACCACTATTTTGCTGATTTGATTTTTGATAATCTATATAGTTTACTCTTAAAACTTTTAATGATTTTTCAGCTTTCTACCACTTTGATTCTTCATTATTTACGCGCTTAATACATGGGGACAGGCACACATGCGCCATTTCCAGAAATGATAATTTGTAGTTGAACTTTGGAATGCATATTCCAGGAAAACGGAAGACATTGGAGTGGTGATGTTGGGGGATCTTGTAGAGCGAATACCAAAAAATGTGTCCTCCATTGGTTTTTTGCGTAACATTGACGGTTTGGCCGTAATTTCACTGAACATCGGTAAGAAAGTGTGTGATAGGAAAACGTGGCAACCACCATTTAATGACGATAGGAGCAAATTGGAAACACGACTAGAGCGGGAAAGAAGAAGTGCACAGCCACCAATGTTCATTCCTTACGCGTTAGGTTAGTGAACCTTTCATGCAGTTACGTACATAATTTTGCAACTTAAACGTTAATGTTACGTGTACACATGCTGCAATGTTGCCATCTGTTCGCTTTTTAATGATATTTCAAAATCCGTTCACAAACAACCAAAAAGTTATTAAACGTTTATGTTTAACTCCCTTCCCGCATTACAGTTGAACTGTATTGGGTGCTGGTCATAAAGGCATAAAAGGCAATGAGATAGATGACACTGTGCCCAAGAAAGGGGCTCAGACCTCATTGATAGGGCCAGAACCCATCTTTGGAATAAATGCAGTAAAAGGCAAATCCACTATACAAAAAAGGGTTTAAAATTAATCTTATAAAAGATGGAGGAAGATTCCCAGAACTAAAGTCTACAGACTAATAATAAGAAAGCCTAGTAAAAATCACACCGATACTCTATTGAGATTGAAAAAAACAATCATTAAGAAGAGCTATCTGCTTCCTAACTGGGCATGGTGCTTTCAAAAAACACCTTCAAACAATGGGAAGGTTCACTAAGTGAGCTGAACACTTCAGTGTGTTTGAGAAATTTTTCTGTTTTACTATGTATGGTATCAGTTACCTGTATATTAGACTACTATGCCTAGGCTCTGAATACTTCTGGCAAATCAATTCAATGGCTGGGTTTTCGTGAAGAAAATATTTCAAGGCTGTAGTCATAATCTTATCCCTATTTTGGGGAGCACAAGAATCAGACCACATTATGATTTTTTCAGATTGGGAATATTGATTACAATATTTTTCAATATTTTTAGTAGTGCATATGCAATGTGGTTATCTGAGCGACCTGTGACGAATTCATTTCACATGGCGCAGTAAAACTTATTTATAGTGGATACACTTTTTCTTCCTTTGTATTCTCCAAAACGTATATCCGGGTCAGAATGAGATCTACTTTGATTCTACTAATAAACGAAGTTTATGAGAAAGAAAGAATAGAATAAATAAAGAGAAATGAGAGAAATGAAACAAGAAAGAGAACAGAAAAAAATTAATAAATACAGAAAAAAGGAAGAAGTAAGAAAATGAAAAAAGAAAAATAACTAAGTAAAGGAAACAATAAATAGGCCCTAAGTAAAAAAGAATTATAAAATAAAGAAGCAAATAAACAAAACTGAAGAAAGAAAAAATAAATAATGAAATGAAAAAAAGAAGAGATAAGGAAAGAAAGAAAGAGAAAAATAAAAGAAAAGCAACGACTTGTCTTCTCTGGATACACCGTATTTCAACAATTCATAAGTTATAAATTATAACGGCTGCGGCAGCAATGAATGGTAATAAAACGAAATGTGAATAACTTATTTTATAGGCCTACAGTGTTGAGTACATAGCACTCAGGGGAAAATTCTGCCAAATAACCCATACTAGGAATTTGATACTTTCTTCTCCTTGTAAAATCGTTGAAGCATGTTTTATCCTCTGATATGTGGGCTTCGATCTTTAGGAATGAAGACAGATTACAGAGTCTATACCTCACTATTAGGCCTACTGTTCTAAATAATCTAAATATGTTGACAAATTATGTATTGTATTCATATTAACACAGCATAAGATGAGTTTCTACGAATAAATTATAATATGAGAAAAGTGCAATAACCACACAAATGTTGTTTGAAAGCTTTGATATCTCAAATACAAACGTTGGAACTTTAATACTGACAACTATTTATTTATTAGTAATACAAAAATTATACCTGTGTGAACCTTCTACCGTCCTTCAATGTAGTCACCAACATTGTCAGCAACTCGTTGCCAGCGATGTGGAAGTCGTAGTATCCCAGTACCGTCGCCTGTTCTGTTGATGTTTCTGAAGGAGCGATCTACTGCCTACAGAATCTCGGGAACAGTTCGGAATCGAATGCCACGAAGTGGTTCCTTCATCTTTGGGATCAAGTCATAATCACAGGGGCTTAAGTCCGGTGAATGTGATGGATGGAAAAGCACTTTCCAACCCCAGCGACGGTACAGATCAGTTACAGGTAGTGCCACTTGCGTCGGAGCATTATCCTGCAAAATGATGGGAGAGTTCTACAAAAAGTGTTGCCACATCCTTCACAACGCTGATCTCAGATTATGCTCCAAAAATGACAGAAATACTGTACATCAACAGTCTGTGTTTGCGGTACGGTATGTGTTAGATGACGCCATCACAGTCGTACATAAGAATCACCATAACGTTCACATTAGTAGGGGTATGACGAACTTTTGTTTTGCGTTGTGACCCGTAATGACGCCAATCATTTGGTTGCCGTTTAAGTTGAGATCTGTCCCATGCCTCATCAAGCACAATAATACGGCGCAGCGTAAGAAAGCGTCTCCATCACAACTATAACGCTCCAAGTGAGTTTGAGCGGCGTCGTTTCGCATCCATCGCTGCGCTTCCGTCAAATGGTGGGGAACCCATCGCGATGCAATTTCCCTCATTCTCAGGCGATTCTTTAGAATATACAGCACAGTTGTATGTGATAAGCTTAGCCTAACTCACGTATCGTCCGACGTCGATCTCTGTCTAACAGCGAGGCAACAACCTGCACTTGCTCGTCACTGACACTAAGGCGACCCGGCCGACCCATGTCTGCCACGCTTTCACGTCCCTCATTGAAACCTCTAACCCACCTCGCCACTGTTTTGTATGGTAACACTACATACAGTCCCGAAGCTTGAGTTGTGAGGGTGCTAGGAACAATAGACTGTGCAGCTACTATTTCGCATTGTCTGTAATGAGGCGATATTAGCGATCCTAGTGGTTAGCAACTATCTATGGATGCATATTTACTACGTATTGAGCTTCGTGACTGTATATACTAGACTGTGGTGACACCGTTTCCCCACATGCCTCAACAAGACCTTCATGACATTGTCTTGCTATGCGACCACGGACACATTGAATTTTCAACCAACTTTCCAACTTCGCTGTTCCTATTTTGTGAACATGGCGAAAACACAACAGTTTACATCAATAACACACACAAGACTATCCCTTCTCGCCACAGCGCATGCGCTTTGAATCGGAAGGAAAACTCCATTTACTGTGAAGTATGTTAGACATAGATTAACATAATATGTTATAAGTGACAATAATAAAATTAATTCCGTCTCGTTTCGTTTCCACATCAGAGTTGCCACTATTAAAGATCCAACTCACGTATTTTAGAAACAAATGTTTACTAAGTAACCAAAGTGGAACAATTGAAACAAATTTAATGACGTAATGCTTTTTATTGTGTTCAGAAGGAAAATTTTTGGTTATTAACCTTGAAACCTCAATCTTATTATTCATGATATAGCCTAATCTCCTTAAAAGCCTCTGTTCCATTGCATTGTTTCGTCTTCTCCGTTCATTTTTTTAGGCTTAGATTTATAAGATAATCTTCCAAGATTGTAAGATGGACATCCTCTTTCAGAAGTGTACAGAGGTACGCAAGATATGGATCACCGAAAGGAATTCGAAGACGAAGAGCAGGCAAATTAATTCATGTCCATAATCGAAACCAAGTTTATTTTAAGTGTCTAAGAAAATCCAGTGCTGACCACCAATGCTACAGTGTATTTAACAAGGCTATATCACCGTAGTCTTTGTTATATATTGACATACATTTGGCATAATACAATATGATTTCATTTCAAGAAAAGAAGACCTGATGTGAATACCCATGGGAAGACACTGACAATGTAGGATCCAATGTCGAATGCGTTGGTTAGATTTACACGCAAAGCCCGTTCTCGCAAGCACCAGAGCAATTTGAGCAGGCGGCACCCGTCTGGTATATTGGCTGGCTTATGATGTTCCCTCCTGGTCCATAGTTGCAGACATAGTATTTGTTAAACCATCCATCATCGCCCTTGTACGCCACGAATCCACAGCCAACATACTTTGTTTCAGCCCATATTAGCTGGGTGTAGTGTCCGATTGGCTTACCGGAGGTTGACCTACGAGAATAAATCCAAATTAAAATCTCTTTCAAAGAGAGTAGAGAGTAAACTTGCAACCGCGAGGTAACTAACTATATACAGAGTGTTCATGAAACTTCTTTAAATCGGAGTGCAATAACCGAGAAATAACGTAAACCACAAGTGAATATGATCAAAGAGATATTTTTAAGTATCAACGACCATAAATTGAACAAATTGATTATGAAACTTGATTGCAGATATCACATTCACTGACGACACTACCTTCCATAGTTGTGAGAAAGTCAGTCGACACAGTTGTTATATAAGGGGATCATTCCATGCAAAAAAGTATGTTTTTGAACTATGATGTCTCAAAAGTTAAGAATATTGTAGTAGGTTATTTTGTATGTTCTAAATATGAATTTCAAGCAATACTATATTTATACCTTTCGTAGTTTGACAGCAATCAGAATTTAAAATATTGGTTTAACAAAGAACACGATTTCATTCATTCAAGTTTTCTTACTATGTAAAGAAAGATGGAAAAGTGATTTTAATGCAATTCGAAAAAGGAGAGCCTTGTTTTAAATGCCCTTAAAATGAAAATATATATATATATATATATATATATATACTTTTTAAGTAGTTATCCACCGTAAAATAATTTTAAAAAATATAGAACACAAAATGCAATTCATTTTTACAGAAAAAAAACATGTGTTTAATTCTTTAGGGTATATTGATTCCACTGTGAAAATGTCAGAATGTTGACTTAAATATCATGTCAGTTTTTAATAAAAATAACTCACCGGAACAAAGGAGATTAACATGTACCTCTCCCGTCGTATAGAAATTTGCGCGATCAAGGTCAGGGAGACGGACGGTTGAGATTACTCAACGTTATGAAGTCTCGCGAACGCTGAGACCGCCACACTTAGCAAGCGAATTTTAACCGTCGGAACAAAAATTAACAATTTTATTAATTTAATTATTCACAGGTTTTTTTAAATAAAGTCATAAAACTTGGGAGATGGATTAGGAATAAGATTTTCTTAACCCAGATAAGACTGACGTCCTACATATAGGACACCGGACGTTTCACACAAATATGTTAATAACAATGACTATGACAGACTAAATATAAGAAAAAAATTGGAGGCAATTTATAACACATAAGGATTATGGTATCATGATTGCCGACTATGAAAATCTTACACAACAATGTTAAAAAAATAAAACGTCAGTCTTATCTGGGTACGAATGAAATTCGCATGAATTTAATTAGTTGCATTCGAATATAAAACTATTTCCTTTTTTCAATGAGGTGTTTTATGAGCATGCCTTAATATTATTCGGATTAGTCTTTAAGGTATTAAAATATTGTTATTCAGGTTTACAGTGGCGTCTGTTTAGTTTCGATGACACTTCAATAGAGTGTCTAGAATATTTTAAATGATGGGTAACATGTAACTGCCACCCATTTTTCAGTCATCTGTATGACTGAAGTACACTATCTAACAAAAAGTAATTGGGCACCCAGGATTTTACGTGCTAGATGCCATGTTTCGGCGGCTACTATGCAGTGGTATGCAGACAATAATGTTCACCGTTTGGACTGGCCTGCATAGAGTCCTGATCTCAATCACATTGAGCACCTTTGAGACGAATTGGACCGGCGATTGAGGTTTCGAGAAATGCGGCCAACTTCCATTGTCCAACTGAGAGCCATATTGCAGAAGGAATGGCGACGCATTCCAGTGGATATCCTATACAAACTAGAGGAGAACATGCCTGAAAGGGTGGCTGCTGTTATAGCAACAAGAGGTGGTACCACGAGGTTCTAAAGGGGCAAAAAGAGTGTCCAATTACTTTTTGGTAGATAGTGTATTAATGATATGGCGGTCATAGTTGGCAGTTTAATTTATTTTCATAATAACATTATTATATTAAAAGCCCAAAATAATTCATGACCTCGCTGGCGTATTTTTAAAATTTTGTATAGAATGACCCAAGGGTTATTGAAGAGCGAAATGATTTAATGTTATGGAAGAGAAATTCGCCTGAGTTCAGTGTAGTGGTTCGTAATTACAACAAAAGTGTTTCATTTAATGCACACTAACAGACTCTCTTTGCCATGACGTCCTCGACAGGACTGTTCTCTTACATAGCCCTAAAAAAAGAATGGAAACAAAGACACAGTGGAAGCATGTTTAATAAGCTGAAACTGCATATCGTCGTTGTTCCTGCAATAACTCCTATGTGACATATTTATCGATTTTCATATTTTTGCTGTATCAAATAACTTAAATAGTGATACAGCAAATTATAAAATCTCCTATATGTAATTATATTTCCATATATAACCAGAAATGTTTCACATTGATAGATAGAGACTAAATTTGGAATATGCCCTCCGCATTTACATAGCATGTTCATCTCAAAGGCTTCTTTATATTTCTTTTCTCTTTACTTTTATAAAATTCCATTATTTGGTATTCTAGATCAGTACGTACAAATGACTAGTTATTTACAATTGGCCTATTGTTAGGAGTTTATTTCACAACTGAATGTAAACTTCGTTGTTTGGAGACGGATTTAATAATATATACATAGTGGATTAACCCAGATTTTCCCACCGTCCTTTTTTAAGGACAGTTGCAGTGCCTTCGGATATTATGTCATTGTTGGTGTTAGGGACATTTTATAAGTTGTGCGATAATGTTGGTAATATTTGTTAGCTTTAGAAAATATACGTTCCTTCTTTCAGTTTATTTCAACATCATTTAACCGATTTTTGAGAGTAACTAATGTGCTACTGTATTTTTATCACAAAAAAATTTTGGGCTTATCTGGGTTAAGATTAAGATGATGCCGAAGATATAGATAGGTGGATGAAGACGAAGATGCAGTGGTAGATTAAGACTAAAAATCGGAGACAAAAGTATGCTACATAGATGGATGAAGACAAATGTTTTTAAGATTATGACGAAATTATACGTAAGTGGATTAAGACGATGATGTTGAGTTTTGAACGTATTCACGATTTTGCAAACGTGTTCATAGATGAAAAAAAAAAAAACGATGATGATGAAAACACCGTCGAAAATAACCGTAACCTTATCGAAATTAGTGAATTCAGCATGCGTTTGTAAAGTAAATCCTGTGATTCTTTTCAGATTGAGAAAGTGTAATATATTAGCATTATATTTCCATTTTTCCAGCTTGTTCTTTTTCCAGATTTACTTCTCTTATAGTATTCATTTGACCTTTAATTATAGAGTAAACTAGGGTCTGTTGGACAGTCGGGCATGTTGGACACTCTGTACTTTAACGTGTTACCACGCCACTTGTAGACGTAGGCTCAAGTACTCTGCTATATGTAATTAATCACTGATCACACAATGTTCTAGTTATTCATCTGGAATTTGGTACAGGTTTTTACAATAACTAACTGTATTATGATAAATAATTACGAACACACATAACCTAATCTGATATCACAAAATATAAGGACCATTTTCTCATTATGTATTAAACATATGGTTCTGAAATTGTGTACACATTTGCTCTGTATTATATGTAACAAGTCCCTGCAGAAAGAATTTTAAAACTTCAATTGGATTTTCCAAAATACATTTTCAAGAATATAGCAGTTTTTTTTAAAATACATTATTGCTTTGCCAAATTAAAGTTCTTTAAATATTCACCTAAAACCAAATTTTCTGCATGGAAATTTGCATTAAACAATAATAAAGAAGTGTGTAAAATTGCATTACGTTATTTCAAATCGGTTCTGAGAAAAAGGTTTCTTATTTATTGAAAATTGGTTATTGCGGATAACAAGTCGTAAAGTTTGAATATTATGCATGGCACATGATTAATTAGTTTTTACCTCCTATAACCCACAGCAACAACAATAACAACAGGCACTGGTTATAGCAAGCGAAAGAATTGATACATAAATTATTCTAAATCCTAAAGAAAAATAATTTAAAAAAATCAAAAAAGCTAAGTAGGCCTGACTGGAACACAGAGGAGGGGCGTGGTACTTAAGGAGCCATGGTTTTTTAAATTTTAAAACTCATTTAGACTAGTTTTTAGAAAATGTGATTTTTTATCAGTTTCCACCTAGGCCCTACATCTCCCCATAAGGCACTAACAATGGTGCTGTATAACAAAGGAGATCAATCGACTGGTAATATGTTTGGTACGTAACTTGTTGGTGGGGAAGACAGTTTTTCTTGCAGTAGGTCCTTTATGTCTTATTAATGGCCGTAATTCTTGCTCTTATAGACTTCACATGAAGCCATTATTACTTTACTAATTATAATGTTTGTAATAAACAGATTAGGTCTAAATTGGCTATGGAGAGAACTAGGGTCTATAAACACGAAAACTATTGGAAGAATAGTAAAAGAGAGGGCAAACGAAATTTCGAGACAAGATATTTTTAGTAATATTAAAGACCTAGGATCACTAAAATACTATAGGGAGGTTAAGCAGTTTTGGGAACAGGAAAGATATGTTAGACTAAATTCAAGGGAAGAGAGAAGAGGAATGGCATGGTGGAGATTAGATATCTGGAGACTCAAGAATAAGAGAGGGAACGTAGAGAAGGATAAATGTCCTTTGTGTGGACTAGCTGAAGACGCAATGCATATTGCGCTAAAGTGTCAGGCAACGAATGATTTGAGACACAGTTGGGTAGATAAAAAATTTCTACAAATAAACGCTATAGTAGCTTATAAAAAATGAATGGTCACCTAAATGCCAGCAATCTGCATAAATTAGGAAAATTTCTTTTTAGAGTTAAAATTAGATGGGAAGAGAAAGTCAAAGCTCTAACGGAGATGGAATTATAAATGTTGAGCAGTCACACGGTAAGAAACTACGAAGAGTAGTCAATGAAGTTAACAGAATAATTCTTTAGAGATTGAGCATAAAAAATGAAAAAGCTACGGTAGGAGTTTTAAATACATGATCTATACTTATTATTAGTTGTGTATTATTATTATTATTATTATTATTATTATTATTATTATTATTATTATTATTATATTATTATTAGTTTTATTATTATTATTATTATTATTATTATTATTATTATTATTATTATTATTATTATTAGTAGTAGTAGTATTATTATTGTAAAGAGAGGATACTTATATGTTCATTATGTATTAGTTTTTGTTATATTTGTATTGAGAGTGATGGCGGATTAATAAATGGAATACATCTAATCCGTCATGACGTAAACATAGATTGATGTAATAAATAAATATAATGTTTGTTCTTACTGGAAGGATGAGACCATGTCTTTGTCGAAGTCGTTCACCTCGTTGTACCAACTCTGCGTGGCTTGGTCCCAATACTGCACGTCGGTTTCTTCCATTCCAAAAGTCGACGACATGTACACGTTCTGACCCACGTAGAACCGATCTGGAACAGTGCGTGAAAATTCCATTTTCTAGTCTGTTATACAACTACGCTGTATCAGATACTAGGTTATTAATTAGCATCGATAGAATTGGTGATAATGAGATGGTATTTGACGGGATGAGACCAAGGATTACCTGGCATTCGCCTTACAATTGGAGAAAATCTCAGCAAGAAACCCAACCAAGTAATCAGCCCAACCGGGAATCGAACCCACAGCCGAGCGCAGCTCTGGATCAGCAGGCAAAGGCGCTGTAGCCTGAGCTATACCGGCAGAATGCCTTCTTAACTGAGAGTAAAATGTACGCTCTGTAGGATTTTAACGTAACTATGACTACAACATCCTTCATGTTTTTAAGAGGGTTGAACGCACCCACATTTCTGCAAGCGTCGTGTCCGAAGCTGCACTGGTCCGTCCATTGCTGTGCCACTGCCGCCAACTCGTCGTCCCATTCCTGTAAATAGAGTCAACAAAATCATCATTATTACGTCATAGTCATCGCGGTCACCATCACCAACAGCAGGTCTGTGTCAGAAAAAATGAACTGTATCATCAGAACCATTTGGGGAGAAAAGAACTCTCCCGTCTCCGTCCTGTCTTTCCTGTAGTTTCTGCTGTTTTGTAGGTAAGATTTGGTTGCACAGAGCCCTTCGTAGATCACGTGTGGTTAGCATGATGATCCCCCCCCCCCCGCCTTTATAGTTGACTTATGATACCGGATTTCGCTACAGACTAGGGCTCCTCAAATTCATCACAATACTGGATGGGTACTGATCCTAAAGATTCCGAAATGATCTTCCCCCACGAAGACTCGAACCTACTCTCATTCCGTATCTCTAGTTCAAGTCATGACGCCTCGCACCGTACAGCTACTTCGTAGGACAGAACATTACATAGGCCTATTGAAGTATAATAACCTAATATTATTTAATGTAATATAGCTAACGTTTCAGATACTTTGTGAACAATGGTAAGGCACCTAGATTTTACGAAACCATTCAGATTGAACCTTCAATTGTAGGTGATTATTCCCCTGTGGTATGGTGCTTATTATTTTTTTGACGTATTTGTACGAGTAAGCCTACAAGTGTTAAATTATTTATTATTGATATATGACATAACTAAGTTCAGTATTCAAAGTTACTTTGAATAGACCTACAAATTTCTATGACAGTTCTGTTATGGAAGCAATGTGCTGATCATAAAGTTTATAAAGCGTTGGGATAGTAAAAAGATGACGTTCAGAATATTAATTACAATAAGCCATATTGACTGTACAAATGAAAAAAGTGCAATTAATAAGTTATCCGACCAGTAATAATCTCATTTCCCAGAACAGGGAAATTAATATAAAATATCTTAATATAGCCCTATGCATTTATCCCTATAAAATTATGCTAAAATGAACTGAAATAGCTGTCTCGTGTCGATAGGACCTTAACTAATAACATTTTTAATTTTTAATCTTCCTCAACTTGGTGAGGTTGCCAAAGACAAAGAATGGTAAACAGTAACATTTAAGATGTGACATTAAAAATGTCTTACAAGAAGTTTGTTTACAATAAACTGAAATTTACAGTAAATAATGTTTAGAATAATTAAAATTTGTAGTAAAATAAAAAACAGATAAGAAATAGAATGAGAAAATTCAACTGTAGTTTGAATTGAAGTACAAGTATCGCCGTAAAATCTGCAGAGAACCCTTCAAAGCTATCAAAGACATTTCCTTAATTGTTGTTGGGACTGCAAATTTATGACGGAATGAGACGAATTGTTTTGTTATGGTCCCTCTAGCGCCCACCATTAATCCGATGACTTCTGCATCCCTGAGTTTATACGATGTTTTGTAATAAGGGATAGTTTGCCCTTTTCTCGGTTTTATTCTGATGCATCTCGAATCTGATGGTCCGATCCAGAATGTAACATTTTGTCTCTCCAGGTTTAAAATCTACTGAATTGATTGAAATTCAGACTTTTGAAGAAGCTACAGAACGTTCCATATGCGAGTAGCCTCAATGATCCTACTTACCAGCTTTTGCATGTTGGCTGCGCTTGGCTGTGGGCCGGGACTGCCTAGCGTCTCCTGTCCAAGCGCCACTCGGCTGCGCAACTTGTTGTGGGCATCGACAACGGCGTTTTTATCCTCATCACGCGTCACTCCGAAGTACCTCACATCTGAGCCGCATTGATCTCCGAATCCCTGAGATAAAATATTTTAACATTTGATAAAATTTCTTACAAGTAGATTTAGCTCATGTCAGATTTCATAGCTTTCACGAGGGCTGATGAAATCAAATTTTTGGATTATGAAGTTAGTTTGATATTCAAGTTATCATTTTTGAACCCACGAACAACAATGGTAATGAGAAGTAGTCCGCGATATTTGCAGTTTTATTCTTCTGCTGTGTTACATTGGTAAACACTATTAAGTTGTCACATTATATTATATTTACCGTACGATGAAAGAGTAATGGAACGGAGAAAAATTCTCTCCGGCGCCGGGATTTGAACTCGGGTTTTCAGCTCTACGTGCTGATGCTTTATCCACTAAGCCACACCGGATACCACCCCGGCGTCGGACAGAATTATCTCTGATTAAGTTCCAACTCTTGGGTTCCCTCTAGTGGCCGCCCTCTGCACTACGTCATAGATGTCTATGAACGTAGGACCGAAGTCCACACATGTGCTGAGGTGCACTCGTTATGAGTGACTAGTTGGCCGGGATGCTACGGAATAAGCGCCGTCTTAAATCACGAAGTGATTTACGCATATCATATATATTATTTTCCATGCAGATATTCTGCGTCATCATACGATGAAAAATGTACTTCGGTACATTAAAATAATATATATATATATATATATATATACTTACCGTGCTTTAACTGTCGAGATAGTTAATGTTGATGAAAATGATAGGAGAAAGCAGAAGTAGCTTTGTCTACCAGCACTTTTTCCACCACAAACTTAGTGACCTACCATTAATTTAATCCTGACGTAGGAGGTCAGTTATAATTGCTGTTATTACTTCTGCTACTGTTACTGCTGCTGCTACTACTACTACTGCTACCACCACCACCACAACTGTTACATGTTTACGCCTAGATCTAAGCTGGATAATATTAGTAAGCTGTCATCAATCACATATTTACTGTCACAGTTATGACGTAGTATGACATTATGATGTTAGTCAACTGTAAGATATCAGTAGTGTCTTTCTTTTCTATAAAGTATCCAGTTATGTTGCTCCATGAATGGTCGAAATATATTCAGTGAGTTATCTTTTTAAATTTTCTGCTGGAGAACCAATGATAATAATTAGTGTGATGTTAGCCACATGCGTTCTGTTTCTTGTCCTTCTTCCTTTCAAGGTTCCGATCTCAATTCCATCTCTAATGGACCTTTCTATAGATCTGCTGTTTTAGGGTTGTACTAGTATGTTAACATTCTTGATAGTCTGTTACTATCCATTCTGTGTAAGTGATCTGTCCAATTCTGTTTCTGTTATCTGCTGTTTTACTTGATATTATTATTATTATTATTATTATTATTATTATTATTATTATTATTATTATTATTATTATTTAGTAGTAGCAGGGGTAATAGTAGCAAAAAGTAGTTCATGAGTATTACTCCAGAATAGTTTTAACATGAGATGTCTGTACTTGATTTGCCACTTGTTTAAAATGTTTTGTAGAAAAATGTGCCTGATCTACTAATTATTTATCAACATTAATCTCACTAGAGTTTTTTTATTTATCTAGAGAAAATCAAAACTCGAGTGGGATTTAATTGATTATTACACGATTAGAAGAAAGTATATATAGATTAGAAGAAATAAAGTACTCTAATACACTAAAATATTACTTACTTACTTACAAACGGTTTTTAAGGAACCCGAAGGTTCATTGCCGCCCTCACATAAGCCCGCCATCGGTCCCTATCCTATGCAAGATTAATCCAGTCTCTATCATCATATCCCATCTCCCTCAAATCCATTTTAATATTATCCTCCCATCTACGTCTCGGCCTCCCCAAAGGTCTTTTTCCCTCCGGTCTCCCAACTAACACTCTATATGCATTTCTGGATTCGCCCATACGTGCTACATGCCCTGCCCATCGCAAACGTCTGGATTTAATGTTCCTAATTATGCCAGGTGAAGAATACAATGCGTGCAGTTCTGCGTTGTGTAACTTTCTCCATTCTCCTGTAACTTCATCCCTCTTAGCCCCAAATATTTTCCTAAGCACCTTATTCTCAAACACCCTTAACCTATGTGTGGATAAGCATCAGGGCTTCTACCGCGTTGTCTTGGTGTTATTGGCTGACGTTTCGACCGCTGTGTTGTGGCCATCTTCAGAGCAGTTGTTGGATAAGTAAATTGTCTGCCAGCTCTTATATATATATATATATATATATATATATATATATATATATATATATAGTAGTCTCGATGGGGGGAGTAATTGCAAATATATAAGAGCTGGCAGACTATTTCCTTATTCAACAACTGCTCTGAAGATGGCCACAACACAGCGGTCGAAACGTCAGCCAATAACACCAAGACAACGCGGTAGAAGCCCTGAAGCTTATCCACACACCATGTACACCAGCCGCGGAAGCCTACGCGAACATCCTTAACCTATGTTCCTCTCTCAGAGTGAGAGTCCAAGTTTCAGAACCATACAGAACAACCGGTAATATAACTGTTTTGTAAATTCTAACTTTCAGATTTTTTGACAGCAGACTAGATGATAAACGCTTCTCAACCAAATAATAACACGCATTTCCCATATTTATTCTGCGTTTAATTTCCTCCCGAGTGTCATTTATATTTGTTACTGTTGCTCCAAGATATTTGAATTTTTCCACCCCTTCGAAGGATAAATCTCCAATTTTTATATACACTAAAATATTGACTTACTAAAATTCTATTTCACTAATGTTACCTCCACCGGAAAGTTTGAACGGAGCCGCCATTTTCAGTTGGCTATCTATGCGGTAAAAATGACGATCGCAAAGCACGTTTTATAATACCGTAAAGCATTTGCAGTCTGAAATGTTGCAAACAAAGAAACAAATGGTAGGGAAGTGATGAAAACAGAAGAAATAAAGCACTCTATTGCAATTAAATAGATATTAATTGACTTACTACTCGTAGAATTCTGTTTCACTAATGTTAGCTTCACCAACAAGTCTGAACGGAGCTGCCATTTTCAGTCGACTGTCTATGCGGAAAACAAATGACGATCGCAAAGCATGTTTTAGAGTACTGTAAAGAATTTGCCGTTTGAAATGTTGACAAACAAAGAAACAATGCTAGGGAAGTGATAAAATCAAACAAATGCTAGGGAAGTGATAAAAATAAATAAATGTTAGGGAAGTGATAAAATTGTAGGGTAAACAGCCATGATTGGTCCTTTCGTACGGTTTTATTGGTCAAAAGTAGTATGACGTAGTAAAAGTGTAGGGCTAATAGTCACTTGAAATCAACATGTCCTCCTATGTAAAGACTGCCTTCGTTTTCGAATTTTCATTTCCTTTCTTATCTGATCCCTTTCAAAATTTATGAAGTTAATGGCTCCTTCACCACTTCTATTACGTTCTCTTTCGACGAGCTCTTAATGTTCTTACTTTAGTACCCATTTCATGACCAATTTATTTTGGTAATCCCTCTTACTACATCGTTTTGACACGGCTGCACCAACTTAATCTTTCCCTCTCTCTAATGCAAATCACAGAAACCTGCAGAAAAGTATGTTCTATTATCCATGTGCTAAAAAGAATAAATGTTCATCTTTTCTCTTGTTTAAAAAAGTCCCTTGTGCAGACGCTTGTGTTTCCCTATTTTGACTATGCCGACATTTTACAGACTAACATTTCCAGCAACAACAAAACGAAATTTCAAAGTGATCATAATTTGTGTGTATGTTTTGTAAGCAATGTTCGTAAATATGATCATATTACCCCATCCCTGGAAGCAATTGATTGGCTTAAACTAGTTAAGAAAATAAATTTACATTCACTTCTCCTTCTCTTCGGAATCTTGAACTCTTCTATTCCTTCGTACCTGTCGTCTCGCTTCACTTACCTTTCTTCCCACCACAATCTGAACTCACACTCTAGCCGTGAAACAATACTAACAATACCATCCCATCGCACCTCCTCATACTCATCCTCTTTCACAATAGCCCTGCCAAGACTCTGGAATTCGCTACCTGCTACCATCAGGGACTGTCGAAATAAAATTGAATTCAAACATAAACTTACTAGACTAGACGGCATTTCGGAAGGCGGTCAGCTGCTACATGCGCCGTAGCATTTCTGGCATGTGACGTCACAAGCTTGTACAGAAGAACCAATCAGAATCAGTCTATAACAAGTACTTCCCGAGTTCGTTTGTTCACGTGTGAGTGTTTCAATACATTGAATAAGTAAAACTAACATTTACTGTGTATGTGTAAGATAAATGAATGGAAGAATAAGAGTGTAAAAAGACAAGTATTGCACAGGCAGGCGCGGAAAACTGTGTTTAAAGTGTATAATTATTTTAAAAGTGTTGACGAGCAGAACGCTGCCGGCCATCTTGATGCTGACTGCAACGTTGCCAACGCGCAAGAAACGACTGCAGAAGCATGTGATGTGGGATTGAGAAACGTGTAAAGAATATTTTGGTGAAGGAAAAAGTATTTGTTTGGTGTCATGCTTACAGTAATCAACGGCTAAGGTCATCATTGTCTTTCGATAATTTAAATTCACTCCTGCGCTATTTGTGTTGCACGTGCGCGTGAAGTACGATGTGGCAATGTTGTACGCTGCCTTGCTCTCTCTATCTGTCTCTCTCGACACAAACGCTGGCAGACTACCGCCTTCCGAATTGCAGTCGACTCTAGGCACTTGTTTAGTAATTGAGACTCGTTTAGATATGGCTTCTTGTAAATAGTTCTCACATTCTATCACAAAATATTTCAATATCCGGTAATTTCATTGCTATATAATTTTATTATTCTAGGTTTAATTTGTATTTCAATAAAAAAGGATTTCTTTGTTCTTAACTCCTACAATAAATTGTCTAGCCTTAATTAATCAGATAATCTTTTCGTACTTTGATTTTCATTGTAATTGTAATTGTAAATTTAATATTAATTGCAATTGTATTCTTCATATTGTAGTTGTTATCCCATGGCAGAAGGGAAAAGAAAGCCTAATTGCTATTTCTTACCGAATATATGCACATAGTGTGGTCGGCGCATATAGAACTGTAGCTGCAGTCATCGGCGAGAGCCGTCACTGCCAGACCCAATGCGAATATCAGTGCATTCATCGTTGATAACTTAAAAAAATATATATATTTTAAATTGACACTCCACTTCCAAACTGAAACATTTTCAAAATAATACAAAGTAGATAATGTAAATAACATTGTTCTTAGCCTACTGTGGTGTATGCAGAGATTAAAACACATTTTTAATGCTGGACGAAAGTAATTGAGGCGATAGCAGGAGAAAGGATTCATAAGCAAAATTCATGTTTCGAGAAAACAATGATTGAAAGATTAATTTTTATGTAATTTCGATTTGAACGCACTTTTATCGAAATAACAATTTGTATACTGTTACAATAATATTTATCTAGAAGTTCTTGTTAAATAATGCATTCCGACTTCAATAGTGTTATAAATATATATAGTTTATTAGAGCATTTTATAGACCCTTTTTATTTTATCAAAATACTTTCAATTTGATTAAATTTTAGCAGAAATTGAACATCAGCATTGAACAGCGCCCATAACAGAGGTTTACAAGTTCATAATTCTGTGTTGTTCGGGTAAAGGGGTATAAGTCATTTTTTTGTGTAGATGGAATTTTGTTCCCCAGATGAACACACAAGTTAAATTATACAAGTGGTTGTGCAAAAATCAAAAGAATACTAGCAGTTGATGTGTTTTATTTGTGTAGAAAATTATTTGCAGTAAGAGTTTCAAGTTTAATTTTCATTTATCTCCAAACTCATTTTATGACTTATCTCCCTTTACTCAAACAACACAAAATTATTTTATTAAAATTATATTTCTTACATATCTCTCATAGTTACGTTATAAATTGTAACGCATACGTAAAAATAAAGAATATAAGTTGGTACAGAATACAGTTTGCAGGTCATTTAGTATTAATCTAAAATGGATTCACACTCACTTCAAAGTTTATCTTCAGAGTGCAGTTAACACTTTAGTCCACATCCTGGATACTCACTTTGAGGATCATCTTCACTGATGTTTGCTGAGTTTCACAACTACGCAAGGGTGCATGGAATGATGGGTTCATTCTAGTGATGAACAAGGATCGAGAAAGCAAGACTAACAGCGCCCGCAAACCCGAAAACCCGCACGACAATATTGTATATGTAAAGACTGCTTGTGAGTGTTTCGAGACGTCGAGATTGATCACACTCGAAGACCCGAACGTCAAGCAGCCTTGAATCGCCACAGTTGTTTATACCTGACTGAACTTTTATCTACTTTGGCAACTGTTATATATGTATAAACAATCAAGTAGCCTATTTGAAACATCATCTCTACCTTTCAGTATATAATAATCCGTTCGCTAATCTTTATTTAATTGCTATGTCCTTAATAAAAGGCTAGGAATTTTTTGTTCTATGTTTGAGACCAAGTGTGCAATCTCAAGTAAAAAGAAATTAACGTTGTGTTTTATGTTTCTTAGAAATGTAAATTTATTTGAGAATTGGTTCTTCTCTGTTTGTATAACCATAGGTAATATCATATAATAAGAACCAGAACATTTTTATAACTAAGATACTGTTCTGTTCTGTCTTTTTTTGTCTCTCTTAAACATTTATAATGTTATTTATTTCAATGATGTATGTTATTCAAAGTTACGAAATCTTTCCACGCCGACAAAGTGCCATTTCGAGAATGATGAGCGAGACTCGAAGCGAACGAGAATGACGAGGCGAGACTCGAAAGACAAATCCAACGAATACAGCGAGCGAGAGCGGCAGTTAATTTGTTCATCTCTAGTTCATTCAATTAGATATCCTACTCTCTGTTCACAAGATATTGAAACGAAACTACGTAAGTAAGTATATTTTAAAACGGAGAATCGAAATAAACATTCTCCTGAAAAAGGGCCTTTAGAGGTATGAGCCAATTTTCCGGCTACCGCCTCAATCATGGTGGGTTTCAATTGACTCCTACCCTGTATGAATTCGTGTCAGTTTGAGCTAAGTTCACAAAATTAGTGAAGGATTTTCGTTAGCAACAATAATTAGAGATGTATTAAAGTACTAGTAGAGACACAGTGTAATTAGATAGGTATGTACTGTTAACTGTGTGTTGTGCTTTCATTGAACACTTATTGAGAGGAATTTCTTTCTCCTTGTTCCAACGAAATATGATGGATCACGTAGAGTCATACGAAGAAAATGTGTTCCGGCTGTCTGTCAAGAAAATATTTCAAATTCATGTTGTAAGCTTTGGGAAGCCTTTGTGGCTTATCGGATAATATTTGCAAATATTTTATTTCATCTTTCCTTTATAATGTTAGGCTAGCACAGTTGGTAGAACGATTTGCTAGATATTGGAAGGTCCTAGATTCAATCCAGACTGGTGACGGGATTTTCTTGTTACCATACTTCCGAGTTTCACTCAGCCCACTATCAAATTGAGTGATGGATCATTCCCGGGTAAAAGACGGACGGAGGATTTTCTTGTTGCCATACTTCCGAGTTTCACTCAGCCTACTATCAAATTGAGTGATGGATCATTCCCGGGTAAAAGACGGACGGAGCGTCTGCCACCACACCATTCATTCTTATGCCGGGGAGCTATACCTCCATTCCCTCCAAGCCCCATCATGACGTACAGTCTTAGAAAAAAGGTTTGTCGCAGAGATACTTTATAAGTCCCGGAAAGGAGGCAGTGCGCATGATCAGACATACAACGAAACAAAACTAATTTTATTACATCAACTAGTCCTCCTGAGAACCGGGTCGCACGTCTTCTGATTATGCGCAATGGCTCCTTCCTGAAACTTATAAAGTATCTGTGCGTCAAAATTCTTTCCAAGGATGTACAGCTGTCAAAAAAAAAGTGGCCGCACTCGTGAACAGCGAATATTTTCAAAGTCCACTTCGGGTCGCGGCGATGTTATACGATGCATGTGCTTGTACAAGCAGTTCCGGAACTATGAAAGTGTTCCATATCTGCTCCTCGCAGACCAGCGGTAGAGTGCTTGTTTAATGATTCAAAGGTTCTGGGTTCGCGCCTTGTTCAAGTTTTCATTTTTTTTTAATCGTTCTTTAGCGATGTAAATGATATTCAAATTATCATTTATATCCAGTTATCGTTCTTGATGGATATCACGTTATTTATATTTTGTTATCGTTCTTTAGAGATATGAATAAAATTCAAGTCATCATTTGTATTCTGTTATCGTTTTATAACGATATGAATAATAATTATTACTATTGCAGTTACAGTATCTCCAATGGGGGTTAGCCCTATTTTACAAATGTATGTTAGGGCTATAGTTTTATACACAAAAAAGATAAGCATAAAGAGAAAAGGAAAATAAAATTAAATTAGCTTACGCGATGTAAACAAAACATAAACAATCCGTAAATTAGGCACTGCGATTGCAAAATGAATATCAGTTATCAATTTGAAACATACAAAAACATTAACAACACACATACGTAACACTTCTATAACACAAATATGCAGCTTTCCGTACCATACATCATAAATTAATACACAATAGTCACACAAACACAATCAAACTATAATTACGACATTGCGACGACATCAAGCATCCCATAACTGACTCACATACATAACAAATCAAGCATCCGTTGCAACACATACCACACTTTTAAAAGTTACAAATTTTGCTCCAAGAAGAATAAATAGGACACTGTTACTAATTACTATTCTTCTACAATTTCTTAAATACATCTGTAATAAATCTGTGAAATTCAGATAGGAATAATATTCACGTCTTTTATATTGTTATCGTTCTTTAGCGATATAAATAATATTCAAGTTATCATTTACCCTATATTCTGTTTTCCTTCATTGGCATTATAAAATAATATTCAAGTTATTTATATTGTTATTGTTCTTTCGCAATATAAATAATCTGTATTTTATGTAGGTAATTATTATAACACAAATAAACATCTTTCTTTGTAAAATAGGTTATTTTATTTAGATAATTAAATACGTATTATATAATATCTTATATTAATTAAACAAACCGATATTTATCATTTATATTGTGTTATCGTTCTTTAGTGATAATGTATAAATAATATTCAAGTTATTTATATTGTAATCGTTCTTTAGCGATATAAATAACATAAATTTAATATTAGGTTTGGAAAAATCCAGTTGCATAATACTGCTATTAGTTTTTCTTTTTGTATTATTACATTATACTATCTTGAACTACAATAAAATGAAAAGGAGTAACGAGGAATGGAACCTGAGACGCTGACATCTAAATTCCGACGTTCGTCCGCTGAGCTACGAGGGCAAAAGTGTGGAAACATTTTCGGAAAAATTGGCCCAATCACACTCTAAGATTTTCTGATGATTCGTAGAAGCTAGTCCAGGATGCGGGGGGCAAAGGCTAATTGAGATTTCCCGATCTCTGATAGGGTCAAACATCCTGATAGAATTAATATTTAACCCTTGCCGTGACTTTCGGTGAAGTCCGGAGGGCCCAATTAGTCAAATCCACTCTCCTCATCTCCACGCTTGGGCCCCCTGGAATTTAATAAGATGCGAAAGAGATAGTGGTGTGCGGAAAGCAACGGGATGTTACCGCATTTAGGCCTATCCTTCCCAAGAAAAACTGCAAACATGAACAAAGGAAGCTTTAAATAGAAGAAGAAGGATCTTCTGCGGACCTCTGGAAAAAGAACTAAGGAGGAGACTAGTGAAGTGCTTTGTGTGGAGTGTGGCACTGTATGGGGAAGGAACATGGACATTACGACGAAATGAAGAGAAACGAATTGAAGCATTTGAAATGTGGATGTGGAGAAGAACGGTGCGTGTGAAGTGGACAGATAGAATAAGAAATAAAACTGTGTTTGAAAAAGTGAGTGAAGAAAGAATGATGCTGAAACTGATTAGAAAGATAAAAAGTAATTGGTTGGGTCTCTGGTTGAAAAGAATAATAGACGACATTAGGATATGTGGATCATATGCGGAGACTAAGAGGAAGGCAGAAAATAGGAAAGAGTGGCGATTTCTGGGTTTGCAATGAAAGACCTGCCCATGGACAGAACACTTATGTATGTATGTTCAGAGTGCCTGGAATATCGTGTCTAAAAACAGTCGCTATTTGCAAAGACTAGTCAATTCCATGCCCACTCGACTGCAAGATGATCGAGATAAGAGGAAGATAAACTAAATATTGAATTGTGGCTTTTTGTTTGTTTTTTTTTTTTTGAACGCTTAATTGTTTGAATGTTTTAAGGCCGACGCCAGTAAATTTGTTTTGTTTATGCCACGAAAGATATTTTTATTGAGAATAAAATCTTTTTTCATTCCATTTGCAGCCACAATATCATAATGATAAAGTCATGGCATAATATATTAATGAACCTGATGTTAATTACTAAAATAATCGTAAAAGAGAAAGGAGCCATTATGTATAGTTTGTCTCTCTCAAAAACAGAACAAAAAAGAACATAAAAAGAACGTGGTTGTATTCGAACGCAGGACCTCATGAATAAGAGGCCTGAACGCTACCATTACGCTATCGAATAACACACAGAATACTTCAATTATAACTGTAGATATCAGGCAACGTGGTCCAACAACATGTAACATCGCCTGTCTCCGAATTGTAGCGAAGATACCCGAAGGGCACTTTGTTTCAGGAGAGCGGCCACTTTTTCTTTTGACAGCTGTACATAGAGCAGTGTGACCGGATGTCAGGGAAAATTTCTCGGGATGCAAAAATGTTCTGGCAGTTGAATCGATTACTATCTCAATATGAGTGTTGGATTTGTGGCGACTTTACACGTATACCAAACTTCTCCGAAAAGTCAACGGTTTCTTGATTAGTAAAGCTAAGAATGAGTTAAAATAATCGCATTTAAACCAAAATACGTTGACAGTCCTCTTTCCGGCAATCGTAGTGATGGAAATGTATGCAACGAAGTTTTAAAACAGGTGACTTACGGTTTTGGTGATTTGGTGCTATCTTCTGTCGTGGTAGCACATGATTGTTAGTTATGGTAACTGTGAGTTTTCATTAATATGACAAAATTAAAAGTGTTCATGGAATGATAATCTTCAACAAGACTTCCCGTACATTAGAATTTAAAGTAAAAAGTTAATTAGAGTGTACGCTGCGTAACTCGACACTTTCAATGTTACATGTTGAAGAGTAGACATCAATGACGCAACGCCTTCTTATAAAATGACATTACTTTTCAAGCCAACGGTCCCGAGCAAAGAAGAATTTAAAAGTGCAACAGAGGAAGGCTCTTTTGCTTATCATTCCATCAAACATAACTACAGTTTTCGTTCGATGAATTGCACCTCTTCCTTTGTTAGGAAGGTTTTTATTAAAAGCACTTCACTTGAGGTCGTACTAAATATGAGGAGATTTTAGTTAATGTAATTGCCCTTTTACGATGAAAACCATTGTGAACGAAATAGGAGCAACTCTATGATGATCGATTACCTCCAATGACAAACTTTTGAGACTTGTTCCTGTCTTGTGACGTATTTTGCTCCTAACATAATAATTAAAGTAAGAATAAAATCCTAATTTAATTTAATTTAGTTTAATTTGCACTACTTACTTACTTACTTATTGGCTTTTAAGGAACACGGAGGTACATTGCCGCCCTCACATAAGCCCGCCATTGGTCCCTATCCTGAGCAAGATTAATCCAGTCTCTACCATCATATCCCACCTCCCTCAATTCCATTTTAATATTATCTTCCCACCTACGTCTCGGCCTCCCCAAAGGTCTTTTTCCCTCCGGACTCCCAACTAACACTCTATATGCATTTCTGGATTCGCCCATACGTGCTGCATGTCCTGCCCATCTCAAACGTCTGGATTTAATGTTCCTAATTATGTCAGGTGAAGAATACAATGCGTGCAGCTCTGCGTTGTGTAACTTTCTCCATTCTCCTGTAACTTCATCCCTCTTAGCCCCAAATATTTTCCTAAGAACCTTATTCTCAAATACCCTTAATATCTGTTCCTCTCTCAAAGTGAGAGTCCAAGTTTGACAACCTTACAGAAAAACCGGTAATATAACTGTTTTATAAATTCTAACTTTCAGATTTTTTGACAGAAGACTAGATGACAAAAGCTTCTCAACCGAATAATAACACGCATTTCCCATATTGATTCTGCGTTTAATTTCCTCCCGAGTGTCATTTATATTTGTTACTGTTGCTCCAAGATATTTGAATTTTTCCACCTCTTCGAAAGATAAATCTCCAATTTTTATAGTTCCATTTCGTACAATATTCTGGTCACGAGACATAATCATATACTTAGTCTTTTCGGGATTTACTTCCAACCCTATCGCTTTACTTGCTTCAACTAGAATTTCCGCGTTTTCCCTAATCGTTTGTGGATTTTCTCCTAGCATATTCACGTCATCCGCATAGACAAGAAGCTGATGTAACCCATTCAGCTCCAAACCCTGTCTATTATCCTGAACTTTCCTAATGGCATATTCTAGAAAAAATATGTACGACTAATATATTTAATAATCTAGTATCGCGTAAGTCCCGGTTTTCTATTTTCAGATCTACTCCCCCTGATGGAAATACTTTCACTTTTTTGTTTTTAGTATGCTTACGCATTTTTTAGTACAAAGAATTCTAGTGTTGAAATGGCTGGTTACACCAACCGGATTTGTAGCACTTTATATGAACGTTTTTTAAAGTATGTAGGCCTAGACATGCGCTTATTACTGTTATTAAAAGTTCGATGGTCGGGCTTGTAATATCAACTGAATTTGATTTTAACTCTATTGCAACAACAATATTATTTATTAGCCAAGTTTGCACCCATTATACAGAGACATCACTTTATTTTTACCAACATTTTTAACATTAACCTGGCTATACTCGGAAACACTGTTGCCCCCTTCCATTACAGGAGTTTGATGTTACTAGTGCAATATGTAAACAAATCATTTTACTAGGTATAGGAGGAGAGAAAAGTAGTGTATCCATTTATGTTGTGGGGAAATACGATATTACGATTTTCAGTTTGATGATCACTTTTACGGAATTTATCAAAATACAGTAGAGTAGTAACATTTTTTTTTTTTCAAAAACTCAACTTTTCAGGCGGCTATGTTCGTTATGTCATGTCTACTGTATTTAGCATATTAATTATTGATGTTAACATACAATATAGAGAGTGCATTTAAATTGAGGGGGTCATAAGTAAAGGGCTGTAAGTGCACTTAAGTTACTTTTGAGAAAACAGGGTTTAAATATTTAAGCTTTCGTAAAATCGGTGAAATTTTTATTTAAATTTTAATGTGTGATGCGATTAAAATATCCCTTTGCCACTAAAATTTTAGATACTTTTGCTTACATTGGATGCACTTAACTCATGTTATTACAAATGTCACTACCATTCCTTTGCTTCTAGCCACCTCAATTCAAAATAATCTAATCTGAATTTTTAAACAAGTTGCTGAAATTGCTGCCGTTCATTACAGTGCAGGCTTCAATTCTTTACGCATATTATTAAAAACATTTTGAAGCATATTCTCTGAAACTGAGTTTATCGTTTCTTGAATATAATTTTTTAGTACGGTACGATATTATTAATATAGGTTCTTTCTTTTATAGAAAAACGCAACCAAATTTATGAAACACACTATACACTGCAGTGTTTACTTCACTGCTTGAAGACTTCGAATGCAACAGCGGCCGTAAGTTTGTGTGTCTGACAGGAGCAAGGACATTAGTGAAGGGGTAGGAGTGAAGTACATTCAGAAATGCAGGTACAATAAAAATGCAAGTAAAAATAAAATGATGTCCCTGTACTTACCTTCCGTAGTCGACTGATTCAACTGGGATTTGTTCTCAGTCTTTTATACGGCGCTTTGGAGATCAATTATAACAATTCATGTGTGATATCTGGATAGCAGGTGCTCTCACAAGTGTTTGCAGTTGCTTCGAGGTGAGTTAATAGCTTACATTAACACAGTATGCAAATAATCCACAAATACTTGAAAGCTGGGAAATACAATGTAGCCTACGTTCTAAAAACAGTTCAAGGACAAATGACTTTGCTATATTTTCTTTAATTGAACAACTGATATTGTTTGCCATTTCGTGAATAATAATGGAATAACTTACGTTCTATTACGTCAACAAAAGTGACACCTATATTTTTTTTATGTCTGTCCAGCTGAAACTTCATCCATGGTAAATAGGCATATCGTAAAATGTTTAGTTAATTGTCAATATGTTGCTCTGCAAGCCGGAAGATCGCTGGTTCGATTCCCGATGGGATCATCGATTTTCTTCATTGATAGGACTGACAACCCTACTGCTACTAATACCGATTGGATATAAAGGTAGGAACTTTGACCTCCCGCTACTCTGTGAGTGTTCGTGGCCTGTAACAGGAATATACTTTTAAGATATTGCTTTAGGGTAAGACATACGAGCTTTGGTGATGTCGAATGTGCAGTAGTTGCAAAAAAAAACCGGACCGACCCTTGTAGCTGATACAAAAGAATCCTGTGCTGTGTATTGCGTCAAACTGTGGTAATTTCAATATGGATAGTGAAGCCAGAGGTATGTACTGCTATTTAATATAAAAATACGCAGTTATCTTTGCCGAATAGAGGTAGAAATGTAATATTGATGCCAGATGAAAATAAAACACTCAAAGTTTTTTCGTCTGTAAGTTTGAGGCACTGAAGGAATCAAAAGACGGTAAGAATCGAACAAATGCAATAAATTGCATTGTTATAATTAATTATACAAGATGGATGTGTTTTGTGACTAGCAACATTTGAATCTGTGACTCTGAAATGAGCTACAAGGGTCGGTCCGCTTTTTTTTTTTTTGCCACTACTGTACATGACCAGCCAGACTGTTGCTTTTTTTGTAAACCACTCATGATAGTGCACTGGAGTCAGACCAAGACGTTCAGGATGGAAACATCTACATTTAGAAATTTGTGTATTCTTTATAATTGATGTAGATTATTTTTCAACTATATTTTGCATTCCTTCGCTGTTTAATAAAAAAAATTAGCTGCTATGTCAAAAGAAAGCATTGCATAAATTACAAAATTATAAACAGTGAATTCATATTTACCAATATTACTAATCAATGAAATTGCATTATTCGTCAAATGTTGAGTCGATATTGTTTAATTATCTACGATTTCGAAGGGAAATATTAAACAAATTTGTTGGATCACGCTGTATATGTCTACGTATAAACGTGTGTGTGTAAATATGTATTTATACTACATTATATGCAACCAATGTGAAAGCTCTTAGAAACAATAGAAAATACCCGTCTTCTAGAAGATCTTAAGAATTTAAACCATCTGAAAAAAAATCCCAGAACGACGTGAAGGAAAATGAAATTAATTGTGATATGTTGAGACTGGAAAGGAAAAGTAATCACGTGAAGTGGTGGTGGTAGGCCTATTGTATTTTTCTGGGAATAAACATTATTATTATTATTATTATTATTATTATTATTATTATTATTATTTGAAATTAATCTTTCCCAATCCATTATACGCGTCGAAATGACGAGCAGTAGGCGTTTAGCACGTGGGGAAGTTCTACGGACTCGCAGGACGCATGCGCAGTAAAGACATTTAGGTCGCTGGTAGCTGGAAAAATGAGGAGATTCATTCTACGAGCTACCAACGGGCTAACAGGCTACGTAGCAGTCTACCGACCAGGCCTCGTCTTGCACTCTCCATTGCTTAACGTTCGGGCATTCCTTCCGACTAAGTAACCAGTCAGGCTATCAACTACCAACCACGTATCCTTAGGTGCATGATACAATTTAGTAACTCCTGCAGAGCGATGCTAAAATTCCTTGTATAGTGCAGGTAGTAGTTTCTTATTTTGTTTGGATATGTATGCCATACTTCAAAACCATATATTGCAATAATTTTAGCAATGGGATTATAAATGAGAATTATTCGGCGTCGAGTTATTTGTTGTCCGATAAAATTAAGTTCAATTCACTGATATCTTTGCAGCCAAGGGAAATTTTGTGGTTCATTTCTCAGTCATGTTTGCAATCTGATGTAATTTTAGTTCCAAAATAAGTATATTGCGATGTAATTTTGGTTTCAAAATAAGTATATTGAGAATATATATATATATATATATATATATATATATATATATATATATATATATATATTTTAATAATGTGATCAGTATCCAACTGTAGATCTTGTTCTTCTGATCCTATACACAGCTAATATTTGATTTTAGAGAAGTTAATTTCCAAGTCCTATTTAACCTATTATTCTTCAGTAAGTTGTCTCGTCATATACCTAGATATTCTGTCTTCGTGATTCTGTGTAATAATCACTTGCTCCTTAACAAAAGGTAATGAGTAGATTGCCATAAAGGTACTCGCATACAATAACATTTCTTCTTCCATGTTTTGGAGCTTGAAGGATTGGAGATTTGGAACAATCCCGTCAAAGCGTTTTTTTTTTAATTATTTTAAAACATGATGGCAATGCACTGTTTCCAAGAAATCTTGACGAACCTAAAAAACGATAGAGAGAACAATTTTGAAAATTAAATAAATCTTTGTGAAGCCGAAACAGGCCAGGGGGCCCAGTCCGTGCAGTTTTTGATGATGACGACAAAATGAAAAAAAAAAATGCAGAGTGTAAAGTTAAAGTTCATTAAAACGTTTACAAGAAACTTAAGGAGCTAATATAATCTAGAGATGGGAATGATATATCGGTTTTTACGTAATACCGATATTTTCGTTTCGATATAGCGATATATCGATATCGAAATTTTAATTCAATATATCTTATAATATATCGGTTTTCTCTTAAATTTATCGATTTGTTTTTGTGGAATTATTATCAATATCAACAACAAAATCCAACTAGACAACTCCGATAGTTCCCGAGAGATGGCGCTACTGAAGATGGACAGTTACATAATTATGCAACCTCACTCAATACCTTGTTCTAATTGGCTGGATTGGAATTCGAATGTACCAAATTCAAAATGCAGCGTGCGCGAACGTGAGACAGACGGGAGGTTTATCTACTACTGTTTTAATATCGTTATTAATGTTCACCAAGGCAGGAGAGCAACTCCCACCCTGAAAGGAAACCGTCTGACCTCAAAATGGGTATCAAAACTTTTGTTTCTATATGCTGAAATGGAAAGAGAAACAAGGATTTAATACCGATGTGACATTTGTTTACGTCTATGATTTCTATGCACAACCTAGTGCTGACATTCTGTTTTCTTATTATATCTTTTAGTGCACAAAAATGCTATCCCTATAATCTTCACCATTGTTGTTTGGAATGTTGGAGTGTAACAATAACTTGCAATGGGAACTTACTATAGAAGAATTGTTTCAAATCAACTGTGAAGTTTGTTAAAAGTTGTAATATTCTATGTACGGTTTACTTACATTTAAAAATAAGTACAAGTTCTGTTTACTTACATTTAAAATGATTAAGTTGTTAGGTAGAAAAGAGCATTATATCTGTGTCTTGGATTGAATCCTATATAACATTAGAATAATTGAATCGTGTTCCAATATCAAATACTCAACCATGTAGAGTTCACTTAACTCTTTCCCACTATATCATTTACGCTCGCTTGCCTCCACCATAATTCTGATTTAGGTTAGGATCTACATCATATGGTATTGAAAATATATTGTTTATTGTTACAATTTTACATTTATGCTTTTGACTGTTATGATGTTAATTTCAATGGTAAAAGGAATATTAAAATTAAAGCAGCTTTATTGTAATACAATAAATGTACTCCTGAAAATGCAATTTGCTTACGGAATAGCGATATATCGATAATCGTTCGGCATATCGATATAATTTCTGCGATATATATCGTTTATCGAAATTAGGTATGCAATATATTGCAATATCAATATATCGGTATTTAATTTATTTCCTCCATAACTAATATAATCATACAAAATAACAACATATGCTTTTATATCTTAACTTCTGCGAAAATCATGAATATTAGAGAGTTTAATGTTATCAGTTTTCGGGACTAGAATGGAGTCCAATGTTGATAATCTACTGACTCATTGGCTCGTGAGCGAGTGATAAGCTTAACTTATATCAGTTATTTCTTTGGATTTCTGACGACAGATCCAAATTGTGTGTAAATGTTGTCGGAGGTACTTTACAAAGACCTTAAAATGAAATATAGGTCAAATTCAGCTGTTATTATGTTTGAGAGCCGAATGTATGAGGGTATACGTCATTTACACGAGTGGTTTTCAACCGCCGATCCGCGAAATCATTTTGGTGGTTCGCGGCGAAATTTCGTAGATTTCAATTTTAGTATTAATACTATCCGTAATTAAGATACAAAAAGCAAAGTTCCTATTTTGTCTTTAATATCATTTTACAATATTATCTCAACTTCCCTCATTCTATGCGGTCAACTCCAAGCGAAACTACTAACAAATTGTAAACGAGCAAACTTCGAGCTGGTGTGACTGTTCAATTTGTAATTTTGAAATACCGTTCTATTAGCAAATAAATGTTCAATTTTTAATTAAAGAAATAGCGTATGTTTTTCTATTTTGCCGGTCTCCAACATTTCTGCCTGACTTTTACCAGTCCGGGAATGTCAAAAAGTTGAAATTCGCTTATGTACACGATTTCTGAATTGAATGGTTGGCCAGAAGGTTGTAACCTGCAATTCTTTGTTTTTTGGTAAATCAAGATTATTGGATTAGGGAGCACCTATTTTATTATCATTACTTATTGGAATGTACAAATTAGAGCAAAGTAAATTATTGTAATAAACTCATCCTAATGTTAAAACTAGGTCCAACAGGAAAGAGAAAAGAAAAAAAAAATAAATTCAGGAAAAAGGAAGTAGTATGAAAAAGAAAGAAAGAAAGCTAACTAAATAAAGGAAATAGTAAATAGGCCTTAAGTAAAAAAGAATGATAAAATAAATAAACAAATAAAACTGGAGAAAGAAAAAAAAAGTAAATAACGAAATGAAAAAAGAAGAGATAAAGGAAGAATTAGAAAAAAAAGAAGAAATGGAGCGAACGACTTGTCTTCTGTCGATACACCGTATTTCAACAATTGACAAGTTATAAATTATAACTGCTGCTGCAGCAATGAATGGTAATAAAAGGAAATGTGAATAACTTATTTTATAGGCCTACATTCTTGATTACATAGCATTCAGGGGAAAATTCTGCCAGATAACCCATACTATGTATTTGATACCTTCTTCTCCTTGTAAAATCGTTGAAGCATGTTTTATCCTGTGATATGTGGGCTTCGATCTACCACGGAACTGATCTATTCAAATTTTACAATAAGCTTCAGGAATGAAGTCAGATTTCAGAGCCTATACATCAACTACATGTGCATACGCAGATGATATTACCATTATCACTAAGAACCTGGCAACTCTTAAACGATTAACTACAGAACTTTCTAATGCAGCTCAACTAATGGGATTAATGATTAATCAAGAGAAATCTAAGTATATGGTAGTGCCTACCGCCAAAACTAGAAACATTCCTCACAACATATCAGTAGGAGATATGACGTTTGAAGTAGTTAAACAATTTAAATACTTGGGCGCCATAATCGATTACAACTGCGATATGAGCATAACTGTTAAGAATAGGATACTGGCAGGTAACAGAGCATATTTTGCGAATGCTAAATTGCTTAGTAGTCGGCTAATTACGAGAACAACCAAACTAAACGTAGCTATACCACACTTTAGTTCCACCGGTAATAACATACGGATCTGAGACATGGACACTAACTACAGTAGAAGAAGATCTCCTACGGTGTTTCGAGAGAAGAATTCTAAGAAGAATATACGGACCAGTATATGAAAACAACGAATGACGGATACGTTATAATCAGGCTTCGAGACTTTGGACCCGATACCATAAGTTTACTGTGCATGCACTACAGGTTGTTGACTCGCTGCAGGTCGAGATGTGTTGAGGTAATAACGTTGCTATTTAGAGTAGAGTACGGTAGTATGGGGAAACACACATATGTACATTCTGAAAGTAAATGTACATTACACAATGACAATTTCAAAAGAATGTGAAAAGAATTTATTCTCCTGTCTTTTATAAGCAATTGTGTTTAATTATACATAGTGTTAATGGTGGAAATAAGCATGTAGCAATTTTAATATTTCCATTTATCCTATTGGTTGTCTCTAGGAAGTGCAGTTACAGTACCGAATTGCAATGTACCTACTACGAGATACATTCTCAGTGTCTCAAACGTAAATCATTTTCGGTTATCTGCCAAAGTTTTTACTGTGTAAAGCTGCGCTCTTCGTCGCATGACGTGACAGGAGCAAAACGAAAAAACCTAACATCGTTGCAGTCTCTAAGACACAGTCCTTTATTCTCGGGTAACTCTATGCCCACTAATTTACTGTTTATGTTACACAATGTTCCATATCCGTTATTTTTACATAAAATTGATTTCCACTTCTGTTTTACACGTACAGTAACCGGTGTATTTGGTGTCTCATTAATTCTCTGCGTCATTTTCTAAATTAATATGAGGGCTTCCGGCATCTCTTGCTCTGACTTTTCTAACCGTGTTTCAGACACAGTTTGAAAGTGTTTTTGTATGAAAACCAAATTATTCGTCAGAACCTTCAAATCCAGAGCGTTTTTCTTTGCGTATTTGTTGTCATTCATTCTACAGTACCCCCACTCACTATACGCTTTACCAATATACTCAGCACGCCGTTATGCGGATTTCCCACTGAATTGCTCTATTGGGCCCGAAGTCTCGAAGCCTGGTTATAATGAAGAAATCAATCAACTGATTGGAGGACAAGATATTGTTGAATTTATAAAATCCCAGAGGTTGAGATGGCTGGGACATACAGGGAATGGACGAAAACAGAATTTCCAAGTTAATATTATGAGGGAAAGTTCACAACAGAAGAAGAAAAGGAAGACCTCAGAAGAGATGGCTGGATGGGGTCATCAGGGACCTAGAGATAATAGGAGTGAGGGGTTGGAAAAAGAAGACTGAAGATAGGACAGAATGAAGGACTGTTGTACGAGCGGCAAAACCCACCAGGGTTGTAGTGCCAGATGATGATGATGATGATGCTGACACAACAACTATTAGGCCTACTGTTCTAAATAATCTAAATACGTGGACAAATTATGTATTGTATTCATATTAACACAACATAAGATGAGTTTCTACGAATAAATTATAATATGAGAAAAGTGCAATAACCACACAAATGTTGTTTGAAAGCTTTGATATCTTACATACAAACGTTGAAACTTTAATACTGACAATTATTTATTTATTAGTAATACAAAAATGATACCTATGTGAACCTTCTACCGTCCTTCAATGTAGTCACCAACATTGTCAGCAACTCATTGACAGAGATATATTCAATTCAATTCAATTTATTAAGCCATTAAACATACAGTGATAGTCTTCGTCACAATACATTTGAAGATACACATATAATTGAAAACAGTAAAGTTTAATTACAATGAAAACACAAAACATTTTGAAACTCTAAAATTAATGAAAACACTTCACTCTTAATGTAATATTTGTAATTAAATGTAAATAACTTTATTTATTAAAAAACATTCGTATGAATTTATGTTAAGGAACTCATCTACAGAATAGAAATGATTAATTAAAAGCCAATTATAAAATCTAGCTTTGAAACTATTGGTTGGTAACTTATAATATTGACTGCGAAGCTTATTATATAATTTCATCCCCATGACAGAAAAATGTGTACTAGTTTTATGTAATCTACAATATGGAATATTAATTTGTTCACTATTTCTAATTTCATGATCATGTATATTGGCTATTAATGAGTAATTGTCTATATTTTGTCGAGTGTAAAGGACTAGATCGTATATAAGCTTATATAAATTTATGACAGTTAATATCTGTGATTGTTTGAAAAGAGGTCGACAATGTTCAAGATAGTTTGATTGACATAGAATTCTAATGGCTTTCTTTTGCAAAATCAAGGCACTCTCAATTTTGCTACCATTTCCCCAAAAAAATTAAGGCATACCTAATTATCGACTGAAAGAACGAAAAGTAGGCACATCTTAAATAATTTTGAGAAACACAAGTCACTAATTTCTTTAATAAATATATAACTCTTGATAATTTTGTGCATATATATTCAATTTGTTTTTCCCATGTTAAACTGGAGAATAGGGGAGAGTGGGGCACGACGGGGTAGCGGGGAAAGACGGGGTATTCAAGCTACAGCTCCAGTCCGTGGTGGTACCTGTTGGAACAGATTAGAGTTGACAAAGAGACTGAATTTGACAGCGTTGACAGACATTGTGACCTGCTTGAACGCAGTAAGTTTACTTGAATTCAAAGTTCTGTGATTTTACATCTGTGACTTATATATTTACGTGGATATTTAAGTCGTACTGAGGTAATTATGTTTTATTTCTTTTTAAAGTCATTTGTAGTAGTTGAAATTGTAGACTTTATAGATGTGTTCACCAGTGTCAAAATTAATATTTACTAAATCTTAACTTAGTATCGACAGAGTTGATTTAAAATGGCGAGGATGGGGTAAGACGGGGCTTTCTCGGAGGGGCATGATGGGGCAATACCCCATCTTGCCCCACGTTTACAATAGATTTCTCAAAGGCGATTACTTTTCTTTGCAGATAAATCGAGATGGTTAGAACATACAAACGGAAGACAGATAGAGGGAAATGGTCACCAGAGTCAATGAGATTTGCTGTTGACTCAGTTATGCAGGGAGAAATGGGTTATAAAAAGCAGCAGACTCCTTTAAAGTCCCACAGTCTACCCTTGAGCGGAAAGTGAAACTTTTGAAACAACAAGCTGGTAGGCCTACTGCAGCAGTTGTACAGGCAGTGTCCGATAAGGACATTTTATATGTAGAGCAACCTAACCTAAATTTAGTCCAAAGTTTAGGACCAATAAAGACTGTGTTCTCAGTGGAAGAGGAGAATCTGTTAGTTGACTATATATTAAAAATGGAGGAAAGATTGTTTGGCCTAACCACTTATGACCTGAGACTTCTAGCGTACCATGCAGTGGGCTGAAAAATTGGGTAAAATTAACAGTTTTTCGAAGACAAAAGAAATAGCTGGCAAAGACTGGCTGTCTGGTTTTAGGATTCGTCATCCACAGTTGGCGTTGAGGAAACCTGAAGCCACCAGTGCGGCCAGAGCAGCTGCATTTAACAAAATAAATGTCGGAAAGTTCTTTGCTCTATTAACCCGTGTTGTTGAAGAAAATGCGTTTACCCCGGAGAAAATCTACAACTGTGATGAAACACGAGTTACGATTGTGCCAAAACATAGATCAAAGATAGTTTCTTTAAAGGGTAGGAAGCAAGTTGGAGTTCTGACACCCCCCGAGAGGGGGAACACGATCATTGAAGTATGTTTTAATGCAGCGGGGACATACATGGCACCTACTTTTACATTCCCTCGAGTCCGTGCAAATAATCAACTGATGAATGACTGCCCACCTGGAGCAACGGCTGAATACCACCCAAGTGGATGGATGCAGTCCGAAATATTCTTTTCTTGGTTCAAGAGGTTTGTTATGTGGAGTCGAGAAATCGAAGAATCACCTGTTCTTCTTCTACTAGATGGCCATTTCACACATACAAAAAACATGGCTGTGATTGATTATGCAAGAGATACTGGTGTTGTATTGCTATGCTTTCCACCGCACTGTACACATCGCTTACAGCCCCTGGACGTAAGCTTCATGAAACTTTTGAGCGTGTTTTATGAACAAGAAGTTGCCATTTGGCTGAGATCAAATACAGGTCGTGATGTAACACAATTTCAAGTTGCGAAGCTTTATGGCAGTGCCTTTGTAAGAGCAGCAACAATGATCACAGCAATAAATGGCTTTCGTAAGACTGGCATTTGGCCTGTCAATCCATGTGTGTTTGGTGAGCACGACTACGCACTGTCTGAAACCACAGACAGACCGGTTTCCCCTTCACCAGACGAGGCTTCATCCTCCAAAGCTTCCAATCCTATTGTCAACCAACCAACTAGATCATATGACACCGAAAAAGAACAAAAGAAAACTGAGCTTTATACCTGAGGACATCCTGCCAATTCCCAGTTGTAGAGGCCTTAATTTGAAAAAGAAGACACGAAAACAAGGAAAGACTGCCATCCTGAGTTACTATATAAATATGAACTGCAAATGGAAATCGACAGCAAGGCTCAGAAAAAACGACAAAAGAAAGGCAGTGTGAAGAAAAACAATATTTTTACCACTGAGCCTACTGCAGACCTGTGACAAAAGAAAAACAAGTAAATTGCAAAAGTACACCTAAGAAATCAGTTGGCATGAGCTTAGGAATTAAACGCAAGAGCCAAATATCCCATTCTTGATCATCATCTGATATTTCTGACGCAGAATGCTTATATTGCGGATATTTGTACTCTGCGTCTACTGAAGGATGGATCCAATGTTGGAAGTGCCAAAAATGAGCACACTGTTCTTGTGCAGGCGAGGACAATGAAGACGACGAGACCGTTCATCTTTGTGCACTGCGTCAACAGTAACAACCCCATCTTACCCCACCTGGCGGGGCAAGATGAAGTTTTGACCACTCTTCAGAAAAATATTTTTGTATATTAGCTAAACAAAATATACCGTTAAGTTGTACTTAAGTTTTGTACTTGAATGTGTAACAATACACACATTTCTTTTTCAAGTTAATTTAACGTGATTTTCTTGTAATTATAAGCCTCCAAACACTAAATTCCCCGTCATGCCCCACTCTCCCCTATAAAAAGTCCTAGAAATTTGGTATAGCTTTGTATGTTGTATGGAAGTCGTAGTATCCTTCTAGCGGCGCTGTTGTGTTGATGTTTCTGACGGAGCGATCTACTGCCTACAGAATCTCGGGAACAGTTCGGAATCGAATGCCACGAAGTGGTTCCTTCATCTTTGAGATAAAGTCATAATCACAGGGGCTTAAGTCCGGTGAATGTGGTGGATGGAAAAGCACTTTCCAACCCCAGCGACGGTACAGATCAGTTACAGTTAGTGCGACGTGCGTCGGAGCATAATCCTCCAAAATGATAGGAGGGTTCTACAAAAAGTGTTGCCGCATCCTTCACAACGCTGATTTCAGATTATGCTACAAAAATGACAGAAATATTGTACATCAACAGTCTGTGTTTGCGGTACGGTGTTTGTTAGGATGACGCCATTACAGTCGTACATAAGAATCACCATAACGTTCACATTAGTAGGAATATGACGAACTTTTGTTTTGCGTTGTGTCCCGTAATGACGCCACTCATTGGATTGGCATTTAAGTTGAGGATGTTACGATCTGTCCCATGCCTCATCAAGCGCAATAATACGGCGTAAGAAAACGTCTCCATCACAACCATGACGAAGTGAGTTTAAGCGGCGTCGTATCGTATCCATTGCTGCTCTTCCGTCAAATGGTGGGAAACCCACCGCGATGCAATTTACCTTATTCTCAGGCGATTCTTTAGAATACCAGATCACTTATCTGTTGCGCGTTAAGTATACCTCTTCATAGAACATCTCGTTATTCATCATCTTTTACAGTATCCACCTCGCGACAATGAAATTCCCTGTCACCAAGTAATAGGGGCTGCAAGACAATAAACACTTTTAAAAACAGCTTAAAAGATAAACCTTCTTAGCATTTCACTCCAATCATACTGACTTAAACTATCATTGTCTACATTGTTACTTCTTCCTTTAGACATGCATCCTGATAGTGCTGTATTTTCAAAATTGTCTCATAATAATCTCTTTCTATTATCTAACATTATTTGAAATATATTAACATTCCATGTATTTTAGCTTAATTCTGCTACATAGTTTGTATTTCAGTGTTTAATTAATAGTTCATAGTATTTTGTTGTTTAATTCGTAAATAACTCTTGTATACATGTAGCTCTTATCTAAATCAAATTGTTGAATTCTTTGTAAGTTCATACATATTTATGTATACTTTTTGCTGGTTGAGTGGAAGAGAAGGCCTTACGGCCTTAACTCTGCCAGCTAAAATAAATTATTATTATTATTATTATTATTATTATTATTATTATTATTATTATTATTAGACTATGCAGCACAGTCGTATGTGATAATCTTGGCCTAACTCACGTATCGTCTGATGTCGATCTCTGTCTAACAGCGAGGCAACAACCTGCACTTGCTCGTCACTGACACTAAGGCGACCCGGCCGACCCATGTCTGCCACGCTTTCACGTCCCTCATTGAAACCTCTAACCCACCTCGCCACTGTTTTGTATGGTAACACCACAGTCTACAGTCACGAAGCTTGGGTTCTGAGGGTGCTAGGAACAATAGACTGTGCAGCTACTATTTCGCATTGTCTGTAATGAGGCGATATTAGCGATCCTAGTGGTTAGCAACTATCTATGGATGTATATTTACTGCATACTGAGCTTCGTGACTGTATATACTAGACTGTGGTGACACCGTTTCCCCACATGCCTCAACAAGACCTTCATGACATAGTCTTGCTGTGCGATCACGGACACATTGAATTTTCAACCAACTTCCCAACTCCGCTGTTCCTACTTTGTGAACATGGCGAAAACACAACATTTTACATCAATAACACAAACAAGGCTATGTCTTCTCGCCACAGCGCATGCGCTTTGAATCGGAAGGAAAACTCCATTTACTCTGAAGTATGTTAGACATAGATTAACATAATATGGTAGAAATAACAACAATTAATTCCGTCTCGTTTCGCTTCCACAGCAGTGTTGTCACTATTAAAGTTCCAACTCACGTATTTTAGAAACTAATATTTGCTAAGTAACCAAAGTGGATCAATTGAAACAAGTTTAATGACGTAATGCTTTTTATTGTGTTGAGAATAAAAATTTTTGGTTTTTAACCGTAAAACCCCAATCTTATTATTCTTGATATAATCATCTTAAAAGCCTCTGTTCCATTGCATTATTTCTTCTTCTCCTTTCCTTTTTTTAGGCTTACATTTATAAGATAATCTTCCAAGATCGTGACATCGACATCCCCTTTCAAAAGTGTATAAAGGTACACACGATATGGATCACCCACAGGAATTCGAAGACGAAGAGCAGGCAAATTAATTCATGTCCATAATCGAAACCAAGTTTATTATTTTGAATTTATAACAAAATCCAGTGATGACCACCAATGCTACAGTGTATTTAACAAGGTTATATCACCATAGTCTTTATTATATATTGACATGCATTTGGCATAATACAAAATGATCTCATTTCAAGCCAAGAAAACCTGATGTGAATACCCATGGGAAGACACAATGACAATATAAGATCCAATGTCGAATGCGTTGGTTTGATTTACACGCAAAGCCCGTTCTCGCAAGCACCAGTGCATTTTGAGCAGGCGGCACCCTTCTGGTATATCGGCCGCGTTTTGACGTTCCCTCCTGGTCCATAGTTGCAGACGTAGTACTTGTTAAACCATCCGTCATCGCCCTTGTACGCCACGAATCCACAGCCAACATACTGTGTTTCAGCCCATACCAGCTGGGTATAGTGTCCGACTGGCTTACCGGAGGTTGACCTACGAGAAGAATTCCAAATTAAATTCTCTTTCAAAGAGAGTAAACTTGTAACCGCAAGAGTGTTCATGTAATTTATTTAAATCGTACTCCAATAACCGAGAAATAAAGTAAACCACAAGTGAATATCATCAAATATATATTTTTAAGTACCAACGACCATAAACTGAACAGATTGAATATGAAACTTGATTGCAGATATCACATTCACTGACGACGCTATCTTTCATAGTTGTGAAAAAGTCAGTCAACACAATTGTTGTATAAGGGTTATTGAAGAACGAAATGATTTAATGTTATGGAAGAGAAATTCGCTTGAGGTCAGTGTAGTGGCTTATAATTACAACAGAAGTGCTCCATTTAATGCACACTAACAGGATCTCTTTGCCTTGACGTGCTCGATAGGACTGATGTCTATCTTCCTTACATAGCCTTAAAAAATAAATTAAGAGAAAGGCACAGTCGAAGCATGTTCAATAGTCTGAAACTGCATATACAGGATGTTTCCGAACTGGTGTTACAAACTTTCAGGGATGATGGCGAAGGGCACATGTATCAATTTGAGATAAGGAACCATGGTCCGGAAATGACTGAGTCGAAAGTTATAAGCAAAAATAGTTGTGTGGAAATGGAATTGTAATTTGGCACCATGTGCCCTCCTTCCCTTAACTTTTGTAACAATCGTGGAAAAATGGTATGGGCCGGATGTCTCCTACGTGGGTACCTGAACCGATACAATCTGTGGGCTTGTCTACTGTTCCCATTGGCTCATCCGTATTGGAAAATCAGGTCTGCTTATTCCGCTCTCGTGTACTCCTCCATTTCACTAGGACGATTATGAAAATAAAGTCGAAAATAAACGTATCCTTTTCGAAATCAGTGAATTTAATATACGTTTCTAAATTAAATCCTCCAATTTTTTCAGGTTAAGAAAATGTAATATATTGGTACTAAATTTTCACTTTTTCCGGCATGATCTTTTTCCACAATTACTTCTCTTATGGTATTCATTCGACTGTTAGTTATATGGCATATTTTTAGCAGTATTTGGGAGCCTATTGCCTCTATAATTGTCAAATTATTACCTTGGTCTCTTAGGAAAAGACCCATTGAGATAATATTTATTAGTGTTGTTGATATAAGGGGAGATATAGTCTCAAATATACTGTTATATGTAATTAATCACTGATCGCACAATTTTTTAGCTATCCATTATACGTATGAGAAAGCCTAATTACGAACCCACCTAACCTAATCTGATATCACAAAATATAAGGAACATTTTCTCGTGATCTATTAAAGATATGGTTCTGAAATTTTGTACACATTTGCTCTACATTATATGTAACAAATCCCAGCAGACAGAAGTTCAAAACTTCAATTGGTGTTTTCAAAATAAATTTTCAAGCATGTAATATTTTTTTAATACATCATTGCTTTCCCAAATTTAAGTTCTTTAAATATTCACCAAAAACATCATTGCTTTCCCAAATTTAAGTTCTTTAAATATTCACCAAAAACAAATTTTCTGGAAATTTGCATTATGCAATAATAAATAAGTGTGCAGAATTTCATTACTTTATCTCAAATAGTTTCTGAGAAAATGTTTCTTATTTATTGAAAATTGGGTATTGCGGATAACAAGTCGTAAATTTTGAATATTATGCATGCCACATTATTAATTAGTTATTTACCTTTTGTAACCCATAACAACAACAACACCAACAACAACAAGAACTGGTTATAGCACACGAAATAATTGATAAATAAATTATTCTAAATCCTGAAGAAAAAAAAATAAATAAAAAATCAAAGAAGCTAATTGGACCTAACTAGAACACAGAGAAGGGGCTTGGCACTTAATAAGCAATGGCTCTTTAACTTTTAAAACCCATTTAGACTAGTTTTTAGACAATGTGATTTTTTTTATCAGTTTCCACCTCGGCCCTACATTTCCCCATATGGCAATGACAATGGTGTTGTATAACAAAGAAGATCAATCGACTGGGAATATGTTTGGTGCGTAACTTGTTGGCGGAGAAGACAGGTTTTATGTCTTATGAATGTATGTAATTATTGCTCTTATAGACTTCACATGAAGCTATTATTACTCTACTATGTAATGTTTGTGCTTACTTGAAGGCTGGGACGATGTCTTTGCTGAAGTCATTCACCTCGTTGTACCAATCCTGCGTGGCTTGGTCCCACTCCTGCACGTCGGTTTCTTTAACACCAAAAGTCGACGAAATGTGCACGTTCTGACCCACGTAGAACCGACCTGGAACAGTGCGTGAAAATTCCATTTTTAGTCTGTTATACAACTACGCTGTATCAGCTACTAGATTATTAATTAGCATCGATAATATTCGTGATAATAACACGGGATGAGACTAAGAATTCGCCACGGATTAGCTGACATTCGCCTTACAGTTGGAGAAAACCTCGGCCAAAAACCAAACCAAGTAGGATAATCAGCTCAATCGGGAATCGAACCCATAGTTGAGCGCAGCTCTGGATCAGCAGACAAAGGCGCTGTAGCCTCAGTTATGTAGGCAGAATGCCTTCTTAACTGAGAGTAAAATGTACACTCTGTACGATTTTAACATAACTATGACTACAACTTCCTTCACGTTTTGAAGAGAGTTTGAACGCACCCACATTCCTGCAAGCGTCGTGTCCGAAGCTGCACTGGTTCGCCCATTGCTGTGCCACTGCCGCAAGCTCGTCGTCCCATTTCTGTAAATAAAGTCGTCAAAATCACCATCATTATTACGTCATAGTCATCGTGGTTACCAACATCAACAGGAGGACTGGGTCAGAACAAATGAACTAGCCTACATCATGAGAACCATTTGGGAGAAAAGATGTCTCCCATATCCGCCGTGTCTTTCCTGCAGTTTATGTTGTTTTGTAGCTAAGATTTGTATGGTAGACTACAGAGTCTTTCGTAGATCGCGTGTGGTTACCATGATGATCCCCTAGCCTTTACAGCTGACTTATGAAACCGGATTTCGCTACAGACTAGGACTCCTCAAATTCGTCACAATACTGGATGGGTACCGATCCTAAAGATTCCGAAATGATCTCCCCCCGAAGACTCGAACCAGCTCTCATTCCGTATCTCTAGTTGCCTCGCTCCATACAGCTACTTCGTAGGACAGAACATTACAGAATGAAGCATAATAGCCTAATATTATTTAATGTAATATACCTAACATTTCAGATACTTTGCGAACAATGGTAAGGCACCTAGATTTTACGAAACCATTCAGATTGAACGTTCAATTGTAGGCGATTATTCCGCTGTGGTATGGTGCTTATTATTTTATGGACGTGTTTATACGAGTAAACCTACAAGTGTTATTGTTGATATATGACATAACTAAGTTCAGTATTCAAAGTTACTTTGAATAGACCTACAAATTTCTATGAAAATTTTGTTATGAAAGCAATGTGTTGATCAAAATGTTCATAAAGCGTTAGCATAATAAAAGATGACGTCAGAATATTAATTACAATAAGCGATATTGACTGTACAAATGAAAAAGTGCAATTAATAAGTTATCCGACCAATAATAATCTCATTTCCCAGAACAGGGAAATTAATATCAAATATCTTTATATACGCATTTGAGGCACTCAGAAGCAAAGTGATACAAGTGACATTTAGTAAGTTTTGAGATAAGTTACTTTGAAGTTGAAACGGAAATTAAAAAATCTGTTACAGGACTGTGTTGCTGTAAATTTACAGTTGTATATGTTGGTACCTATATTTTTTAACTTCTAAATAGAAATTATCTATTCTAAAACAGTTTAGGTAAAATAGGGTCCTAAAGTCACTCATATTATTTTGCCACGAAAAAAAAATTTGTGGAAAAGTGATATATGTGCAAGGGTTTTCAGTATTTTTATATTATTTAAAACAAGAACAAGGATATTGCTTACAACATTGAAACATTTCTGTCTTAACAGCACTTGAGCTTTCTTATTATCATATTATAACAAAAAATGTGTCTGTATAACCGAAAGAATCAATCAATCTTCTTAATGTATCCAGTTGTTTGCAGACAATATAAAGTCAACTATAGTCCACTGTAGTATTTTCAGTTCTTCTTTTCCATAGTAAATTAGGGGTATTTTGATCGGTGTTCATTATAGACGCCTGTTGCTAGTAGCCAGAGTTGGGATGTAGTCAATATGTACTGCAGAGATGTGTCTTCTGCAACTGGTACTGATGATTTTAATTTACTTTTTTTGTGGTTTATGGATGGACAGTATAGAGGAATGTGTTCCAGATCTTCATCATGATTATTACACCACATACAAGTAGGATTATCAGAAAGGTGAAATCGGTGTAGGTACAATTATGTGATAATATGATCTGTTCTGGCTCTTGTTAAAAATGTTTGAACATGTCTGGGCAAGTTTTTGTAAATTTCCAGGTCATTCGGTTTTTTTTAACGGACTGTAAAATTTTTCCTTTGTCAGAAGAGAGCCAATTGTTGATCCATAAGTTTATAAAATGAAACTTTACTGAAGTAAAGGCATTGGATAGAGATATCACTTGAAGAGGTCTTGGTTGCAAATATGTTGCCTGTTTCGCAACGTTATCGACTTCTCGTATCCAGGTAGACCACAATGACTAGGTATCCATTGAAATTTTATTTTCTTTTGGAGTTTTTTAGTTCACTTAGTTGTTTCTGAATTGGAATAATTCTTTGTGCGTATAGGTGTGGTACATATTTGATTATATTAAATATAGCCGCCTTGGAGTCAGTAAGTATTCAAATAGATCTTTCAGAAATTTGAGTAACACACTAAAGAGCAGCATCAATAGCTAGCAATTCAGTGTCAAGACTGGAGGAGGCTGAATATGTTATGAAGTAGGGGAGAGTCGGGTAGTATCGGACATCGGGTAATATCGGACAGTGAGTTTCTTTCATCTACCACACGATGATAGTACCTGATTGACATGGTTACGTTTCTGTGATGTCACATAGAGAAACGTAACCATGTCATTCAGGTACTACCATATGGTGGTAGATGGAAGAAACGCACTGTCCTATATTACCCGATGTCCGTCTCTCCCCTAATTTTCTTGATATTTTGGAATATAATACCCTGTTCCTGATGTTCCCTCATCAGGGTTTAGAGATTCATCTGTATAAATTTGAAGGTAATCCTTATATGTGCTGCAGAGTAGTTCCATGGCATCCAACTTAAGAATGTGTGGAGGTTCATTTTTGAAATGATTTCGTGGAATTTGTAGGCTATGTTCTGGAATTATCCATTTTCATGGAGGAATTTAATTTACAACTGGAGTTTTAGCAATGAGTGTGACTGTGATATAGACTGGTATTTCTTCTTTGTTTATTTTGTAGAAATTACATAGGATATTATCTGACAGTTTGAAGAACATCTGAGATCTGGATGAGGCTTGCAATTTTAACGTATTTTTAGATCCTTTTTTAATACATAATGTCTGATTGGTTGAATATATTCAATTTCTAGGGCAACAGTTGATGTGGTTTATGGTACTCCGAAAGAAGAGGGCTAAGAAAATTTCAAATTTTAAATGAAATTCAGCCTCAGTCGCTGTTCATTACGTCACTAGCCTCATCTAATGAAGTCACATCTCTCTCTGCTGAAACATCTATGTTTCTGTCATGAAGTGCATCTGTAGTGCTCCTACCGCGAATATTCCTTCAACTTCCTCTTCCACGCACAATTCCACGTCCTACAGCCCTTATTATAGGCCCATCCTAATGCTTCAGTCATCAAGGAAAGAGTGGGATGAATTTCATTAGCTATTGCAAGTTGCTCCATTTATCAAAAGTTATCCTTATTGGATCACTGTATAGTTGGTCCAGCTCAATGTGTGCAGGCCTTCCACGAAGATGTTTCGAATATGTAATCTATTACCTCTCTCCATTATGGCAAATGAATTAGTCATACACAGAAGAAACGCAACAACAATATGTAAACACCGCACTTGTATTAGTTTGCCTCTCAGTCCAAACTCTGTATGCATTGTAATACAAGTGTAAGGCCAACATGGAGCAGCACTGACTGGAACTGCACTTATATTACTTTTTCTCTGAACAGAAGTGACGTTAAAGATTTAGAATATATATTTATCTCACTTTTTTAAAAAATGTCACTTATATTACTGTGCCTCATTTATCCCCATATAATTATACTAAAATGAACTGAGATAGCTGTCTCGTGTCGATTGGACTTGAACTAATAATTTTTAATTTTTATTCTTCCTCAACTTGGTGAGGTTGCCAAAGACAAAGAATGTTAAACAGTAACATTTAAGATGTGACATTAGAAATGTTTTACAAGAAGTTTGATTACAATAAACTGAAATTTACAGTAAATAATGTTTAGAATAATTAAAATTTGTAGTAAAACAAAAAACAGATAAAAATAGAATGAGAAAATTCAACTGTAATTTGAATTGAATTTCAAGTGACGCCGTAAAAGCTGCAGCGAACCCTTCAAAGCCATCCTTGTTGGGACTCCAAATTTATGACAGAATGAGACGTATTGTTTTGTTATGGTCCCTCTAGCGCCCACCATTAATCCGATGACTTCTATATCCCTGAGTTTATATGATGTTTTGTAATAAGGGATAGTTGGTTCATAAATTGTCCTTTTCTTTAGAATTAGATTAACCTCCTCGGGTTGATTCTGATGCGTCTCGAATCTGATGGTCGGATCCAGAATATAACCTTTTGTCTCTCCAGGTTTAAAATCTACTGAATTGATTGAAATTCAGACTGTCGAAGAAGCTACAGAATATTCTATATGCGAGTAGCCTCAGTCATCCTACTTACCAGTTTACGCATGTTGGCTGCTGGTGGCTGTGGGCCGGGTTTGCCTAGCGTCTCCTGTCCAAGCGCCACGCGACTGCGCAGCTTGTTGTGGGCATCGACAATGGCCTTTTTATCTTCATTACGCGTCACTCCGGAGTACCTCAGATCTGAACCGCATTCATCTCCGAACCCCTGAAATGAGATAAAATATTTTAACATTTGATAAGATTCCTTACAAGTGGATTTAGAGCATGACAGATTTCGATGAAATCAAATTTTGGGTTATGAAGTTCGTTTGATATTCAAGGTACCATTTTTTATCCCACGAACAACAATGGTTATGAGAAGCAGTCTGCGATGTTTGGAGTTTTATTCTTTTGCTGTGTTAAATTTGTAAACGCTATTAAGTTGTTACATTAGCCTATATTATATTTACCGTGCTTCAACTGTCGTGATAGTTAATGTTGATGAAAATGATAGGAGAAAGCAGAAGAAGTAGCTTTGTCTACCCGCACTTTTTCCACCACAAACTTAGTGACCTCCCAGTAATTTAATCCTGACGTAGGAAGTCAATTATAATTACTGTTATTACTACTGCTACTTCTGCTGCTACTACCACCACTACCACTACCACTACCACTACTACCACTACCACTACTACTACTACTACTACTACTACTACTACCACTACCACTACCACTACTACTACTACTACTACCACTACTACTACTACTACTACTACTACTACCACTACCACTACCACTACTACTACTACTACTACTACTACTACTACTACTACTACTACCACCACCATCACTTACTTGTTTACGCCTAGATGTAAGCTGGAGGATATTAGTAAGCTGCAATGGATCACATATTTACAGTCACAGTTATGGCGCAGTATGACATTATAATGTTAGTCAACTCTAAGATATCAGCAGTGTCTTTCTTTTTTATAAAGTCGAAATATATTCAGTAGTTTTCTTTTTAAATTTTCTGCAGGAGAACCTGTGATAATAATTAGTGTGATGTTAGCCACATGCGTTCTGTTTCTTGTCCTTCTTCCCTTCAAGGTTCCGATCTCAATTCCATCTCTAATGGGCCTTCCTACAGTTCTGCTCTTTTTAGGGATGTAGCTACTGTAGTACCTATGTCAACATTCTTGGTAGTCTGTTAGTATCCATTCTCTCCAATTCTGTTTTTGTTATCTATTGTTCTATTTGATATTATTATTATTATTATTATTATTATTTAGTAGTAGTATGGATAATAGTAACAGTAGGTAGTTCATGAGTATTACTCCAGAATAGTTTTAACATGAGATGTCTGTACATAAGTTGCCACTTATTTCAATATCCGGTAATTTCATCGCTATATAATTTTATTATTCTAGGTTTAATTTGTACTTCAGTAAAAAAAAAAAAGTTTATAACTTCTACAATAAATTGTCTAGCCTTAATTAATCAGGTAATCTTTTCGTAGTTTGATTTTTATTGTAATTGTAATAGTAAATTTAATATTAATTGTAATTGTATTCTTCATATTGTTGTAATCCCCTGACAGAAGGGAAAAGAAGGCCTAATTGCTATTTCTTACCGAATATGTGCACATAGTGTGGTCGGCGCATACAGAACTGTAGCTGCAGTCATCGGCGAGAGCCGCCACTGCCAGACCCAATGCGAATATCAGTGCATTCATCGTTGGTAACTTAAACAAAAAAAAGATATTTTAAATTGACAATCCACTTCCAAACTGAAACATTATCAAAATAATACAAAGTAGATAATGTAAATAACATTGTTGTTAGCCTACCATGGTATATGCAGAGATTAAAACACATTTTAATGCTGGACGAAAGTAAATGAGGCGATAGCCGGAAAAATGACCCATACGCAAAATTCATGTTTCGAGAAAAGAATGATTGAAAGATTAATTTTTATGTAATTGCGATTTGAATACACTTTTATCAAAATAACAATTTCCATACTGTTACAATAAATAGTGTTCAGACAACTGTAATAATTATCTCCATTATTTTTAATAGACTATTTCTTTACAAGTTTTTGTTAATAATGCATTCCGACTTCAATAGTGTTATAAATATATAGGTATAGTTTATTAAAGCATTTTATAGGTCCTTTTTATTTTATCAAAATACTTTCAATTTGATTATATTTTAGCAAAAATTAAACGTCAGCATTGAACAGCGCACATAACAGAGGTTTACAAGTTCGTAATTCTGTGGTGTTCGGGGGTTGTCATTCTTTTTTTTTTTTTTTTTTTTTTTTTTGAGATGTAATTTTGTTCCCCAGATGAACACACAAGTTAAATTATGCAAGAATCAAAAGAATACTGTCAGTTGATGTGTTTTATTTGTATAGAAGATTATTTGCAATAAGAGTTCCAAGTTTAATTTTTATTTACCTCCAAACTCATTTTTATGACTTATTTTCCTTTACCCAAACAACACAATATTATTTTGGTAAAATTATATTTCTTACATATCTCTCATAGTTACGTCATAAACTGTACTGAATACGTAAAAATCAAGAATATATGTTGGTATAGAATGCAGATTGCAGGTTATTTAGTATTAATCTGGAATGGATTCACGCTCACTTCAAAATATATCTTCAGAGTGCAGTTTACATTTTAGTGCACATCCTGGATGGACTCATACTCACTTTGAGGATCATCTTCACTGTTGTTTGCTGAGTTTCAAAACTACGCAAGGATGCATGGGTTCATCCTAGAGATGAACAACGATCGAAAAAGCAAGACTAACAGCGCCCGAAAACCCGAAAACCCGCACGACATTGTTGTATTACGTCGCGTCCTTGACGTAAAGACTGGTTGCGAGTGTTTCGAGACGTCGAGATTGATCACTCCTGAAGTTCCGAACGTCAATCAGCCTTGAATCGCCAAAGTTGTTTATACCTGATTGAACTTTTATCTACTTTGGCAACTGTTATATACGTATAAACAGTCAAGTAGCCTATTTCAAACATTATCTCTACCTTTCAGTGTATAATAATCCGTTCGCCAGTCTTTATTTAATTACTAGGCCCTTATTAAAAGGCTAGGAATTTTCTTTTCATATGTTTGAGATCAAGTGTGCAGTCTCAAGTAAAAAGAAATTAACGTTAGGCCTATGTTCGTTTTTTCTGTTTATATAACCATAGGTAATATCATATAATAGAACCAGAACATTTTGACAACTAAGATACTTTTCTGTTTTGTCTTTTTTTGTCTCATTTAAAATTTATAATGTTATTTATTTCAATGATGTATGTTATTCAAAGTTACGAAATCTTTCCACGCCGACCAACTGCTATTTCGAGAATGATGAGCGAGACTCGAAGCGCACGAGAGTTACGAGACGAAACTCGAAAGACAAATGCAACGAACACAGAGAGTGAGAGCGGCAATTAGTTTTGTTCATCTCTAGTTCATTCAATTAGATATCCTGCTCTCTGTTTACAAGATACTGAAACGAAACTACGTAAGCAAGTAGATTTTAAAACGGAGAATCAAATTAAACATTCTCCCGAAAAATATTCTATAGACCTATGGGTCCATTTTCCGGCTACCGCCTTAATTGTGGTGGGTTTCAATTGACTCCTACTCTGTATCAATTCGGTCAGTTTGAGCTAAATCAGATAATTAGTGGAAGGATTTTCGCTAGCAACAATTAGAGATGTGTTAAAACACTAGTAGAGACACAGTGTAATTAGATAGGTATGTACTGTTAACTGTGTGTTGTGCTTTCATTGAACACTTATTGAGAGGAATTTCTTTCTCCTTCTTCCAACGAAATATGACGGATCACGGAGAGTCATATGAAGTAAATGTGTTCCGGCTGCCTGTCAAGGAAATATTTCAAATTCATGTTGTAAGCCAGTGATGTCAAAGCAAGCGCATTTTTCTGACCTTGACGTTGTGCGCGGGCATTAAGCGCTAGGTATGCTAGGAGGAATAAGCAGCCTGTTGGATTAAGAAAACAGTGGTGCACAAACTTCAAACGGAACGTGAAATTTTAAGTCGTTATTTTTATATGGCTTCTTTCTGTTTGTTATTTTCTATATTGTGTGTAAAACAAAAGTATTAACACCTATTTCTTAGCCTAATATTGCAGTCGTGTTCTAAACGTTAATAACATAATAAAGAGTAAAGAAGAAATATACACACAAATTCCATAATAACTACAACTATACTGTACTAAATTAAACACATCATTCATAAAGAAAGTGTTATCCCAAAGAAAGACACTGAATATGACATGGTAAGTTGAAATTTATATTGATGGTATCTTTAGCCTTATAAAAGTATTTAAAACAATATTATAGTACAAAGCAAAGTTCCCTAGGTATATGTTTTAACTGTAACTAATTTTACATAAAACTCTTATCGCATTATGCTTTTAGATGATATTGGGGCGCAACTTTCTGTTATCAGAATATTAAATTATCTCGAAATCTGCTGAAGCTATAGAGCTGACGTTTTACCAACACATAGGCACATATCTTTTGTTTGTGATGTAACAGTATTTGCTTTGTTAATTCATTTCCTTACAAACATTTTCCATGCGAATATTTTCAAACATTTTAATACACTATCTTCAGTAATACGTATTTACGATATATTAGATTTACGAAAACATTGTTTTAGTACCTGGAAGGCTACTAAACAAACATATCTGAAAATTTCACTTTTCTGTAAAAAAAAGTTGAGAAAATATTCCTTCTGAATAAAAAAGCAAACTTGTGAAAAATGAGCATTAAAATTAAAACTTACAATCTTATAATGCACTAAGGCCCTATATTTCTCAGACAAATCTAAAAATTAACATGGATACAGTTTTAATAAGTTCTCTTCCCTTTATCCATTGAATCAATGCTGGCCATCCCTGTATATAGCTCGACCAAGCGGCATATACTACCTCTTTCGTCTGTCTCTTTCCTTTCCGGTCTAAAGCGCTCAGACTCTCTTGGGCTCTAAAGCGCGCGCTTGCTCCTATGGGCATCAGTTGACATCACTGTTGTAAGCTTTTGGAAGATTTTGTGGCTTATCGGATAGTATTTGCAAATATTTTATTTCATCTTTCCTTTATAGTGGTAGGCTAGCACAGTTGGTAGAACGATTTGCTAGTGATTGGAAGGTCCTAGGTTCAATCCAGACTGGTGACGGGATTTTCTTGTTGCCATACTTCTGAGGTTCACTCAGCCTACTATCAAATTGAGTGACGGATCATTCCCGGGTAAAAGACGGACGGAGCGTCTTGCCGGCTACACCATTTCGTTCTAGTGCCGAGGAGCTCTACCTCCATTCCCTCCAAGCCCCATCATGACGTACAGTCTTAGAAAAAAGTTTTGTCGCACAGATACTTTATAAGTCCCGGAAAGGAAGCAGTGCGCATGATCAGACATACAGCGAAACAAAACGAATTTTATTACCTCAACTAGTCCTCCTGAGAACCGGGTCGCACGTCTTCTGATCATGCGCAATGGCTCCTTCCTGAAACTTATAAAGTATCTGTGCGACAAAATTCTTTCCAAGGATGTACATAGAGCAGTGTGACCGGATGTCAGGGAAAACTTTCTCGAGATGCAAAAATATTCCGGCAGTTTAATCGATTACTCTCTCGTTATGAGTGTTGGATTTGCGCCCAATTTACACGTATACCAAACATCTCCGAAAAGTCAACGGCTTATTGATTAGTAAAGCTAAGATTGAGTTAAAATAATCGCAGTTAAACCTAAATACGTTGACAATCCTCTTTCCGGCAATCGTAGTGATGGAAATGTATGCAACGATGTTTGAAAACAGATAACTTACGGTTTTGGTGATTTGGTGCCCTCTTCTGTCGTGGTAGCACATGATTGTTAGTTATGGTAACTGTGAGTTTTCATTAATATGATAAAATTAAAAGTTTTCATGGAATGATAAACTTCAAGACTTCCCGTACATTAGAATTTAAAGTAAAAAGACCAATTAGATTGTACACTGTGTAACTCGACACTTTCAATGTTACATGGTGAAGAGCAGACATCAATGACGCAACTTTACCCTCGCCTTCTAATAAAATGACATTAATTTTCAACCCAACGGTCCCGAACAAAGAAGAATTTAAAAGTGCAACAGAGGAAGGCTCTTTTGCTTATCATTCCATCAAACATAACTACAGTTTTCGTTCGATGGATTGCACCTCTTCCTTTGTTAGGAAGGTTTTTATTAAAAGCACCTCACTTGCGGTCGTACTATATATGAGGAGATTTTAGTTAATGTAATTGCCCCTTTTACGATGAAAACCATTGTGAACGAAATAGGAGCAACTCTATGATGATCGATTCCTCCAATGACAAACTTTTGAGACTTGTTCCTGTCTTGTGACGTATTTTGCTCCTAACATAATAATTAAAGTAAGAATAAGTTCGTAATTCAATTTAATTTAGTTTAATTTGTACGACTGATTTATTTAACAATTTAGTATCGCATAAATCCCGGTTTTCTACTTTCAGATCTACTCACCCTGATGGAGATACTTTCACATTTCGTTTTAGTACGCATTTTTAGTACAAATTATTCTAGTGTTGAAATGGCTAGTTACACCAACCGGATTTCTAGCACTTTATATGAACGTATTTTAAAGTATGTAGGCCTAGACATGCGCATATTACAGTTATTAAAAGTTCGATGATCGGGCTTGTAATATCAATTGAATTTGATCTTAACTCTATTACATCAACGATATGAAATTATTTATTAGCTAAGTTTGCACCCATTATACTTACCTTCCGTAGTCGACTGATTCAACTGAATATCTGGGATTTGTTCTCAGTCTTTTATACGGCGCTTTGGAGATCGATTGTAACAATTCATGTGTGATATCTGGATAGCAGGTGCTCTCACAAGTGTTTGCAGTTGCTTCAAGGTGAGCTAATAGTTTACATTAACGCAGTATGCAAATAATCCACAAATACTTGAAAGCTGGGAAATACAATGTAGCCTACGTGCTAAAAAAACAGTTCAAGGACAAATGGCTTTGTTAAGTTTTCTTTAATTGAACAACTGATATTGTTTGCCATTTCGTGAATAATATGGAATAACTTACGTTCTATTATGACGACATAGGTGACACCTGTATATAGGTATTTTTTATGTCTGTGCAGCTGAAACTTCATCCATGGTAGATAGGCACATGTAAAATGTTTAGTGAATTGTCAATACGTTGCTCTGCGCTGGTTCGATTCCCGATGGGATCATGGATTTTCTTCATTGATCTATTTCTTCCGACCGCACTATAGCCCCGAGGTTCACTTAACCTTTAATAGAAATTAGTTACAGGGTTATTTCCATGGAGGTGAAGGCACCAAGGATGTAGGACTGACATCCCTACTGCTACTAATACCGATTAGATATAAAGTTGGGAACTTTGACCTTCCGCTACTCTGTGGGTGTTCGTGGCCTGTAACAGGAATATAGGGTAAAGGTTGGTAATATTGTGATACTAATAATATTGTGATAGTTCTTTTCGAGAATTTTTTACAATTTTACTGAGCGTGAGGTAGATCTTTTTTTATTTTTGCGTAAACTTATTAAGGGAATGTTCGACAAATTTCTGCACAAAACCGGTTCTTCTCTCGCTCAGTAAAATTGTAAAAATTTTTCAAAAAGTACTATCATAATACCTAGTGTACGAGACGAAACGCCATCGTTTAACAGAAATCCCGGCGGCCTTCGCATGCTATAGGAGTAGTCTTCCTACTGTTAAAGCGCGATAGTAATATGCGGTACGATAAAAACATAAAAAGCTTACCGCCAAAACTATAGTAATATGCGGTATGATAAAAAACATAAAAAGCTTACCGCCAAAACGATAGTAATATGCGGTACGACAAAACATAAAAAGTCTACCGAAAAAGCGATAGTAATATGCGGTACGATAAAAACATAAAAAGCTTACCGCAAAAGCAATAGTAATATGCAGTACGATAAAAACACAAAACGCTTACCGCCAAAACGATAGTAATATGCGGTACGATAAAAACATAAAAAGCTTACCGAAAAAGCGATAGTAATATGCAGTATGATAAAAACATAAAAAGCTTACCGAAAAAGCGATAGTAATATGCTGTACGATAAAAACATAAGAAGCTTACCGAAAAAGCGATAGTAATATGCGGTACGATAAAAACATAAAAAGCTTACCGCCAAAACGATAGCAGTATGCGGCACGATAAAAACATAAAAAGCTTACCGAAAAAGCGATAGTAATATGCTGTACGATAAAAACATAAGAAGCCTACCGAAAAAGCGATAGTAATATGCGGTACGATAAAAACATAAAAAGCTTACCGCCAAAACGATAGTAGTATGCGGCACGATAAAAACATAAAAAGCTTACCGCCAAAACAATAGTAATATGCGGCACGATAAAAACATAAAAAGCTTACCGCCAAAACGATAGTAATATGCGTTACGATAAAAACATAAAAAGCTTACCGCCAAAGCAATAGTAATATGCGGTACGATAAAAACATAAAAAGCTTACCTCCAAAGAGATAGTAATATGCGGTACGATAAAAACATAAAAAGCTTACCTCCAAAGAGATAGTAATATGCGGTACGATAAAAACATAAAAGCTTACCTCATTCTTGTAAATGCTCTGTAAATTTCTCCTCTGTTAATACACGTTTATTCACACGAGGCTTCTTGTTTTGTTCAGATCCTGTGTCTTTGAACTTCTTTACTAGTCGGTACATTGTTGTTTTATCCGGCACAGGGGAATCGGGAAATTGACGACGGAACTTACGGCAACACCTTCTCCACGAAGACTTTTTTGCGAAGTATTACAAATAAAACTTACACAGTCGGCACAAAACTGCAAACTGCTTTCTGCAATATTTTGTTGCGCGGGATCTGGTAGTCCGAGAATATTCTCTCGATTGTTGCAAACGTCTGGGTAAATTAGCGGACTCATTATTACTGCCCACAAGAACGGTAAAAAAATATGAATTATTGCTAGATTTCTGTTAATCATTCAATTAGATCCACGAACTAATTCATATGAAGAGTTCAGAGCCATAGTGGGCCAAGCGCCATTTATTAAAAACGAGGGTTAAAGTTAAGTGAATACGATAATTTAATGAAGATTGACATATCATTTAGTTTTTAATGTACATACTTTATATTACTTACTATATGTTTCACTGAATTATGGTAATCACTTAATTTCACTATTAATTTTTAATAGTGGGCGCTTGGCCCACTATGACTCTGAATCCTTCATATGTACTTTTCGCGGGATCTAGTCCGAGAATAACAGAGGCATAAACCCGGGAGCAAGTAGTGGCAGTCCGGCGACTAGTTTTCTGCAGCTTCGGTGGCGTTTCGTCTCGTCCACCCGGTATTATTAGTATCACAATTTACCAACCTTTACCCTACTTTTAAAATATTGCTTTAGGGTAAGATATACGAGCTTTGGTGATGTCGATAGCACATGACCAGCCAGACTGTTGCTTTTCTGTAAAAACATCCAAAATAAGTATATTTTTTTATAATCTGGCCATTATCGAACTGTAGATCTTGTTCTTTAGCTCCTATACACAGATATTCGATTTTAGAGAAGTTAATCTCCAAGCCCCATTTACTATATTATTCTTCAGTAAGTTGTCTCAACATAATATATTCTGTCTTCATGATTCTGTGTAATAATCACTTGCTCCTCGGCGAAAGGTAATGAGTAGACTGCCATAAAGGTACTCGCATACCATGGTTTGGGAGCGTAAACAACCTCGTCGAAGCGCTTTGTTAATTATTTTGATGACAATACACTGTTTCCAAGAAATCTTGGAAACGATAGAGAGAACAATTTTAAAATTAAATAAAACTTTGTGAAACCGAAACAGGCTAGGGGGTGCCAATCCGTGCAGTTTATGATGACGACGATGAAATGAAAAGAAGAGATGCAGAGTTTATAGTTAAAGTTTATTAAAACTTTTACAAGAAATATAAAGAGCTTGTATACAAAATAACATATGCTTTCATATCTCAACTTCTGCGAAAAACTTGAATATTAGAGAGTTTAATATTATCAGTTTTCTGGACTAGAATGGAGTCCAATGTTAATAATCTATGTATTTATACTGACTCATTGGGCTCGTGAGCGAGAGTTAAGCTTAACTTACTGTATATCAGTTATTTCTTTGGATTTCTGACGACAGATCCAAGTTATGCATGCACGTTGCCGAAGATACTTTACAAAGACCTAAAAATGAAATATAATGCAACTCTCATTATGTTTGAGAGCTGAATACATGAGAATACATGTCATTTACACGATTACTGAATTGAATGATTTGGCAGAAGTTGTAACCTGCAATTGTTTGTTTCTTGATAAATCAAGATGAATGGCTTATGGAACACCTATTTTATTATCATTACTTATTGAAATGTACACACTAGGGTAAAGTAAATTATTGCAATAAAATCCTCCTAGTGATAAAACACTGGTTCCAACATGTATAGGAGTTCACAATCTGTGTTCAACTAAACACGCCGAAAAATGACGGTTACATGGCCAACCATTAAATTCGTCGTGGCATTTCTAGGATTTACTATACTTTTGTGTGGAGACGAATGAATTCCGAGTAGGATTGCTAACATCTTTTGGAAATAACATTTCAGTACATTGTAAACGGAGAGATGAGACATTTGTACTAACTTATATACAATACAGAATGTAATGTCATATAGTCAGCAATTTTTCTTGGCAATCAAAGAAAAATGGTATGTTCCTACATTTGTATACTGTTATTGTTTCTTTTTTACGCAAAATGTATTTATTTTGCGCATTTTGTACAATTAAGAGTAGAATATTTTAAGCTTTCCGGTAGTTGCTTTGAAAAAGTATTTCCAACTTTTCAGAGCCGCATATAGGTTCTTACTTTTATTCCCTGAAGATGGAACCTCTATGCACTTCCAAAACATTGGAGATGTTACGTTCAAACACACTGTGGAAGATCCTAAATTAATGGTAAGTTGTTTACTACAGTAGACTATTAATAACTTTCTGGAAGTTTTGTAATTTGGATCTTTTCTGTACCGGACAGAACGAGAATTGGGTCTAATAATCATCCCGGGACAATAGATCTACCGGAAATGTCTGGGTGGATCGTAACTCTAATTTTAAAAAACTTTTTTCCACGATGCTGAATCAAAAACCAGAAATATCCACTGCATTTCTATCAATCATTTGAGAAATCCTACGTATTCAATTATTAGTAATAGTAGCAGCAGTAGCAGTAGCAGTATCAGTGACCTAGTAATAATATTAGTAACCTAGTAGCAGCGGTAGTAATAACGTAGTAATCTAGTAGCAGTAGCAACCTAATAGTCTACTAGCAGTAGTAACGTAGCAGCAGTAGCAGCAACATAGTAGCAATAGCAATAACCTAGTAACAGTATTAAACATCTAATAGCAGTAGCGGTAGTAATAATAAACTAATAGCCTAGTAGTAGTAGTAGTAGTAGTAGTAGTAACGTAGCAGCAGTAGCAGTAGCGGTAGTAATAACGCAGTAATCTAGTAGCAGTAGCAAACTAATAGTCTAGTAACAGTAGCAGTAACGTAGCAACAGTAGCAATAACATAGTAGCACTAGCAGTAACCTAGTATTGATATTAGACATCTAGCAGCAGTAGCTGTAATAAATAGCCCAGTAGCAGTAGTAGTAATGTAGCAGCAGTAGCAGTAGCGGTAGTAACAACGTAGCACTAGTAGCAGCAACCTAGTATCACTAGCAGTAACCTAGTAATAATATTAGACCTCTAGCAGCAGTATCTTTAATAAACTAATAGTCCAGTAGCAGTAATAGTAATGTAGCAGCAGTAGCAGTAGCGGTAGTAATAACGTAGCACTAGTAGCAGCAACCTAGTAGCACTAGCAGTAACCTAGTAATAATATTAGACCTCTAGCAGCAGTAACTGTAATAAACTAATAGCCCAGTAACAGTAAGTTAATAGTAACGTAGCAGCAGTAGCAGTAGCAGTAGCGGTAGTAATAACGTAGCAGTAGTAGCAGCAACCTAGTATCACTAGCAGTAACCTAGTAATAATATTAGACCTCTAGCAGCAGTATCTTTAATAAACTAATAGTCCAGTAGCAGTAATAGTAATGTAGCAGCAGTAGCAGTAGCAGTAGCGGTAGTAATAACGTAGCACTAGTAGCAGCAACCTAGTAGCACTAGCAGTAACCTAGTAATAATATTAGACCTCTAGCAGCAGTAACTGTAATAAACTAATAGCCCAGTAACAGTAAGTTAATAGTAACGTAGCAGCAGTAGCAGTAGCAGTAGCGGTAGTAATAACGTAGCAGTAGTAGCAGCAACCTAGTATCACTAGCAGTAACCTAGTAATAATATTAGACATCTAGCAGCAGTATCTGTAATAAACTAATAGCCCAGTAACAGTAAGTTAATAGTAACGTAGCAGCAGTAGCAGTAGCAGTAGCGGTAGTAATAACGTAGCAGTAGTAGCAGCAACCTAGTATCACTAGCAGTAACCTAGTAATAATATTAGACATCTAGCAGCAGTATCTGTAATAAACTAATAGCCCAGTAACAGTAAGTTAATAGTAACGTAGCAGCAGTAGCAGTAGCAGTAGCGGTAGTAATAACGTAGCAGTAGTAGCAGCAACCTAGTATCACTAGCAGTAACCTAGTAATAATATTAGACATCTAGCAGCAGTATCTGTAATAAACTAATAGCCCAGTAACAGTAAGTTAATAGTAACGTAGCAGCAGTAGCAGTAGCAGTAGCGGTAGTAATAACGTAGCAGTAGTAGCAGCAACCTAGTATCACTAGCAGTAACCTAGTAATAATATTAGACATCTAGCAGCAGTATCTGTAATAAACTAATAGCCCAGTAACAGTAAGTTAATAGTAACGTAGCAGCAGTAGCAGTAGCAGTAGCGGTAGTAATAACGTAGCAGTAGTAGCAGCAACCTAGTATCACTAGCAGTAACCTAGTAATAATATTAGACATCTAGCAGCAGTATCTGTAATAAACTAATAGCCCAGTAACAGTAAGTTAATAGTAACGTAGCAGCAGTAGCAGTAGCAGTAGCGGTAGTAATAACGTAGCAGTAGTAGCAGCAACCTAGTATCACTAGCAGTAACCTAGTAATAATATTAGACATCTAGCAGCAGTAGCTGTAATAAACTAATAGCCCAGTAGCAATAATAACGTAGCAGTAGTAGCAGTAGCGGTAGTAATAACGTAGTAATCTAGTAGCAGTAGCAACCTAATAGTCTAGTAGCAGTAGCAGTAACATAGTAGCACTAGCAGTAACTGAGTAATAGTATTAGAAACCTAGTAGCTGTAGCGGTAGTAATAACCTAGTAGCTATGTAGTAGTACTAGTAGTAATAACCTAGTAATAGTAATGGTAGCAGTGTGTTATTTAACGACGCTTCCAGTTGCAGGTATTGTTGAGCGTCTCAATTCAACGTGGGCGAGAAATGGCTGACGAATTTTACCTGGAGCCCTCCATCAAGGACTCTGCTTCTATCTGACGGCTAGCATGGTAAGCTTTAAAACACTTAGAATGATTTATTCAAATGTGTGAGATTAAATGTTTTTATATGGACACATGTATTCAACATAAGTTTGTCTTCTTCGTCTAAGAGAAAGTCTAAATGATGAATATAAAGCACGGTTTGAAAAGAAACATGACAGGATAAAACATGTCTCTCATACCCCTTGGTGACCCAGTTCAGTTTCTTGGAGACGTGGGATTCCTCAACTACTGAATGATTTAAATGCGATGAAAATTTTGTGTTAATCTATTCCGCTTAAACGTTTTAACCATTTCCAATAGGAATTACTGCCGCCGGTTCTAACCTCATTAAAACTCCGGTTAAGAAAAACCGATTAATAACATCTGTAGCACTGACCATGCAGCACTCCAACCCGTTTGGTAGTTACGCAGTTGACCAATACGTGGCGGATTCTCTGGCCAGTTGTGTGGCTGTAACGTCATGGAGTTTTTTTTGAGCGGAGTTAAGAAATTACCTAAAAATTGAATCAGTAAGATTATTTGAAGATGTGTTCGTAGTAAACTGCGCAAGGTGAATGATGTTGCCTGTACCACCTAACCAAACACTCTGGTCACCAGACCGGCTAACGCAGATACCAGCCCTGCAGCAGTCAAGCGCGGTGCACACAGACTCTGTTGTGCACAGTTCGGCGCCGTGGAAGAGCAAGAGGAGCAAGCTTCGCCCTTCTTATACATGGGGGCACCGATCACGTTGCCTCCAGGACCGTAGTTGCACACGTAGAATTTCTTGAACCAGTCCTTCTCACCTTCTCTCTGCACGTAAGACGTGAACCCACATCCTACAAGCGTAGTTTCTCCCCATACCAACTGTGTGTAATGGCCGGTTTGATTCTTCGATCTGTAACGAATACAAGAGAGGAAAAACTCAACGTAAATAATGCCTAAATTTTCGGTACTCACAAGTTATTAATTTATTTTTCAAATTGTAATAAACATTATATAGAGTTACGCATATGTTTCTTTTTTTGTAAACAGTAAGAGGTAATTTTAATTGTTCATATTTTCTTTACTTTCTACACAATCTTAAAAATACTGGGAGTGGCTTAATACATATGATATTTGCATACTGTAGCAAATTAAACATCCTTAATAAATTGGTAGTGATATTACATTTTAGTTTGTAACATAGGTCTAATCTGAAAATACATAAATACAAAAAATATGTTACGTTCTATCACGTTTGCTGAGAAAAATGAAATTAGTTTTTAGACATGTTACAATAGGTTGTTAATTGTTGAGTGATATTAGAGAGTTTTGCACCCTCGTCGCCCACTATACGACTAACGCTATGTTGATGTTAGTAGTGACGTATTTGGTGACGTATGTTCACATTCGTAAAACTTTGGAAAGAATCGTAAGGGATCGGTGAACGCAGGGGCCGGCAGAACGTCAACGTAGGTGACGTAATATGAAACACAGCCCGCCTTACAAGACGAGTGGTGGTAGAAAGCAGTAGGCTGGGGGAAAGAGAGGACTGAATCTCGCCCGTATAGTCAGGAAATAAGTAACCGAACTATATGATGTCTTAGCATCCTTCTGATGGATTTGTAATTACTCATCAGCCTGTCCCGATGTTTTAATTAGTGAAATGAAATCTGCTTTCCATCATAAGTTGCAATTTGTAATTGCTCAAATAAATGTTGGTCCGTCAGTGGGGAATGCGCTTTACATTTCTGTAGTGCTAGGGAAAAGTGACACAAGTCAAAAATGTTAATTTTACAGGAGAAGGAAAAAAACTGTCTTCATACTGGTTTATGTCGATTTGATTTTCTTCTGTATGAATTATTTTAATGAGAGAAATACTTATGTCTCTTTTCCCAAGCGAGCAGATGTTCCGTAAGTTGTCAATAAATTAATAAAAAAATGTTTGTGGGAACTGACTTAACTTATGTCACTTTTCCCAGGCATTGCAGATTTAACGTGTTTAATTTTTTAAAGAAATTTCTCACATATATACTGTAATGTCGAGCCGAACATTGAAATAAACCTAGAACAAAATGACCTAAGGAGTGGATATTTTGAATTGTAGTGAATTTTCAGGAAATTTTTAAATCTGAGAAATGTTCCCTTATTTAGGCTTCTCGGCAAAAGTTTCAGAATTTTATAATATCAGAAAATGATATTCGGCAACGCTTTTTTCTTAATCAATAACGTCAATGTAGTTTATTTCTCAGAACCAGTCCAGAAGTTCAAATCTCTAGTGGCCCAATTTAAAGAAAAAAGCTTGGCCAAGAGATAATTATAGATTTTCATGTAAAAGGTAGCTGAACGACTTAATTAGTACATCATTATCGACTGAATTTCCAGGAAAATCTGTTATAAACTTACGGGTAAGCGCCGAATTTGTCCACATTTTTGTAGTTTAAATCTTTCACTTCGTTGTAGAAAGCGGCCATCGCTCTAGTCCAGTCTTGTACGTCGTCTGTTTTAACACCATCAGAACGCCAGTTTGAAGAGAGGTACAAATTCTGTCCCACCCATCCGAAACGTTCTAAAAACATATAGTAAGAAGTGAAAATAAGAGTGTGAATGAAAGCGAAATGTCAGACAGGTGAAATAAATATTTGTTAACTGTTATTAAGATTGAAGGAAACGTAAAGATGAAATAAATTTAATGATGATCATAAACACAAATGTCCCGCGCCGTGGCGTCGCGGTCTAAGGCACCCCGCCTAGGACTCGCGTTACGGAATGCGCGCTGGTTCGAATCCTCATGGGGGAAGAAATTTTCTCATGAAATTTCGGCCAGTGTATGGGACCGGTGCCCACCCAGCATCGTGATGCACTTGGGGAGCTACGATAGGTAGCGAAATCCGGTTGCGAATACCAGCTATAACGGCTGGGGGGATCATCGTGCTAACCACACGATACCTCCATTCTGGTTGGATGATCGTCCACTTCTGCTTCGGCATGTGGGCGTGAGGCCAGCAGCCGATTGGTCGGTCTAGTCTCTTCACGGGCTGTAGCGCCACGGATTATTATTATTATTATTATTATTATTATTATTATTATTATTATAAACGCAATTGAATCGTTTTTAAAGGCGTAAGTCAGGAAAAATAAATTTGTGGGAAATTGAAAAAAAAAAAAAAAAAAAAAAAAAAAACTATGTTAGAGGAAAATTGTTTGGAAATGTATAATTCCGGACATGTGGGCTGATATTATAGGTTACAGTTGTTGGTTTTTAAAGTAATTATACGCATAATGCTGATACATAGGTTTTATTGAGATTTAAAATATGAAAAAAAAAAGTCGCTCTTAAAAGAAAACATTTTTATAACAAGTAAAATCAAATACGATACAGATATTTTTGTGCTATTCTTGAATTGCTTCACTGGAAAACATACACAATCAACAAACAGAATGTATAATAATTATAACTTAAAAATAGGAAATACCATGAATGATGAAGAAAAATCAGTCTTTTCACTTGGGATGTAATTACTGTTCTCTAGTCATCGTACGTTGCATTACTGTCTGTAGGCCAGCTGAAAAGTTCTTCATAAAATGCCGTATGCTCACTTGACATACAAGGCCTATTTTTTCTAAGTCTTGCACTTCTTTCTGTTTTATTGGCACTTTTCCTGCTGGGTAGACTGGGCTTATGGGTGAAGGAAGAGATTGGCACAGAAGTACCATGAAGAATACGTGGCTTACTAATTCATTGATGCTATTAGATACTTTGATATATTCAATTCTGTCATGTGTATACGCAAAGTGAAATAGGGTACACATTGCAAAATCGATTATCTCACTTCTTTGTTCGTTCCTTCTTTCTTCAGAAACAGCGGTGTTTTTGTAGGCTAATGTTTCTTCTGTTTTCAGTTGTTCGCACTCAGTTACAACTGCCATTGAACAGTTTTAAAACGAAGCATGTCATTGGCTACTGACCAATTAAAACAAGTTGTGACTTGCTTCTAACAAGCCAACGAACAATGTTATTGATGCACTTTGAAGCAAAAAACGATGGATTTATCGATGTACTTTCGAAACTCCGATAAAAATGAAAATGCCGAAAATTATGACATCGCCCTTCTAAAAAAATTCAATTCAATTATGTCGTTGGCGGTTCCAGGAAAAATGACTTTATTGAGACGGCTGAAATATAAAACAGTTCTATACTTTCAAAACCGAATTTTGTAACAAACAGTGTTACAGGAGTCTACTCATACATAATTTAAACTAAGCTTATAAACAAATATAGGTTAGAGAAAATTTCCTCCTTGTCTTCATGAAGCTTAGGTGCATTTCAACTGTTTAGAACTGTTGGTGGGTTATTTTATGTGATTTTTTTGTAAACGTAATTACATATAATTAACTACTGAAACTGTACATTTTATAAAAATAAATCTTATGTCTTACTTTTTGTTTTTCACACTGAAAGTTTCTGCAAACTAATATGTATAGCAACAAACTAGATTGTATTTTGTTCGATACATAATGAATGCAGTTCAGTTTCCAAGACAACTTCTGTTTAAAAAAAAAAAAAAAAAAAAAAAAAAAAAAAAAAAAAAAAAAAAAAAAAATCTTAGTTTAGCTGCTAGGTGCTGTATTTCTTAAATGAACAGTCTATCAAATTAATGGAAAGTTGACAAGACTATGATTCTAAATCGTTATTGACATCAAAATATTGCATCCAACGACTTCAAAATCTTTTGGAGATGAATCACTATCAGTAAGCACTGCGTATGATTACTTTGCGGAATTAAAACTTGGACGTTTACATCAGCTAAGACTTCCCAGAGGGTCGACCTGCTACAGGGACCAGTGATAGAAATATCGACGTTATGCGTCAAATGATTAAAGAAGATAATCGAATCACCTACGCCGACATTCGGAAAGTTATGTACTCGATGGATTTCACATAATTTGACAAGTTGAAAAACAAACACGTGTTGATAGATGCTTAAAAAATTCAAATTCTGTTTTTGACATCATAACAATTGACGACACATGGATTTACTGTTATGAGCCAGAAAATAAACTGCAATCGGTACAATGGATATTTCCAGATGAAGATGAGCTAACAAAAGGGACCGAAGCACTGACAAAAAGATGGTTGTCTCATTCTAGTAATAGTAGTGGTAGTTAGTAGTAATAGTATTCATTCATTCATTTATTTATTCATTTATTTATTCATTCATTCATTTATTTATTCATCCATTTATTTATTTATTTACTTTGACAGAATTAAGGCCATAACGCCTTCTTTTCCATCCTACCAGCCTTCTCTCCATCCAACCAGTGTAGTAGTGGCAGGTAATAGTATAGTAGCAGTTAGTAACAGTAGTAGTAGTTTGTAGTATTGGTAGGTAGTAGTATAGGAGTAATAGAAATAGTTAGTAACAACAGTAGTAGTTTGTAATAGTAATAGTAGTTAGTAGTAGTGGTAGTTAGTATTGTAGTTAGTAACAGTAATAGTAGTAATAGTAGTTAGTATAATAGTAGGCTAGTTAGTAACAGTAGTAGTTTGTAGTAGTAATAGTAGTTAGCAGTAGTAATAGCATTAGTGACTTGTAGCAGAAGTAGTTAGTCTGTCTTAGTAGTAATACGAGTAGTAGTTAGTAATAATAGCCGTAGTTTGTAGTAGTAATACTTACTGTTACTACAGTATTACTAGTGTAACTTTTCGTTCTGGAAAGGAATTTTAAAATGTAACATTTATTCGGATCAAATTTCTGCACATATAAAAGATAAAACTAAAATTCTTTCAATCATTTATTACCATAATACACTGTTCTCTTAAATTGACTGGGCATACTGGAAATTAAATCAATGGCTTACCTAAAACATACAATGAAATGTTTCATATAAAACAATTTTTTCTCGAAAAGAAAGGAAAAATAAACAAAATTATATTAAACTTTTTTGTTTGAAATATGTCAAAGAGTAACCTCCTGAAATTAATGACATTATTTACGGTTCAGCCGATATACATCTATTTAAAACGGTACAATTTATCAACAGTAATCTCACTAGACGTTTTGATTTATCTACAGAAAATCAAAACTCGAGTGGGATTTAATTGACTATTACACGATTAGAAGAAAGTATATAAAGATTAGAAGTAACGAAGTACTCCAATACAATAAAATATTAACTGACTTACGAAAATACAACTGTCTTCAAATGTATTATTGTACCATCTCAACATTACAAATATTACGCTAGATGCATGCTAGATGGCAGTAGTGAGCAATGCCTTCTCGTCGAGAAGTTCTCGATCTATTATACACGTTGGCAACGTTACTAGTCAAGAAGGCTTTGTTGATTCAGTTTCATTTTTATTAAAATGCAACATTCCACTTCAATTATCCGAATCGCAGTAATCAACGTCACTTGACAGATGATTTTCAATAAATCTTAATATTAAACAATCTCTGATACGTGACTATCCATAATATCATATAGCAGAAGCTATAACATAACCTAACTAATATACACAAGTGTTAGAAAAGTTTTAATTAACGACGATGACATAAAAAATAAACATGAATAATTTTAAAAGGAATAATTATTGAATGTACAATTTTCAAATTTGAATGTGGTTGGTGGTTCAATTGATGTTATATTGGACGTGTGCGTAATAGAAGTGGAACTCGTTGATTTAGGCCTGCATGGTGTATTCAACTTATTCAGAATTTCCGAATGAATAATTTTAAAAGGAATAATTATCGAATGTACAATTTTCAAATTTGAATGTGGTTGGTGGTTCAATTGATGTTATATTGGACGTGTGCGTAATAGAAGTGGAACTCGTTGATTTAGGCCTACTTGGTGTATTCAACTTATTCAGGATTTCCGAATCGTGCTCTTCATTTATTTGAAAATCGGATTTCAGAAGATGCATAGGTATGATCAGTGATTTTTATTAATTCTTGTTCTTGAATGCCAATGCGACGAGTCATATTTGAAACTGCTGTGCATCGACTGGAGTGATTTGTAATTTTATAATTTTTTTTTTTTTTTGACGTCCAGACCAGCGCAGTTTCAAATATTGGCAAACAAAGAAACAAATGCTAGGGACGCGATAAAATTAAACAAATGCTAGGGACATGATAAAATTAAACAAATGCTAGGGACGCGATAAAATTGTGCGATAAGCAGCCATGATTGGTTGAAATACGTCCTTTCGTACCGTTTTATTGGTCAAAAGTAGTATGACGTAGTAAGAGTGTAATAGTCAATGAAATTAAATCCCTTACTTTTGTGTTATAGAAATACATTTCTTATGCAATCCCGAAAACAGAAGTTCAATTTCTCACTTGGACACACATTAAGTTATTTATGTACTTAATGCCTTTTAATGATAGCTAAAAGAATATAAAATATAATCAGAAAACTAATTTTCCGAGGCAAGGTTCCTCCTACCATCTGCTCTATAATCTGTCATCCTCTCGAACCTAGGTCAAGTCTCATTCCTTCTGGCTGATTTCTTAAGGTTATGTTAGTTTTGTTAGATTAGGTTAAGTGGAGACAGAAGAGAGATTGCTATAGTCATAATTCGTTTCTTTGGTGTAGAATATATCTTTCTCCGCACCGAGCATGAAAACCCGTGAATGGTAACTTTGTTACCCCTACCAACTGTTCTGTCGTCCCGTTAACTTCAGCGTCGTTGCTTAACATTAAGCAAGATTAGATATACTGTTTCATACCTTTTCTTGGGTATACTTTCTACGTAAATTTCCTCGTTGGGCCACTGTTCAAGCCGAACCTCTGTGTTTAAAGAACTGCTGATAACTTGTAAGAAGTTAAAAGTAATGCCAATTGACACACACTTCTTTACAATAGAAAATGTTCCTACAGACACATTGACATTTAAATATAATCGTTATGAACTTATTTATAAACCATCCGTCGTTTAATGCTTTTTTCATTATCTTAACTTTAAATTATTGAGGAGTGTGGCTACTTACCCACATTTCTGCACTTGTCATGCCAAAAATTACACTGATCTGCCCACCGCTGAGCTACTTGAGCCAACTCGTCATCCCATGCCTGTAAAAGAGACATCGTGCTCTACTTTTTCATAAATCAAAATAGCGAGTAAAAATAGAGTTAGGTGCTTGTATAGCACAATATTAAAGGACTATTAGGAAAAGGAATCAGTAAGAATGTAGAATGTTTTATTTTCGCTGGAGCTTGGCGTTAACTATGCATACAGGTCATAGTGTCTAACCTATGATGACGACGAAGAAAAAGAAGAAAAAAAGATGATGATGATGATGATCATTATGGTTAACTCTATATATTAAGGGCCTGTATTATGAACACCGTTGAAACCTTACGTTCAGTTAAACTGAAGTTTTTCGTTCTGTTTCGTATTATAAATCTTAACTACCAGTTAATCTTGAGTTAACTTGAGTTTAATTTGAACGGCAGTTCTCTGCCGTTTAAACTGCAGTTCAAGGCTCAACAGTGCAAGATGGCGTTTCCCGCAATACACATGGATATTGCAGATGTTTTCCAAGAACTTATGAGTGACGATATGTGAGTGATCAATATTACTGGACGACCACGGCGGCCAAGAATTTTTCGAAATAGAGTGCACCACTTTGAAATATACATAAATGAACATAAGTTTTAAACCAGATTGAGGCTTTCGAAGCAGACAGTCCTAACCTTCAACATTAGGCTTATAGTCCTAACCTTGTTTTTAAAAATTGAAACCAGATACAACATGCAACAGAAAAATGAAAAAGTGCAAAAATATGTGTTTTAGGGTTTGAATTTAAAGATTATTTGAAAATCTAAACGATTTCTTGTATATTTTGAAAACATTCTGTTGAATCTCAGCATCAGTTACTAGTTGCGCTGCGCTATTTTTCCGCTAGTAGTAGACATACTGAAAACGGTGGAAGATTTCGGAGGTGTCCATAAATCTACTATAAAACTATTTCGCATTGTACTGTGTGTGGCAGACAGTCTCCTGGTAAGATTTACTGTGGGGCCTGATTTATAAACACACTAATAATATTACCTAATTTTACTAGACTTGTAAAAATAATTTTATTGTTTGACTGAATTCTGTTTCATAAATATTCTAGACAACACATAAAATACGCACTCTCATATTATTACTTCATTACTCAATTGATTCTGTATGGAGTTACGTCGCGGATGATGATGCAACATTTAGTTTGGTTGCATTGTGTTTGGGAGTATAACGTTGGTAGCCAGCGTTAAGAAACTATTTGAGGTTAAGTCTGACAAACATACTGAAGTACGCGGTATTGGTCCTCTTTAGGTTTTTTTATAATACTCTCTCTGATATCGAAGAACAAAGATGTTTCTTAATGAAGATTCTCCACGAGCGTCGGTTATTTTAAATCAAATATAATTAAACAGTTGCGTTGTTCTTCTTTTCTTTCCTAGCAGTAATACCAATCGTATTCCACTACGGTTTAACTTAACCGAGACTCTATAATACGGCACGTTGAGTTAAACTCTCGGTTAGGTTTAACTTAGATTTAACATAATCTTTAGATTAACCATATTTAAACCGGGCCTAAGCAGTCTCCAGATTATAGTTGGTTCCATCGCCATTTTCTGATCATCCCAGTTCTTATTACAGCTCGTCCTACGTAACAATAATTTCACCATTTTTATGTTCGATTCGAGATAGCACGCTTTCAAGTCGTAGAAACCCGTATGTAACTTTTTACAGAGAAAATTAAACCTACGAGACACTATCTCATATTTACCGCTGTCCCTGAATTAGAAGTATCCAGACGAAATTTACTTGTAATAATTTATCGTCGCTATTAAAATTCAACTCGTGATAGACATAATGAATCTTTCTTATTGTAATCTATTTAATCTTATTTTGAAAACTGAGTTCTGTTTAATATATTTGTTGTGTGAACTGCGATATAATTTATTCAAACATCCTGTCTGTCATTATATTTCATACCACAGTTTTACTTCCATTATAATATGAAGCCTGTAACTTTCTTATCGTGGGATGGATCTAATCCTACTTGACGCATGGTTGCATCCCCATGTTCTCTGTTATTGCACGGGAGATAGAGGCCTTCTAATGATCTGACCTTGCGACTAACTATGGAACCCAGTAAATTCATAGTCGCATTCTAAAAGCCACTGAATTGTATCTGCAGCTATATTATTTAGATTGTTCTTACTTCGTCTGCCCCCTTCACAGTTTTCATTAAATTCAACTCTGTTTAAAGTAACTTCTGAAAGTCTCCCCTTCTAAATTGTAGCGTACGTATTAATTTCTCCGCACCGATAATTTCACTTCATGACAACTTAATTCCAACCCGAAACTTTCTTTCCTGGAGGTTCACCTCAATGTCAGTGAAGAAAATAAGTATACGTACATTTGTTTTATTTCATTACTGTTGTTCAAATTATTGAATGTCACAGTGTTTATTCTTTTGTACTTCTTCTCTTTCTTCTTCTTCTTCTTCTTCTTCTTCTTCTTCTTCTCCTTCTTCCACAAGGATAAGCTATATGTCTGCCGACTCTCAGGGTATTCTCCCATCTGGGTATAGGACGCCGAAATGAACGTCGACCTTCTGGAAGCCGTGTTGAATCTATCCGTTCAATGTGTTATAGCCTGTTATATTTTATACCAGTTATTTTATCGTTTAAATCACATAGACTATGTTTAGATCTTCTCGAATTACTGTGTTGCGGACATGATTTCTTAAGTCTCGGTTTTTCTGAACCGACACATGCGGGCCTCGACAAATTCGGACTACATGAGAGATAATGAGTGGTTTCTATAGCTGCAAGGTGCAAGGCCTACGCACCTCGCAATTATAGAAACCACTCACTATCTCTCGTGTAATCTGCGCACCTCACAACTATAGAAACCACTCACTATCTCTCGTGTAATCTGCGCACCTCGCAGCTATAGAAACCACTCACTATCTCTCGTGTAATCTGCGCACCTCACAGCTATAGAAACCACTCACTATCTCTCGTGTAATCTGCGCAACTCGCAGCTATAGAAAACACTCACTATCTCTAGTGTAATCTGCGCACCTCACAGCTATAGAAACCACTCACTATCTCTCGTGTAATCTGCGCACCCCGCAGCTATAGAAACCACTCACTATCTCTCGTGTAATCTGTGAACCTCGCAGCTATAGAAACCACTCACTATCTCTCGTGTAATCTGCGCACCACACAGCTATAGAAACCACTCACTATCTCTCGTGTAATCTGCGCACCTCACAGCTATAGAAACCACTCACTATCTGTCGTGTAATCTGCGCACCTCACAGCTATAGAAACCACTCACTATCTCTTGTGTGATCTGCGCAGCTCACAGCTATAGAAACCACTCACTATCTCTCGTGTAATCTGCGTACCTCATAGCTATAGAAGCCACTCAAAATCTCTCGTGTAATCAGAGCACCTCGCAGCTATAGAAACCACTCACTATCTCTCGTGTAATCTGAGCACCTCACAGCTATAGAAACCACTCACTACCTCTCGTGTAATCTGCGAACCTCACAGCTATAGAAACCACTCACTATCTCTCGTGTAATCTGCGCACCTCACAACTATAGAAACCACTCACTATCACTCGTGTAATCTGCGCACATCGCAGCTATAGAAACCACTCACTATCTCTCGTGTAATCTGCGCACCTCACATCTATAGAAACCACTCACTATCTCTCGTGTAATCTGCGCAACTCGCAGCTATAGAAAACACTCACTATCTCTAGTGTAATCTGCGCACCTCACAGCTATAGAAACCACTCACTATCTCTCGTGTAATCTGCGCACCTCGCAGCTATAGAAACCACTCACTATCTCTCGTGTAATCTGCGCACCTCACAGCTATAGAAACCACTCACTATCTCTCGTGTAATCTGCGCACCTCGCAGCTATAGAAACCACTCACTATCTCGTGTAATCTGCGCACCTCACAGCTATAGAAACCACTCACTATCTCTCGTGTAATCTGCGTACCTCACAGCTATACAAACCACTCACTATCTCTCGTGTAATCTGTGAACCTCGCAGCTATAGAAACCACTCACTATCTCTCGTGTAATCTACGCACGTCACAGCTATAGAAACCACTCACTATCTCTCGTGTAATCTGCGCACCTCACAGCTATAGAAACCATTCACTATCTCTCGTGTAATCTGCGCACATCGCAGCTATAGAAACCACTCACTATCTCTCGTGTAATCTGCGCACCTCACAGCTATAGAAACCACTCACTATCTCTCGTGTAATCTGCGCAACTCGCAGCTATAGAAAACACTCACTATCTCTAGTTTAATCTGCGCACCTCACAGCTATAGAAACCACTCACTATCTCTCGTGTAATCTGCGCACCTCGCAGCTATAGAAACCACTCACTATCTCTCGTGTAATCTGCGCACCTCACAGCTATAGAAACCACTCACTATCTCTCGTGTAATCTGCGCACCTCGCAGCTATAGAAACCACTCACTATCTCGTGTAATCTGCGCACCTCACAGCTATAGAAACCACTCACTATCTCTCGTGTAATCTGCGTACCTCACAGCTATACAAACCACTCACTATCTCTCGTGTAATCTGTGAACCTCGCAGCTATAGAAACCACTCACTATCTCTCGTGTAATCTACGCACGTCACAGCTATAGAAACCACTCACTATCTCTCGTGTAATCTGCGCACCTCACAGCTATAGAAACCATTCACTATCTCTCGTGTGATCTGCGCACCTCACAGCTATAGAAACCACTCACTATCTCTCGTGTAATCTGCGTACCTCATAGCTCTAGAAGCCACTCACTATCTCTCGTGTAATCAGAGCACCTCGCAGCTATAGAAACCACTCACTACCTCTCGTGTAATCTGCGAACCTCACAGCTATAGAAACCACTCACTATCTCTCGTGTAATCTGTGCACCTCACAGCTATAGAAACCACTCACTATCTCTCGTGTAATCTGCGTACCTCATAGCTATAGAAACCATTCACTGTCTTTCGTGTAATCTGCGCACCTCACAGCTATAGAAACCACTCACTATCCCTCGTGTAATGTGCGTACCTCATAGCTATAGAAACCACTCACTATCTCTCGTGTAATCTGCGCACCTCACAGCTATAGATACCACTCTCTATCCCTCGTGTAATCTGCGTACCTCATAGCTATAGAAACCACTCACTATCTCTCGTGTAATCTGCGCACCTCACAGCTATAGATACCACTCACTATCTCTCGTGTAATCTGCGCACCTCACAGCTATAGAAACCACTCACTACCTCTCGTGTAATCTGCGTACCTCATAGCTGTAGAAACCACTCACTATCTCTCGTGTAATCTGCGCATCTCACAGCTATAGAAACCACTCACTATCCCTCGTGTAATCTGCATACCTCATAGCTATAGAAACCATTCACTGTCTCTCGTGTAATCTGCGTACCTCACAGCTATAGAAACCACTCGCTATCCCTCGTGTAATCTGCGTACCTCATAGCTATAGAAACCACTCACTATCTCTCGTGTAATCTGCGCACCTCACAGCTATAGATACCACTCACTATCCCTCGTGTAATATGCGTACCTCATAGCTTTAGAAACCACTCACTATCTCTCGTGTAATCTGCGCACCTCACAGCTATAGAAACCACTCACTATCTCTCGTGTAATCTGCGCACCTCGCAGCTATAGAAACCACTCACTATATCTCGTGTAATCTGCGTACCTCACAGCTATACAAACCACTCTCTATCTCTCGTGTAATCTGTGAACCTCGCAGCTATAGAAACCACTCACTATCTCTCGTGTAATCTACGCACCTCACAGTTATAGAAACCACTCACTATCTCTCGTGTAATCTGCGCACCTCACACCTATAGAAACCACTCACTATCTCTCGTGTAATCTGCGCACCTCACAACTATAGAACCGCTCACTATCCCTCGTGTAATCTGCGCACCTCACAGCTATAGAAACCACTCACTATCTCTCGTATAGTCCGGATTTGTTGGAGAAGCACGCACGCATGCGTCGGCACAGAAAAACCAAGACTTTAAGGTGTATCCCGAGACTCGTCTTTAAAGTTGCAGTTCCGCTGTTTCATTTCTTCTCTTTCCAGATGTGTTAAATACCCAGTTTTCTCTTCCTCGTGTTAAGTGTGAATCTTGGTAAAATGTAGCTTTGGTGTTCCTCATGGTTTCATTTTTTAGTGTTCTTTGGATGACTCTATACTAGAATTTTAATAATTTATTATCCATCTCTCTTTATTGTTAAAAGGAAATGAGACAGCTCAAATACTGTAATAGAATCAGATAAACCTATTCTGTTATTTTATCGTTTAGAACTATTTTGAATCTAATGGAATATTTTCCTTAAAAATCCATAACTTTTGGTTTTTGAGAAGAGATTTCTAAATTATAATCTCGTGTTATTTCTTGTAACTGATTTGCTGCTCTTTGAAGTTCATGTTCCGAATCAGAGAATGACCTCATCGTCAGCAAATAGAACTGTGTTTAAAATAATTTGTCCTAATTTAAAATCTTAGGGTACTATTCATAGACATTTCGCAGCACACGCTACGAGCGTACTAAGCTAGCCCCGGCTGTCTATGGTTACTAGTACAGAATTCAAATCATATCCTATCGCTAACACTGGTTTATGAATACGAAAAAAGCTGATCATCCACCGAAAGCCCGCGATAAAAATGTCTATGAATACGGCCCTTACAGTCTTTGTCACTGCTGATAGCCGCGTCAATATAAATGTTAAAAATTGCAGGAGACAGTGGCCAATACTGGCGAACTCCTTAATTTATGTACTTACTAGCCGTACCCGTGCGCTCCGCTGCACCCGTTAGAAATAAATATAAAGTAATTACATAATTAAAATAGGACATTTGATCCAGGGAACATTCGTGTTTGATAGAAGGATAAATCGTTTAATATGTTACTTAATTTAAATTGCATCCAAATAATTAAAATGCGATCATTTTGGTCCAGAGACCACTCATTGGTGCAATGACAATTCCTTTAACATGTTTCTAATTTTTATTACATGCAACCATGGTTTAATGAAGATTGACATCATTTAGATTTAATGTGTATACTTTATTTTACTTGTTATAGATTTCCATTGAATTATGGTAATAACTTAATTTTAACCCTTGTTTTCTACGTATTCAGTAAATGGCGTTTGGCCCACTATGTTTCTGAACCCTTCAAATAACTTAAATTATATTATATAATATCACATTACATATATTACATTATATTATATTATATTATATTATATTATATTATATTACATTACATTACATTACATTACATTACATTACATTACATTATATTATATTATATTATATTATATTATATTATATTATATTATATTATATTATATTATATTATATTATATTATATTATATTATATTATATTATATTATATTATATTATATTATATTATATTGTATTATATTATATTATATTATATTATATTATATTATATTACATTATATTATATTATATTATATTATATTATATTATATTATATCAGAAGTTACTGTAATAACATTATAGCATTATGTCCATCTAGAGAAACTACACTTTCCAATGATGAAATAATAATTAATTATACAAATCGGTTAATTTAGCTTCCGATATTACTTCATACAAACACAGAAACATTCTCTGTAGGCTATCTTTCATAGCTTTCGATTGTTGCTGTCCAAGGCCCCTTATGGACGAAGTCATTTTTTTTTATTTCATTATACGGCCTTAGATGGCAGTTATTTTAATTTTAAAACTCATTTATCTCATTAAATATCAGTCCTATCAAATTTTTTCAAGGAATAAAACGTATCGCAAATTATTTTTTAAAGAAACTTTTGTTATGTAACATTTTTCACAAAAATCAATAATAAGCGAGATATTTCGATTTATTTAATTCAGACCCCCTTATAACCCCCCTTTTAAATAATGTATTTTGAATGCCATATAGCCTAAAATCTAAGTTACAAGGAACTTAATTTATATTCCAATTTTCATCGAAATCCGTTCAGCCATTATCTCGTGAAAAGGTAACAAACATACAGACAGACAGACAGACAGACATACAAACAAAAATTTCAAAAAAGCGATTTTCGGTTTCAGGGTGGTTAATTATATATGTTAGGACCAATTATTTTTGGAAAATCGAAAATTACCAGAAAAATTTCGGCTACAGATTTATTATTAGTATAGATTTGTGTTCTTATATGTTCCTTGTATTGCAGTTATTAAATGGGAAGATACCTTTTCAGTTTCATTATTTCCCATAATTTTTCTCTGAGGAGTCTGTCGAAAGCTTACTCTTCTGTCGTATTTTATTCAATTAATATAGTCCTCTGCCAAGTGCGGGTAAAACATCTGCAATCCACGCCAGAAATACTTGGTTCAATTGAAGGAGAACCAAATATGAAATTTGTAGCGGAATACGAAGCCACAATCTTCCAAAATCATCCGTTCGAAAACTCTTTGAATGCTCGCACAATTACACACATGTTTTTAATTGTTTAACATTTTAAAATCGAAAAAATTGCTGCCAATACTAAAAATAAAGCTAGAAAATTAAAAAGAAATAGTTAAAAATTTAAATTTAAGCGTTTTAGTTACACTGCTGAAAAGCGTGAGTTTTACATGGCTTTCCATGACCTTTCACATTTCCTCATCAGCCCGACCTGTAGAGCAACATAATATAGACGTTACGTCTTCTACTTCCATATTATCATACTGGAATTTTATTGGAATGTAGCCTATAGGCCTACAGTAGGAGATTTTTTATCAGTGTTCAACGAGAACGCAACACAGAATAGAATCCAGCCCTTGTTGGTGTGAAGATTTCAACCGGAGACTGAGCCATGGCTTAGTAATTTACGCGGTTGCAATCATCGAAACCCCATTGTGACGTAGCTATAATAAAGATGAACTCTGATTTTGCGATACTGGGAGGCCTATATGACGTCCCGCTGAAGGCCACAACAAATGCATCGTCATTGCTTTTGCAAGCTATTCGATTATTTAAGTTTTACGCTATGCACTGTTTAACATTTGAAGAGCGCAAAAGGAGAAACAATAATTGCAACCGTACAAATACGATTATTCTGGATCACCTGCACAAATAAGACAGCAGGTGTCGTAAGAAATTACAGATTTATCGTGGAATTTCAAATTATTATGTATTAATGTAATCAGTACTGCATTGGGTTCGATTTCCAGTTGGGCTGAGTACCTGGTTGGATTTTTCCTAGGTTTTTCCCAACTGTAAAGTGAATGTCAGGTAATCAGATGTCAAATCCTCGGACTCATCTCAACAAATGCTATCTCACTATTACGTTGTTAAATAAACAAGTTAAAGTGCATAATTAGTCATTTAAATGCAGACTACTAAGATTTATTTCAAATCATCCGTCCTCAAGTGAGGTTGACCACTGGGATCCGGAATTAACAACCATAAAAGATAAAGGGAAATGAAACGAGCAAAATAATGATTCGATTTTTACATTAAAGCAAAAATTTACGTGTTAACATATAGATGATACTGTAGAATTTGAAGAGAGGCCTTCAGAATTTCCATTACAATCTTCTGAACCTCATAAAAGGGAATTTGAAAGGATTTAAGGATATTACATATAAATTTTGGTAAACAACCCCTCGCTCCAAATAGTAAGCCTGTAACATCCCATGTAAAGCGAAATGCCATATACAAAACAGAAAGGATAGGAAGATATGTAGAATGCGGCTAGAAGACGTATCGAAAATATGCCTGAAGAGAAGAGAACAGAATATGCATTTTGGATTGAACCATTTTTAAAATAATTTTAAAGTAAATGAACTATTTTTTTCAATCTAAAAAATTTTAAAAAGCATTTTAGCGTGGTATTAACCCTCCGCAAGCTGACCTGAAATGCACACGCTGTAAACTAAGTGGGATACATATTGTACCCCACGTTATTTTCTTTAAATTGTGTTTTAATTTCATTTTAGGCGCGAGCGCAATAATGAACTGCGTAAAACTACCTACTAATGACGGCACGTCTGTCTGTGTGTCTGTCTGTCCACACAAATAGGCCTATAACAATTCATCATCCGTGGAACGGCTTTGTACAACATTTTGTATTTTATTCTTTAACTGAAACCTATTAAACATTTTGATTTTTTTTAAATCGCACAAGTCTAGCAGACCCTTTAGACAAAGTTGGAGATATATTTTTTAATATTTATTTATTTATTTATTTATTTACTTATTTATTTATTTATTTATTTATTCATTCATTTATTCATTTATTTGTTAATTTGTTCATTTGTCCATTTATTTATTTATTTACCTACTTACTTATTTGTTTATTTATTTATTTTGGTATTTATTTATTTATTTATTTTATTTATTTATTTGTTCATTTATTTATTTACTTATTTATTTATTCATTTACTTATTTATGTATTTGTTTATTTATTTATGCATTTATTTATTTGTTTATTTACCTACTTACTTATTTGTTTATTTATTTATTTTGTTATTTATTTATTATTTTATTTATTTATTTGTTCATTTATTTATTTACTTATTTATTTATTCATTTACTTATTTATGTATTTATTTATTTATTTATGCATTTATTTACCCACTCATTTATTTATTTATTTATTTATTTATTTATTTATTTAATCTATATACATATAGTCTATATCTCTCCAAGAATAATCATCGAAATGTTAGATAATTTTGTATTTATATTTATTTATATTTATTTATATTTGTATGTTATTGTAATTATTTTTACCATCGAATAAAGAAAATCTAAATATTCAGCTATAAGAGGAAGCAACCATATTTCTTCACTCGTTTTCAAGATCCAAATAAAAAATGTGGTATGGGGTAAAAAATGGACCCCGCCCAGCTTCCCGAGGGTTGAAATACATCATTTAGAAAAGAGGTCGAAACATACATACAATGATGTAACCCTTGAGGCCTAAGAATAAGAAAAGAAAGTAAACTTATGGGTAACTATACGAGTAACATAAAATCAACATTTTATTGTTACTCGAATGAATAAATTGTAAGAAACTCTGAATTGAAAGCGACAGAGTTACTGTAATTGACTCACCAACATCATCATATTGGATGCAGAGGGCTGAGGACCCGGTTTCCCCCGTTTCTCCTTCCCCGCGGCCACAGTGCTCCTATATTGATTGTGTAGGTCCACTATCTGCTTCTTTATTGCGGAAGAGGTTACACCCCAGTGCACTCGCTTCGTGCAGTTTGCTCCGAACCACTGTAACAACACAGATCTGCATAAACACGTTTATAGCAATGTCACAGTGTTTAAACATTTAAAATTGCTATAAAAGAGAATGTCATTCGTTATTGAATTAATGAATTGATGTTTAAAGTGGGCATCTCTATGGGTAGACTGAACCGTAAGCTCTTTTATAGGTATCCTAAAAGCAAAACTCAGCTCGGACTCCTCGCGGCGCGCATGCTATACTCCTCTTACTCCCCTTCAGTAGGCGTGAGAGCATGCTGGGAACGGGAGCATACGTCATCTGCGCGAGACAGTCACGCCCGCTGGTTTCTGCACACTGAGTTTTCCTTGTTGGATGCCTATAGTAGAAAAGAAAATGTTGGGAACAGTTTCACTTCGTGCGCTCCCGTTGCTCCTGACGACACTTCACTATTAATCAATAACTCACCATTTTATTCCCCTTACTCCTCCTTCCCATTCTCCCTTTTTCCTTTCATCCTTTCGTTCTTATCTTACTCTTCTTATAAATCCGCCTCATCTCATTATTTTCATTCCCTTCCTTCGTATCTTCCTCCTCTTATTCTCCACTCCTCCCTCTTTTTTCAACCGTATTCTTATCCTCTTCATTTTTCCTTAATATTTATCTTTCTTCAGTCTTTTGTTTCCTTTAACTCTTATGTTTCTTTTTTACTTCTGATTTTCCTCATTTTCATCCTTCCCCTTCTTACGTTCCTTCTTGTCAACATCTCCTTATTGATCTTCTTTTTTTTGTCTTCCTACTCTCCGCTCGTCCTTCTTGACCCTCTTATCTACTTTTTCTCTTTCTTCTCTGTTTGATTTAGAACTAAGTCTTCCTCCTCACTAGATATCGGGGGTGGGGGAGTAATTTGGAAATTAATCGTCACGAAGAAATGCAATTCCCTTTCGCAGTCGGGAACAGACAAGGAGAACAAGAGTATGATAAGAAAAAGAAGAGAATACAAGGAGAACAAGGGAAATGAAGGTAAAACAATGTGAAGATAAGACAAACAAGATCAATATAAGCATAATAAAAAGCATACAAGGCGAACAAGAGGAATAAAACGAGAACAAGGGAAATACAAGGGAAATAAAGAGAAGATAAGGAGAACAAGAGGAATACAAGTTGAACAAATGAAATAGAAGAATGACAAGGGGAAGGTAAGAACAAGGGGAATACAAGGAGAACAAAAGGAATAAAACGAGAACCAGGAAAAGGTAAGGAGAACAAAGAAGGCAAGAGAAGAGCAAGGGGAAGACAAGGACAACAGCTACTTATTAAAGTCAAATCGAATAAAACTTACAGTAAAACAAGTTTTGCTTCATTGAGAGAGAGAGAGAGAGAGAGAGAGAGAGTATATTTTAGATAAGAACGTTGCTTTTAATTTTACGCGACTTTTACTAAAATAATCTTTACTGCGCTACGATTTGACAGTCAATGATTGGTAGGATAAACCATGCAAACTGTCTGAGAACCAATCATATGACCCTTAAAAGACAATATATATATATATATATATATATATATATATATATATATATATATATATATATATATATATATATATACACATTATAAGCATCCTTATTCAAGCATTTTTTTTAATTATTATTAATATAATTAGTTTTTAGCAGGCTGACATACGGCGTCGATATGAAAAAAAAAGTAACTGTGTAATATTCTAAATTGTTCTTCTGAAATACCGTTGCGTTAAATGCTACTCTTCTGTGAATGAAACTATAATTTTTTGGCTTCTCGTTCTTCATTCATCATGAACTGGACCAAAGTAGACATGTTTCGTCCGCAACTAAGAGATATTTTAGGAATCTCTCAAGTCTTCGACGTCCGTACGTCTTGTACTTGTACTTTGTTATAAGAGGCACTCTTGTATTATTAATTCTTGTCGTGTTGTAAATTGTCGTTTGTGTACTTTTAAATTTTGTGTTCTGCTGGTTCTACTTTCTTTTATGCAAACTTTAATTTTTATAAAGAGTTTCAGCGAGTTTAAATTTTCTGAATTTTGAATAATCACATACAGTAGATTAAGAAGTCAAGAATTAGACAAGAATTAAATATTTACTTATTAAGAAACAAACTGAACATAAAGCCTACAAGCCAAGGGTTACACATTTGGACAAAATAACTTCAGACTGACAACAGAAGTTGTGTAAACTTACAGGGGCATATATCGATATAGGTATACTCAGAAGAATGAAATTAGTTACAATCCTCAAACAGATGCGACACTGACAATTGCGGGAACAGTGATAACTAGACTTCGTTGAATTGCCACACGCAGCATGCAATCAGGTTGCCGATGTACGGTAGTATAGAGGAGGTGAGCGACAGCCCGGTCTCGTAGTATAAGCAGTTCATGTTAAGAGTTGTGACCGGTCCAAATAGATAGAGCAGCTACAGCTAATGTATACCTATGTAAGCATTTGTTTTTGCATTACTGTGGTTGGAATAGTCAAAGCTTAACATTTGTTCAGTGCAGACAAGAATTCAATCAAACATACTACAATGAGAGTGTTGCTGTTTTAAACAATTGCCCCTGGAATACCCTTACCCCCGCAGCCAGTCTTGACCCGTTGGAAAACGTGGTTGGATGCTGTTAATTATTATGCAGAACATTACGGCAAAATAATGGAGGTAATTGATGCATTGGATACCACAGACATTTCCGCTGCTGCAGCTGTAAAATCATTGCCTTCTGATCAGCTATTGGAAGATATTCTGTTCATTGATTCTAATTTTAAAATCGTGTCCAAAAGCATCATCCTGTTAGAATCGTCTAAACTACAACTCTCAGTGGATAAAGTATGACAAACCGTTATCCAAAATAACAATTCACTAATTTCAGAAAAAGTGAAATGTAAATTGAGAAACGTTACTGCTAAAAATTCTGCCTAATCACAAATTCGTATTATAAATGATGTACTATCAGGTCACGACAAGACATCTGAAGTTGGTGTACTAAAAAGTAGTGACTTTCCGTTCTTCAAATATATACGTATTACATCGTGTGATGTTGAACGTACTGTTTAAGTGATCATCGAAGGAGGTTACTTTGCAGTCGCTCAAAATTTACGTAACTCTTCACTGCAATGCATATATTCAAGGATGATGTGAGTATATTACATTAAATTTTAAGAGTTAATATATCTCACTATAAAATAATTGTGTATTTACATGTTTAGACATTTCCTAATTCAATGGTCATTCATTATATTTCTTGAATGCAGGATACAGGTTTTATTGTAACCGCAGTATACTGCTCAGTGTTTACATTAGAGGCATACTCCATCCTTTGCTTTGCACGCCCTCTTCTCTTACAGTCTATACCGCGTGCGCAGTAAACCTTGCGATTCTCGTGGCAATTCCACGAAGCCTAGTGATAACTATCTTAGTTGAAGGGTTCAGAGCCATAGTGGGCCAAGCGCCGTTTATTAAAAACGGAGAAAGCAAGGGTTAAAGTTAAGTGAATACCGTAGTTTAATGAAGACTGATATATCATTAGTTGTAATGTGTATACTTCATATTATTTGGTATATGTTCCCATTGAATTGTGGTAATAGCTTCATTTTAACCCTTGTTTTCTACGGTTTTAGTAAATGGCGCTTGGCCCACTATGGTTCTGAACCCTTCAGTTATAGCTTGATGCCCTCTCTTATAATCAAATGTTCACCTGGTACAGGCACATGGTGTGGTCTTTGCAGATATGACAGTAGTCAGCGGCGGTGACGGTTGTAGCGGCTACCACGAGCAACACAGCAAATTGCGCAAATGTCTTCATGACGCAAAACTGTGGCGATAACACCGCGATAAGAAATAACTGTAAAACAATGAATGAGGAAGAATTAAGGAACACATAGATGTGAGTATTAAAGCAGCAATTTTATATTTCCTAATTTTTCTCAAAAGTGAATTTTTACATTAACGCTGTTATTGCATCCAGTTCCCCATCCACTTTATTTCTTACTCTCCTTACCTTCGCTTTTATTTCGACTCGCATACTATTGCGGGTAGAGGAGGGAGATTCATCTGATTACAAGCCGCCGCAGAGACATCACAGGACGATCACAATAAAACAGACGAACACACAGTTCCGTGGCCGAAAGGTAAATTTTTTCCATTGTCCGCGCAGGGAATCGAACCTTGGTTGTGAAGCGCACACGCTATAGACAACGGCGGGCATGAAAAGTTCTACACAAAACTAAATTTCCTTAAGGTATTTCGATTCTTTCAGAAACAATTGAGAAATAGCTTCCAACTTTATCTTATTTGCAAAATTTTCATTTTTTTTAATGACATCATATAATTTTGAGTATTATAGATAAGTTAAGCAGAAAAATGATCTACTATTTACACATGCTTCTTAACAGAGAGAATAGGTGCGTTATAGTATTTCCCACTTAATAAAACTTTGTAAGGTTAAAACCAAGTCCTTAACTTCTACGCATACAGCCCGCGTCTCAGTCCACCGTTGATACGTATTTCATATTATACAATTACTTAATCCTCAGATTGAGATTCTGGCTGATATGTAGACCTACATCTATTATCAGGCAGTACATCTCACTTGACGATATGTGTCAGAGGAAGAACAATTGAGCCGTTCAGAGCAAAAGTGGTATAAGTCAAAATTGGGTAGTGAAGTTTACAGTAAAAATTCTGTAAAATACAGCGCAAAGTAGCAATTAATACTGTACTCCAACCAGGAGAAAGTTTCAGGAGAATGAGATGCAGCGGGGTAATGGTGTGAATGAATGTTGATGTCATAAGATGTCATAAGGTCACACACGTGGGTACACGCATCCCCATTGGCTAACTCTCAAAGCACAAACGATAACACTGATACACACATACTTATACTACCCTAGTTACAAAATTAGATCACGGTTAATCTCCTGGACTTTAAATCCTTCCATACAGGAAATAACATATGCAGGAGAGCGCATGTTTTTTTAAACTGACGTTATAACGGTAATATTATCTATCTACTTCTCATCAATAGACGACGCAATAGTAAGCACATTCCTTTCACGGTTAATCTCCTCGTTGGAGAACAGAATGTCCTTCTTGCTATCCACTGACTACTAACAGTTTAAATAAATTGAATATTAATTGCTACTTTGCGCTGTATTTTACAGGATGTTTACTTTAACCCTCATTACCCATTTTTGACTTACACCACTTATGTTTGTTTATATTTGAAGTCTGATTAGTGTAATGTGTAAAATGTAATTTTAGGTGCCTAAAATAGGCTTGAAAGTGTAGGAAATTGGCTCTAAGAAAAAATAACGTTTTCTTTAAAAAAAACATGTTCCAAATCGTCATGAATTCAATTCTAGAATTTAATAATTTTAAATGCTTATATATCGTTACCACCATTACTAGTACTGCTAGAAGTACAAGAACAACAAATATCTAACTAGTTATACATAAACTAAACAATTAAATGTGAAAAATAAGTTTTAGACATAAATTCAGTACACAAACAAGCCAAATATAGTCAAATTTTACCAAGACTTGTCCGTTAATGTCCATAATTAGCTTCACCCGTGGGGGACCTTGTAACCCCTATCGGGCGCGTCCCTCAGTTGGCGGATGAGGGATCCCACCAGATATGGTGGGGTGGTCCGAATAATTAACAATAAAGACCCGTGGACCAACAAGGAGCCCAATTCCTGGGGGCTTTAAAATACTGGGACACCCTCTCTCCAGGGGACATAAATATGGAGAGCCCTGCCAGGGTTATGGTGAAGAAGACCTTAACGGCGACTCAGGCGAAGAAAGACTCTTTCAACACGGCTCAGTCGGCGGAGAAGGCACCCCTCCTGTTTGGGGAATTAAACGAGGATGCCAGTCCAGAGGCATTAAGATGGCAGCCCCATCACTGGACTAACCCATCAACAGGCTCGTAACCTGTTATGGGGACATTTTTATACTGACAATCCTCAACAAATGAAGCCGGACGGAAACAATGGTGACGACCACAGCAAGGACAAAGGAAAACGAGTAGGTATTAAAGATATAATGAACTTGGGAGTATGGAATGTAAGAGGACTACGAAATAAAGAAAAAGAATTGGAAAATGAACTTATGTCTAAGAGAATAAACATAGCAGTAATATCAGAGACAAAATTAAAATGTAAAGGAACGAAAGACCTAGATAATTATGTAATGATTTATAATGGAAAACCTCAAAAAGAAAGAGCTAGCAGTGGTGTCGCAATATTAATTGATAAGAAATGGAAAAATAAGCTACATAGCTATACTTTCATAAACGATAGAATCTTAATGACGAGGTTTAATATAGAAAGAGGTCATCTAACCATAATTGGAGTATATGCTCCGGAAGAAGGCAAAAAAGAAGACACAGAAGAATTTTACGAAAATCTTCAAAAACAACTACATAAATGGAATAAAAAAGACTGTCTTATTATTGCAGGGGATTTAAATGCTAGGGTTGGGAATATAAATATCCCTAATGTAATCGGAAAATTTGGAGAAGAGACTATAAACAAAAATGGAGAAGAACTAAAAGAGTTTGTAACATATAATGATCTTAAAATAACAAACACATTTTTCAGGAAGAAAGATATTCACAAATATACCTGGAGCGCTAGAGGAAGTAAATCAATTATAGATTATGTAATTGCCAATAGAAAGATAGCATCACAAATAATTGATACAACGGTTTATAGAGGAAATGATGTGAACTCAGATCATTTCCTAGTAATGTCAAAAATCCAAATAATGGCTAGATGGAAAAGAAATAAAATAAAAAATGTTCCACCAACAGAGACACAGATGTACAAGATCTACCTTCTGAATCAAGAAAGTATCAGGAATCTATATCAGACACGAATAAATTCGATCACAGCTAATACCCCAATAGATTTGGATATAAATAAAGAATGGAACAATATACAGGGAATCATAAAAATAGCAGCAAATGAAGCTTTAGGATCAAAAACCAAAAATAGAAGAAGGAAGGGTTTAAGAATTTGGACACCCGAGATAGCTGCAGCCATAGAAGAAAAGAAAGAAGCGTACAAAAAGATGCTACAACTAAATACAGAAGAGACGAAAGAGATATATAAACAAAAACGAAACTATTCAAAGATATTAGTAACAAAAGCACATCAAGAATCCTGGGACCGGTTTGTAAGTAATATTGAAAATGATATTCATGGAAGACAAGAAATAGCTTATAAAATCATGAGACATTTAAACACAGAAGAAAAAGATAATGCAGAATTAAATATCATTAAAGAGAAGGGATGGTTGGAGCATTACAGAAAATTATGGTATGATCCAGAAATTGAAGAGGAAGATTCAACCTCATATGAAGTATATAACATCGATCCACTCACTATGGATGAATTTGAAGAGGCATTACAAAAATAAAAAAATAGGAAGGCTCCGGGACTTGATGGAATTAATTTAGAGTTGATCAAATACTCAGGAACAACATTAAAACAAAGATTATTACATCTTCTGAATTTATGCTGGAAGAACTGCAAAATACCAGATGAATGGACAAAAGCGAAAGTAATATCTCTTTTTAAAAAGGGAAACAGAAGCTCACCAGAAAATTATAGAGGAATTACGTTATTAAATGTTGCATATAAGATACATACGAAAATTATAAATAAAAGATTTACAACTATATCTGATAAAATACTGCTAGAAGAACAAAATGGGTTTAGACATGGAAGATCTTGCATGGATGACATATTTACAATTAACATGATTATACAAAAGCGAAGAGAGCATAATTTAGAGACACATATTGGCTTTATCGATTATGAAAAAGCCTTTGATACACTACATCGCAAGACATTATGGAAAATCATGGAAAGAAGAGGCATTCCACTGCACTTAATACAAGTTATAAAATCGATTTACGCCAAAACAATGAACAGAATATCAATAAAAGGAAAATTATCGGAAGAATTTATGATTAATAAAGGTGTCAGACAAGGATGTAGTCTATCACCAAGTCTTTTTAATATATATATAGACGACATTCTTAGAGAATGGAAGAAATGTACTAATGACGGGATTTCGTTAAATCGACAAAACATTTTAAATACCCTTTTATTTGCAGACGACCAGATAATTATTCAGGATAGTGAAGATAACTTGCAAAAGGCCATACACAAATTAAATACAATATGTGGAGAATATCATCTAAAAATATCAATACAAAAGACAAAAGTAATGGCTTTCAGAGGAAAACATCCAGTTAGAAGTAAAATAATAATAAATAATACTGTTATAGAACAGGTGAGCCATTTTAAATACCTAGGTTGCGATATTACTTATGATTATGATAAGGATGTGAATATTAAAACACAACGCTTCCAGGCTATATGTGGCACAATTGCCAAGAATTTAAAGAAGAAAACAAGGAAAGAAACGCAAATAAAATTTTATAAGACAATGGCTATACCAACTCTCTTATATGGATGTGAAGCATGGACCTTGAAGAAAAATGATATTAATAGAATCCAGTCAGCGGAAATGAAATTTCTCAGAGGAGTAAAAGGATGTACAAGATTGGATAGATATAGAAATGATGACATAAGGAATGAACTAAACCTGCTCCCAATTATAGATAAAATAAAGGAATATAGAATTCGTTGGTCGAATCATTTGAGAAGAATGGATAAGGAACGAATACCGAAACAGGTGTTGGATTATAAACCACAAGGGAGAAGAGATATTGGTCGGCCAAGAACAAGGTGGAAAGTTGAGGACGGAACAGGAGACTCTCCTACTCCATGAAGAGAAGAAGAAGAAGAAGAAGAAGAAGAAGAATTAGCTTCACAATAAATTACTAATACTTTTCTAAATTTTCAACTGAAAAGCAATACCGTCTATCACTCAACACAATTTGTATGCTGAAAATGAACTATCCATATCCACTGAAGTAACAGGAGCATATATCAATTTTGACACTAGTTGGGCAGGAATGTTACACTGTAAATCCATGTTCTTTCCAGTTAGGATATCTGAAGTAGTATACTAGTCCTTCAGTCCTACATTTCTCTGCAGAACTTGCACCGTGTTTCCAACAGAACCAGCAACACATTTCGAATTTAAAATACAAATATTCGGAATAAGAATGGGTTTTTTTATTTATTAGAAATTAAACATACTTAATAGGTCAAAATAGGCTTTGCCGACAAAATAGGCATTTCTAGGTGCTATTAAAATACCAATTTTAGACATAGTTTTATATGACACATGTACTTGCAAGTTTTAATGAACTTATCTTTTAAGATTAAAATAGGTTTTCACCTAAATTCGGAAGTCTAATTATTATTATTATTATTATTATTATTATTATTATTATTATTATTATTATTATTATTATTATTATTATTTTCATACAATTCGTAGCTGTAACTATAAATACAAACCTGTCGCAATTAAGTTGACACACTATTTCCTCAATCGCAACGCACACAATAAACTTTGTTATTGAGTTTGAGGAAGGAAATAGGCCTACCGCACTGTACTCACCTGTCGCCACCGTGTGAATGTCAGCCCGGCCTGACCCTGTCACTATATACGTGAAGGTGATTCACTGGGCGGTGATATGGTCAGCCGGGCGCTGATAATGCATTATGACTCAGTACGAATACATGTGGGTTTTGCGCTATTACTGTCTCATAAGCAATGTCAGTTTTTGAGCAGGCTTTTAGTTGGAGTGTGTTGTGACAAGAAATTAATCTGATCTTTCAGGTAAAGTGTTGTTAGATTCTATTTTTTTGAGCCACCTTTCAGTGAGGTTCGTTATCCCGTGACGGTACCAGTTTCTGCGAAGAATTCGGTGATACCACAGATCACATATAGATTGATCATTCCTATGTTAAAATCGGTGAGAGAGAAGAGAACAACCGCCAGGATCGCCACCCGTCCGCCGTAAACGAACACAAAGATGATAGTATAGCCTACTCTATTTTATTTGAAGGAGTGCAGTTCGGTGGCTCCTTTGAACACCCACTTACAGATTTATGACTTCCTACACAAACACCTCTGACAATTCCATCCTGTCCCTCGTCTCAACATTGAATAGTTGCCATAATCCTGGTGACCTTCGAAATGAGACAGTGAGACTGACGGGATTCTTGGAATTAGGAAAAGATGCGGCAACTCTGCCTCCACATGGATTTGAGGGGAACCTGTCAATTCTTCTGAAAAAAGGTTATGATTGGTTACTAACAGGCGAAGACAAGATTTCCGTCACAGTAAGGAAGACATTTATTTATGACAACCAATTAGTAGGGGGCAGTAGAAGGTCTGTCGGCAAAGTCCTTTCTATGAAACTGCATTCCATGGAAGAAAAAAAAAAAAAAAATAGAGTATACAGTCGCTAATGCAATTCAAATGGAAATTTTGACGTGACTCCTTATGTAACAACTAGATGGCAGCATAATAAACCTGATAAAAGCTGTTACCATCAAAGCTTATAACGCAGAGCAATCTGAGTATATATGATGTAGGGTGATACTCATTTCAACGGCTTCCAAGTTTTAAAAATTTATTCCACGCAGTAAGTTGACCATGGATCGAAACAGATGACAATCAGAAGTCGCAAGATCAGGTTTAGCTATATGCAGGGTGTGATAGCAGTTCGATTACTGTCAATTCCAGCGAAAAACTAGTACAATGCAGTGATTTGGAGTTCAAAGTCCTAACCAAGTTTCCACCGCTGGTTTCCGTTGATGATGAAAGGTCATTTTCTTTGTACAGCTGTCAAAAGAAAAAGTGGCCGCTCTCCTGGAACAAAGTTCCCTTCGGGTATCTTCGCTATAATTCGGAGACAGGCGATGTTACATGTTGTTGGACCACGTTGCCTGATATCTACAGTTATAATTGAAGTATTCATTCTGTGATTCGATAGGGTAATGGTAGCGTTCAGGCCTCTTATTCATGAGGTCCTGCGTTCGACTACAACCACGTGCTTTTTATGTTCTTTTTTGTTCTGTTTTTGAGAGAGACAAACTATACATAATGGCTCCTTTCTCTTTTACGATTATTTTAGTAATTAACATCAGGTTCATTAATATATTATGCCATGACTTTATCATTATGATATTATGGCTGCAAATGGAAAGAAAAAAGATTTTATTCTCAATAAAAATATCTTTCGTGGCATAAACAAAACAAATTTACTGGCGTCGGCCTTAAAACATTCAAACAATTAAGCGTTCAAAAAACAAAACAAAAAGCCACAATTCAATATTTAGTCTACGTTCAAAAAACAAAACAAAAAGCCACAATTCAATATTTAGTCTATCTTCCTCTTATCTCGATCATCTTGCAGTCGAGTGGGCATGGAATCGACTAGTCTTTGCAAATAGCGACTGTTCTTAGACACGATATTCCAGGCATTCTGAACATACCCACATACATAAGTGTTCTGTCCATGGGCAGGTCTTTCATTGCAAACCCAGCAATCTCCAATCTTTCCTATTTTCTGCCTTCCTCTTAGTCTCCGCATATGATCCACATATCCTAATGTCTTCTATTATTCTTTTCAACCAAAGACCCAACCAATTCCTTTTTCTCTTTCTAATCAGTTTCAGCATTATTCTTTCTTCACTCACTTTTTCAAACACAATTTTATTTCTTATTCTGTCTGTCCACTTCACACGCACCGTTCTTCACCACATCCACATTTCAAATGCTTCAATTCGTTTCTCTTCATTTCGTCGTAATGTCCATGTTCCTTCTCCATACAATGCAACACTCCACACAAAGCACTTCACTAGTCTCTTCCTTAGTTCTTTTTCCAGAGGTCCGCAGAATATCCTTCTTCTTCTATTAAAAGCTTCCTTTGTTTATGTTTGCAGTTTTTCTTGGGAAGGATAGGCCTAAATGCGGTAACATCCCGTTGCTTTCCTCACACCACTATCTCTTTCGCATCTTATTAAATTCCAGGGGACCCAAGCATGGAGATGAGGAGAGTGGATTTGACTAATTGGGCCCTCCGGACTTCACCGAAAGTCACGGCAAGGGTTAAATATTAATTCTATCAGGATGTTTGACCCGATCAGAGACCGGGAAATCTCAATTAGCCTTTGCCCCCCGCATCCTGGACTAGCTTCTACGAATCATCAGAAAATTTTAGAGTGTGATTGGGCCAATTTTTCCGAAAATGTTTCCACACTTTTGCCCTCGTAGCTCAGCGGACGAACGTCGAAATTTAGATGTCAACGTCTCAGGTTCAATTCCTCGTTACTCCTTTTCATTTTATTGTGGTTCAAGATAGTATAATGTAATAATACAAAAAGAAAAACTAATACCAGTATTATGCAACTGGATTTTTCGAAACCTAATATTAAATTTGTTATTTATATCGCTAAAGAACGATTACAATATAAATAACTAGAATATTATTTATACAGTATCACTAAAGAACGATAACGGAATATAAATGATAAATATCGGTTTGTTTAATTAATATAAGATATTATATAATACTTATTTAATTATCTAAATAAAATAACCTATTTTACAAAGAAGGATGGTTATTTGTGTTATAATAATTACTTACATAAAATACAGATTATTTATATTGCGAAAGAACAATAACAATATAAATAACTTGAATATTATTTTATAATGCTAATGAAGGAAAACAGAATATAAATGATAACTTGAATATTATCTATATCGCTAAAGAACGATAACAATATAAAAAACGTGAATATTATTCATATCGGAATTTCTCAGATTTATTACAGATATATTTAAGAAATTGTAGAAGAATAGTAATTAGTAACAGTGTCCTATTTATTCTTCTTGGAGCCAAATTTGTAACTTTTAAAAGTGGTTACTATGTTGAAGTGTATGCGTTGTAACGGATGCTTGATTTGTTATGTATGTGAGTCAGTTATGTGATGCTTGATGTCGTCGCAATGTCGTAATTATAGTTTGATTGTGTTTGTGTGACTATTGTGTATTTATTTATGATGTATGGTACGGAAGGCTGCGTATTTGTGTTATAGAAGTGTTACGTATGTGTGTTGTTAATGTTTTTGTATGTTTCAAATTGATACCTGATATTCATTTTGCAATCGCAGTGCCTAATTTACGGTTTGTTTATGTTTTGTTTACATCGCGTAAGCTAATTTAATTTTCTTTTCTAATTTTCTTTATGCTTATCTTTTTTGTGTATGAAACTATAGCCCTAACATACATATGTAAAATAGGGCTAACCACCATTGGAGATACAATAATAATAATTGTTATTCATATCGTTATAAAACGATAACAGAATACAAATGATGACTTGAATTTTATTCATATCTCTAAAGAACGATAACAAAATATAAATAACGTGATATCCATAAAGAACGATAACTGAATATAAATGATAATTTGAATAGCATTTACATCGCTAAAGAACGATTAAAAAATAAAATGAAAACTTGAAGAAGGCCCGAACCCACAACCTTTGAATCACTAAACAAGCACTCTACCGCTGGCCTACGAGGCGCAGACATGGAACACTTTCATAGTTCGGGAACTGCTTGTACAAGCACATGCATCGTGTAACATCGCCGCGACCCGAAGTGGACTTTGAAAATATTCGCTGTTCACGAGTGCGGCCACTTTTTTTTTTTGACAGCTGTACAAAGACATTTTACGTTCAAAGAAACAGAATTGACCTTGAAAAATATTGAAATGTTGAATGTAGTAAAGTACAATTCTTTCTTTATGTAAATGAAAATAGAAGTGATTACACTCTTCGTTTTTAGTCCGTTATATATTCTTCTTAAGTTCCTTTTTTTCCGACAATATGTCCCCCCCTCCTTTTTTTCCTTTTTTAATTGATATTTTTTTTCCTTTAAAATCCGGACTGTACTTATTACTGTCCTTTAATGTGTGCGAAGAACGTCAAGGGTTCTTCAACTTAGCAGAAAGAGGTAATAATTCAGAATTATCATGACATGGCGTGACTATCTCTGCGTCTACCTGTTATTTCCAATGTCATTGAAGGAACTAAGCGATATCGAGCGTACATTATGTTTAGTCTGCAATTTTGGTTGTGGGGAGTGATGTGTCACATAGCTGTGTGGGAAGCGATGTATCACTGTAGGAAATAAAGAATTCTGAAATTCGACAAGATAGTCGCTGTTCTATTATTATTATTTCTAGGCATAATTTATTTTCTGATTTTTCAAGAATGAAAGTTGATATAAAAAATTAAAAATTAAATTCGTGATTCGACAATCCATGGAGAGCCAAGACCGATCAGGCATCTACTGCCCTAACTTCCATATGCGTCACAAGAGGTGAACGATCTTCCAACCAATAATGGATAACGAGTTGTCAGTACGATTATCACCTCAATCGTCATAGTTGACTTACGAAACCGGATTTCGGTACTCATTGTATGTTTAGTCAATAGCCCGAAGACTGGTTGGAACCCCATAAGTGACACCAATAAGACTTTGCTTTTGAAGATTTTAAGCCACCAGATAATGTCTTCCCCTTCTTTTATTTTTATTCCTGTACCCACTTCTTCTTAAGTTCTCTTAATTCTCTTTGTGTTCACCCTGTTCCCCTTGCCTGTTCTTTGTTCTTTCATCTTCCTTTCTTTTCTCCTTATGATTACCTTGTCCTCCTTTTGTCAGCTTTATTCTTTTGTCTTCCTTTTTCCTCCTCGTATTCACCTTGTTCTGCTTGTTGATCTTTAGTCTTCCTTTGTTCTTCTTGTGTTCACCTTGTTCTCCTTGTCTTAGCTTTGATATTTTGTCTTCCTTTTTTCTCCTTGTATGCACCTTGTTCGCCTTGTTTTAGCCTTGATGTTTCGTCTTCCTTTTTCCTCCTTCTGTTCACCTTGTTCTCCTTGTATTAGCTTTGATCTTTTGTCTTCCTTTTATCTTCTTGTAATCATCTTGTTCTCCTTGTTGATCTTTAGTCTTCCTTTTTTCTTCTTGTGTTCACCTTGTTCTCCTTGTCTTAGCTTTGATCATTTCTCTTCCTTTTTTCTGCTTGTATTCACATTCTTCGCCTTGTTTCAGCCATGATGTTTTGTCTTCCTTTTTCCTCCTTGTGTTCACCTTGTTCTCATTGTATTAGCTTTGATATTTTGCCTTCCTTTATCCTCCTTGTATTCACCATGTTATCATTGTTTCAGCTTTGATGTTTTGTCTTCCTTTTTCCTCCTTGTTTTCACCTTGTTCTCCTTGTTTTAGCTTTGATGTTTTGTCTTTCTTTTATCATCTTGTATTCACATTGTTCTCCTTGTTGATCTCTAGTCCTCCTTTTTTCTTCTTGTGTTCACCTTGTTCTCCTTGTCTTAGCTTTGATCTTTTCTCTTCCTTTTTTCTCCTTGTATTCACCTTGTTCGCCTTGTTTTAGCCATGATGATTTGTCTTCCTTTTTTCTCCTTGTGTTCACCTTGTTCCCCTTGTCTTAGCTTTGACCTTTTCTCTTCCTTTTTCCTCCTTGTATTCACTTTGTTCGCCTTGCTTGAGCCATGATGTTTTGTCTTCCTTTTTCCTCCTTGTGTTCACCTTGTTCTCATTGTATTAGCTTTGATCTTTTGCCTTCCTTTATCCTCCTTCTATTCACCTTGTTTTCATTGTTTTAGCTTTGATCTTTTGTCTTCCTTTTTCCTCCTTGTTTTCACCTTGTTCTCCTTGTTTTAGCTTTGATGTTTTGTCTTTCTTTTTCCTTCTTGTGTTCACCTTGTTCTCCTCGTCTTAGCTGTGATCTTTTGTCTTCCTTTTTCCTCTTGTGTTCACTTTGTTCTCCTTGTCTTAGCTGTGATCATATGTCTTCCTTTTTCCTCCTTGTATTCACCTTGTTCTCATTGTTTTAGATTTGATCTTTTGTCTTCCTTTTTCCTCCTTGTGTTCACCTTGTTCTCCTTGTTTTAGCTTTGATGTTTTGTCTTCCCTTACCCTCCTTGTGTTCACTTTGTTCTCCTTGTCTTAGCTGTGATCCTTTGTCTTCCTTTCTGTCTTGGTGTTCACCTTGTTCTCCTTGTTTTAGCTTTGATATTTTGTCTTCCTTTTTCCTCCTTGTATTCACTTTGTTCTCCTTGTTTTAGCTTTGATGTTTTGTCTTCCTTTTTCCTACTTGTGTTCACTTTGTTCTCCTTTTCTTAGCTGTGATCTTTTGTCTTCCTTTCTGTCCTTGTGTCCACCTTCTTCTCCTTGTTTAACTTAGATATCTTGCCTTCCCTTTTCCTCCTTGAATTCACATTGTTCTCCTTGTTTTACCATTGATCTTTTGTCTTCTCTTCTCCTCCTTGTATTCACAATGTTCTCCTTGTTGTAGCTATGAGTTTTTATCTTCCTTTTTCCTCCATGTATTCTCCTTGTTCTCTTTGTATTAGCCCAGATTTTTGTCTCCCTTTTTCCTCCTTCCATTCACCTTTTTCTCCTTATTTTAGCCGTGATCTTTTGTCTTCTTTTTTCCTCCCTGTGCTCACCTTGTTCTCCATTTTCAGCTTTGATCTTTTGTCTTTCTTTTTCCTCCTTGTGTTCGCCTTGTTCTCCTTGTTTTAGCCATCATCTTTTGTCTTCCTTTTCCCTCCCTGTATTCACCTTGTTCTCCTTGTCTTAGCTGTGATCTTTTGTATTCCTTTTTCCTCCTTGTGTTCACCATGTTCTCCTTCTTTTAGCTATCATCTTTTGCCTTCTTTTATCCTCTTTGTATTCACCTTGTTCTCCTTCTTTTAGCTTTGATCTTTTGTCTTCCTTTTTCCATCTTTTGTTCACTTTGTTCTCTTTGTCTTGGCTGTGATCATATGTCTTCCTTTTTCCTCCTCGTATTCACCTAGTTCTCCTTGATTTATCTTTGATCTTTTGTCTTCCTTTTTCCTCCATGTGTTCACCATCTTCTCCTTGTCTTAGCTGTGATCTTTTGTCATTCTTTCTCCTCCTTGTGTTCACCTTGTTCTCCTTGACTTAACTGTAATCTTTTGTCTTCTTTTTCCTCCTTGTGTGCACCTTGTTCTCCTTGTCTTAGCTGAGAACGTTTGTCTTCCTTTTTCCTCCTTGTATTCACCTTGTTCTCCTTGTTTTAGCTTTGATGTTTTGTCTTCCTTTTTCCTCCTTGTGTTCACCTTGTTCTCCTTGTCTTAGCTGTGAACTTTTGTCTTACGTTTTTCTCCTTGTGTTCATCTTGTTCTCCTTGTCTTAGCTGTGAACTTTTGTCTTTCCTTTTTCCTATTTGTATTCACCTTCTTCTCCTTGTCATAGCTGTGAACTTTTGTCTTCCTTTTTCCTCCTTCTGTTCACCTTGTTCTCCTTGTCTTAGCTGTCAACTTTTGTCTTCCTCTTTCCTCCTTGTATTCACCTTGTTCTCTTTGTCTTAGCTGTGAACGTTTGTCTTACGTTTTCCTCCTTGTGTTCATCTTGTTCTCCTTGTTTTTGCTGTGATTTTTTGTCCTCCCTTTTCCTCCTTGTATTCACCTTCTTCTCCTTGTTTTAGCCTTGATGTTTTGTCTTCCGTTTTGCTCCTTGTGTTCACATTGTTCTCCTTGTCTCAGCTATGATATTTTGTCTTCCTTTCCGTCTTTCTGTTCACTTTGTTCTGCTTGCTTTAGCTCTGATACTTTGCCTTCCTTTTTCCTCCTAGAATTCACATTCCTCTCCTTGTTTTTACCTTTGATTTTTGTCTCCCTTTTTCCTCCTTGTATTCAACTTGTTCTCTATGTCGTAGCCGTAATCTTTTGTCTTCCTTTTTCCTCCTTGTATTCACATTGTTCTCCTTGTATTAGCCCTGATTTTTGTCTTCCTTTTTTCTCCTTGTGTTTACCGTGAGCTCCTTGTTTTAGCTTTAATATTTTGTCTTCCTTTTTTCCTTGTCTTCACCTTGTTCTCCTTGTTTTACCTTTGATCTTTTGTCTTCCTTTTTCCTCCTTGTGTTCACCTTGCTCTCCTTGTATTAGATTTCATCATTTGTCTTCCTTTTTCCTCCTTGCATTCACCTTGTTCTCCTTGTTTTATATGTGAACTTTTGTCTTCCTTTTTCCTCCCTGTTTTCACCTTGTTCTCCATGTTTTAGCTGTGATCTTTTGCCTTCCTTTCTTCTCCTTGTGTTCACTTTGTTCTCCTTGTTTTATCCTTCATCTTTTGTGTTCCCTTTTCCTCCTTGTATTCACTTTGTTATCCTTGTCTTAGCTGCGAAATTTTGTCTTACGTTTTCTTCCTTGTGTTCACCTTTTTCTCCTCGTATTCACATTGTTCTCCTTTTTTAGCTTTGATCTTTTGTCTTCTTTTTTCCTCCTTGAGTTCACCTTCTTCTTCTTATCAGAGCTGTGATATTTTGTATTCCTTTTTCCTCCTTGTGTTCACCTTTTTCTTCTTGTCTTAGCTGTGATCTTTGTCTTGCTTTTTCCTCCTTGTGTTCACCTTCTTCTTCTTGTCTTAGTTGCGATCCTTAGTCTTCCTTTTTCCTCCTTGCATTCACCTTCTCCTCCTTATTTTAGCCTTCATCTTTTGTCTTTCTTTTTCCTCCTTGTATTCACATTGTTCTCCTTGTTTTAGCTTTGATGTTTTGTCTTCCTTTTTCCTCTTTATCTTCACCTTGTTCTCCTTCTTTTATCATTGATGTTTTGTCTTCCTTTTTAATACTTCTGTTCACCTTGTTCTCCTTGTCTTAGCTGTGAACTTTTGTCTTACTTTTTCTTCCTTGTATTCACCGTGTTCTCCTTCATTTAGCTTTGATCTTTCGTCTTCCTTTTTCCTCCTTGCATTCACCGTGTTCTCCTTATTCTAGCTGTGCTCTTTGTCTTCCTTTTTCCTCCCTGCATTCATCTTGTTCTCCTTGCTTTAGCTTTGACCTTTTGTCTTCCTTTTTCCTCCTTGCATTCACCTTGTTCTCCTTGTTTTAGCTGTGATCATTTGTCTTCCTTTTTCCTCCTTGTATTCACCTTATTCTCCTTCTTTTAGCTTAGATCTTTTGTCTTCCTCTTTGCTCCCTGTGATCACCTTGTTTTAGCTGTGATCTTTTTCTTCCTTTTGCCTCGTTGTATTCACCTTGTTCTCCTTATTTTATCCTTGGTCTTTTGTCTTTCTTTTTCCTCCTTGTGTTCACCTTCTTGTCCTTGTTTTAGCTTTGATGTTTTGTCTTCCTTTTTCCTCCTTCCCTTCACCTTGTTCTCCTTGTCTTAGCTGTGAAATTTTGTCTTACTTCTTCCTCCTTGTATTCACCTTGTTCTCCTTATCTTACCTTTGATCTTTTGTCTTCCTTTTTCCTCCTTGTATTCACCTTGTTCTCCTTGTTTTAGCTGTGATCTTTTGTCTTCCTTTTTCCTCCTTGTATTCACCTTATTCTTCTTCTTTTAGCTTAGATTTTTTGTCTTCCTCTTTCCTCCTTGTGATCACCTTGTTTTCGCTGTGATCTTTTGTCTTCCTATTTCCTCCTTGTATTCACATGTTCTCCTTGTTTTAGCTGTGATCTTTTGTCTTCCTTTTTCCTCTGTGTATTCAACTTGTTTTCCTTGTTTTAGCTTTGATCTTTTGTCTTCCTTTTTCCCCCTTGTATTCACCTTGTTCTCCTTGTCTTAGCTGTGATATTTTGTTTCCTTTTTCCTCCTTGTATTCACCTTGTTCTCCTTGTTTTCAGTTGTGGTCTATTCTCTTCCTTTTCCCAATTTGTATTCACCTTGTTCTCCTTGTTTTACCTTTGATCTTTTGTCTTCCTTTTTCCTCCTTGTGCTCACCATGTTCTCCTTGTTTTAGCTGTGATCTTTTGTCTACCTTTTTCCTCCTTGTGTTCACCTTCTTCTTCTGGTCTTAGCTGTGATCTCTTGTCCTCCTATTTCCTCCTTGTGTTCACCTTCTTCTTCTTGTCCTAGTTGTGATCTTTTGTCTTCCTTTTTCCTCCTTGTATTCACCTTCTTCTCCTTGTTTTAGCCACGATCTTTTGTCTTTCTTTTTCCTCCTTGCATTCACCTTGTTCTCCTTGTTCTAGCTTTCATGTTTTGTCTTCCTTTTTCCTCCTTCTGTTCACCTTGTTCTCCTTGTCTTAACTGTGAACTTTTGTCTTACTTTTTCTTCCTTGTATTCACCTTGTTCTCCTTGCTTCAGTTTTGATCTTTTGTCTTCCTTTTTCCTCCTTGTGCACCTTGTTCCCCTTGTTTTAGCTGTGATCTTTTGTCTTCCTTTTTCCTCCTTGTATTCACCGTGTTCTCCTTGCTTTAGCTGTGATATTTTTTGTGTTCATTTTTCCACCTTGTATTCACCTTGTTCTCCTTGTTTTAACTGTGATCTTTGTCTTATTTTTCCACCTTGTGTTCACCTTGTTCTCCTTGTTTTAGCTCTGATTTTTGTCTTCCTTTTTCCTCCTTGTATTCACCTTATTCCCCTTCTTTTAGCTTAGATCTTTTGTCTTCGTTTTTCCTGCTTATGTTCACCTTGTTCTCCTTATTTTAGCTGTGATCTTTGTCTTCCTTTTTCCTCCTTCTATTCACCTTGTTCTCCTTGTTTTATCTGTGACATTTTGTCTTCCTTTTTCCTCCTTGTATTCACCTAATTCTCCTTGTTTTAGCTTTGATCTTTATTCTAACCTTTTCCTCCTTGTGTTCACCTTGTTCTCCTTGTTTTAGCTGAGATCTTTGTCTTCCTTTTTCCTCCTTCTATTCACCTTGATCTCCTTGCTTTAGCAGTGATCTTTTGCCTTCCTTTTTCCTCCTTGTATTCACCTTGTTAACCTTGTTTTACCTTTGATATTTTCTCTTCCTTTTCCTCCTTGTATTCACATTGTTCTCCTTGTTTTAGCCTTGATCTTTTGTCTTTCTTTTCCTCCCCATGTTCACTTTGTTCTCCTTGTTTTAGCTTTGATGTTTTGTCTTCCATTTTCCCCTTCTGTTCACCTTGTTCTCTTTGCCATAGCTGTGAACTTTTATCTTACTTTTTCCTCCTTGTATTCACCTTGTTCTCCTTGTTTTAGCTGTGATCTTTGTCTTATTTTTCCTCCTTCTGTTCACCTTGTTCTCCTTGTTTTAGCTCTGAATTTTGTCTTCCTTTTTCATCCTTGAATTCACCTTATTCCCCTTCTTTTAGCGTAGATCTTTTGTCTTCCTTTTTCATGCTTGTTTTCACCTTGTTCTCCTTATTTTAGCTGTGATCTTTGTCTTCCTTTTTCCTCCTTCTATTCACCTTGTTCCCCTTGTTTCAGCTGCGATATTTTGTCTTCCTTTTTCCTCCTTGTATTCACCTAGTTCTCCTTGTTTTAGTTTTGATCTTTTGTCTACCCTTTTCCTCCTTGTGTTCACCTTGTTCTCATTGTTTTAGCTGTGATCTTTGTCTTCCTTTTTCCTCCTTGTATTCACCTTGATCTCCTTGCTTTAGCAGTGATCCTTTGCCTTCCTCTTTCCTCCTTGTATTCACCTTACTCTCCTTGCTTTAGCTGTGATCTTTTGTTTTCCTCTTTCCTCCTTGTGTTCACCTTGTTCTCCTTCTTTTAGCCTTGATCTTTTGCATTCCTTTTTCCTCTTTGTATTCATCTTGTTCTCCTTGCTTTAGCTGTGATATTTGTCTTCCTTTTTCCTCCTTTTTTCACCTTGTTCTCCTTGTCTTAGCTGTGATCTTTTGTCTTCCTTTTTTCTCCTTGTATTCACCTTGGTCTTCTTGTTTTAGATTTGATATTCTGTCTTCCTTTTTCTCCTTATGTTCCTCTTTTGCTCCTTGCATTCTCATTGTTCTACTTTTATTCCCTTGTTCTCCTTCTTTTCCCTTTATTGATATTTTATTCCCCTTATTGTCCTTTTCTTCGCCTTGTTCTCATTGTCTTCCTTTGCTCTCCTTACCTGTCCGTTGTTCTCCTTATATTCGCCTTGTTCTCCTCTCTTTCCCTTGTCCTTCTTTTCCCCTTGTTCTTCTTGTCTTCCCTTTATTCTCCTTGTATACCATTTTTGTCTTTCTATTCTCTCTATTCTCCATTATTTCGCCTTCTTGTCTGTGTTCCTCTTCTTCTCCTTCTTTCTCCTTGCTCCTTTTTCCCCTTGATTTCCTTGTCTTCACTTCATTCTCCTTTTCTTCCCTTTGTTCTCTTGGCCTTACCTTTTTTCTCTTTTTTCCTTATTCTGCTGTAGTCCTTGTTTTGTTTCTCTCACCACCCACACCTATTTCTACACAGCTGAAAAGATGCAGTGTCGTAGGCCTAAACCTTTACATCTTCCAGTTTTTTCAGTCTCCTTACACACCAAGTTCTGGTAGCGAGATGGACCAGTTGACACTATTTCGTAACTAAATTATGAATTGAAATATAATTATTATCCGGCTTTTTAAATATTACTGTGTGATCGAAATCCAACTGCTGGCCATACTAAATTGTACGGAAATAACGGACTTTGACATAATGTGCTGATATTATCTCTTACATTTTCATCATCATCATTATTATTATTATTATTATTATTATTATTATTATTATTATTGTCGTTAGTGGTAGTGGTCGGGTTGTACGGCAATCTGGCGGACCCTTAAAAGCTGTGTGAGTGGTTGTTCAGTGGTTCGCACGATTACCCTAATTGATTCCTGCCCTCCCCCCCCCCCGTTCTCACGGCCCCTGTCAACAATGTCGCCGCATACCTGAGCCTTCCTCTCGCTTACAAAGCGAGCCGCTGTCAGCTTCCCTCGTCACAGCTCAGCGCTTCTTCTCCACCGCCGCCGTCTTCTTCTTATTGTTATTTCTGTGTTGGTAGACGTTAATCACAATTAGCCCACTTTCCGTATTTCATTAGTAGGTTCACCAGACGTCCGGAAAACCCTGAACATGTCCTCCAATTTAACCTTCTCTCCGGCGTTCGGGAAATTGCTACTATGTCCTTTTAATTTTATAAAAAATGCATATCAAGTAGGGAAAGGAAGGACGGTAAATATATATGCGGCCTGGCCACATAGCTATCATTGCCGAAGACTATATCAACGCCTTCTGGTAGCCTACTTAAATACTGGCGTGGCTGTTGCGAGCAGAGTGAGATTCGTTCATTTGTTATTTGAAGTTCGCAGCGTTTAAGAGACTCTCTTATCAATAGTTTTAAGTGACTCTCTTATCAATAGTTTTAAGAGACTCTCTTATCAATAGTTTTAAGAGGCTCTCTTATCAATAGTGCGTTTTAGACACGTTTCTTGAGCAAAGTGGTTCAAGCTTTTAAAAATGTTTTTTCAATAATAAATGCATGACGTAAGTGCAAGAATGATACTGTTATTCTGCGTTGTAAAAAAGAATCACAGATTTTGCTATTCCTGTACATAGGCTAATGTAAACGTCGAGAGAGTATCTTCATTGGGCAGATGGGAGGAACCGGTTGATAATAGAGTCTGTGAAGGATAGAACTCTAGTAATATAGGCTATAATTTTGAGCAGATAAATTGCTTCAATTCATGATTGCATTTTAAACAGAGCAGGTATTTACAAAAAAATAATGAAATTCACAAAAATATTATTTATGTTTCACTGTACATATGATTGTATTCTTTACAGCATACATAATTAAGGGAATAGAGTATTCATATAAATACGATATATATTTAACTTTGCTCTAGAGTGTGCCATTAGGAAAGTCCAGGATAACATAGAGGGTTTGGAATTGAACGGGTCATATCAGCTGCTTGTCTATGCGGATGACGTGAATATGTTAGGAGAAAATTCACAAACGATTAGGAAAAACACGGAAATTTTACTTGAAACAAGTAAAGAGATAGGTTTGGAAGTAAATCCCGAAAAGACACAGTATGTAAATATGTCTCGTGACGAGAATATTGTACGAAATAGAAATATAAAAATTGTAAATTTATCCTTTGAAGACGTGGAAAAATTCAAATACCTGGGAGCAACAGTAGCAAATATAAATGATACTCGGGAGGAAATTAAACATAGAATAAATATGGGAAATGCCTGTTATTATTCAGTTGAGATGCTTTTATCATCCAGTCTGCTGTCAAAAAATCTGAAAATTAGAATTTATAAAACAGTTATATTACTGGTTGTTATTTATGGTTGTGAAACTTGGACTCTCACTGTTAGAGAGGAACAGAGGTTAAGGGTCTTCGAGAATAAGGCACTTAGGAAAATATTTGGGGTTAAAAGGGATGAAGTTACAGGAGAATGGAGAAAATTACACAACACAGAACTGCACGCATTGTATGCTTCCCCTGACATAATTAGGAACATTAAATCCAGACGTTTGAGATGGGCAGGGCATGTAGTACGTATGGGCGAATCCAGAACTGCATGTGTTAGTTGGGAGGCCGGAGGGAAAAAGACCTTTGGGGATGCCGAGACGTAGATGGGAGGATAATATTAAAATGGATTTGGGGGAGGTGGGATATGATGATAGAGACTGGATTAATCTTGCTCAGGATAGGGATCGATGGCGGGCTTATGTGAGGGCGGCAATGAACCTCCGGGTTCCTTAAAAGCCAGTAAGAAAGTAAGACTGTGAAGTTACTGGATGCGATGTTCTTCTCCGACAGAAAATTTTGAGAACTCTGCGTCTACGGCCCGAAGAGATTTTATTAAGACTTATTGTGATTGTCCTATTTTTCCCTGGATGGACAGACATGATGATGATGATGATGATGATGATGATGATGATGATGATGATGATGATGATGATGATGATGATGATTATCCGAAAGATGGAGGGGCAGACGGGTGTGCCTCAATAAACGTGAATAGAGGAAAGCCGACGCTAACGGTACGACATCCTCGGAAGTAATAGCTTGGTCGGACTGTACCCAGTCTGCAATACAAGTTTGATTTAATTCACGCACCTGGCAGATGACGAGTCCATTAAGCAGCACTTAGATGCGCTTTTGTTGCCTGCTAATGCATCCAGATCCTATCTGTGCCGCGCGTATAAATATTGTTTCATTCGCACGGCTTGTAAACGAGGAGTCTGACGGACGGTGCATGACTCGCCGCCTCTGTAAACAAAAAAAGCCCAGGATTGATTTCCCGGTAATGGGAGAGGACATTATTCTCTTCAAAACCAAATCTCTGATGTACCCAGCAACCTGTTAGGTACAGTACAATTATTTAGTCCTGACAGTCGCGGGAGATATGCGCCTGAGTCAGGCGAGTCCATTTAGTTACGTTGAGGGGTGTTTGGGTTATTGACTCGATAGGATGTCATGTGTGCGGTAGAGCGGTATGTTTCTAGTACAATATTAAGCTGTACTGCATTCCTTTACCGACCGCTCGCCCTTATCTGTCCTGTTGGGACAAATTACCAGGTTGAGGTTTTCCCGGGGATTTTTTTCAACCCATGCTAGGTAACTTTCGGAGCTGGACCTTGGACTCATTTTGCTGGCATCATCCCCTTCATTTCACTCGGACGTTAGATAACCATACCAGTTGATAAAGCGTTGTAAAATAAACCAATTTATTATTATTATTATTATTATTATTATTATTATTATTATTATTATTATTATCGTATTTGCTCGCGTACTTTGCCCCACGGCATATTTTACGCACACAAATTTTTAAAGGATTATTTTGTAGGCCTACTTTAATTTTGCTCCGTGTATTTTCCACACACATTTTACGTACAATTATTTTTTTTCAGTGTAGTATGAATTTTCCTTCTCTAAATTCTATTGCCAATACTTGCATTCCACGGCATTGTTCTTTGACCAGTACCCATCTCAACTACCTACTTCACTAAGAAACCCTAAATAACGTTACTTCAACACTGATACTTGTTTTTGTAAAATACCCCTAAGGTCAGTGACTGTGACAAGTGTTTACTGTCCAACAGGTAACGTGCAGTTATCACTGCAAATGAAGAATCCATCGATCAACCACCTTATAGGCCTATAAACTCGTACAATGTACTTAATTAGGCTAAAGACTAGCTATTGAGAATGCTACGTCTGTTATGTATTTTGCATTCATTACGATTGTCATATAGGCCTACCCATTTAATTATTATTTATAATTCAAGATTACCAGTAGTCTTAGGTGACAAAAGTATTGTATTCTTAATTACTAAGCCTATGTACTTGAATAAAACCCAGATCAAGAACTCTAATTTAAAAATGCCCATATTTTACGCACCCCAATTTTTCAAACAGCCAAAATAGATTAAAAATTGCGCAAATTACGCGAGCAAATACGGTATTATTATTATTATTATTATTATTATTATTATTATTATTATTATTATTATTATTGCAGAAAGAAAAATAAGAGGCATTCTAATATTCGAGGAAAGATGAAGGTTAAACGACAATTTTGGATGACGTTGCAAAGAAAAGTCTTCGCTGATTTTGACACATTTAAAAAGAACGCATACAGATAGATTCCAAAGAAAAATAATGGATTGGGAGGAAGAGTTCGTGCTTCGGAAGGGAAGATCGAAAGATAAATATTAATGAAGGAGTCTAGTAAGTAGGCCTATACAGAATTACGGTGTGAATGAAGAGGATGCTTATAATGGAAATTTATAGAGATGTACAGTAGAATTAATAATTAGACCTATTCTGTATGAAGGTAAACAAATGTATTGTGGATAATCTCTAAATAAAAGAATGAATATCATCATCATCATCATCATCATCATCATCATCATCATCATCACCACTGCGGTGAATATTCAAGCTTAATAAAATATCATATCTACTCAAAATTGTATTCAGAGCATAATCCACACTTTGTTTTTCAAAACATATATAATTCTATTAGTCAGAGACTATCTTAAAAGATGATTCCATGATTTTCTGTTTCATTGAAAAATAATATGAAACCAAATTACAGAAGGTTAAAGGCTGGTTCACAATAAACCGGGAACGAGAACCAGAAAGAAAACGAGAAGCAGAGGACGTGAATGTGAAAATTTTTTATTTAAAATAAACCGACAACGTAGACGACTATGCATATCGATATGTATGTCAATAACGATATGTAAAGTCGATATTACGCATTCTGATGTTATTTGTGTATAATTGACCAATGGCGTTCTCTCATGAGTACAAGGCAGCCAACATAAACACAGGTTAACCAACTTCGAAATTTCAACTGAAACATTTCATTAGGTACGGTACTATAAATATGCCCATGCATCTTTATTATCATAACCTATTTTAAGTCTACCATAAAGTAAAATAATTAGAGAAGAAACGTTTGTAATAGAACAAAAATGAACACAAAAGTAGTTATTGAATTGAAGCATGAATATATAGTGTGTAATACAACCAATATAACTTAGTAATAAAATATGATTCGCTTCTGATCGGTGTTCAAAGATGCAGCTATTGAAAGCCACATATTCTCCTTCATTTTCTCATCTTATACGAGGCGCGCCGCTTATCGTAAACTTGAGAATTTTCCTCAACACTCAATATTAGAATACCATCAAATAAAACTTGCGCCATGATGCACAGCACAGAACAAAATAATGCATAGGTTATGTCACGGTCTTCTTGCTACAAAATGTACGATGACAAAATAGCTTTTAGATGGCAATAGAATGAATCTAGTGAGCTGTGATCGGAAACGTGAACGCCAAAGTTGAAACTTGGCCAACTCTCCGTTCCCGATCCCGGGCTCCGGCAAGCTTTTCGTTAATTGTGAATGCTCACATTTAAATGTACACATTTTAACAATTTTACCGTTTTCGTTTTCGTTCCGATTCTCGTTTCCGGTTTATTGTGAACCAGTCTTAATACGGGACAATTGTAAAGAAAATGAAGATTTTCAGTTCTATATGTAACAAGTGAAAATACTTCATAACATCATTTCATTGTCATCTTCTCACGTCCATCTGTCAATGAAGTATCGTAACTGGCCGAATGTGCTCCTCTCTATCGAGAAAAAAAGAGCAGTTGAGGCAAACCGCTGAAGAGTGGAAAAAGTCTAACAAAAGGAAATATTGCTGGTTTCTATAAGAGAACCAGTCTCATTCTTTACTGATAAATATAACTAAGGAAAATGAAACATCTGTGTATAAAAATTATCAGATTAACGTACAACAGGCACAAATATTGTTGATGCAAACAGAGACTCAAATGCTCTGAAAAGAAGTGGTGGCACGGAACAAATATCGAAATTCGAGCTGATGCCGGTGTGGTATACCGCCCAGTTACTGCAAACATAAGGTCGATGTGAATTGAGGAATTGAGAATCGCTTCCGACATTCCTGTACACGGGAGATCGTGGGTGGAGAACTGACAACAGACAAACGACTGACGCACCTCATCCCATTGTTACGACGGGACTACCCGACAACAAAGCGACTGACACGCTACTCCATCACTCTGCGGGCTCCAGGCCGAACTAATCGAGAATTCCCGCAGCATGACTCCGTCCCATAAGTCTGGGATCGACCCCATGGTAGCGCACTGAGCCCGTGCTAAATTCGTTGCGGGTTCAATAAGAATTAACATATTCAAGAATATACCGTATAATTATCTATATGTCCGAGGAGATGTAGGCTTACTATAAGAAACTGTCACCAAACAGGAGTTTGCTTAAAGAAGTGGATGAACAGTCAATGATTACAGGATCACAGTGTATCTTGCAATGTAACTTATAAAATATATATAAAAGAAACCTCAACAATATTATGACTCATCAAACGAATTGGCTCAGACGTAGCGTTTGAGACTCGCATTCGGGAGGTCCCGGGTTCAAACCCCGTGGTCGACCAATATCATTGTAGTTTTCCTAAGTCACAAAGGCAAATGTCGGATTGGAAATTTACATATCATTCATCAACGCTTCAATCATAAACATTAATAAAATTCTAAATCAGTTAAATGAACACAATCCATCTATAACACGCAATAGAAACAGGACCTCAACAACAGTAACAACGATTTCTGACATACCCACAGATCCTAACACGCGATATGAGCGAGATGTTAAAGCGTGTATAAATAAACTTAACAAAATAATATATATGTCTGAATTTCGGTGTGCTGCAAACCATCCCACGATTAATATTACATCTAAATTCATGTGTCACAGTTGGTAGAGCAGCTGGCTACGGACTGGAAGGTCCGGAGTTCGATCCCAGGTGGCGACAGGATTTTTTCTCGTTGCCAAACTTTCAGAACGGCCCCGAGGTTCACTCAGCCTCCTATAAAATTGAGTACCGGGTCTTTCCCGGGGGTAAAAGGCGATCAGAGCGTGGTGCCGACCACACCACCTCATTCTAGTGCCGAGGTATGGAAAGCATGGGGCTCTACCTCCATGCCCCCCAAGTGTCTTCATGGCATGTTACGGGGATACCTTTACCTTTTACCTAAATTCATGTGTTTCAAGTTTAAAGTTCGCAGACATGTAAAAATAAGCAACTCAATTACATTCAACTGAAGATAGAGTTCGACGAGCTGTATTCAACGCACTCATCGGCTTTGTTCTCACTACCCGCACTGCGGAGTTATGGCGGCAAGAATGTCGGCGGAGGAGTGGTCTAAACCCTTCCCCTTTTTTTTCTCGAAAATCAGTTTGTGTTCGCGATTGTCATTTTGATGCTATCGTGTAAGGAGAAAGCCAAGGGGGAATACAGGGCCGCATCCCGTTCCTCGGTAAGGCCATTATTTCCGGAATTAGGGACTGAAATATTTTAGGTACCCAAAAATTGAGGCTATAATCTTTTCGCTGTAAGAAAAATCCTAATGTAAACAATAGTACTGACTGAAGTGAGGCTTCATTGGCCGCTCTTTGGCGCCATAGATTCTCAGTACGTGTTCCCGCCTACTGTTGTACATTCTGTTCCATGTTATACATTTCCCGTTACTCATCAAGTAGACCTAACCACTACTATGCATTCGTTTGCTTAGGAAACATTTACTTTATAATTACTGTAATTAAAACTCACTTAACTTATTATATACATTTAAGACTATTTGTTTTTCTCCGCTTTTGAGAGGGTTTCCACTCTTATGTTTAATAACCACACACACCGAGGATGCAGAAGCCATACTTCAGTACCACGTGCTTACGTGAACAACTACGAGCTCAAGTGACGCCAGCTTTTTACAAGAACGGACTACCTCGGCATTACTGTTGGTATTCATCCGCGTTCATAGTACATAACAAAATATAAAAGTTGCTTTTCTTTTACATAGCGTTTTACACATGAGTGAAGTTACCATATATGTTTCATTGTATTTAACGATAAGAATTCAATTTTTTATTTTCAAACAATACAAGATTATGGTTTCCAAATACGAACTATATTTTCCTGCGTCATGTGTGTGTTTCGACTGGGAGTCAATCACGGGTATGACAGCAACGTGCTTATGTTTACATTAGGATTTTTCTTACAGCGAAAACAGCATGAAAAAAGTGTGACGGATTTGCCGGATTTTAGCTGTGATTACTAGGGAACATGCTGGGATGCTACAGTTAAAACGGCGGGCCTCTGAGCTGCTTCGTTCTCCTTGTGTAAAAAAAATTATGTTTTGGATGGTCAAAATGACCATTTCTTTTAATTTTGCCGGCCTCTCCCGTCCAAACGAACGGGGATAGAGAGTTGTCCTTTATACTGAAGATAGAGTTCGACGAGCTGTATTCAACGCACTCGTCGGCTTTGTTCTCACTACACGCACTGCGGAGTTATGGCGGCAAGAATGTCGGCAGAAATCAGTTTGTGTTCGCGATTGCCATTTTGATGCTATCGTGTAAGAAGTGAGTCAAGGGGGAATACAGGGCCGCAACCCGTTCCTCGGTACGGCCATTATTTCCGGAATTAGGGACTGAAATATTTTAGGTACCCAAAAATTGAGGCTAGAAAAAAGTGTGACGGATTTGCCGGATTTTAGCGGTGATTACTAGGGAACATGCGGGGATGCTACAGTTAAAAGGGCGGGACTCTGAGCCGCTTAGTTCTCCTTTTGTAGAGAAAATTCTGTTTTGGAAGGTCAAATTGACCGTCGTACCTTTGTCTTCCTGGAATTGAATGCTGTTGAATTAAAGCTTGAGTTCTGAATTCTGATTAAGGCATAATGTTTACTCATTATGAAATCTGAGTAGTGATTAATCAGTAACTCAATAGTGATTGGTTAAAACTTACCAGTGAATAATGAATACTTACCTTGAAAGTGAGTGTTGAATTCTGATTACTTGATAATAGAAAGTGTTACACATTTTGAATACTGATACATCAGTAATAGAAAATTAGTAATGTTCCTCAATAACGAATGTGCGAAATGCATGCTTAACAGTTAGCCATGAGTTCTGACTGAAGAATGATGAATATTTAGTATTGAGTGCTGAATTTTGATTAATAAGGAATGAACAGTTGATAGTAACTGACCAATTCTTATTTTACGAACAAGGAATTCTTGACACTGATTGATTAATTCTGATTAAGAAGTAATCTGTAGTTTGTACTGAGTATGAATGCTATTCAACGAGTAATGAATGGCTTAATGAATGGTCAATATTGAGTGCTTATATTGAAAAATCTCGTGATTAATAATTTGAGTCTAATGTTGAGTACTGATTTTTGGAAACTTAATCATGATAGCTGAATTTACTGTATTAGTCCTGTATAGTGGATACGGGAATTGAACAATAATACTAAATATATATTTTTTTAATTTTGTTTTCAGTATTTGTATTGTGGCAGAAAGAAGCATCACACGAGGATGCGGACACTTTCTCCGTGTTTGGAAGTAAGAAAGGACAACAAGGAAAAAGAATAAGTACTTACAAATAGTTTTCTCAATAATTAAAATCAAATGGTAATGTAGCGCATTCAAATTTAATGGAATTTTCATTGATACAGAATATTCCAGGCAGAGCAATTGGACGGTGATTAGCAATAGTAAACCAAGCGCCAAAAACCTGTTTCGAGATATTGGCCATTGAAATAAATCTGATTTTTTATGAAACATTTTATGCGAGAAGTATGATAACATTCGTAGTATTACAAAAAATAGCACAAATAAGAGCAAAAAAGGGTAACCGATTTTGAATAAGAGACCAGTAGTTGAATTAATATTTCAAAGCAAAATAAATAAATGCATTTTATGCAATAAACGAATTTTTGCTTATAAATAGCGGCAAAATTTAGATATCGCACTTTTTTATTTTTCCGAGTTAAATTAGCTTGCCATCAACTGATTTGTGGAAATATGTCTTTTTTTTTTTTTTTTTTTTTTTTTCAAATTTCCGGTTGGTCTTTTATTGCGTAACTCCATCCAATATGCTGTACACAAGTAATTTTGTTGTACACAGTAGTGATGTAGGTTTATTTAAGTAAGTAGCCATATCCGTGCGGTTCGCTGCACTTGCTAGAAATAAATATCGACTTAAATCTAAATACAGTTCTGTAATACTTAGTGAATAATAGCATTTCGTATGTTGTAAGTGGGTTGCTAGAGAATCATTTTGAAATTTGTATATAAAACTATGAAATTAACTGTTATTATCATGCAATACTGTCTCGAGTTGTTCAGTCAATTCTAGTTTTCATATTGGTATTATATTAGACTCAATAGATAAAATAAACAATTAAGTGCAATCTATAACCATTTGGAGTTCTGTTGGTATAATTAGAGACCTGTTAATCAAAAGTTACTATCATTTATAAAAATTGGCGTATTGGTATTCCCGATCCCAATATTAAATTCTGGAAATATTTTGTTTCCAAAATAGCATTGAAAACGTAAAAGAATCAATGTCATATTTTTATTTAATTATATAAAAGTAAGTTACAATTTTCAAGTTTTGTTTTCTCTAAAGTAAAGATTGAATTTTATCACAGAGTTAAGGCAAGTTTTTAAAATGTTACAGTTTTATAAGCGTATATTTCATTCATTGTACAACAAAAACCTTAGTAATGTACTGCTACACATTAATAGTTATTAGAGAGGAATAAAAACTTAGCTAGCGTGTAAGACGATTGACTCACTTGTTTTACTGTTTGTTCCTTGTCTGTTTCCACGACGTGCATAATGTCCGTAAAGGCAAAATGAAATTTCCCATTATCTGACACTATTACTTTTTGTTTTTGTTTATACATAACGACGAGTTTTTTTATGTTATGATTTTGCAATGGAATGGTGAATTGTTTTTTTTTTTTTATGGAAATGTGATAATGACAAAGTTGATGCTACAGACGAAGTCATTTCCTCTGTGTTGACAGTAGATTCCGCATCTGCAGAACTGGACTCACTTCCTGATGAAGTTGATTGTTCGTCGGTCCTGTCTTCTTGAAATAAGCTCTCTGACATGATCGGTGTGACAAGCTTATAGATAATTCTACAGCATGGACACTTCGCGCCGGTATCTTTGATGTAGCAGGACTGATTTCAATGACCTTGAAACCAGTTTGAGCGTGAGATTCTGCTTTCTCCCAGGAGTTGGCACTGACATCACACCAGCTAGCAGTCGACACAGCGGAACTATAGCACATACAATTAATACATGTAGGTACATTATATACTGAAATAAAATAAATTGGACCGATGAAATAATAAATCCGTCATTAAGTGTAATGTGTAGACTGTAGAGTTGATTTATAATGAGAGTTGAGACGTTGACCCCAACAACAATTAAAATATGTAATGATTTGATAGCGCTGAAAATGGAAAAACTAAACTCCTATGAGAAGTGTACAAATATTAAAGGAATTTGATAGATAATTTTATATGTTATTTAATAACATATATACAAAATATTAAAAAAATTATTAATATAACTAGTTAGTGACTGAGAAATAAGGAAAAGCTGTTAACTTTAATTTATTTGATACAAAGCGTTACTGGATTATGCAATAAGGGAGGCGATGTTTGGATCGTGTGTCTCAACTGTATAGTCTACTCAATTATTATCTTAGCAAGTGCTCGATTACACTAACCTCTAGCGCTTGAGAGTGGAACTAAACGCCGGCGCGCAGAGAAACAAAAGACAGGAAAATTCTCTCAGTGTCCATTCTTTATAATCCCTATTCGCTGGTGTGATCCCCTAACGTATCAATTTCAGAAATAAAGCCTCGTAATTGAAATAAGGTACAACGTGATAAATGAGATACGCAGTGTAATAATAATTAGTTATTTCTTCAAAATGTTAGCGTTATCACTTAACGTCTACATACAACAGAAACTTTTTGATTGGAAGTCAAATATACTATTTATATTAGATAAATTATGTTATCTCCCTCATCAGTAAATAGAAATATATAAAAATAATCATACAACATACAATCCTATACAAATGGAGTTTTCCTTGAAATATAAGGGACAGATAAAATTTCACGCTGACAGGATATTAATTGAAAGGCAAACTGTTTCAGCAAAGATGAGTGTGGAGCATTGGTGTTAAGATAAAGAGACTTAAGGGGAGGCAGAGGTGAATATTTCAAAATCCACAAAATTTATCCGATTTGTTTGAAATTGATCATGGATACTAAGTATGTTATTAGTAATGGACATACCAAGATTCAACTTTCTAAGTACAATAGTTCTGTAAATATTAATAATTTTATAAAACTTTATATCGTTTGATATAAAATGCTCCATGCACCATATTCTAAGAAATTTTCAATATTTATTTTTATTTATATGTTCAGAGAAGGTACTGGGTGTTCACTTCAAAGTGTGTCATGGCTCGCTGTATGCCGTCATGTGGCTAGCCGATGAGCCTAGAGAATTCAATCTTCCTACACTTCCGCAGAGGTGTATAACCTATGAGGCAGAGAAGTTGCCTAGCAAGTACGGCGTTCATTCTGAAGAGTACGTACCGATACGTACGGTAACGCCGGTAGTGGCAGGAATGTGAACTGTTTGGAAATACGTACTGTCGGGATATGGGGAGAGGGTTAAGACGATTACTTACGTATTTGTTGAAATTAACTTCGACGGTCAACATGGACACGGAGCATTTGATTTGTGTTGTGGAATGTTACCGTACGCAACCGATGATAACAAATACCCTGCGTACGACTTGCCGGCGCAAAACACAGTTCGAAAGAGGTTATGGTAGCACACAGACCGTACAGACCGCCATCTGTTGCTACGACGTTCAAGTTATACCGTACACGTCCTCAAGTTCAGATTGAAGAACGCCTTAAATAATAGGCAACTTCTCTAACATATAAGCTGAAACGCGCTTCAAATCGGTGACCCAACAACAGTGACGTCATGACACACTTTGAAATGAACACCCAGTATATAAATAATGATAGGTATTAGTTTATTATGGGAATAATATAGTAATACAGTTATCTTGGTTTTAATTTCATACTTTTAAAGGGCACAAAATCAAAAATTAACATCGGAATATGAAAATATAGTCCATAAAGATAATAAAAAACAAATTTTCTTTTTTTCTTCAGTTTTGTTCAAAATTTCACCTCTGCCTCCCCTTAAATGTTGATATCGAATACTGAATATTGGACATTGAATATTTGGCAATGAAAATTAATGAGTAGACTTCGTTGAATTGCCACACGCAGCATGCAGTCAGGTTGCCGATGTACGGTAGTATAGAGGAGGTGAGCGACCGCCCGGTCTCGTAGTATAAGCAGTTCATGTTAATAGATGTGACCTTTCCAAATAGATAGAGCAGCTACAGCTAATGTATACCTATGTAAGCACTTGTTTTTGCATTACTGTGGTTGGAATAGTCAAAGCTTAACATTTGTTCAGTGCAGACAAGAATTCAATCAGACATACTACAAACTGTTCCAAACAATTGCCCCTGGAATATCCTTACCCCCGCAGCCAGTCTTGACCCGTTGGAAAACGTGGTTGGATGCTGTTAATTATATTATACTAAATATTACGGTAAAATAATGGAGGTAATTGATGCACTGGATAGCACAGACAGTTCCGTTGTTGCAGCTGCAAAATCATTGCCTTCTGATCAGCTATTGGAAGATATTCTGTTCATTGATTCTAATTTTAAAATCGTGTCCAAAAGCATCACCCCTTTAGAATCGTCTAATCTATAACTCTCAGAAGCCCTTAATATAGTGTATAAAGTATCATAAACCGTTATCCAAAATAACAATTCACTAATTTCAGAAAAAGTGAAATGTAAGTTCATTATTACTAAAAATCCTGTCTATTCACAACTTCGTATTATAAATGATGTACTATCAGGTCACGACAAGACGTCTGAAGTTGGTGTACTGAAAAGCAGTGACTTTCCGTTCTTCAAATATGCACGTATTACAGCGTGTGTTGTTAACGTACATTTTCCCAAAATAAAAACTGTTTAAGTGACCTTCGGAGTCGCTCAAAATGTAAGTAACTCTTCACCGCAATGCACATATTCAAGGATGATGTCAGTATCTTACATTAAATTTTAAGAGTTAATATATCTCACTACAAAATAATTGCGTATAATTTACATGTTTAGACATTTCCTACTTCAATGATCATTCATTATATTTCTTGACTGCAGGATACAGGTTTTATTGTAACCGTAGTATACTGCTCAGTGTTTACATAAGAGGCATCTCCATTCATTGCACGTCCCCTTCTCATACAGGCTATACCGCGTGCGTAGTAAACCTTACGATTCTCGTGGCAATTCCACGAAGTCTATTATTGAGTATTGAATACTTAACACTTAGTACTGAATATCTGATACTGAGAATGAACTATTGATTTTTTTTTAAATTTTTTTATTGAGTTATTTTACGACGCTCTATCAACATCTAGGTTATTTAGCGTCTGAATGATATGAAGGTGATAATGCCGGTGAAATGAGTCAGGGGTCCAGCACCGAAAGTTACCCAGCATTTGCTCGTATTGGGTTGAGGGAAAACCCCGGAAAAAACCTCAACCAAGTAACTTGCCCCGACCGGGATTCGAACCCGGGCCACCTGGTTTCGCGGCCACAGGTGTGGACAAACTATTGATTACTGAATGAATATTTCATACTAAGAATTAGATATTGAATAGTGGGCACTTAGTGCATAGTAGTTTATACTGAATAGTGAACACTAGTACCGAATATTTTATACTGAGTACCAGATATTTCATACTGATAAAATGTTGATTAAGTACCTGCTCTACTGAACTCTGAAGCCTTTATGCTGAGAACTAAGTACTGAATAATGAGTCCCAGCATTATTCTTTAGCAGTGAGCTGCTGTAGAGTTATGTCTGATGAAAGCTTGTAAATGTTACTTGAGGCGTCGATTTCCAAAAAGGTCCTTGTCCATACTGTTTAATTTTAGGGAATGTGATAAAAACATTTTATTGGTATTTTTGATTGGAAACTGTTAATGAAACGTTTGTATCCATGATTGTAGAATGGCATTCTGAAAAAAATTAACTCCAAATTCTTATTAGTTTTATTGAAAATAAGGTTATTTACTTGTATAAGGGTCATTTTGGAACTGGTTTATGGACAAGGGCGATTTTGGAACTGTTTGAAATGGACAAGGGGCATTTTGTTCTTGCAGCATTTTATTAGTTAAAGAAAATAACATTATATTTAATAGTAAGAATTATAACAATAATAATTCGTAATAAAGAATCTATGTTATCTTGTTTAGTATACAAATACAGAACAATTAAAAGCAATTTAGAAGTCTAAATAACAGAAATGTATACTTCTGTCATATCCAGTAAGGTAAAGAAGAAAGGTTATCAATAAAATTAACACAAAATTAATTAAAAATGAATATAACACAATTCAGAATTTTGATAAATCATAGTTAGCTATTAATAGCAAAAAACATTTACATTGTCTCTAGCCATCGGCAGTTTCAGGATATTCCATGAACCCCCCCCCCCTCATTTTCATCTTCAGATGGGAACTCAAATTGAACATCACTGACAGTCTTAAGTTGTTTGTAAAATTCGAATGCAAGTTAGACCAGGCCTCTCCAAAGTGCAGGCTCAGTAAGCAATGGACCATTTCACTTAGGTGAGGGTGTCACTGCACCAAAAGCTACTATGAATTGAAACGTAATAAAATGCAATGATTAAACTGAGAAAATGTGAGTAAAAATAAAGTACAATAAGAGAAATAACAGCCTACAATGCACCACATACCTCAACAAAACAAGACATTTTTGAATATGTTTCACAGCTGTACTGGTCGTTCAAATTTATGTGTTTCTTATGCTCTGTGCCTATTGAGGTACTACTAACAGAAACATATGAAATTATTGTTTAAAGATGTTTAATTCTCTGTACAATCAAGCATTAAACTTAACATGATAAATCCAAATGAGAAAGGGACAAGGGAACTTTTGGAAGTTAATATCACATTCTTCATGAGCTCCGCCATTGGACAAGATTCCATTTGTTCCTGTACTGATGACTGTACTATATTCAGCCATGACTGATTCTGTGTTGTGGACAAGGGGCATTTTGAATCTGTTCGTAATTTTGAAATGCTTTTTATACAGGTTTAAATGCATTTTGTAACTTAAGACGTGTGTATTTAGATAGAGAATGATCACCTAAATGCAGAGATACCAATATCTCATTTTCGAAAATTTATGGACAAGGGCGCATTTGAAAATGGACGCCTCACTTATACTATATAAGTAACTGAGTTATACAGTACGTAGTAAAGTTCCGATTTACGCAAAGTGATTACGAAGGTTGTGTCTAAAGATACTGTTATAGGAGTACATACGAACTCGTGTTGACGAATATCACGATAATGTTTGGAACCTTTATGTGACGTAGATTCTGTGTTTTTCTGGTGGTGTTAGTGATGATAAGCTGGTGGAAATATACAGAGGGCGCGAAAAGAATCAGCAGAGTGTGTCCTTACACAATATACTATGATTTATTTTATAGTTACTATTAACATTAAAGCATTAAAGATCTCCAAGTTGTATCTCGCTAATCTGAATTCGCACCATAACTTTAATATCACAGATTATATGTATATCGATATAACGAGGGATTAGTAATTAGATACAAGTTGAGATGTCGTTGTAAAGAGCAGAGCGCTATGAAATTGCAGCAGCCAGAGAGTACAAAAGTTGAGGCGTCCCCTAGAAAATAGCATTTGTGAAGTTATTCTCTCTCTAAAGATGTTTAGAATTACCGGTAGTAAAAAACTGGCCTATGAGCAACGACGTCTCTTAGGAAATTTCATTTCTCAGTTGAATATGTTGAGTTAAAACAAAAAAAGCAAGGAACAAGTCCAGTGTTCAATATAATAGAAGGCCTGATGGCCTTAACTCCACCAGAGTAAATAAATAAATAAATAAATAAATAAATAAATATGTGCTTCTTAGAGATAATATTTCAATAAAAAAAAATTTTCAACCATAACCTCAACTAAGAAGAAGTCATGCTAAAGATGTTTAGAATTAGTGCCAAACTGGCCTATGTGCAACAAGTCTCGTAGAAAATTACTCTAAATTTATGTAATATATATATAAATATAGGAATATTAGAGAATAAATGCATATACAGTGAAACCTCTCCTTACGGACACCCCCAAGATACGGACACTCCTCACATACGGACAGATTTTTATGTCCTAACAGAAATAATATAGAAATAATTATGAATTTAACTCTCGTTTACGGACACTCTCAGACACGGACACGGACAGCTATTTCACAATTCTAAAGCTTGCTTTACCTCTTGACTGCGGACAGAACTTGGATTTCAAGACATGTGTTACAAAAATGGAAAATTTAGTTTCGAGAACTGTACAGAAATTCTTTAACATGAAAGAAGACAATAAGGGTCTCGTAGGCTACCACTAGCCCAGCGGCTACCCCTTGTTAGCTGGAAGCGGGTGGATAAACGAAATCATAAAATTTAATCTGTCTGATGGGTTCAAGGTTTCAGCGATTGTGAAATTGTATTCGACATATGATAGGGTTAATAGGATTATTCTTTTCACTTCAATCAGTTGTACTGTTTCGACAGACCTGAACGTAAAGGTTAATTTGAAAATTGTAAATTACAGTACTGCATAACTATAGACCTAGAATAAAATTTTCCTTTTTCGGTCTTATATACTGTAGTTCAAAGTTGCAAAGAATTTATTGCAGTACAGTAGACTGTACTTAAAATTAAACTATAGTAATACATTTCATTTAAAGCGTGAAGGGATATACAATGAAATTATAAATTTACAGTTAGATTGGGGAGCCTCCCTCCCAATAAAGGACACCTCCCAGATGCGGACAGATTGTTACGTCCCTTCGATGTCCGTAAATGAGAGGCTTCACTGTATAATAATAAATTTAGCTTCCCTTATGAAAAGGTTGCCAGATGTGACAAAGAGTATTACATATAATTTGGAAACACACCTGAAAGGTAAAATGGTATACATTTGAAACGGTTAGGGAATTGAATATAGAAAATGTCAGAAAAATGTACACCTAAGTAGCGTTTGTCCTCATTTACAGGTAAGAAAGGGAAAAAAATATCATCACTATGTTAGAATTATTTGAATGCCATGTACCGTGAGAGAAATAATAGTACGGATGTATTAGCATTGAATCGACATTAGCATTACGATAGCATTAACGTAAATCGATACGAGGCATTAATACAAGTTGAGATGTCGCTGTAAAGAGCAGAGAGCACAAAAGTTGAGATAAATATGAAATTTCTAGGTTGGCAATACCGATGACGTCACATTAGATGTCGCTGGCATCGCAAGATTCTGGCTATATAAGTAATGAAATCGGGCGGGGAGGGCGGGGAGGCCGGTGGGGGGTGGCGGGTGGGCAAAACTAAGACACGCAGGCCCCTCTACCCAAGTGTCTTTAAGCCCGAATGAAAAGGATAACTTTTGGGTTGTAGTGGGTTATTACAGTATACTTAAACCAGACCCGCAGAGGAGAGATACGGGTCCCCCCTCAGTTCCTGCGGCCTTGTACCGCCATTTCCATGGGAACATAACTGGATTTTTGCCTTCCTTTTCTTCTCTTTTTATTGGTAAGTATCTTTACTTCTCATGCATTATACACATATGTAATATACAAGTGACTATGTGCAGTGTTCATTTCGTGTACAGTGACATTTCTATACGTCGTATTTGACCATAACCTCAATGACGTGTGCAATTTCATACGCTAATTTCATGTCCTAAGGACGAATAATTCGCAATAAAAGAAATCTTTTTAACAATAACCTTAACTTTATCTAGTCTAAGTAAATATTTTGTTCAGAGTCTATCGTCGTCCTTGACCACAACATTTTGCGTATTTTAAACGTCAATTTCATTTTACAAGCACGAAACACTCATAATATAAAGCATCTTTTTAACTATACGTCGTATTTGACCATAACCTCAATGACATGTACAATTTCATACGCAAATTTCATGTCCTAAGGACGAATTTGACCATAACCTCAATGACTTGTACAATTTCATACGCTAATTTCATGTCCTAAGGACGAATAACTCGCAATAAAATAAATCTTTTTAACAATAACCTTAACTTTATCTAGTCTAAGTAAATATTTTGTTCAGAGTCTATCGTCGTCCTTGACCACAACATTTTGCGTATTTTAAACGTCAATTTCATTTTACAAGCACGAAAAACTCATAATATAAAGCATTTTTTTTAACTATAACCTCAACTAAATCTACTGTTCGTAAATATTGTAATGGAAATCTATCGTCGTACCTACCTACAACCCTTCGTGTAATTTTACACGTAAATTTCATTTCACAAGCACGAAAAACTCATAATATAAAGCATCTTTTTTAACTATAACCTCAACTAAATCTAGTATTCGTAAATATTGTGCTGGAAATCTATCGTCGTACCTACCTACAACCCTTCCTGTAATTTTAGACTTAAATTTCATTTCACAAGCACGAAAAACTCTTAATATAACAGATCTTTTAACCATAACCTCAACTTCATCTGCTATTCGTAAATAATGTCATAATTCTATCGCTGTCTTCAACCGTATTCTACAGCTTCCTTTCAGACGTAAATTTCATTGTTCAATGGCAAGAACACTCGTAATGTAACAGATTCATTTAACCATAACCTCAACTTGTTCTAGTATTCGTAAATATTGCCTTACAATTCCACCATCGTCTTTGACCGTCACCTAGAGCATACCTCCACGTGCAAATTTCATTTTTCTGTGACAAGAACACTCGTAATATGCTCCTAAGCCATCTTTTATCATAACCTCAACCTCATCTGCTATTCGGAAATATTGTCATATAACTGTATCGTCCTGAGGAAAATTAAGTGAACTACACGAAAATACTCATAAGTCGTGTGTAACCGATCGCTGGAAAGCAAATAGGCTATTCCAAACAAAGTATTAGTTCTCTTTTAGGAAAATTTACTTTTCTCTAACATAGTAACTACACAATAACAGGCGAACATTGCACAACCAAATCTGAATACTAATGAAAGTATTCTTTACCTACTTCTAAGACTTCAGAAACTGTCAGGATTCACAACTAAATGAAGCAACTAACCTAACGATATGTTAGTTGTCTGTAAGCGCTCTATTATCATTCAATATTGTAAACAAAGTGTATGAGTTGTTTTAGGGAAATGTACTTCCTGTAGCATATTAACTATCGAAAATATATCAACCAACATCTACTACTTGCAAATATCGCGTAACCAAAAGTAGATCGCATTAAATATATTCCATTAGTTACTCCTAACATTCCAGAAGCTGTCCGGGAATAAACACAAATTCTATAATTGCATAAAACGACGATCTGCGTTTGAGCGGGGATAAAGACATCGCCGAAAGCATTCAAAACTATTACTGGTTGTAGAAAGGTCAACTCAAATATTGTAATGGCACTGAAGTTATGGTCAAAAACACAAAATCTTTCACGTTTTACATCCTTGAGAAATTCACACTGCGCACACAAGAAACTTCACTGCACAGTACAACATACACAGTCACATAATGTATATTACCTAGTATGTGTAATAATACTATACAAAACAAAAAGTAAAGCAACTTACCAATAAAAACAGAAGAAAACGAAGGTAAAAATCAGGTAATTATATGGATTACATAGGTCACAAAAACGAATCTTACCTAACCATGGTAATATTGTTTTAAAAAATCAATCCAATTTAAACCCTTATGTCATTGGCCACACTTGACAGTATTCAGCTACGTAATCCATAACATTACCAAATCCTCTTATGCCCCCATGAAAATGACGGCACAAGACCGCAGGAAGGATGTTGCGTGTGTTTCAGAACAAATAGATTGTACATAAACGATTCCAAGACTTCTTTCACGCTAATACCTGCACAAAAACGCAGCAATTCTAGAGAAGTTGCTTGTGGCCGAGCCCCAATATTCCAGTGAGCACAGCAACATCGTCTAAAAATTAACCGTGTTTTTGCACGTGACAACGAGACACCAAAGTTTTCGATTCGTCATGTACAATCTACTTTTCCCTCACACGCAACGAGTCTGCAACCCCTACGTTATTGTACCTTTATTTTCATGGAGATAGAAAACCGGATCTTTATCTCCTAGTTGTAACTAGTGAAAGTCCGGTTACGATTCCATAAAAATAGAGCAACAAAAACGAGGGAATTGCAGAGAGGAGAAAGGGTCCCTGCTTGCCAACACCCACCACTGTCAAACAGTGAGGGCATGGCAACGAGGTCTGTGGGGCAAAACCCCAACGTCTGTCATGTCTTGTCTAGGGATAAGTGGATTATTGCCGCGAGGTCAGTGCCGCACGTACCAGGGCACAGAGGCACATGTCCCGAAGGTCAGTGGTGCATGTCCGGATGGTCAGCAACGCCTAACCTCGACGTCTATGAAGGATAGTGAAGATAGGATCTCTGTACCTGCATCAGTGGCTCATAACAGCGTGGTAAGTGACGCATACACCGGCGGATAGAGGCGCTTTACTCAAAAGAGAAACGCATATCACAACGGACATGGCGCGGTCCCGAAGGAATGAGGCGCGCGTCTCAACGGCCATTGGCGCACGTACCAGCAGTCGCAGAACCATGTTCCACAAAGTCAGCGTCTGTCTGGCTCAAACCGCTTCGTCAGTGGTCCGAACACACTGCGGACAGTGACTCAAAGCCCTTGTCTGCGATATGGAGTAAGGACCCTGCGGAGAGAGGAACATGTCAAGTCAAGGGCATTTCTGCCAGAAATATGTGGCTCATAGCCGTCAGGTCAGTGGCGTATACACCGGCGGACAGTTGCCCATGTCAGCAGACAGCGGCGTATGTACCTGCAGTCAGTGGCTCTCCAGCAGTAAGAGGTCAGTAGTGAATGTACTGTAACCCAAGTAAATCATGTCTAGCCCATAGTCGCAATGTCAGTGGCTCGTAACCGCATGGTAAGTGACGCATACACCGGCGGACAGAGGCGCTTGACTCAAAGGAGCAACACGTATCACAACGGACATTGGCGCAATCCCGAAGGAAGCGCACGAGACACAGCGGTCATTGGCGCACGTACCAGCAGTGTGTCTGTCTGGCTCTAACCGCTTCGTCAGTGGTCCAAACACACTGCGGACAGTGACTCAAAGCCCTTGTCTGCGATATGGAGTAAGGACCCTGCGGAGAGAGGAACATGTCAAGTCAAGGGCATTTGTGCCAGAAATATGTGGCTTATAAGCGCATGGTCAGTGACGCATACACCGGCGGACAGAGGCGCATATCACAGCGGACATTGGCGCATATTCCAAAGGTCAGAGGCGCACGTCACAGCGGCCATTGGCGCACGTACCAGCAGTCAGAGGAATATGTCTCGGAAAGTTATCGTCGCATAACCTCGACGTCTGTGAAGGATAGTGAATGGTATAGTAAACAAGCAAAATTACAGGTTGTGGACTAGATAAAACCCTTATCAATTGCAAGAAATCTGCTTTATGGGGAAACAATTACAATTTGTCGTCCTGTTTAGCCATGGACTAATTTTTCCCATATTTATCCAAGAGACTCAATTCTACACCCTATCTAAATATATTTAGAAATAATGTTTTCCTTCAGTTATGGCTAACTTGGTCAAATAATCTGAATATAGAAACTCCATGGTTCGTGAAACATCATCTCACACTTTCAGAAATGTTTTGTAGACTTTCACCATTGAACGTTTCAAAATCGAGTGATTACCAACAAATTTCCTGCAGTACATCACTCTACACCAAGTAGCCCAGATTTAAACCCTTGTGACTATTTCCTGTGCGGATTCCTTAATGGAAAATTTTCACTTGTTAACCTTAGGATATGCAAGAACTTCGACAGAGAATATTGGAAGTCTCCTAATCTTATTGATATGGACTTTTGCCGAAGAGTTGTATTCAATTTAGTTAGTTGTCTGCAAGCAGTGCGGCAGTGTAATGATAGTCACATCCAACATATTCTTCATGTCCGAACATTTTGCAAAGTTCAAGTTGTGTTAATATTATTTCAATTCGAAAGTTACAATAAACTTTCTTTCAACTTAATAACAAATTATCATCATTCCACAGTCCACTCTCTACACAGTTTAAAAAATATATATAATATATAGGCTAGCCTATGTGTGTGTGTGCATTCAATAAAAATCTCTATTTACATAAACTTCTGCAATCTACTAATATGGTAATTGACATAAGAATGAAAAAGAGAAAAAGGAAGGTAAAGAAGAAACAATGAAGGGAGGGCAGTTGTAGTATACAGCGCAATCTGTTAACGAAGCTCTTCAATTTTTAATATCGTAAGCGGTTTGGGACAACAACGTTTTAATTCGTTATCCGGAATCTAGACTTTTACCCTAAAGTAATTTGATTCCTAGAAGAGTCTTTGGACATATAAATGCCAGTGAGCGGAGTTGAAAACTTTTAATCAAGATTTGAATAATGTATGTAGGCCAGGATATTATTACACTCATTAAATCTCAAAATGAAAATTATTAAAATATTTGAATTGAATGGAGGACCGCAGGGTGCTAGTGAAAATTGTAAAAGAGAACTTCAATGTATCTAGAAGAACAGAAGGCCAACAAAAAAACATGGACTGCTGCAATAAGAGGATGGAAAGTGGAAGACGGATAAAAGCAGATAAGATAGGTCCACCACAAGCAGTACAGCCAAAAAGAAGAATACCAAAATAAAAATTTAGAAAAATCAGTTTAAATTTTAGAGTACTCACAGTCATAAGCTGAAAACATTTCCTTACCGCACTCTGGATTATCAGCATCTCCATCATTTTTCTTATCTTGCTTATTCTAAATTCTCCGTAGCTTTCTTGCAAATATCCTCTACTTCCAAGCTGGCCTTCACTGGATGATGTACCAATCCCTGCAACATTTTTACACGGCTATAATTTCCATCTTAAGGGAAGAGGACAGATAAATTTGTCCCCCCCCCTCCCCAATGTTTTATATGTATAATCTTTTCGCTGTAAGAAAAATCCTAATGTAAACAATAGCACTTGACTGAAGTGAGGCTTCATTAGCCACTGTTTGGCGCCATAGATTCTCAGTACGTGTTCCCACCTACTGTCGTACGTTCTGTTTCATGTTAAACATTTCCCGTTACTCGTCAAGTAGACCTAACCTCACTACTATACATTCGTTTGCTTAGGAAACATTTTATAATTACTGTAATTAAATTATTTTTAAGTCTTATGTCTTCACAATGGACAGTTGAGAATGCAGAAGCCATGCTACAGTACTACGTGCTTACGTGAACAACTACGAGCTCAAGTGACGCCAGCTTGTTACAAGAACAGACTACCTCGGTATCACTGTTAGTATTCATCCGCGTTCATAGTACATAACAAAATATAAAAGTAGCTTTTCT